>NC_064634.1:7798636-8445909 GCF_023864275.1 Schistocerca cancellata
ACAGATTTTTTCGATGAAAGAATATAATTTCTGAAAGCTGTCAATAGCTGGTGAAACGAGAAATGCTATGGGTTTTGGAACAACGTAAGTGAAGTCATTACATGGTTATTTTGTACAGAGGATCTGCTTTTTCATAAGATGCTGACCCTACTTTTCCTCAGTTCCTCACTTAATAAACTACTGTTTCAGAATTATCTCACAATTGCGTCTGCACAACATGTTAGTGCGGTGAGACAGTGTAAACTCCACTTAGTTTTGGCAAAAGAAGCAAATTTTAACATGGCAACAATAGAAATGCATAGGTTTTGCTGTGAAAATTCTCTGCTGGTGATTCTTCTCTGAAAGTCACAAGTGGATGACAATCCAGGCGAAAATAAATCGCTGTGTTTTCAGTGGAATTTTTTTTTTAGGCTAACCAAAGAAGAGCTGACAGATCTTTCTGAATGGTCAGAATGCAAGTGTGGGCATGGAGGTTCCCTGCTTAATATTTACCAAAAATTTGAGTGCAGGCTTCAGTTTGGAACGGCACTTCCCTTCGGCCTTTCCCCTACAGCACTCAGAGTGGATCCCCCCCATGCCCCGCTGCCACCGCTCTTCCCACACTTCCCCAGCCAACAGCACATCTCGCAGCCACGGCATTTTGCGCGCACCATATCTGTGTATGGCCCATAAACAATGTTTAAATTTTTCATAGTAGCTGACACTTGTATATATCTGTTCACTGTAGGTAGTTGTGGCATTAAGGGGGCTTACACTGCACAGTTGTCAATGTTGGCAAACCACGACAATGTTGAAATTGTACTCTTTCCTCAGTGTGTGATGGCTGGTCGCTCGGTCTGTTTATGGAAGTACACAGCTTAATGTACAGTATGAGCTAGAAAATGACTTCATATTTTTTTTACATTGCTAAAGCTTAAGGTAATTTAGTTTAAGGATTGGTCCAGCATAACAATTACATGTCTTTAAGGTGCCAGTCTAACAGTTAATCAGCTCAGCTGTCAAGTCATTTGAGGATTGTCACTGGCCTGAATGAAAGAAAGTGGGTTGCCAGGTAAAAATTACATGCCGAAAATCTACCAGAAGAGATCTGTACTTTTTGAGAGTTCGGTTTTGGGACTATTTCAAATTGAAACCATATTATTTTAACTTTTTTGTTTGTTGTCTCATTTTTCATTCTTTTGTGTTCATTAGTTATTGTCATATTTTCAGGCTAATGTTTTTTCACTGTTCAGGGATGCTGAGGATGCAGTCCACGCAAGGGATGGTTATGATTATGACGGATACCGTCTGAGAGTAGAATTTCCCCGTGGTGGTGGTCCTGGGACTTTCCGTGGCAATGGTCGAGGCGGTGGTGGAATGGGTGAGAGAGGTGGCCGTGGGCGAGGGCCTCCAGCTCGCAGATCGCAGTACAGAGTTCTTGTTACAGGTATTGGCTACATGAAGTATACTGTTTTATAGATTGACTGGGTTAATTTGTTTGTTTGTTATTTTTTTACTTTCTGTTTTGTGTATATGCATTTTTGTGAGTGTAACAGTACTAGGGTATCTACAGGTCAGCAAAGTTGGGAAAGTCGTGAAAAACTAGTGAAAATGAACAGATGGTTATGACATTAGTGAAAAGTCAATGAAATGGAGTGGGAATCCATGAATTTTGTGTTGTGTGTCAGTCAAGTGCTGTTCTAGAAGGGGTAGCAAGATAGTACTACCCACAAAACTGCTGTATCCAGCAGTCCATTTAACAGAACTCTCAAGTCTTTATCTGTAGGGGACTTTGTATACACCTGTGCAATCTGTGTTAGCAAAGCCTCTGCTACTGCAGTTGCAACCTTCTCATACTTAAGTTAGGCATTCAGTAAGAATGCAATTTGAAGGGGGTCATTTGTATTTATTCCAGGATAAAAGGCTTACCTCGCTTAATTAAAATGGAATTTGCGGTCATGTACATTGTTTTGTTCTTGAGTGGGTGAAAGTTTGAACCTCAGTTCCTCCAACCCTTCCACTAATCGCCCACTGATCATCTACGTGCAGTGCTGTTAACAGGTTTCTGTGTATATAATCTTTTATAAACCTGTTGCTAATGGCCTTATTTTTAGTTTGATACTTAAAATTGAAGTAGTGGACTCGTAAATTTTTAAAGATGCCTGGAAAATGCAGGTGCAAAGACAAATGGCTTCACTAGGACAACTCGGATAGGACAACTCGGAAGACTTGGAGAGTTTCTGTTTGACCAAGAGAAAGTAATAACTTTAAAGCAAGGTGTATTTTGTGCAAATGTGATATTGACATTAGTGCCAGTTGCATTTCATATATAAAAACGTGTGAAAGAGGAAAGAGACATTCAGCATTGGTTCAGTAATTAGTTCCAGGGCAACCTAACAGGTTACCTTTTGCTGTAGTGGTGCCACACAGTCACAGGTTTCTTCTGAACAGAATGTGAATGGCAATAACAAATTAACGTCACTTGGTCCTGCTACAACCTTGAGAACTTCACTTGAAGTGTGCTCCAAAACAAACTCATTGAAACATTCTTTTGGTACTGATGAGACAGTAAAATCTGAAATTATATGCATCATATCATCATGCATCAATCTTCAGTACCAAATTCTGGAAACTCAAGGCATATTCCAAATTATGTTTCCCAACAGCATGATTGTCGAAACAATCTAGTGACACAAGGTTAATTTGTCATTCTTATGGACTTGGTCCTCATTTCTACAATCTCCTACCCCCTGCAGGTCCAGGGGTTAGAATAGGCATGTCATAAGAGGCGACTAAAAGGAGTCTTAACATTTTTCGACCCTCCAAGTTCAGGTCCCATTCTATGGTTGACTGGTTGACCTGCCACTTTCCAAATCCTACAGAAGTTCGGGCCATATGAGGAAGGACAACTTAGGTGGTGCACGAGTTATCCATAGTGCCCCTAGATTCGATCTCTTGAACCTGTTGCCATGGATTTGCATCTCCACCTGCAATTCAACTATTCACTTCCCGGGATATGTCATCTTCTTCTGTTGTCTCCTGTTGTTTCACCCCCATGACAGTATTGGATTTCTCTGCGCCCAATATCCAGCACGATAGCCATTCCGTTGTGGTGGGGCATTCATCTACCCATTTGGTGGTAGCACCCTGACAACACAGGGATTGCACTGCTGATGCCTGAGCTGTAAACTCCCCACATACGCCAAGGAGTAGATGCCTGTCTTCCTGGGCCATCAGGACTCCCGGCAATGGCCATCATGCCGGTTGGCCTTTGCTGTGGCTGGGTGGCACCTGTGGGGAGAGCCCCTGATCGGAGTGGGTGGCATCAGGGCAGATGACCCGGTAATGAAGCGGACTAAGTCACCTCTTGCTGGTAACCATACGGCGCCAGCAGTCTCTAAGAAGGGAAAGATCGAGTACAGTACTGACAGGTATGGCCCTAAATTGTTTCTCTGCTTTGCTACACCATGAGAGGAACGTAGGGCTAAAGAAAGAAGACAGCCATATTTGCCTTGGTATTTAGTCTATAGCAGAATGGACAGGGACTCCTTTATACCTATTTTTTGTTGAACATCTTGAGGGTAAGTTTGGGGAAGGGACAACACTGTCAAAGATGAGAAGCAGTGCAGTCTTGATTGAGACAGCTTCTCAGCCCAATCCCGAGCGTTTTTGATTGTGACTGGCCGGGTGATATTCCTGTTTGTCACTCACCATAAAAGCCTCAACACGGTCCAGGGGATTATTTTCCATCACGACCTCCCCTTGCAGTCTGATGACGAGCTCTGCGCCCATCTAGAACAGCAGGGTGTTCATTTCATCCAGTGTGTGTACAGGGGCACAAAAACAACAGGTTTCTGCCAATACCTTCATCTTGGCCTTTGAGGGTGATTCTTTGCCTGAAAAGGTCAGGTTGATAGTTTACCACTGTGACGTTAAACCATACATCCCTCCCCCTATGCGGTGCTGTAAGGGATGGAATTTCGGGCACGTGTCTTTGTGCTGCACTTCCAATGCCACATATCGAGACTGCGGATTTCCACTGCATCCAGATACTCCCTGTGCGTCTCCTCCCACTTGTATCAGCTGCGGAGAGCAGCACTCCCCATGCTTGCCAGACTGCACAGTACTCCAAAAGGAGCGGAAAATCTTGGAGTACAAGACCCTGGATCAGTTGACTTACCAAGAGGCTAAACGTAAATTTGAATGATTACACAACGTTTGGTTGACGTCAACGTATGCTGCAGCTACATTACCATTGCCATCACTAGTACCAGTCGTACCACACTCTGTGCTACGAACAGTGGGCCCAATGAGCCTCCAAGATACATCTGCCCCCTTGGTGGTAGGGGGCAAATCTCCTTATGTTGCTCCCAAAGTACCTACTTCAGGAGCAAGGCCCTCCAAATGCAGGGGAAATCAGTCCCCTCCCCCCAGCCACAGAAGCAACAGCCTCCTCCGGCTCCTCTCGTGTGGAAGAGGTCCTTTGGGACCCTCTTTTCCAAGGTTTCCACTATGTCACAGTGGACACTCACCAGTGACTAAAGGAGCCTAAAGCTGCTGAATGAAGAGATTCCCGGTCTTCTGCTGTGCCTGAAGCTACCTCAGGGAAGTCTTCCCAGCAAGCCCCCAAAGAGAAGCAAGAGGGCAAGCAGAGTGTCTGCTAAGAAAAGGGACCCTTCAGTGGCCCCAACAGCAGCACTACCTACCAATTCCGTATCTGTGTATGTGGTGTAGATCTCAGCGTCCCCTGAGGACCTGGACCTCACTGACACCTCATCCACAATAGGAATGGGTAAAAATACTCAGTCGGTGGCAGGAGGTGACCCTGAGGTGTAACCTGCCTTCTTGCATGCTTCATACTTTCCCAGCCTCATGAAAATGTCGTCCTCCAGTGGGATAGTGACGGTTTTTTCCACCTCCTGGCTGAGCTAAGGCAACTGTTAAGCTTTACACCTGCTTTCTCCATTGCCCTCCAGGAAACCTGGTTCCTGGCTATGCGGACCCCTGCCCTTCCTCCAGATGGTGCAGTATTCCTGAACGCATTGGCTGCCCCAATTCATTGACTCACTAAACCTTTCCTACTTTTGAGACATTTTAACACCCATAACCTCTTCTTGGGTGCCACCATGCTTACTGGCCGAGGTAGTGATATCGAAACTTTCTTGTCTCAACTCGAACTCTGCCTCTTAAATACTGGGGCCTCCACACATTTCAGTGTGGCTCGTGACACTTAGTCGGCCATTGATTTATCCTTCAGCAGCCCAGGACTTCTCCCGTCATCCACTGGAGAGCCCACGATGACTTGTGTGGTAGTGACCACTTTCCAATCTTCCTGTCACTCCCCCGGCTGTCTACCAAGAGGCTTTAGACAAGGCAGACTGGGAAGCTTTCACCTCTGCTGTCACTGTTGAATCCCCCCCCACATGGTATCATCGATGTGGTAGTTGAGCAGCTCACTAGGACGATTGTTTCTGCTGCGGAAAACACGATCCCTTGTTCTTTAGGGTGCCCCCGACGAAAGCCAGTACCTTGGTGGTTGCCGTAAATCTCTGAGCCATTAAGGAAAGGTTTATTATCTTTGGCCCGAAAAAAAATCATGTTCTTTGAGAATATTTTTCTCGGGATGTTATAGATATCAGTATCAAATGTGGTCTAAATGTTTGTTGATATTTCCTCTACAAACTGGATATGTCGAAGAGCAAAGGCGGAAGTGCCGCCGGAACGATACAAAATTTCGATGTAGACCTCCACGCACGGTATGCCACAGGTCAGCCGGCTCGTCTTAAATCAAAATTGAGTTGACGTTAGTGAAGTATATAAGATTCTTTAGGAGTTGTACCTCGCTTAAGCTATTGGTACCATAGGGAACGAAATGGCGGCTATTTGAGGTGGAGGGGGGGGGGGGGGTTGTCATTGATTTTTTGACTTCGTCGTCAAAGTAAAAATATTTATAGTTGATGTATTGGAATAAAATTGGAACAACTTCCAGACAATTTAGTTAGCTTCGTTGGAAACAAAGAATCATGCCAATCGGTTCAGTAGATTTGAAGTTACCATACTGCGCGATATAAAAAAAAGTAATTTCGAGAAAAACGCATTTGAAGTTTTGACTACATATAAATGCAATATAATGCAACTTATGATCACTCTGCTATCCCGGGTCCATAAACTAATCCTTCCTCTTCCTCATAGAGGACATTCTGCTTGATCTGGGCCATCCTGCGCTGCTCCAGATCCTCTCGTACGGCTGGTGACAGGCGGTTTTCGGCCACTTGAATCTGGTGGTAGTCCGAAGGCTTGGCGAACTGCGTCGAATAGTGTCCCAGGGTGACGTCCATCGTTGTCATGGTCTTCAGAATTGCTGAATACCCTTTGTTGAAGCTGCTCACTGCCAGGAGAGTCGCAATCTCCAGTCTTCACACCAGAATGCAAATGCTTGGGGGCAAACTTTCAAACACACGCGTTCAAACTTTAATTTGAATTTTCTGTGTTTCCTCCCAAGCACCGGTACAATAACTAGTCTTCCGAAAGCGCCTCGTGGATCGGATGAATCACTTTTTTAACTTCTTTGGAGAGTGGCTGGTCGTGTTGATATTTGTCCAGATGTCCGGTAGCCTCTGCAATGCGCCACTTGCACCAACTAGTTTCCCCAGCTGGACAATTTTGGTGTTGTGTGTGGTCATCTGTCGATCACTTGTGGAAATACGTTGCCCAAAGTGCCTTCTTCATCTGTTCCACTGAATTGGAATGCCGTCGGATTGCCAAGCCATAGTATGTCGTAAGCTCCTTGATCACTTTATCAGTAAGCTTCCCTTGTCCTTTTCCTCCTATGCCTTTGTTTTGTCTCTTCGCATTTCTAAGCCGTGTGCACATTCTTTTCTCTGTGTCTTACGCATTCTTTCTTCTCGATGATCACTTCTGGGTACTGGTTCAAATCAATGAGGCCTTTGAAAGTTTTTGTATTGCTGTCCCCAATATAGTACTTGTACTTTACGCCGAATAACTCTTCCGAACGACAAAACGTCTCCTTCACGGCGTCGACCTCCATTTTGCCTGCACTTCCGGAATGATTCGCGCTGCATTGTTCTTCATGAGACTCGTATTATTTTTCAAACTCCTAGGGATCTAGTGATGCTCTCTTATCACACGCTCTCTTATCACAACTACTCTGACAGAGCGATGACTTTTCTTGACAATGTAATACTTTCTTGGAATATTTGCCGATTACCGAAGTTATTCCGAACAACGAGGGAAAGCCATGCTTCTTCCATGATCCATCGCCTGAGAGTGATAAATGCGTTTGTTGCTTACCCATCTGTCCATTTAGTTCAACTTCCTCAGATACTGCTCTCGTTAGAAAAACCTCAAATATAGCCTTCGCAGTAACGTAAACATTTTCTTGGCAACTGTAGTACAGAGTAGTAGAGAAGCCAACTGACACATCCGTGAGCCAACAAAATAAATTCACGCCGTGCATACCTTGTCCTAACAGACGCATAACGAATGTAAGGCGACGATTAATTTCATATGACTCGTTCACTGTTGGAGATGATTTGACATGACGTACGGGACACTTGCATTTTATGGTCAAACCAAGGGCTCGTTCAGTGGTCTGGGTGAATTTGATGTCATCGTTGCAAATCTTGCACTTTAATATTGTTGATAAAAGTTGAAGACTGCCAAAAAGTCCAGTGTCGCGTAAGAAAATCCAGGATCAGTCTCATTGTCATCGTAGTCGGTGAATTTCAGCTTTTTTGCAGATGTGCTCGTGAATGTAGTCTCATGCTCAGCCGTGTGCTGGTTCCTGTTGAATTTCCTCGGCCTCTCAATTGAGCGATGGTGTCTCCCGGGTTTTTGCAGCATTTGCCTCATTGTTTACACGCCAGGAACACAGACTAAACTGATCCAAGAAGTGAATCTTATGTAGGAATCTATATCGCAATATTTACTGATGGTCGGTAAATGAAGTAAACACGCAGCGCCATCTATCGATCGTTCAAGTGGGTTTTAGTCATGGTCAAGCACATAGAATAATTTTTCGCGGCTATAAAGTTGATATTCCCAAAAAGAACTGGTGCATGAAAAAGGCCAATTTCAGCCAGGTGAATTTTTTTGTTCAGCCGCGAATAACAAACATTTCCATTCCGTATTCGGAAAAACCGTTTCAGGGGTGGATTCTAAACACTTTTATGCATCCAAAAATGCAATTTTAAAAAATTAGATCTTTTGATCCAAAATATAGTAAACCTCACCTTAAAGAGCATCGGCGAGCTCTACAGCGACTTAAGCGGCACTCTACCGTAGAGCAACTAATAGCTTTTGAATAGCTCCGTGTCCACGTTCACCAGCTCATAAAACGATGGAAACAGGAGTGTTGGGAGAGGTATGTGTCGACCACTGGGTGCCATTATTCACCTTCCCAAGCCTGGGCAATCAGACATGGTTTTTGTGTACCAGACCCCAACAGGTGTTCCCAGTTTTAGCATAAATTGCGTGTTATCTACCGACACAAATGCAATTGCCGAGCACTTTGCTGAGCAGTATGCTCGAGCCTCCGCGTCAAAGAATTATCCCCCAGCATTTTGCACCCTCAAATGATGGATGGAAAGGAAAGCCCTCTCGTACACTCAATGTCACAGTGAACCCTGTAATGCTCCATTTATTGAGTGGGAGCTCCCCAGCGTCCTTGCACATTTCCCAGACGCAGCTCCTGGGCCAGATCAAATCCACAGTCAGATGATCAAACATCTCTCATCTGAATACAAGCAACATCTCCTCGTCATCTGCAACTGCATCTGGTGCGATGGTGTCCTTCCATCCCAATGGCGAGAGCACCATTATTCCAGTGCTCAAACCTGGTAAAAACCCACTTAATGTGGATAGCTACCAGCCCATCAGCCTCACCAACATTCTTTGTAAGCTGTTATAATGTATGGAAAGTCGGTGGTTGTGTTGGGTTCTGTAGTCACGTGGCCTATTGGCTCCATGCCAGGACGGTTTCCGTCATGGCTGCTCTTCCATTGATAATGTAGTTTCTTTTGAGTCTGCCATCCGAACAGCCTTTTCCAGATGGCAACACCTGGTTGCCACCTTTTTGGTTTACGAAAACCTTAAGACACGGCCTGGCGACATCGTATCCTTGCCACAATATATGAGTGGGGTCTCCGGGGCCCGCTCCCAATTTTTGTCCAAAATTTCCTATTGCGATGGAATCTCAGGAAATGAACTTGCTGGCAGGCTAGCCAAACAGGCTACAAAGAAACCTCCCCCAGAGATCGGCATCCCTTCAACTGACCTGCGATCATTATTATGCTCTAAGGTTTTTCAGCTTTGGGAGACGGAATGGCATAATCTCAGTACGCACAACAAACTGCGTGCCCTTAAGGAGACTACGAATGTGTGGAAGATCTCCATGTGGTCCTCTTGGAGGGACTCTGTGGTTCTCTGCTGGGTCCGCTTTGGACATACGTGGCTCACACACAGGTACCTCCTCTGTCGTGAGGACCCACCTCGGTGTCACTGTGGCTCACATACGACTGTCGTCCACGTTTTGCTGGACTGCCCACTTTTATCCACTCTGCGGTGAACTTTTAATCTTCGCAGCACGCTACTTTCAGTGTTGGGCAACAATGCCTCAACAGCAGATTTAGTTTTAAATTTTATTCGTGAGGGTCCCTTTATTTTATTATTATTATTATTATCGTACCACCTAAGGGTGGACATTTGACCTTCTCTCTGAGGTCACTACCCTCCCTCCTTTTTCTGTCGCACTTTCTTTTGCATTTGTTAGTATTGGTGGTCATCTTTTCCCTACATTTGGTCATCTTGCCTTGGGGTATAAAGGGACCAAACTATAGGGTCATCAGTCCCTTGTTCCTGGCGCACGCAAGGCTCAAAGTACAAAAACACCCAACACCACACCTAAAAATAAAACGAATGGACCGAACAGAAAATGGGGAAAACATACACAACAAGGAAAAGCAGTAGAAGGTATTAAAACCATACAGCGTATGGTCAGGGCTGGCTGATCACAATAATAAGAGGATGAGCCAGCCACTCTGCAACACATTAAATGTCCACCCCAAAAAAACTTGTGTGGTCTCTCCTGAGGGTGCCTGATTTATTATCCAGTGTGCTTATGTAGCTAGTACCCAAGACTGCTCCACGAGTACATACTCTTTCCCAGGGATGAAACATTGTCTCATTTCCAATCTCATCATTTTATTTCATTCCATTCGAAATGACATTAGCTGCAATATAAAATAGTGGGTTCACGTTTTCCTGGTAAATATATTGTCCCAGCATTTTTTGTGGGAACATTATTTCTTATTTTCAAATGTAAATGAGAAACAGGCACTACAGTTGGGTTAAGCATGTAAAGGCTCACTGCTTTCACCATTTGTCCACAATGTAAGATGCATTTGTGGTTTGTCTGAGTGTCTAGCCGTCTTGCGACCAATTTTCTGGAAAGTGAGCACATCACATTCATAATTGAGCTGGTTGTTAAAATCACTTGGTCTTAGCAGCTGTAATTTATTAGAAAGCTTTCATACGGTTTCTGTTTCTAATAAGTATGAATTCCTTATCTCTCGTTCACAGCAAATTTTGAGATGTAAGATAATTATTTAACAATCTGGTAAACCGTGCAAAATTTCCTGTTTCATATCCAGTATGTTTCAGAAATGGATGACGATGACAGTGGGATTCTTCAGTCACTCCTAGTCGTCATCACATCCAGTGCTGGTACTGCTGATCACTCAAACAGCACATCTTGTGCACTGGCTGTTATATAAACACTGTTAGGCCTTGTATATTGGTATGAGTACCACCAAGTTATCAGTTAGGATGGGCATAGACAGAGGTTGTATACTAGTAATACACAGAATCCTGCTGTAGAGCATGCTCTACAACGTGACAATCGTGACCCTGGTCTCTGTTTACACACATTCCATCAGGATCTCTTACAGAGACCGGTTTCTCATAACTCTGCAAATTGGAACTGGTGATGCAATAGGCGCTTGGTTCTTGTTGTCCACCTGACCTGAAAGTGCATTAATTTCTGCGGTCTTTGCTTTTCAATAATTATTCTTTTCTTTCACTCCACTTTCATTTTCTGAACTGTCTGATAACCCCCACCACACCGCCATGTTGTTTTCTTCCCATAGGAGCTCACCACCACCATTTCTTTAGTAATATTTGTCTTGATTATTACCCTATTTCCACCTTCAAAGTGCTCAGTTTTCAAATCTTGTCTGGTACGGGCACCAACAATTGGCCTTTTCTTCTCAACCCATCCAGTAAATCTCCCCTGACCCTGGTTTCTGGCAACAGTTTCATCACTCTCCCCATTTCCTAAACCTTTCCTGTTATGTAAGGCAAGTCTTCTGATGCTGTTAACCAAAAATCTTGAAACGTATTTTATTGATTTACTTGAAATTTTTATATGGTACTCTAATGAATATTTGGCTGGATGTAAATATGTTTTTAATGTATGTGTTATATAAGCATACACTGAGGTGACAAAAGTCATGGGATACCGGGCCAGACGTGCTTTAGCCTGGCGTACTGCAGCAACTTGATGTGGCATGGACTCAATGAGTCATTAAAAGCTCATTGCAGAAATAGTGAGTCATGTTTCCTGTGTACATGTTCATAATTGCAAAAGTGTTGGTGGTGCAGGATTTTGTGCATGAAGTGACCTCTCATTTACGTCCCATAACTGTGGGGTGGTATTCAAGTCGGTCGATCTGGATGGCCAAATCATTTGCTCAAATTGTCCAGAATGTTCCTGTCTCTAATTATAGGGGCCTGGTGACATAGTGTACTGTCATCCACGAAAATTGGCTGTAAATGCAGGTGGTTACAGCTTTATCTACATCCCATAAGGTGGTCGACAAAACACATTTGGTTTCACAAGGTTTACTTCCATAAACGACCAACCACACTTAATGAATTTGCCATGGCTGGTCCATATCCTAATTATATAATGTAAGTCTTGTTGACCAGGTATGCACATACTATACCTTCTAATTATATGACAATAGTCACTGTGCATTATAACCTAACCAACCTACAACAGTCTCACTCAGATGAATGATACGTGTGGCACTTAAAAGTTAATCATCAATCAGTGTTAATTGTCCTACTTTCCTGTCAGTCTTCTTATTCACGACAACACTTCTTTGCACCATTACAGTACGCTGTTTTGACTGCCATGGGTTCCATGCTCAAAATCTCTGAATTGATTGAAAAAAGGCTTCAGACCCAGAACTTGTGCATAATTTCCAATTAGAAGTTTACATCTCAAATTAATTAAATAGTGCAGAAAAATTTGTTTTGGGCTGAACTTGTAACAACAAGAGTTTCGACTGAAATAACCCTTCTTGATGATGAAACTGCAAAAATTGCTAAATAAACGAAGTGTTAATTACTCTAACGATTTGAGCTCTGATGTTCCATATCATGTTTTGGAAATTAACTACATGAATACTTCAGGGATTTATATGGTTTATATTCCTAACCTTATCAATAATATTGTAATTACATAACTATTATGAAAAGGCAAGTTGGTACCTACTGTATAGCGGAGATGCTGATTCGCAGATAGGCACAACAAAAGGACCGTCACAAATAAAGCTTTCGGCTGGTCAACCCTTTTTTTTTAAACAAAAAAAAAGGGGCTCGCCACTCTTTAGTGGGTTTGTGCTTGGCTACCGTGGGGCACCAGCCTTTGCAGAATCTTTTCTCTTCCTGCTGCCTGTCTATCCTCTTGCTATTCTTTTTCCCGTACCTTGGGGAACGTGTCTGGTGTGTTACTGGAAATGTTCTGCATCGTCTGTCGCTGACATAAGAACAGTCTCACCATTGTTTTTCCCTCCCTTTTACCTTCTCCTCTCATTCCTCTGCTTTGGCGTTTGACGTTCGACGTTCCTCTTTTTCTTCTTCCTTTATGTCTGACGTGCAACAGGTGACAGGGTAACGCACAGTTCCCAGCCCCGGGTCGACATACCCTCTGACACAGGCCAGGCCCAAGGAGGGGTGATTGCCTGAGTTGCAACCTTCCCAAATTCCTGATTGGTTCTTCTGTCAGGTGTTCGGAAGGTGTGAACGGTCACTTAAGGCGGGTGCGCCCCCTTGTGAAGGTGGCCCCCAGTTCGAAGGAGCGCGCCATCGGGGACGCTTGCAATCGGGAATTTTCTTGTAATGAGTCAATCATCTTCACAGTCAGTATCTATGAAACATAAACGTAATGAGGCGAATGATTCAAAGACCCTTCCCACTGCCAGCGCTGTGAAATCCTGCTCTCATTTACGGAATGGCACTTTGCTTTTGAAAACTACATCCAATTCTCAAGAACAACTACTGCTTGCCCCCTCGCTTCTCCACAGCCACCCTGTTCGTGTCGAGGCCCATAGAATTTTGAATTTTTCCCATAGCATTGGCTACTTGAAAGTCTAACCGAGGCCTAAATCAAGTCTTACCTCTGGTCAGGGTGTCATTAATTTCCATCGGGTTATGAAAAAGGTAGATTTCTCCTTAGTGCCCACCCGCACTCTTTTTCTTACCTTTGATAGAGTGGTGCTTCTGTCAAAGATCAAAGCAGGCTATGAAATTATCGCAGTCCGGCCGTACATTCCGAACCCAATGTGCTGCTGCCAGTGTCATCGTTTCAACCACACTAGAATGTCTTGTCGACACCCAGCCAAATGTGTAACCTATGGTAGGGTTGCGCACAAGAGTGATTGCCCGCCTCCTCCTTCCCACTGTATCAACTGCAGTGGTGGCCATGCCACCTCCTCTTGGGATTGTCTCATGTATCATGATGAGCTGGCTGTTCAAGATATCCGGGTAAAGGGAAAAGTGCCTTAGCCAGTCGCTCGCAAGCTATTGGCTAGTTGCAAACCCTGCATTCTCCTGTCTGGCACGTATAGGTCTGTTTTTGTCACTCCTCACTCCATGAAGGACATGGCCGCACAGACGTGTGACCTCCAATTCAGCTCTGAGGTTTTTAAATTGCCCAGTGTCAAGGTTGCCTTCGTCATTGGCACCTGTGTCTTTCGATATCAGCTTCCGGCACACTGCTCATTATTTACAGCCGAGCTTTTCGCCCTGTATCAGGCCACGGAGTACATCCAGCAACACAGACTTTCCAATTGTGTCTCTGCTCAGACTCACTCAGTGCTCCTCAAAGTCTGAGTGCTGTACACCGCCCATCCCTTAGTGCAGCGGGCCAGGAAAACAGTCATTTGCTCAGTCTTGGTCATGTCGGTCTGCCAGGAAATGAGACTCCTGACACTGCTGCCAAGGCTGCAGTCCTTGTACCTCAGCCTACTAGTTCCTATATTCCCTCCGATGATGTCTTGTGTTGCTGTCTGTCAGGAGGTGGTGTCCCTTTGCCATCACCAATGGTCCTCCCTTGATGGGAGTAAGCTGCAGCTTATTAAGTCTCTCCTATCGGCTTCAACGATGTGCTCTTGGCCCTCCCTGCCGGGAGGAAGTCATTTTTACTAGGCTGTGTATTCTGCACTGTCTTCTTAGCCATCGCCATTTGATAAGTGGCACTACCCCCCCACTTTGTACACATTGTGCCCACGTTTTAACTG
Organism: Schistocerca cancellata; assembly: GCF_023864275.1. Classification (NCBI taxonomy): domain Eukaryota; kingdom Metazoa; phylum Arthropoda; class Insecta; order Orthoptera; family Acrididae; genus Schistocerca; species Schistocerca cancellata. The sequence goes on from NC_064634.1 coordinate 7,813,219, forward strand.
TCTGCCACTTCCTGACGGAATGCCCATTATTTAACCGTTTATGTTGGGTTAGCCATCTGAGTTATTGGCTGTTTTAGCAAATGACGTGCGAGCTGTCGACCACATTTTACTTTTTATCTGCCAAAGTAATATGGCGAAGGCCATTTAATTTTTAGTTTTTGGAGCTCCGTTTCTGTGTGGCGTCTTCTAGCCCTTTCTGTACATCCCTGTTTTTAATTGTCTTCTCTTATGTCAATTGAAACTGATGTATACCGGGTGTATACGACACAGGACAACCGAGAGATCTGGAAAAAAACCGAGAATTTTTTCATCTGGGAGAAGAAAACTGGGAAAAACCCGTGAATTTTTTAGAATTCTGGGAATATTTCCTCATTTTTGTTTTCAGTAAAATTTTTGTAATTTTGCCTTGTAAGAGCCAATATTCTAACAAAGAATATTTCTGTATACTGCTACTGCAAAATAATACTGCAGCAATAAAACATGAACGAGAGAAAAATGAAAAGAGAACTTAAATTGCAAAGGAAATGCTCCATATACAGCAACAAAACACAGTGCTCATACAAGCATCTGCCAACAGCAAAATGTGTCAAAGGCTTTAGGAAGACCATGCAATGCTTAGTAACAACAAATTGCCTCCGATGAGCGTGACGTCACAACTGTTTACATTAGATTCGTTTTAGCAGTTAAGAGCGGGATCATGCTCATGTGCGGTTGAGTAGTAACTTCTCCCGCTTCTGGCTACAGAAATCTGGCTGTTGGCTGTGTAAGCATTCACAGCAAGCAGCTAGATGCTACCGGGAAAAACTTTACCGGCGTGCCCAAGCTGCCAGAAACATACATGTGCTGCAGGCCTGGATCTTTGGGGGGGATTCATTTTCTTGTGTGTGTGTGTGTGTGTGGGGGGGGGGGGGACCTTGTTTCACAAAGCGCCTAGCACATTGCTGTATCGATTATTCATATGACTTTGAAAAGCATCCCTGTCGATTTTTGAACACATTCTAAATTGATTTCTGAATGAATCATAAGTTGATATGTGAATGTGTGCATAGTGTATGTGATGTCTCTGTCAAGGGAATCCTCATCACATCTAGAAACAAACTTCCCTGCAGACAAAAGGGGCTATACGAGCTGAGTGGAGTAAAGCCGAATGGATGAATGCCAACTGCTGTCTCATTATGTGGTTGATTGGGTTTGTGAATGATGAGTGTTATAATTACTAGCGAAATCCATAGATCCAGACTACCAGAGTGGAAATAAATGACCAACAGGAATAATAGGTAAGAAAGATTACGTATTATCTTTTCGGTGTATCCACGAAAATGAGAGGCGAGCGGCAGTGCCACTATCTAGTATTGCCCCAGTTCAGAAATATCGTTGATCTGGGGCTGATGGGGAAGTGGGTAGTCTCCGCATGACCCATGTTTGGCAGTGTGCTCAGCCACAGGGTGGTCCACTTGTTCCTTGGCCACAGTTTGTCGGTGACCATTCGTGTGGACAGACAGCTTGTTGGTTGTCATGCCCACATAGAAGGCAGCACAATGGTTGCAGCTTAGCTTGTAGACCACATGACTGGTTTCACAAGTAGCCCTGCCTTTGCTGGGATAGTGATGTTTGTGACTGGACTGGAGTAGGTGGTCGTGGGAGAATGTATGGGACAGGTCTTGCATCTAGGTCTATTACAGGGGTATGAGTCAAGAGGTAGAGGTTGGGAGCAGGGGTTGTATAGGTTTGCTGGACGGCGGAATACCACTGTGGGAGGGGTGGGAAGGATAGTGGCCAGGACACTCCTTGTTTCAGGGCACGACAGGAAGTAGTCGAAACCCTGGCGGAGAAAGTAATTCAGTTGCTCCAGTCCTGGAAGATACTGAGTTCTGAGGGGAATTCTCCTATGTGGCTGGACGGTGGGACTTTAGGATGTAGTGGGAGACTGGAATGTTAAGGCATGGGAGATTTGTTTTTGTACAAGGTCATGACGTCCTTCATTTCAATAACTGCTTCACAGCCTGTGCCATATGCGTCCTTTCCACCAACACCAATTTCTCTGAATTGCGCAGGTGGGAACTTTCCCTGCAACATGTTCTACGTTCCCATAATGCTCCTGGCCTCAACCATCGTTAAGTCGTTTTCCACACCAATCCAGTCCCTTCCCTGTTCCCATTTCAACACTACACAGCCTCACATTGCACCCCAGTCTTTTTACTTCTCTCCTTCGCTGCTAGCTCAAAAAGATTTTCACTACAACCAAACCACACATACATGTATATAGTTAATTTTACATTACCCATTCATGTCTGTTAGTTGCATAATTTATTTACAATTCTTACCTTGTTATCTAGAGGAGTGCATTCTCAAAAATTAACACTACTCCAAAAACAGGCTTCCTAACCATTAATACCCTAACACAGTTCTCATTACTTCTCTTTATTTCATTATTTCATCGAAGTATCATTGTATTTCATTACTCCATTAACTAAGAAATAAAGACCTGTTTTGCTTCTCAAATGAAAAAAAACTGAATCTACTGAACAACACTGCACAGTTAACAAATATTAATATTGTATGCAGACTTTACTGTCACTGCGTAACAGACAAAACACCAATTTGAAAAAATCATTACTTCACTTTGATGATGATGATGATGATGATGATGATGATGTCCCATACTCCGTGACAGAGCATAGGTGAACGATGCGGGAGACCCATACTGTCGTACTAGGCAAGGTCCTAGTGTACTTCACTGTATTCGATAATATTAGTAGAAATTTTGGCGGGAAGGGCACTAAACTCATAAATGTTACATTTTCATTGCAGACATTACTGTAGGCAATTGTATAAGTTTATTCCATTGTATTAAATGCTAGAAAGGCTATATTATGACATTTTCACACAATTATCTCCAATACTAATTGCCTTGAGACCAAACTTTTTTTTTATGTTACCTCAAATAATACCAAACCATGTTTTCTCTATGTTACTTCAGCTTCTGCATCAATTATTAATGAATCCACACGAGTTCATTACTTTACCTCTTAAATATGACTTGTAAGTACTTGCACAGTTTTCACATATCCTAACACCCTTCATATTGCATTCACCTTACCTTTTGGCTGACAGAAATTTCCTAGAGATTCAAAATAATTCTCATGATCAGTTTTAAAATGAAAACAAATACAGCATCCCATCAATTTTACCAGTTACTGTAGATGCCTTGTATATTATCTTTGCTGTCTTCCTCTTACACAACTCCATTACTTAAAATCACTAATCCAACATAGATTAATGACACTGAAAGAGCTTTACTGAAATGTGTTACTGTACAAAGGATCACACAAAAGTCGAAGAACATGACTGTTCCACTGAGAAGCTACAGACAGGATAGTAGAAGAGATTGAGTGTCTCAGGAAACAGGAATGATGAGACAGCTAGCTCACGGAAACATTGTCACTATATAATGAATTCAGTACAAGGCATTTAATCCTCTACTTTCCCTGTCGTATTCTTGATTCGAAGCACTCTCCATCGTTTTTTCAAAGTCTGTCACCCACAATCTGAAATATTTCAAACTGATTTGCTGCTATTTCAGCAGTAAACAGTACTTCTTGTTTAACACTCTTGGCAGCTTACTGGTAGCACCTATGATCCTTATTCCTGAGACATGCAGCAATACTAAATCTTTTGTATGCTTGTGAAAAATCAAAAAATGCTTGTGAAATACCATTTAAATCACTACCAATGTCCAGTAAACACTTGGGTGTATCTTGTACATTTGCTGCTGTTAGAGGGTGCCACAATTCCTTTGTACTTACCATGTTATCTTCTTCATACAACAAATCCTCATCAATCCTCTCCCAAGAAAACTTCATCCTGTCTGCCAAAGTAATTTTCCGTCACTGGTAAATGACAGATAGCATGATCCTCCTCCTCCTCTCTACCACTTCCATTAAGCCCTAACTCTTCATTAACACTCTGCTCATTTATTCTCTCTTTACTTAACACATTAATATCATCATCAAAAATAAATTCAAATACCTCTTCCTCATCACTGCTTTATCGATCACTACTGACACTACTATCAGAATCAGAACTACTGTCACTTTCACTGCCTTCAAATACTTGGTTAACCAGCTAATCTGTCTCCGCTATTCGATCATAAAGCAAAACACTTATGTGCTCTTTAAAAACTGATCACTCACTGAAGTGTTTTGGCACCCATCTCCTCTTCTTTACTCTGAACAGCAATCACATTACTTGGGTTTACCATAGTGATTGCCACCTCAAAAACTGCGGCAAACTTGGTTTCTACATCTGTTTCATTCATAATCTGAACAATTTTAAAGTTCAATGCCATTGTCAGCAAAAAATTTCCTAGCTGACTGATCAAATATTTTACATTGCCTCTCAGCAGTCTCTATGCTCTTACCATAGCTGTAACAAACTTTCTTCCTCTCCACTGCACAATTACTACTAATTATTTTCAATTTTTCCTCGGTTATCATTAACTACTCTACTAATTTTTTCATCACAATCTTTTGCTACAGCTTCAAATTTTTTCTCTATCTTAAAGAGACTTGAGTTGACTACACGGATTTCCTTTTTCAATCTCTACTTTGATTTCATCCTTTAAATTGCTAATATCGTCTTTTGTATGTGTCATATTTTTATATTATCCATATTATTTTGTAATGTGTAATTTTTCGTACTGCTTGTGCTCTCATAAGCTGCATGAAAGTGCATTAACATCCCAATCTACCATAATCCATTGTATTTCTTGACTTTCACGGCATATGCTTCCTCAGCCTTAACTGTCTCTTACTCACTCCAAAACTGCCTTCATCTTTTTCACCCCCATTACTATAAAGTGTAAACGACACCCTTACCTTTTCATCAAAAATTTGGCTACCATCCCTGTCATGCAAAGTCATGTTTATATCTGACCTATAAACACTATCATCTGCAAATTCAGTTTCAAATAAGTCTTTCTGTTCATTTTAAAACACAAAATTCTCCAGCCTGGTCTTTGGCAACATTGTCTCCCACTTGCCCATTTTCTTCCAATATACTGTGTTTTGATTCGTTATCACACATTTTGAATCATCTCCAGGGGGCGCACCGCTCTTTGGCAGGTTCGTGCTTGGCTACCACGGGGTGCCAGCCTTTGCAGCATCTTTTCCCTGCAGCCTGTCAATCCTCTTGCTATTCTTTTTTCTGTCCCTTGGGGAATTTGTCTGGGCTGTTTTTGGAAATGTATCCTGCATTTTCGGTAGTCCCTATCAGAATACTCTCTAATGTTTTTCATTCCTTTTTTCTGTCTTCATTCACCTTCTCCTATCGTTCCTCCGCTTTTGAGCTTGAGGTTCCTCTTCCTCCCTGTGTGCTCCTGAAAGCCGGTCTATGCGTGTGAGACAAGTAACAAGTGACTGGTTAACGTGTAATTTCCAGCCCCGGGTCGACAGGTAGGGTTCACACATACCACTGGTACAGGCAGGCCAAGGGAGGGGTGATTGTCTGAGCTGCTACCTTCTCACACTGCCGATTGGTCCTTCTGTCATGAGTTCAGGAGGTGTGACCTGAGGTGTGAACAGTCACCTAAGGCGGGTGTGCCCCCTTGTGGAGGCGGCCCCTAGTTGGGAGGAGCGCACCATTGGAGATGGTGGCAATTACGAGATTTTCTCGCAATGAGTAAATCATCTTCACAGTAAATGTCTATGAAACGTAAATGTAATGAGGCTAACGATTCAAAGACCCTTCCCGCTGCACCACGGTTCCTCGTGGTCTCACGTATTGAAGATGGTCAGTCCTTCACCACGGTAAATCCGTTTATTATTCAGAAAGGGGTTGATGCAATTGCTGGCACTGTGAAATCCTGCTCTTCTTCACAGAATGGCACTTGGCTTTTGGAAACTACTTCAGATTCTCAAGAACAAACACTGCTTGTTGCCTCGCTTCTCCACGGCTACCCTCTTTGTGTCGAGGCCCATAGAACTTTGAATTCTTCCCATGGTGTTATTTACACTATGCTGCTCAATGGTCTGACTGAGACAGAAATCCAAATGTACCTCTCTGATCAGGGTGTCACTACCATCCATCGAGTGATGAAAAAGTAGATGTCTCTTTTAGTGTCCGCATACTCTTTCTCACCTTTGATAGAGTGGTTCTTCCATCAGAGATCAAAGCAGGTTATGAAGTTATCACATCAGACTGCATATTCCAAACCCGATGCGCAGGTACTAGTGTCCTCGTTACAACCACACTCAAGGAGTTCTGTCTACACCTGGCCAAATGTGTAACCTGTGGTAGAGATGCTCACGAGGGCAATTGTCCACCCCCCCCCCCCCCCCCCCCCCCCAGCATCAATTGCAGTGGTGACCAAACCACTTCCTCCTGCAATTGTCCCGTGTATCTTGATGAGTGGACTGTGCAGGAGATCGGATGAAGGTAAAAGTGACTTATCCAGTTGTTTGCAAGTTGTTGGCTAGCTGGTAACCCCGCATTCTACCATCTGACTCTTACAGTTCTGTTCTCACTACATCTTGTTCCATGAGGGACATGACCTCGCAGCCATGTGACCTCAAATTTAGCACCACTGTTGTGAAATCGCCCAGCATCATAGTAGAATCCGCGTCTCCTCCTCCAGCGGTGCAACAGCAACCAAACTTCTGCCTCACGGGGCAAAGTCACCACCTACAGAACTGGCAGACCGGAAAGGACAGAAGGAACAATCCTGTGAAGACTTCCGGTGTCCCTCTAGACAACAAACATCTGAATATTCCTATGCAAACTGGAAAGGCTCCAAGAAGTCAAATAAAGGGAAATGGTCTTCCCCTTTGCTGACTAGAGATCCTCGTCAATGGTGTCACTGTGTGATACACTCACCCTGCCGACCTCCATGTCGCTGGTGTGTACTACCAACCGTTTTCCAGTCTTGGACTCCGCATGCCGACAAAAGGAAAATGCTGATGCTTCTGTAGACCTCATGGAGCAGGATCCTCCTGTCATCGTTACAACCACACTCAAGGAGTTCTGTCCCTGTAGCAGTGAGTCTTCGAAGGCTGGCACTCGGCAACCGCTGAGAGGAATGTCCACGGTCTTTGATCTAACAAAGAGGGTTTATGGCTGCTCTTAGAATTGCAGTGTCCACTTTTTCTCTGCGTTCACGAAAGAAAATTGCGTCCTCGTGACCACTTTGAGCTCTTGCATTTCTTCCCGGTCTATTTTGACCTTCATTCCCTGAGGATGGTATTCCATTTAATAGGGAGCTATGCTGTTCATATGGGATGGTGTTCATAGTCAGCCCATCTCCATGACTAGCTGCCTTCAAGCTGCTGCAGTTCGCCTTTTCCTTCCTGACTTGACCTTTTCCCTTTGTACCATTTACATCCATCTGTCATTTGACTTCACCAGAGCAGACTTTCTCCAGCTTATTGGGCAGCTATCTCACTCCTTTCTGCTGCTCAGTGACAGTGACAGTAATATGCACCATCCCATTGGGGTTTCTCCCAGACCCTGTCCAGAGGTCCCCCCAGGGGGGTCCACAACTCTTTTGTGGATACGTGCGTAGCGAGCACGGGACCCCGAGCTAATGTGGCCTTCCTTCCTTTCCGGGCTGTATACCTTCCCTTTCCGCATCCTTCCCCATCCCTATCTTCGCCCCTCCTCCCCTCACCTCTGGCTCTTTCCTTCCCTTTCTCCCCATCTGGGAGTATGGTTTGTGCCTACGTCCGGAGACGGACGCTCGTAAATGTACTGCATTCTTCGCCTTCCTTGCTTTTATGTCTTCTTCCTTCCCTTGTCCTTCTCTTTTCCTTACCTCTTCTCTTTCCCTTTTCTCCGCTGCGGCGTTTGAGACCTCTCTTCTTTCCTTTCCCTTGATCTTTCTTCCTCCCTGTGCGTGTCTGAAGGCCGACCCACGCCTTTTGTGCGTAGCCGGTGACGGGGTAACGCGTAATTCCCCGCCCCGGGTAGACAGGTAGGACACGTACGTACCCCCTGGTAACGGCCAGGCCCAGGGAGGTGTGATTACCCGAGCTGATACCTTCCGAAAGTGCCGATTGGTCCCTCCGTCCGTTTGTCGGGAGGTGTGACCTGAGGTCTGAACAATCACCTAAGGCGGGAGTGCCCTCAGAGAGGGCCCCCACAAGGGAGGAGCGCACCATCGGAGACGCCGGTAATCATGGGGGATTCTTCCGCAATGGTTTCCTCACCTTCCACTATGTCTGCTCACAAACGTAAGTATACTGAGTCTCAGCCACAGACGATTCTTCCATCGTTGCCACAGTTCCTTGTTGTTTCTCGGTCTGATGAAGGTCACGACTTCTCCACAGTCAACCCTTTCATTATTCAGAAAGGTGTCGACGCAATTGCAGGTCCTGTAAAGTCTTGTTCCAGATTACGGAATGGCACCCTGTTGTTAGAAACACACAGTGCCCTCCAGGCACAAAAATTGCTGCGTACTTCTCTGCTACACACCTTCCCTGTCCGGGTGGAACCGCACCGTACCTTAAATTCCTTGCGTGGAGTCGTTTATACACGCTCCCTCGATGGATTGTCTGACGAAGAAATTCAGCACTATCTGTCTGACCCGGGCGTAACGGCAGTTCATAGAGTTATGAAACGGGTTGACACGAACATCATTCCAACCCGCACTGTCTTCTTGACATTTGACGAAGTTCAACTCCCATCGAAAATCAAAGCAGGCTATGAGATAATTTCCGTTCGCCCTTACGTCCCAAACCCTGCGCGTTGCTATCGATGTCAGCGGTTCAATCACACCAGCCAGTCCTGTTCCAAGCCAGCCAAATGTGTTACGTGTGGCAAGGATGCCCATGAGGGTGCTTGTCCACCTCCATCCCCTCGCTGCATCAACTGTATGGGTGACCAACCTGCTTCCTCTCGAGATTGCCCCGTTTTTAAGGACGAAAAGCTCATCCAGGAAATAAGAGTGAAGGAAAAGGTGTCGACCTTTGCTGCTCGAAAATTATTCGCCAGTCGCAAGCCCACCGTGCCTCAGACAGGAAAATACAGCACTGTCCTTGCTTCTCCTCGGCCAACAAAGGAGGCGGCCACGCAGACTTGCGACCTCACCTTTAGTGCCACGGTCGTCAGATCGGCCAGCGCAAAGATCGCTCGTTCAACCTCACCACTTTCGCCTGCCCACTCTATGGCTCACCCTTCGTCGGGTTCTGCTAAATCTCGAGCCCAAAAGTCAGACGCCAAGTCTTCGAAAAAAGAGCATACTCGTGAAGAGTTTTTACGTACCGCAACTTCACAACCATCGGTTCCTCCTTCATCTAAACATCATTCTTCCAAGAAGGCTACAAAGAAACCCAGTTCCTCTCCTTCTCCGCCAAGGCGTGTCCTATCTACAGCAGCACCTGGCGGAAATCGCCCTCGGCCGTCTTCTGTGTCGCCGAGGCGCACTGCTGGTGGCCGGTCAACCGGCCGATCGCTGGTGGCAGGGGCTGCTCCTGACCAATCTATGGATCAGGATCTTCTGCCTTCGGCTGACTGCCATTCCATGCTGTCGGTCGCTAGCTCCGAGCAGTCTTTGAGTTGACAGCAACTTTGGTCACATTCCTCCATTTTCTGTTCACCCCATGTCCATTATCCACTGGAATATCCGCGGCATTCGAGCCAATAGGGATGAATTGTCGATCCTCTTACGATCCTACTCGCCGGTCGTCTTCTGTCTTCAGGAAACAAAGCTGCGTCCCCATGACCGCTTTGTTCTGTCATTTTCAGTCCGTCCGATATGATCTCCCCTCTGTTGAAGGCTCTCCAGCCCATGGACGACTCATGATTCTTCTCCATGATACTCTCCATTATCACCCAATCCCCTTAAACACTTCCTTCCAAGCTGTCGCCGTCCGTCTTTCCCTTTCCGGATACACGTTCTCTCTTTGTACTGTATACATTCCATCGTCCACACCAATGGCACGAGCTGATCTCCTTCATCTTCTTGGTCAGCTTCCACCCCCCCCCCCCCCCCCCTATTTGCTGGTTGGGGACTTCAATGCCCACCACCCGCTTTGGGGATCTCCACATCCTTGTCCACGTGGCTCCATATTGCTAGACGTCTTCCACCAAGCGGATCTAGTTTGCCTCAACACTGGGGTCCCCACATTTTTGTCTGCCTCCACGACAAATTTATCTCATTTGGACCTTGCGGTCGGTACTGTTCCGCTAGCTCGGCGCTTCGAATGGTTCGCCCTTGATGATACACACTCGAGTGACCACTTTCCATGTGTCCTCAGACTGCAGCCTCAACTGCCATTTATGCGCCCGCGACGCTGGAAGTTTGCCCAAGCCGATTGGACACTTTTTTCGTCTCTAGCGACATTCGATGACCGTCGCTTTCCCAGCGTCGACGATGAGGTCACACATATTACCGACGTTATTCTTACAGCTGCGGAACGTTCAATACCACGCACCTCCGAATTGCCCCGGCGCCCCCCAGTTCCTTGGTGGAACGAGGCATGCCGTGACGCAATACGTGAGCGGCGACGTGCTCTTCGCATTTTCCATCACCATCCTACTTTGGCCAACTGTATCCGCTATAAGCAGCTCCGTGCGCGATGCCGTCGCATCATCCGCGATAGCAAGAAGGCAAGCTGGAAATTCTATATTAGCTCATTTAACACCTTTACTCCCTCCTCGGAAGTTTGGAGTCGGCTTCGATGGCTCTCAGGCGCACCTCGTTTCTCCCCGGTCTCTGGGCTCACTGTCGCGCATGATACCTTAGTGGACCCCGTCGCAATTTCTAACTCGTTGGGTCAGCACTTTGCTGAGATTTCGAGCTCTTCAAATTACCCGCCAGCGTTTCTCCCGAAGAAACGTGCAGCGGAAGTGCGACCTCTTGCTTTCTCCTCTCAAAATCACGAAAGCTACAATACTGTTTTCTCCATGCGGGAACTCCAACATGCCCTCTCTTCTTCTCGCTCCTCCGCCCCAGGACCGGATGGTATCCATGTCCAAATGCTGCTGCATTTATCAACCCATAGTCTGCGTTACCTCCTTCGCCTTTATAATCGAATTTGGACCGACAGTACCTTTCCCAGACGGTGGCGGGAAGCTGTTGTCGTTCCCGTTCCGAAACCTGGAATGGACAAACATCTCCCCTCTAGCTATCGCCCCATTTCTCTCACGAGTAGTGTCTGTAAGGGTTTGGAGCGTATGGTGAATTACCGTTTAGCTTGGTGGCTGGAATCCTGCAGTCTTTTAACACCAGCCCAATGCGGATTTCGGAAGCATCGTTCTGCAGTTGACCATCTTGTTGCTCTCTCCACTTATATCATGAACAATTTTCTCCGGAAACGCCAAACGGTAGCAATATTTTTCGATCTGGAGAGAGGATACGATAACTGTTGGAGGACAGGCATCCTCCGCACACTGTTCTCTTGGGGCTTTCGAGGCCGGCTGCCCCTTTTTCTTCGCGAATTTATGGCAGAGCGCACTTTTCGGGTGCGGGTGAACACTACTCTCTCCCGTACTTTCTCCCAAGAAAACGGGGTACCCCAGGGATCCGTGCTGAGTGTTGTACTGTTTGCCATCGCCATAAATCCAATTATGGATTGTCTCCTTCCTGATGTCTCGGGCTCCCTCTTTGTGGACGATTTTGCGATCTACTACAGCTCTCAACGGACCAGCCTTCTTGAACGACGTCTTCAAGGATGTCTCGATCGCCTCCACTCGTGGAGCATCGAAACCGGCTTCCGTTTCTCACCCAGTAAGACCGTTTGTGTCAATTTTTGGCGACGTAAGGAGTTTCTTCCGCCCTCCTTACATCTAGGTCCTGTCAACCTTCCGTTTTCAGACGTCGCTAAATTCTTGGGTCTTATGTTTGACAGAAAACTGTGCTGGTCCTCCCACGTTTCCTATCTTTCGGCTCGCTGTCCTATCTTTCGACTCGCTGTCTGCGATCGCTTAACACCTTCCGTGTCCTGAATGGTACCTCCTGGGGAGCGGACCGAGTGGTCCTTCTCCGCCTCTATCGCGCCTTAGTGCGCTCGAAATTGGATTATGGCAGCAGAGTCTACTCCTCTGCTCGGCCGTCTATTCTTCGGCGTCTCGACTCTATCCACCACCGTGGATTACGTTTAGTGTCTGGAGCTTTTTACACTAGCCCTGTGGAAAGCCTTTATGCTGAGACTGCTGAACCTCCGCTGTCCAATCGGCGAGCAGTCCTCCTGAGTCGTTATGCTAGCCATCTGTCTTCCATGCCTGCTAATCCAGCCCATGACCTTTTTTTCGACGCCTCCTTTGATGTAGGGTATGCAGGCCGCTCCTCCTCCCTACTACCCCTGGGAGTCCGCTTCCGTCAACTGCTCCATTCTCTTTCCTTCCGCTTTCCTACAACCTTCTTGACAACTTGGGGTACAGCACCGCCTTGGCTCCGTCCCCGGATTTGCCTGCTCCGTGACCTTTGTCAATTTCCCAAGGATGGTACCCCTACACTTGTTTATCGTCGGGCATTTGCTGCTCTATGTGCACAAATGACGGACGCCGCATTTATTTACACCGACGGCTCGAAAACATCGTTAGGTGTAGGGAGTGCCTATATTGTTGGCGACACCCCAAATCGCTTTCGGCTTCCCGACCAGTGTTCGGTTTATACTGCGGAGCTTTACGCTGTTCTCCAGGCTGTCCACTACATCCGCCGCCATCAGCGGATACAGTACGTTATCTGCTCAGATTCTCTCAGCTCTCTCCTCAGTCTCCAAGCTCTTTACCCTGTGCACCCTCTGGTCCACCGGATTCAGGACTGTCTGCGCTTGCTCCACCTGGGGGGCGTCTCGGTGGCGTTCCTCTGGCTCCCGGGACACGCTGGTATCTGTGGGAATGAGGCGGCCGATATAGCGGCCAAGGCTGCAGTCTCTCTTCCTCGGCCAGCTATTCAGTCGCTTCCCTTCACCGATCTACGGAGCGGTTTATGTCGCAAAGTTTCTGATTTATGGCATGCGCATTGGTCAACACTTTCCCGTAATAAATTGCGGGAAGTGAAAGCCCTTCCTTGCGCTTGGACCTCTTCCTCCCGACCGCGTCGTCGGGAGGAGGTAATTTTAGCTAGACTCCGGATAGGGCACTGTCTTTTTAGCCATCGACATCTTTTAAGCGGTGATCCTCCCCCACTCTGTCCCCACTGCTTTCAGCTGTGGACTGTAAGACACCTTTTAATTGAATGCCCCTATTTTAATCCGTTACGCTCCCGTCTACAGCTATCGCCTGATCTATCGTCGATTTTAGCAGATGACACGCGCTCAGCCGACCGCGTTCTCCAGTTTATTAGTGACAGTGAAATGACGTCAGTCATTTGAAGCTTTTTTTGGGGACAACCACCCCCTTTCTGTAGTGGATTTTTAAGCATTCCTTTTATTTTTAGTTTCTCCAATTTTATGACTTTGTTCCCATTGCTGCTGGTTTTCAATTTTGGTTTTCTACTGTCTTAAGTCACGGGCTGGGCGCTAATGACCATAGAAGTTTTGCGCCCTAAAATCAAAACCAAAACTAAAACAAAAAACCTGTCCAGAGGTGCCCTGTTGGCTGACCATCTCAATCAAATTGATTTCTTCTGCTTTAACACAGGAGCACCCACGTCCCTTTCATACACTTTTTCCATTTGGACCTATCATTCCGTACTGCACAGCTTGTCTGTTGTTTTGAGTGGTCCATTCTCTCTGACACAAACTTGAGTGACCATTTCCTGTGTGCTATCAGTTTTCTGACTCCTACCCTACCTACGTGCACACCCAAATGGCAGGTTTCTAAGGCCGACTGGAGGCTTTACTCCTACCTGGCGACTTTTCGACAAACGTTTTGCCAGCTTTGACGACAAGGTAGAACACCTTAAAAATGTTGTCCTTACCATCGCAGACTGTTGCATTCCTCACACTTCCTCTTTACCATGCCATGTCCCAGTCCCTTGGTGAACTGAGGCATGCTGTGATGTAATTTGCGTGTGGAGACATCCTCTCGCCATTTTTAACCATCATCCTTCGATGGCAAACCATCATAAACAGTTGCGTGCACAGTTTTGTTGCATTCTACGGGATAGCAAAAAAGCTGGCTGGATTTCATTTACTAGTTCTTTTAACAGTTCCACTCCCTTTTCCGTAATGTGGGCCATCCTCTGGCGTTTCTCTGGGACCAAGATCCATTCCCCAATGTCCGACCTGACAGTAGCAGACAGTGTCATCGTGGACCCTATTGTTATCCCCAACACCGTGTGCCACCATTTTGCGCAGATTTTGAACTGCTCTCACTATCACCTGGTCTTCCATTGGAACGAACAGAGAAGCATTTCTCTCACCAGCTGTGTTTTCAAGGTGGTGGAATGTATGATTCATGACCGGCTGGTATAGTGGTTAGAGTATTACAATTTACTAACCACTGTGGATTTTGGGCACGTTGTTCTGCGGTTGACCATCTCGTCACTTTGTCCACCCATGCCATGAATGTTTTTCTGTGGAAATCCCTGACTGTGGCCATGTTTTTCCACTTGGAGAAGGCTGACAACGCCTGCTGGAGGACTGGTATCCTCCATACACTCTGTATACGGGGCGTCGGGCACCTTTATCCAGGAAAACTGAGTGCCTCAAGGTTCCGTCTTGAATGTCAATATTGTTGTTATTGTCATTAACCTTATAATGTCCTGTCTCCCTTTGGGCATGTGGGCTTTCAAAAAAAAAATTAATCGGGGCCCTCAATTACGTACCCTCAGACTCAGAGTTGAAATATTAAAAAGTTTTGGCTGGTTTCATTGTCTAGAGGCTGGGATACGTAGTTGCTACATTACGAGCCAAATACTGCTGAGTCTGCAGTATACAATATGAATATACACATGAATCAAATGCTCGAAGGTTCCTATCACTCGGCATGTAACATAGAAATGTATAAATGAAAGATAGCAATTAAATAAAATCTGCAGGTACTATTTTTTATCGACTTTAAATTATGAGTATGATAGCAGAAGTACCTTGAAGAATGCCGTTTATTACTGCAAAACACTTATTGGTGTCAGTGGTTCAGCAATTGAATAAAATATGAGTTGAATAACAGGGAAACAATAGATTCCTACTTAACGTAATTAGTTATGAACAACATAGCTCACGAGATACTCACTTCTAAACGGATACTACATCTTCACTGGACAAGCCACAGAAATCTCACAAGTGCACAAGTCAGTCTCCTGCGACCACGCGCAAACTGACCAGCTCTCTCCAACTGTTTCCTGCGACCGTCTGTCACGCCTTCCCATCCAGCACTCTGCCATGTCCTCTCACCCGGGGCTCCTCCCCCACTTCCATAGAGTCTCCCCGTTGACTTCAGTAGTGGCCTCCCGTAGTAACTTAACGTAGTAACGAGTGCTGTGATTGGCTAGAGTGCTCACACCATGTCTCCAAGCCAATGCACTCTCACAAACACATATGAACTACTGTATTTACATTTAAATAACTTGAAACTAAATAAATATTCCTACGGCTGGACCATAAGCGCACTCTGACACACATTATTAAATACATAAACACATTAAATAAACACATGTCCAAGGAATAGAACAAAAGGTAGGCCAGTAGCCTAATGTCCCTGTGGCCTTTAAAGCACAGTAAATATTTGACCAATTTCTTCACGAATAGTGTAAATCGGATGTAAACAAAGACATAGATGAATAAATATATTTATAAGCATGCTGCTACCTTTTTTTTTTTTCGTGTAACTGTGGAGTAATTATAGCTTGATGTGATTAATAGTAATCGGCCACTTTGACGTCCAATAACTCATGTACTATTAAAGTTAAATGCCTGTAATTCATACCCATTTAGGTTTACACTAATAGCTTTCTAAAGACACGTCGATAGACAAAATCAGATGAACTGTTTAGATTTTGGAATCTCGTCGCTCTGTGCTACTTGTATAAATTACAGTCAGGTACTAAACTTTAAACTAATAAAGATGTTGAAAATCTGATTACACCATCAGAATCGTCATGCAAATATTGGTGATGTACATGTTTCTTTTCAAGGTATCATGATTCCTCTAGACATTATTAATTTCTACATGAACTGTGAAATGTCTGCCATTATGGTGTCACAAAGTCTGCCATCTTTGGCACTCCCAGCATACAAATCTCCTTCATCGACACAAAGCACAGTCCTCGACACAGCGTCAACATGGAATTCCCTGTTATGCGGTCGGCCTGGACCATGCACTGGGGCTATCCCTCTTGTTCCGATTAATGTTTGGCACCACGCAATTGCTGATGAGCTGCGGCTTGCCGAGCGGCCCGTGCGGCCACACCAACTCCGATTTTGAAATATTTACAGGGCACCACAACACGCCCGTTTACCTCACAGGCATCACAGTCTCCCTTTTCGTTGGCAATTTTGCCATCAGTTGCAGTTCTCCGCAGTCCTCTCTAATTAAGTGGCATCTTCAGCAGTGTCTTGACTTTCTTTACTTATTGAGCATTGACAATGGCATTTATTTTCAAACTGACAAAACTGTTTGTATGAATTTCTGGCGGTGCAATCTGTTTCTTCCACTGTCTTTACATCTTGGGCCTATTGCTCTTCCGTTCATTGAAACTCCGAAATTCCTGTGGCTCATGCTTGATAGGAAACTTTCTTGGTCCTCTCACGTCTTAACTGGCAGCCCACTGCACGTGGTCCCACAATGTCCTACGTGTCCTCAGTGGTACTTCCTGGGGAGCAGATCGGATAACCCTCCTCTGTTAGTATTGGTCCCTTGTCCGTTTGAAACTATGGGTGTTTCGTTTATGCATCTGCACGTCCGTCCCTCTTATGCTGTCTCAATACTGTCCACCATCGTGGAATCAATTTGGCCACTGGCGCCTTTTACACTAGCCCGGTTGAGAGACTATGCAGAAGCTGCCGAACCACCACTGTGACTCTCTCCTCTGCCATGCATGGCCACCCATTCTATGCCTCCTTTCTTCGATGACTCCTTTGATCACCAGTAAGGGGCGCGTCGCTCTTCTCTGTTACCTCGTGGAGTTCACTTTCGACTCTGTCTCAGGCAGCTTAACTTTTCATGCAACCTGCAACTTTTCAGTGGGTGTAAACCCATCACAACCTTGGCTTCGTGTGGCGGCCTGTGTGTTGCCTTGGCCTTCATTTTCTTCCTAAAGACAGTACTCCAGCCTCGCTCTATTGCCTTTAGTTTAATGACCTTTGCATGGAACTTTGCGATAGTATCTTTGTGTACGCTGATGGCTCACAGACTGACCATGGTGTCAGGTGTGCCTTCGTCATTGGCTGTGATGTTTTTCGGTATCAGCTTCCGGAATACTGCTTAGTATTTACAGAAGATCTCTTTGCCCTGTATATCAGGCCAGTCAATACATCCGGCGACAGGCTTTTCAATTGTGTCATCTGCTCTGATAATCTGTCCCCTTCAAAGCCTCTGTGTGCCGTACATCGTCCATTGCTTAGCGCAATGGGTCCAGGAAAGCTGTCACTTGTGTGCACTTGATGACACCACTGTGGTGTTTGTGAGTTTTTGGCCATTTCGGTCTGACAGGAAACAACGCCGCTGACGCTGCTGCCAAGGCTGCAGTCCTTGTATCTCAGCCCTCCGATGATTGCTGTGTTGCTGTCTGTCAGCAGGTGGTGTCACTTTGGCATCGCCACTGGTCCTCCCTTCATGGGAACAAGCTCCGGGCTATTAAGCATCTATTAACAACTTGGGTGACGACCTCTTGGTCCTTTCACCGCGAGGAGATCATTTTAACTAGGTTGTGTATTGGGCACTATCTTTTTAGCCATTGCGATTTGTTAACTGTGCTGCCCCACCACTTTGTGCCCATTGCGCTCAACTTTTGATGGTCCGCCATTTCCTAACGGAATGCCCTTTTTTTAACTGCGTATGTTCTCATTTGTGTTTGTTGTTTTGAGTTATCAGCCATTTTAGTGAAGATGCACAAGCTGTCGACTGCGTTTTACTTTTTATCCATTGTAGCAATATGGTGAAGGCCATTTAATTTTTAGTTCTGCGCCTCCGTTTCTGTGTAGTCTATTTTGTCTTTCTTTGTGTTCTACAGTTTTGACATGGGTATGACCCTAGTTGTTTTTGTTCCCTGTATCAAAACTAAACCTATTTTGAATGAGTTCATGTATGCTAGTTTTTAGCCACTAATGACTTTATCTTATGCAAAAGTAGTCTTCTTCTTCTTCTTCTCCTCCTTTTGCTGCTGCTGCTGCTATACACCATCTGCAAGAATGCTTCAAGTCTTAATTCTCTCATTGAGATGTGTTGTTTATCCCTGTCAGCTGTGCCCACCTTTGCACTGATTGACTACTGCTATACCCACTTGCTGGTTGGCTGTTGCGGCTACCTCAAATGTGATATTTCGAAATAATAGGATTTCACAGTCCCATAACGTTGGTGTTCACAGACCTTGACAAAATTCTGATGCCACACATATCACAAAATCACTTTGTTAAAATATCTATACTTTATAAACTGTTATCCAGTTCACTGTTCAACCGCAACACATTGTTCAAAGTTTTTAGCGAATTCTTGTCTGCTGTGCCCAGCACAACATTCCTCACCAGAAGGGCAACCCATGTGACACACCTGCTCATATATCATGTTATATTCCTCGGCAGCAGCAATTGTGGTGAAAAATTGGCTGTAAATGGGGGTCAACACAAACACATTTGGTTTCACGGGTTTTGCTTGCATGAACAACCAACCCCACTAAGTGAATTTGTTATGGCCAGTCCATGTCTTAATTATGTAATGTAAGTCTCATTTACCAGGTATGCACATACTGCACCTTCCAATTTTATGACAGTAGTCACTGTGCAGTATAACCTAACCACCCTACAACAGTCTCACCAGAAGAATGATACGTGTGGTACTTAAAAGTTAATTGTCAATCGGTGTTATAGTCCTACATCCCTGTCAGTCTCCTTATTCACAACACTTCAGTGCACCCTTACAGTATTGCTATTTTGACTGGGAGATGAAGAAGCTTGCACAGGATAGAGTAGCATGGAGAGCTGCATCAAACCAGTCTCAGGACTGAAGACCACAACAACAACAACAACATGGGTTTCATGCTCAAAATCTTTGAACGGTTTGCTACTAAAGTTTCACATTGCTAAATATGTAATTTGGATAATTTGCATTTAGAATTTTACATCTCAAATTAATTGAATACTGTAAAAAAATTGGTTTTGGCTGAACTTTGATACATTAAGAGTTTCTCTCTGGATTGTTATACTGGGCTTGACATCATTCGCACTTTTGATAACAGTTGGATGGTGAAGTATAAGATCAGGGGGCCTCTAAAATATTAAAACGACTGGGCAATGCAAATAGCAGAAATGGCTGTTGGGTCACACCATCCTTACTGCTAGCTGCCAGAGCTCAACAGACCACACTAACAATTTGAGACAGAAGCATTATCATTCAGGAAACTGCAACTTTGTGCCTGGTGGCCTGTATGAGTATAACAGCAATCTTCATTTCATTCACTAATGACTACCATTTATGAATTGGCCAGTATGCAGCAGCAGGCTTCTCTTCCTTTCACCTGAAGAAACTAAACTTAACTCCTTCACTTGAAATAAACCAAATGAGTTAGACAGTTCTTGAAAATTCTTATGTGGCACCATGCCAACACAACACATCTAGTTCTTTGTTCGACCCAGAGGGAGGCCTTTGAAACAGTGGTCGAAATGTCTGTCTGCCTCTGTAGTTACATTTCTCTTACAACATGATACACTTTACACAAAGGAAAGTTTTCTGTTAATTGGAGTGGTGGTAAATACACAGCGTTTCATCTGCATGTAGGAACTGTCCCCCTAAAAATGGCATGCATTGGGAAAGGAAATCTAATGCAAGTGATTTTCCAACTGACAAAACCAGCAGCTGTTCTAGAAAGTATTGTTTGTGAGCTGCTGCTATGAAATGCAGGAGTTGATAAAATTTTCTGTCATTTAGGTGAACTCTATAGCGGTTATATATGCACATCACAAGAAAAATGCATTAAATATCAGTGGCTCACCTGCCTTAGTCAACCAAAAAAATTTTGGCGTGGCTAAACACTGCCCTTCAGTGTCACTCTGTGACTTATGGCTACATTCACGTACTGATCAAAGCACACTTTTTTTGTGAATGGGGCAGGGGCAGAAGCAAGTGGCGAATATAAGATTAGTAAAAAATGTTATCAAGATATGTGATAATTTTAATTTCGACATTGCATGAAATCCACGGCCCTTTTATATGCTCCTATAGGAATTTTTGATGAGTCTGTACCTCCTACCAATTTGAATGACCGAGGTTCATTTTACCTGTGAGTAGAAGTGAATGCTACTTAGGGATGGGAGAGGGAGAAGGTTTGTTAAAGAGTTTTGAGTCTTGCAGCAATGATGGTCTAACAGTTTCCAAGTACATTGACAATGCAGGACATCTTTACTTTGATGATTTGCATTTTTACATGAGTAACTGGTATTGCATTCCATCCGCAATCACTTCTGAGTGTATTCTTCAACTTGCAGGTTTACCACCTTCGGGTAGTTGGCAGGACCTAAAGGACCACATGCGAGAAGCTGGTGATGTTTGCTTCGCGGATGTTTTTAAGGATGGAACTGGTGTTGTCGAGTTTCTTCGGTTTGAAGATATGAAGTATGCTGTAAAAAAACTAGACGACTCAAGGTTTCGTTCACATGAGGTACGTTGTATTTCAGTACAAGATGTAATCATTGCCAAAATGAGACATAGTTTTGTTATATTACTTCTCTGTGTGCTGTATTATACTGTCATGTTGTTGAAAGTACCGCTGGGATAGACAGTAAATAAGTATCGTTAAGTAGTTGTTGTTAATGTTCAGATACTTTTTGTTTTAAAGATATTCAGGCAAGTGTAATGAAGACAAATGAATAAGCCCTTATTTCATTTCATGTGGGTTCATTGCTACTTACATCCCTTTAGAGATGAAAGCTGTAATTTCCTTTGGTCATGTACATACCAAGCAGCTTGAACTTGGCTTTCAACATTCTTTTTATGTATTATTGTTCATTGGAAATTGAATCTACTTTCAAACATAAAGATGTAATTTGACAATTGCCTGAAGACAGACAATAGTAATATATGGTTTCTAACGAAAAGACAAATTTGGAGCAGTATTATTGCTTTAGGAAAAGGTAGTGGTAAATTTATCAAATAGCAGGAATTGGCACGG
Organism: Schistocerca cancellata; assembly: GCF_023864275.1. NCBI lineage: Eukaryota > Metazoa > Arthropoda > Insecta > Orthoptera > Acrididae > Schistocerca > Schistocerca cancellata. The sequence continues at coordinate 7,834,421 of NC_064634.1, forward strand.
TTGTAGCTGGCAGAAGATGGTATCCCAAGGAAAGTGTGTACAGAAATTTTATATTCCATGAGATGGAAGAAGCAACAGAGAAAGATAGCAAACAATGTAGGTGCTGGCTGCCAAGATACAGATTTTAGGAAGGACAAAAGCAGATAGCAGACGTCAGTGAAGTAAAGAGCAATAGTACTGGGCAAGGGGAGGAAGTCTTAAGTTAATAGACTAGAAATTTAGAAATTTATAGAAATGCAGCATCACATCGCAGCAGATGACAGCGACATTGTTCTTTAATATTATGAACAAAACAGTATAGATCAATTTTTTGTGTAAACGTAGTTACTGATTTCAGGTAAGCTAGGTCATCTTCAAATCAGAAACAAAAATACTGGATGATGTGGTCGGGCTGATGCCAGTGGTAGTGACTGTTGTCCATTGTTTTAGTATTATATTTGAAGATTGCCTTAATTTGGCTGATACTGCCAATACACTTAAATAAAGTAGTTACACAGACTTTGTATCATAAAAAAATAACTTAAGTTTCATTGTCAAGTGGCATCAAAATTTGTTGGTGGTACTGGAACGGATGTAGTTTGCTGGCCGAAGGGATATAATTGTATATCTAAAAGAAGATGAAGCAGCAGCCCATAGTTGTATTGTTTGCTGAATCTTACTCTTTCTTATTATTGAGTGTATATTTAAACACACAGTAGAATAGTGGCATTGTTAGAGATGATACATACATGTTTTTGTAAATGTAACTAAACCATAGATTTCTAAGAGTCTATATTATCAAGATCACTCACCAATCAAGAAAATGTGATACATTATAGTTTTCTATGCGAAGTTGGGTTTTGCTGCAGGTCGCGGCACTTTTTGTAGCATCAGAACTATTCCGACGTACGCCCATTTGAAGCAGATTACTGTATTACAGTCTTATGTTTTCTTTAACCATTTTTACCTTTATCTTTTCATTCTGTTGTTCCCTAAATTACAAAGTTAATTATTTCTTGATGCCTCAGGATGTGACATAAATCTCTCCCATTTTTAGTCAAGTTGTACCATCAACAGGTTCAGTAACTCGTCATCGATTATCGGTTCAATGCATCTAATGTCCAGAATTCTCGTGTTACACCACATTTCAAAAGCTTTTATTGCTTCTTATCTGTAACATTTATTGTGAACATTTCACTCTGATAATTTGCTCTAGAAGTGTTTAGCACAACATGGCTACATGTGAGTAGGTGTGTTTTTAAGATTATAGAGAAGCAGGGAATGAAAGAGTAACATGTACAAAAATAAATAAATAAATAACTTAAATGTGAAATGCCCAAACATCGGAAAGGGCTATTTTGTGAAATTGTGTAGTGCTGCATAACATTTAACACTGTGTTGCTGCACCGTGTGCATTGTCATACGCTTGACGACCTTGAAGTGGTAGAGACAGTCCTGCTCAGTCTGAGCCCGCATTTTAATGGCAACCTTCCTGGAATCATTCATTGTGCGAGGCAGGTTACCATGGCAACCCACTAAGTTTCACCTGTTTCTGAGCACCTTCAAAGGGCATTCGTGTCGGAAAATACTGCAGGCTGTTGTGTTCGGTCCATATGTCCCTTCTGTAGGAAGGTCTTCACAAGGTGGCCACACTGTGGAGTGCATTGTCTTGAAAATGGCAGAAATGTTGACTGTAGCATTTCACAAGTGGTCTAAGACTACAGTATCCACCATAGCAATGAGGGAGAATGGACCAGTCTTGTGCTTGTCTGCATCTAATTTGCAAACCATTGTGAAGTGCATGGCAGAAGGCACTTCCATTGTATTAGTTAAAAGAGCTTTTTACTGTTAGTAGGAAGGGGGAAGAATGTGAACTTGAACCTGTTCTGAAGTTTGTCTGTTTTATTTCTTAATTGATAGTCCAAGGTGTCGACATACAGCATTGTTATACTGGCTGAAAAATGGGGGATGGAAGTTCAACACTGACTACTGTAAATGATGTAACTGAGAGTTGCAGAGTTTAGTTTCACAGTTCTTTACTTCCACTGTTCACACACACACACACACACACACACACACACACACACACACACACACAATATTACACAGTTATATGGTCAGTTCACTATGGTACATCCGATAAGCCTCATTAATAGGTTGCAGGCAAACCTGAGCATACTGCTACAATAGTTTGCTGTTGAACATCTGTGAGCAGTAAAACCCTAACCATACAGTTCACAGTTCTTGCTGAATAATACGGTACGTGTGACACTATTTCTCAAATAATTTGAACAGACACTGTCATTGTTTTAACACACGGCCTGTTTGTGTTACACTAATTCTACTGATAAGTTAATGCATTATAGTTATTCTAACTTATACAGACTTCCCATTTGAAAATCGGCCCTGGACTGACTGTCTCAGGGCCAAAAATTGGCCCTTTATTTATACTCACAATAATAGGTTCTGAAACTATACATTGTTCAATGTTTAATTTACCGAAATTACAATTAAAACATAGCTCATTCAATTAAATGAATGTATTGAAAAATTCCTCCTGTTAAACAGTCTATCACTAAGGTTAGACCAAATTATTTGTTTAACTAATGGAATTAACAGATATTGTTACTCAAACAAAGCTTTTGACAAACCTGGTAATTATTTTGGTATTAATTAAGGGCTGGCTTTGCCAATATCTTTTCGAATAGAGCCAAATAAATACTTCAAAAATCCTAGTAGTTCTTCTTCCAAATGTTTATAATTAGTACAGAACTTATATTTGTTTGTAAGTCAACAATAAAATCTGTCCCGGAACAATACTGATTTCACCCTACAACAAAAGATATTAACTAGGAATAGTCAAAATAAAGTAGGAAATTAATTAATGATATGGTTATAATAGAAGGAAACATTTCACATAGGAAAAATATACCTAAAAACAAAGATGATGTGACTTAGCAAATGAAAGTGCTGGCAGGTCGACAGACACACAAACGAACACAAACATACACACAAAATTCAAACTTTCGCAACAAACTGTTGCCTCATCAGGAAAGAGGGAAGGAGAGGGAAAGACGAAAGGATATGGGTTTTAAGGGAGAGGGTAAGGAGTCATTCCAGTCCCGGGAGCGGAAAGACTTACCTTAGGGGGGAAAAAAGGACGGGTATACACTCTCTCTCTCTCTCTCTCTCTCTCTCTCTCTCTCTCTCTCGCACGCACGCACACACACATCCATCCACACATATACAGACACAAGCAGACGTCTGCCCGATTTTCCTAATTGGTTTCTTTTGTGTGCTCCAAGCTTATGTGCTATGTGCTTTACTTTTCAGCCTATCCTTGTACTTTCAAATTGATAACATAAGTTTCTATTTGGGGTGTTGCTGCAGTGTATGTGCAATGTAGCAAGAGTCTGATGCAGCACCAACTGTAAACTAGGGATTAGTTTGGCATTTGTGTCTTTGTGACGTGCTTGCAGTAAAGTGAAGATGTGGCTCATGACAACAATATTACCAAATATGTCCAAACAAGATTAATAAGCTGTTCTTTTCTTGGCCGTCTAAGGACAAATACCGGTAGACATCCATCCGAGAGTGGTTTCAAGTTTTGTCCTTGGATGGGTAATGCTGGTTCGAAGAAACTTTTAAGGTCTCGTATAAAGTGATATTCTGTTCTCTGTTGAAAGTTTCTGAACAGTGTGCATCTTAGCAGACATCTGGCAAAGCTACATGAGCATCCGTTACCACTGGAGCAGTTCATTTGATTTTGTGATGCTGTTTTTTATTGTGCAATGAAAACTGCTGATAAACAGACAGAAGTAGTCTTGAAGAAGAGTTAGTATATAACTATGTCTATGAATTCTTACCTGGAGCATTGCAAATTGACTTATTGTTTCTGGGATGAGGAAGTCTGGGTTTAAGTATTAGATGGACAACAAAATCAGAAAAAGAAGTAAAAAGCAGCTCCTGTGCCTGTGAATTAAATGCGGTATTACAGTTTTGGTCACTGGCCAGAGAGCATGGCTTCAAAATGCAGATGTAGACTTTGCTCTCAAGGATGTTATGGAATTGTTCCATACTTTGTAGCAAAATTAATTGTTTAAAGACATTTCACATGCAGTAGTGCAAAATGTGACCACTTTTTCAGCTGCAGGAACAATACTGCAGTATTTCTATTATGACACCCATGTGCCTTTTGTGGGCAGTGATACTTACAGGTAACATACTGTATTTTTAGTCAATGTATGTAAAATTGTTCACACGACAGTGTGCATGTAATTTAAGTAACTTAATACTTTCTCTTTGCAACGTCTCTGCACGTGTCAAATGAACGGTTAAACAAGGCCTTTAAGGGGTCAGTGATTCCTGTGGGACAAGGATGTGCAGTAGGCAGTTACAGGCGTCTTCATTCAGTAAGACATGGTGTTTTATCAGACAGGTGTCTTCAACGTAGTTCACCAGTGAGATGATGCTCACAGCATTAATGCCAGACTGACGCACTGATTCTGGACTGTACTGCCAACGAACAAACTTTTTGGTTGCCCCTTATGTTTTCTGTGACCTTTTCCCTTGAAAATGGGCTGTTAATCTAGAGAACATTTTAAATTTATCTTTGTCGTTTTTAGTAAATAAATTGTAAAAAACTACTGCAGTGCACCTTGTGTTTTGCTTTTTTACTGTTTACCGGACTGACCCCTCTAACTTCAGTTATCACGTAGAAAATTTGTGGGATGGAGGAAAATACTAGTGTGTGTGTGTGTGTGTGTGTGTGTGTGTGTGTGTGTGTGTGTGTGTGTGTATGTGTTTGTGTGTGTGTGTGTGTGTGTGTGTGTGTGTGTAAAAACACACATCGTGATTTTAGTTTGCAGGAAATTAAACTGCAAAACCCTTATTTCCAGGTTGAAACCTGCTAGTGTTGACTGTCCATTGAACACTTTGAAGTTCAGCCACTCAGAAAAATTTGAGGCTTAGAAAACCAGCCATTTATGCCATTATTTAAAGCATTACTGGCACATATGTGTTTGATGTATCTAAAAGAACAAAACATTTAAAAAATACCAAGCTTCAATGTTTATTTTTCATATTTTGCTCTATTCTTAGATTATACAAATTTCAAAATAATTAGGACATAGTATGACTGTCCATCCAAAAACAGGTGAGTTATTGAGCAATTGCAAAAATAATTTACTTTTGTAGGAAAAGTTTGAAGTATTCTGGCACACAGAGAGGTCTGTTGGAATTGGAGCAGTACTAGTTTGTTGCTTTCCTGTTTGTTCTGCCAGTATAGTGCCCATTTTCTCCAAACAAGTCTTGGAAACCTGTGTTGAAGCTAAATGTTTCTTTCAAAATAATTTTCGAAATTTGATAACAGGAGGCAGCATGTGTCAAGGTACAATTTACGAGCAGTAGGTGGTTCCCAGTTGAAGTAATTGCTGCCTGAGCTATACTCTGGCACAGTCCATTGAACACAGTGGTTTGACCTGAGTTACGCTCAGGCTTGTCACCAAAGTTTTAATGAAGGCTTTTGCAACACTTACATAATTTACTGAACAGAATTACTCAGTTGCTTGAAGCTCCATTACAGAAAATTTGGATACGAGTTGCTGTTTCTTAAACACTAAGTTCTGTCTGACGTAGCCTGAAAATCCAGTGTCATTTGATCAACATAAAGCTCTTATTTCAATGCATTGTATGGAGTCCATAATGAGCACTATACTGACCACAGTAATATAGAGAACAAGCCATTAGCGATTTTATGTATTAGTGATGGAAATAAACTTTGTTGTGCTTAAAGTGGAGGGAAAAAATTGAGTCTTTCTGAAAATATGGTATCATATTTGCTCAAAATAATATCCATCCATTTATTTTGTTTAATTTTTCAGGGAGAAGTTTCCTACATCCGTGTGAAAGAAGATTATGGGGGTGGTGGCAGTGGAGGCCGTGGGAGTGTTGGAGGTGGGCGTTCTCGCTCTCGCAGCTATTCACCTCGCAGGCGCGGCTCACCCACTTACTCCCCAGTCAGGCGCAGCTTTTCTGATTCGCGTTCTCGCTCTCGGTCACGATCCTACAACTGAGAGGTTAATATCATTTCTGTCCTAGACATTGTCATTTTTACCCTGCAAACTTTATGATGAGATTTTACAGACTTGATGGAGAGACTGCATAATGTGACTGTGTTTACCACCCTTCACCACTGCCTAATCCTCTCTGTATGACAACCATGTTAAGTTCATAAGATAATCAATGCTTATTATTTCTGTAACTTTTTATGCATGAATGAGAAGTGTGTAATTTTAATTTTTGCGTTTTCAATGTTGTGTGAATGGTAGATGGCACCAGTTTAGAAAGTATTAAATGAGTACTGAAGTGTATTATAAAAATATGTTTCTGCCAAACTTCAGAGGAATGAAAACTCAATAGTGTGACAGTACTACATGGTACAGAATTGTCTTCTTAACTAGAAATATTATCCAAATCATTTTTGTAATGATATGCGTAGTTGTCAGACCCAATAAGATGCTTGTGTACAATAATTGCTAATTTGAAGTAGCCACACTCTTCATATAAGGCTGTGCAAAGCATTTCAGAGCATTTAGGACACAATAATGTTTATAGATATTAAAGTTCTATATAGATGTGGAAGTTTCTTCTCAGAGTCTCTGTCAGGGAAATGTTGAAACTGAATAGGGTCATGAGTTGGTAATAGTCACACTTCCATGCATTCTTAAAAAGATCACTTTTGATTCAATCCAAATGTAGTTAATATTGCTGAGCTTTGGTGCTGTGTAACATGTATCAGGTAATTGAGAAAATGATCAAATTTTGGCTCCCAATGTCAGTAATATTAGGTCTGTTGGTAAACAGAATGGGATATGAAAAGCAGAAAAAATCTGATACAGTTAAGGTTACAAGAACTTTTGTTATCTGCTTGACTTGATGAACAAGGGATTCATTTGTATTGTCATTTTTCTTGTGTACTGTTTCCTAATGCTGCACTCTTGAGTGAGTGCAGCAGATTTTACAAGTCTGATTCTTCAGACTGTATCATATAATAGTTGACCATTGCTATACATTTCACAATTCTGTCAATACTGCCCTTGGGTAGGTTTTCACCCATTCTTGATTGGAATGGAATTGGCAGTATTTGGTGTCATTCCCCAAAATGAAGAATGCAGCTTGGTTTTGTAGATGTTGATGGATAAATTTGCCAATATGTTCTACTTTGAGCCCCCTTATTGGTGTGTCTTATTACATAAAAATGACTCTTAAACAAAAAATGGCAGAACATTCAGGAGTAGATGAGTTTTAGAGTAATTACTGAAGGGGAGCCTTCTGCTTCTTGCATAACTTAAGATTAACTTTCTGTATAAGTAATATAATTCTTGACTTAAAACATTCTTGGAACTGTTTCATTAAGTTGCCCCAAACTTGACGAAAATCACACTTAACTGAATATAGTAACTTATAATTGCTGAATATTTACTGTAAATGTACATTATTTTTTCTGTTGGAAAACTAAACATATTTTGTAGCAGTGGGCAATTCCAAGGAATGTCAGTTTATTCGTTAAGTCAGGATCTTGCATAGTTACATTGAAGTATTTGTTCTTTTTTCATGTTGTATTGTAATTTCATTGGAAGTAAATGTACAAATTTATTGTATGTCTTTAAAGTGCAACTATTATGAAGGTAGTGCTTAGTTGGAAAAAATTAGTAACAGCCACTAGTAAATTTAATTTCATAAGCTGCTTTTGGCATCACCTTCATAGAGTCTCACTTCAAAGATACTAAATGTTTTGGTGCCTTATATTGCATTAATTATGTTTTTTTCTCTTTTTCCCGTGCACATTGGATAGCAATTGTATTGGATGTATCAACAATTTGGAATACATACACAATAAAGGATTGAATCTGATTTCTAAAAAGTACATGGAGTCTGTTTTTGGATGAAGAGGACTAGTGTGGATTTCATGGATTGTCCTTGGATTCATGTGGTTGGATTGGAGGATTCTCATCTTGCAGTCTATTCCATCAGGAGCTCTTTCGATGCCTCTGTGCTAGTACTAGGATGTGGACTTTCTTAAACACCTGGATAAGCCATGAACGGAATAGATGTCATTGTGGAAATGATCATTAATTAGGTTTCAAGTGGAACTATTAACCCTACAAAATTCACTCTGGATCATTGAGGAAAGAGAATAAATGAACATATTTGTTCTCAGAACTATTCTCTTTATGCATTAATGTCTGACAAACAGTGGCATCAATTTATGGACATCCAAAGATGATAACATATGGGTGGAATTCAGTGATCGTTAGGACACTTCCTATTCACCACTGGAAAAGAGGACAACAATCCTAAGTTATCATTGGATGAAATGATTCAGATTCATATGGATCTAACCCTGTTCTTGGATCAGCGTGGGAAAATATTCCAGGATTTTTCTCTATTTGAGGATTCTGGGCTACTTTTCCAATGACGTTTAAGTCTTATAGAAGTGTGGATTCATATGGATCTCCTTGTTTATCAGGGAATATGACACGTGTCGCATGGTATGCTTGGATTTGTGGAATCTCTGCCCCTCAAGGAAGTAGCGGACAAGACATGGGACAATAGACTGAATTTGTTTGGACACTGGAGTGTGCTTGAATGGATACTTATAGGACTCATTACTACTTGGACACGAGTGATCTCATTTGCTCAACAGTATGGATACCTCCTCTTAATGTGTAGGACATGCATGTTTGGGATGCCTGCCATCTGTGATTTTTTACACTTTGAATGATACGTTCTTGAATTTGAGAACAACGTTGGATCAGAAATCCCAGATTTCTGTAGCTTGAAAAACCACTAGGAGCATTCAAACTGCTTATGCATGCACATGTGGTAGGCAACTTGACTCAGTTGATGACACAGGAAATAACAGACTGGAGGGATTCCAGTCAATTGACTTTGGATTGAGGCAGTATGGACTGAGATACAGGTCAGGACAAATTTGCTGCATCTGCTGGAGACCCCACCTGTACTGTTACCCTGCTTCTGGGATGGAGATTCCACACTGGTATGTTAAACAGTATGGTATTTTGTGTGGCTTCTAATGTCTTAATTTTGCTTTGATAACTCACTAAGTTATGTGGTTTATTTCATTTCCGCCCCCAGAATTTTTATTGTCGTCTTAATTTGGTATTCCATATTTGTGTGTGTGTGTGTGTGTGTGTGTGTGTGTGTGTGTGTGTGTTTGGGTGGGGGTTTGTGCATTTGTAACTATGCATACGTATGGCATGCTTGAAACTTTACGCAGATATTTATTCGGTCTTAAGTTTCTCCTCTTCTTCCCTGCTTTGACAGGTAGTAAACAGAAATGCCAAAGAACGCGTCTTTACTCATATTTTAATATTAAACTATGAGTATCAAGGTATAGTTCAATGTAAGTATGCAGTTGTAGCATTTTGGCAAAGCAAGTTGCTTTATCCTTAAACATTGGTATAATTAATTGTGGCATCTGTGTTAGTAAGCTCTTAAGTTTGAGTATTTTATTGAAGCATGCAGTGGGAATGTTGTTTTGCAAGTGTTCAAGTACACAGTTATTTAATTGTGGTTGGTTATACTATACAATACCATTTGGGTGGGGGTGACTTATTGTGTGAAGTCCTTTATTTATAGCATTTTATAATGGGCTTTGCTCCCCCCACCCCCACCTACACCTACCTCTACGTCTCTCTACTTCTAGTTCCTTTTAATACATTACATCACTATAACTTTTACAATATTGAAAATATGTTATACCATAGTGACAGCAACAAAAAGATGTAGTGTTACTGAGAGCAGTGGAATACTGTTACTCCATAGGTAAGAGTTTTGGATTCAAATAGCGTTTCCCAAATGAGCTTTGCAGAGGATAAAACGATCTTTCCACCTAGATTGTTTACTCGTGAAACAAATATTTTACCACAACTATATATATATATATATATATATATATATATATATATATATATATATATATATATATATATATATATATATATATATATATATATATATTGACAGGTGAGGTATGAGTGGCGGCAACTTGAAATTAGCGGAGATTGAGGCCTGGTGGATACGGGAAGAGAGGATATATTGAAGAGCAAGTTCCCATCTCCGGAGTTCGGATAGGTTGGTGTTAGTAGGAAGTATCCAGATAACCCGGACGGTGTAACACTGCGCCAAGATGTGCTGGTCATGCACCAAGGCATGTTTAGCCACAGGGTGATCCTCATTACCAACAAACACTGTCTGCCTGTGTCCATTCATGCGAATGGACAGTTTGTTGCTGGTCATTCCCACATAGAATGCATCACAGTGTAGGCAGGTCAGTTGGTAGATCACGTGGGTACTTTCACACGTGGCTCTGCCTTTGATTGTGTACACCTTCCGGGTTACAGGACTGGAGTAGGAGGTGGTGGGAGGGTGCATGGGACAGGTTTTACACCGGGGGCGGTTACAAGGGTAGGAGCCAGAGGGTAGGGAAGGTGGTTTGGGGATTTCATAGGGATGAACTAATAGGTTACACACACACACACACACACACACACACACACACACACACACAGAGATATATATATATAATAGAGGGAAACATTCCACATGGGAAAAATATATTTAAAAAGAAAGATGATGAGACTTACCTAACAAAAGCGCTGGCAGGTCGATAGACACACAAACATACACACAAAATTCTAGCTTTCGCAACCAATGGTCGTCAGGAAAGAGGGAAGGAGAAGGAAAGACAAAAGGATATGGGTTTTAAGGGAGAGGGTATGGAGTCATTCCAATCCCGGGAGCGGAAAGACTTACCTTAGGGGGAAAAAAGGACAGGTATACACTTGCGCACACACACACATATCCATCCACACATACAGACACAAGCAGCTGTGAACAAAGTGATCATGAATATAGTTCTGCTGCATATTGTTTACTGCTGTTTTCTCGGATACATTGCAAATCAAGAGGCTGTGATAGATTAGGACATCAGTTTGTATTCATGGCTACAAAACATGTCATCTGCCACAGTTCAGTCATTGGCCACTTAAAATCAGTTACCTGCAGGGCATCTCCCATTTCTGTCATATCTCGCAACATCCGCCGCCAACATCGCTGCATGTTGCGCATTAACAGCACCCGTGAACTGTGCCGCTGTTTTTGTGTATCTGCTATGACAAAGTGGTAGCTGTCAGTAGGTGTGGCAACACAATAGCGGTAAGTAACAAGCATCAATTGTTAAGAAATTGCGATCAGACTGTAGATGGGATTGTGATGGGACTGGTTGAGCCGCCGTGTTAGTGTATCTCTTATGACAGAGTGGTAGCTGACAGCAGCTGTGGCAACACGGTAGCGGTAAGTAACAAGCATCAACTGTTAAGAAATTGTGACCAGACTGTAGATGGGGTTGTGATGGGGATCATTTTGGCCTCACCTTCTTCAGACTAATCAACAATCTTAACCTAGCCGGTAATACTGGGATATAAAGGCAAACATGAATTGTGAACAAAATTTGAAATTAGAATAAACTGATATGGAGTTGAAAAACGTAGCTTTAGTTAATACGTGCCCCCTTCTGGACAAATCTCTAGGTGAAAAGTGTGACATAAAAAGTTGAAGAAAATGAAGTGTCAATTCGAATGCTTTTGGGAAAGGGAAATGTTTTTGTTAAGGATCCGAAAGTGTAATTGTGTGAAAAAGATGAGATTCTTAGTCAGTGCTGACTCACTAGCTGTTGTTGACTTCTTGTATGCAAACCATTTGCCCATCCCTGCCTACAAGACCTTGGCCAAGGCCTACTATCGCAGAAGTCATCGCTCGGGTGCCTGACTTGTCTGAGCTATTGGCTCACCCCTTCCTTGTGTACCAGCACTTGACACCTAGAATGGTCTGTTCCAGATTTTAAAAAATTAGTCTTGTTATGGGAATGGTGTAAAAAGGATAAAATCAATTTCAAAAGAACGTTAAAAATAGAGTAAAATATTAAGAAAATAAAAAAGCTTAGAAGGAGCCAGCATAAGAGAAATTTCAGTGACAAGACAGAAATTAAAGATGGACTCTTTTCATTCTTGGAATCGAGAAATGTCATTGTGTAGCTTGAAAATTAGAACGAAAGGATTATCAATGCTAGCAGTACTTATTATTCGGTTGCCAATGTAAACTGGTCTGTGATGTCCTTGGGGGCGGGGGTCAGCGATTTTCCCTTCCCTGAGATTACTGGGTGTCGTCGTCGTCGTCGTCGTCAGCAGCAGCAGCAGCATCATCCCCATTATGGTCAGAGGCGGGCAATGGCAAACCACCTGTTAGAACCTTGGCTAGGCTAGTGTGGCGGTGCTGGTCTCCTGCATCGTTCCTCTATGCTCTGTCAAGAAGCATGGACCTTAATCACTTTCTTTAAAAAATACAGGGTGTTATCCTCCATGGGCGCAGATGATAATTGTCAGTATTCAAAATGATGGTTCTAAACATGACAACTTCAATTTTTTTGGCAGACAAATTATTTCTGTACAAGGAGTATAATGTTCTGAGTATGAGTATGTTCATTAGGTCTTAAACTGACTACTTTATGTAATGCCGTAATAGCAGTTAATTTCTCAGTTCAATATTATCTCTTTCCTACTTTCTTTTTGCCACATTGAAATAGTAAAACCTCATAAAGAGAACATGTTTTGTAGTGTGTGTGTGTGTGTGTGTGTGTGTGTGTGTGTGTGTGTGTGTGTGTGTGTGTGTGTTACATGCGCTATAGAAAGTGTGTTAGACATACATGTCATTGTCATACTTAGTGAACCTCTCCCCTTGTGTCCGTCCCGTGTTTGGCTGCAAGCAGTGTAAATACTTTGTTCATCAGAAAGTTCATAACTCTCCATTTGAAAACTAAAAGCAGTGGAATGAGCATTGAGAACAGCTAGTAGCATTGAGCAGTTGACAGGCAAACAAAGATGATGGGCACTGACAACCTCTGGATTGTGCAATATTGATGCCACTGATCATTGTATGCGCAGTGTTTTGTCATCTCATCCTAATCTCTCACGGTATGAAATATTTCTGACAGTTAATGGCCACTGTTTTGCCTTAAACTGCTGGACTTTGAGAGCATCAACAATCAGGTAAATGGGTCAGTGGGTGGCGCGCAAACGCGACTTGCACACACATCTGCAGTCTGAGAGCTGAAACTGAGTGTAATTTCAGCTCTCTGAGACTGTGTGTGTGTGTGTGTGTGTGTGTGTGTGTGTGTGTGTGTGTGTGTGTGTGTGTGTGTGTGTGTGTTTGTACTGCTGACAAAGGCCTTACTGGCCAAAAGCTTTGATTGTGTGAATCTCTTTATTGTGCCTATCGCGGCTCAGCATCTCCGCTATATGGTTAGTAGCAACTTTCCTTCTCTCGTATTGTTAATTTTATTTTTTTATTATTATTTTTTTATTTTTTTAACCCAACTTCTTCTGGCCCTTCCTTCTGATGACTTTTTGTTTGGGATATTTGACTAGTCACTACTCTCCATTCATACACTTCGGAATACACACACTCTGCCTATTTCAAATAAATTCCCGAAATAGCTAATAAAATGCATTAGGATGTTGTGTTTTTCAAAACAACTCTTTGTTATATCAGTACTATAGCACCATTATAATGACAGCAGTTTAAATCTTGTGGACGTAGCAGTCATTTTAAGCTTAATAAACAAATGTTTCTGTGCAATCAAGTAATGTAATTACTAACTTAACAAATTGGGCAAGCCTTTTCTTATGTTGGGTTAATTGATATTAGGATCAGCCTTTCAGTAAAGCATGATCTGCTTCTTCTAGGTGATTTACAAGCTCTCTCCCTTTTGAAGAAGTTCCTTTACATGGGTACATAGCTTTTAGTGTACATGACAATGATTGAAAGAATTAAGTTTTCCATCAACTGTGAATGATAACAGTGTACAGTGTAAAAAGACAAACGCTTTGAGACTTCAGTGATGATGTAGCATAGTGGTAAGTCTGGAAATGTTACAGAAATATTCATCATTTTTCATGCAGAACCGTTTGTAAACCAGTTTAATTACATTTGAAAACAACCTCCTTGCACTTAATTTTAAGTGTACCTTTATTAATTGATGTGGAGCAAATATAGTGTTGTTATTGTACAAACTTTTTTTTGAATGGTTTGATGCAGTCCCCACACCTGTCTATCCTGGGCAAGTGTCTTCACCTCTGCGTAACTGTTGCAACCTACATCTATACAACTACTCTACAATTTACACTTCAGTGCTTGAGTGTGTGTTGTTCCAGCCATTTTCACAATATTTCTTTACTATTCCACTTTCAAACAGATGCAGAAAAAAAACATGTATTTCTGTGCAAGCTGTGATTTCTCTTATTTGATAACAATGATCATTTCTCCCTACATAGTTGGGCAGCAACAAAATAATTTTGGCATTTGGTCAAAAAAGTTGGAGATTTTATGAAAAGATCTCGTCACGGTGAAAAATGCCTTCGTTTCAGTGATTCCCATACCATCTCATCTGTGATGTTCTCCCCCCTATTTTACAATAATACAGAATGACCTGTCCTCCTACCCTATCTGGTAAGGATCTCATACCCTACATCAGTACTCATGACATGGGACAGACCATCATAGTGTAGGCAGTTTGTTCAGTGGATTTGTTGCATGTTGCACCGTGTAAGTGTTTGCCAGTAAAACACAGTCTTTAATTCACCTTTCTAACAACATTATCTGTGTGGTAATTCCAATTTAAGTTATTCGTACTATCACCAGATGTTTAGTTGAATTGACAGCCTTTAGATTTATGTAATTAATCTAGCAACCAAAATTTAACAGATTCCTTTTAATACTCAAGTGAATGACATCACGCTTTTCATTATTTACGGTAAATTGCCTTGTTTCTTACCATAGAGATAGCTTAAATAATTTTGCAATTGTCTTTGGTCATACGATGACTTTACTTGAGTGTGAATGAGCATCTGCAAATGGTATCAGATAGACACCTAAATATTTTATATATTTTAGGAACAGCAGAGGGTCTATAATAATTCCGTACGGAGCGCCAGACATCACTTCTATTTTGCTTGACAGCTCATCATTAGTTATATGGACTGTGACCGAGGAAATCACAAATCCAGTCTCACAACTGAGACAATACTTCGTAGGCACATCATTGGATTAGAGTTTGCTTGTGAGGAATGGTACCAAAAGCCTTCTTAAAATATGAAACCAATTTCAGATCTACTGTATGAGAATAGTGTGCTAGTTTTGTTGTAAAAGAATCTAATTTTCTGAGTTCATGCAGACTATGTTAATAGATTATTTTCTTTGAGGTAATTCATAAAGATTAAACATCGTAAAAGTTCCAAAATTCTGCTGCAGATTGATGTCAGTGATATGGGTCCTTAATTCAGTTTATTACTCCTATTTCCTTTCTTGAGTATTGTTGTAATCTGTGCAACTTTCCAGTCTTTAGACACAGATATGTCACCGAGCGAACAATTGTACATGTTTGTTAAATAAAGAGCTATTACACAAGCATTCTTTGAAGGAAACCGAATTGCTTTACAGTCTGCACAGGAAGACTTAACTTTGTTAGTGATTTAAGTTGCTTGGTTCCACAGAGGATATCTAGTTTTAAGTTATTCACATTTGATGCAGATCTTGATTCAATTACTGAAACATTTACTTAATTGTTTTTGGTGAAGGAATTTCTGAAAACTGTAGTTGGTAACTCTGATTTAGCTGCAGTGTCATTGGTAATATTATGATTGCTATTGCACAGTGAAGGTATTGTTTGTGTACTGCTGCTGCTGCTGCTGCTGCTGCTGCTGCTGCTGCTGTACTTAACATACAACCAGAATCTCTTTGGATTTTCTGCCAGATTTAGAGACATTGTCTGCCACAAAACTATTAAAAGCATCTTGCTTTGAAATCCGTGCATAAATTTCAAGCTTATGTAAACCTGTGCCAGTTGTCAGATTTTATGTTCTTTTAAATTTTGCACGCTTCATCACCACTTCTGCACCGGGGTTATGACTTGTTTTGTGTCCCATGGGATATCAGGACCATCTTTTGTTAGTTGATTTGGTATATATTTGTCTGTTACTGTCAATACCATTTGTTTGAAGTTAAACCACATCAGGTCTAGCTTGCATAGTCAAATTGGAAGGTGCGAACACTGTCTCTTAGGAAGGCATTAAGCAAACTTTTGTCTATTGCACTTAGGTTTGGTAAATTTGGGTGTTACAGTAGGCAGTTTCACTACTACCATCTTTTTGTCAATGGTGCCTGTATTGGTCATGATTCTCCATTTTTTTGGGATTATTTGTTACTGAGACGCAAAGTATGTTTTCACAACCATTCACACTTTGAATGTGCTCCTGAAGTAATTCCTTAAAATAATTTCTGGAGAAAGCATTTGGAACTATTTCTGATTATTTTTTATACTTACCACCAGCTTTGAACATGTATTTTTGCCAACATATCGAGTGTAGATTGAAGTCGCAACCATCTATAACCATATGAGTGGGCACCTTTGAGATGGCACTGAAGTTTTTTCTGAACCTTTCAGCAACTTTTTTTGTGAACCTTTCAGCAACTGTCATCTGCATCTAGGGGGTCGATAAAAGGGGACAATTATTAATTTATTCTGCTTGTCAAGCCAGACCTTTATCCCTACTAACTTGCAAGAACTATGTACTTAATTTTTACTGAAAGATAAAGTACTTCCCATAGCAACAAACATAGCACCACCAACTGTATTTAATATTTTCTTCCTGGACACTATAAGGTCCATACTAAAAATTCAGCTACACTAATCTCTGCCTTTAGCTAGCTTTCAGTATGTATAACAATTTGAGCTTCAGTGCTTTCTATTGGCACTTGGAGCTCTGGTTCTTTCCAACACAGCAATTTGCAACTATAATACTGATTGTTACTAGTACCACCATTCTCCTGTGTTTACTATGTACTTTTTGAGATTGAAGCCCTTTCTGTAATTCCCCAAGAGCCTCTTACCCAAAAAACACACAGTCCCCTCAATACATTCCTGCACCCGTGTAGCTGCCTCTTCTGTGTAATGGAGTCCTGACCTGTTGAGTGGAACCTGCTATCTCACCATCCCTGTTTTGCAAGTCGAGGAATTGCATCTACGTCTACATATACACTGCAAGCCACCATACAGTGCGTGGCTGAAGGTGCTCTGTACCACTACTAGCCATTTCATTTCCTGTTCCACTCGCAAATAGAGCGAGGGAAAAATGATGGTCTATAAGCCTCCATATGAGT
Source organism: Schistocerca cancellata (assembly GCF_023864275.1). Taxonomy (NCBI): domain Eukaryota; kingdom Metazoa; phylum Arthropoda; class Insecta; order Orthoptera; family Acrididae; genus Schistocerca; species Schistocerca cancellata. The sequence continues at coordinate 7,851,698 of NC_064634.1, forward strand.
TCTAATTTGTCATATCTTTCTTCATGGTCCTTAGGTGCAATGTATATTGGCGGCAGTAGAATCGTTTGGTAGTCAGCTTCAAATGCTGGTTTTTAAATTTCCTCAACAATGTTTCTTGAAAAGAACGTTGCCTTCCCTTCGGGTATTGTCATCTGAGTTCCCGAAGCATCTGTGTAACACTCGTGCATTGTTTGACCCTACAAGTAACAAATCTAGCAGCCTCCTTCTGAATTGATTCAGTTCGACGTGGTACAGATCCCAAATACTCTAGCAGTACTCGAGAACAGACCGCACAGTGTCCTATATGTGGTCTCCTTTACAGGTGAACCGCTCTTTGCTAAAAGTTCTGCCAATAAACCAAAGTTGACCATTTACCTTCCCTACAACAGTTCTCATATGCTCGTTCCATTTCGTATTGCTTTGCAATTTTATGCCCAGATATTTAAACGACTTCACTGTGTCAAGCAGGACACTAGCAATACTGTATCCAAACCTTATGGGTTTGTCCGTCCTACTCATCTGCATTAAATTCAGTTTTTCCCCATTTAGGACTAGCTGCCATTTATCACACCAGTTGGAAATTTTGTTTAAGTTGTATATTCCTACAGTCACTCAACTTTGACACTGTATCGTACACCACAGCATCATCAGCAAACAACCGCAGACTGTTGCCCACCCTGTCTGCCAAATCATTTATGTATGCAGAGCACAACAGCGGTCCTATCACACTTCTCTGGACATTCCATGACAATACCCTTGTCTCCAATGAACACTCGCCATCGAGGATAACATAGTGGTTCTGTTATTTTATAGAAGCCTTTGAGCCATTCTCATAGGTGTGATCTTATTCCATTTGCTTGTACCTTCGTTGACAGCCTGCAGTGGGGCACTGTGTCAAATGCTTTCCGTAAATCTAGAAATATGGAATCTGCCTGTTGTCTTTCATCCATAATTCGTAGTACATTGTGTGAGAAAAGGGCATGCTAGAGTTTTACACGAGTGAGGTCTTCTAAAACAATACTGATGTGTGGACCTAAGCTCCTCAGTCTCAAGAAACTTTATTATATTCGAGCTAAGAATATGTTAAAGGATTCTGCAGCTTACAGAAGTTAAGGATATTGGTCAGTAATTTTGTGGGTTTAGATTAGATTTACTTTCATTCCAATTGATCCGTAGTGAGGAGGTCCTCCAGGATGTGGAACATGTCAGAAAAACAATAATACATGACAAATATTTACAACTAAAACAAATAAGCTAATGTACCATTCCACAGGTCCCAAGTGGAATGATCGTCATTTTTTAATGAACACTAAGAGTCATTTTACAAATACTAATGCACTGAATTTAAAATAAAAAAGTTTTGTATTTATTTATAAGGTAATAAACATGTAATACAACTACTGTAATACTTATTTACAATGAACACATTACTGCACTGAAATGGTGCAGAAGTTAGATTATACTTACACACACACACACACACACACACACACACACACACATTTTCAGTGAAAACATTACTGCACAGAAATTGTGCAGAAGTTATGTTGTACTTATATACAAATCAGTTGGTTTTACTAAGAAATTCATCAATGGAGTAGAAGGAGTTGGCCACCAATAAATCCTTTAGGCTTCTCTTAAACTGAATTTCATTGGTTGTTAAGCTTATTATGGCTGCTGGCAAGTTATTGAAAATGTGTGTTCCTGAATAATGCACACCTTTTTGTACAAGACTAAGTGACTTTAAATCCTTGTGATGATTATTCTTATTTCTAGTATTGATTCCATGAATTGAGCTGTTGGTTTGAAAAAGTGATATATTTTTAATGACAAATTTCATTAAGGAATAAATATATTGGGAAGCTGTAGTTAGTATCCCTAGTTCCCTAAACAGGCTTCTGCAGGATGTTCTTGAGTTCACACCACATATAATTCTTGCTGCACGTTTTTGTGCCCGGAAAACTTTAGCTTGGCTTGATGAATTACCCCAAAAAATAATCCCATATGACATTATGGAATGAAAGTAAGCATAGTATGCCAGCTTTTTCATTTTTATATCCCCTATGTCTGACAAAATTCGCATTGCAAACAGAGATTTGTTAAGACGCTTCAGCAGTTCTTTGGTGTGCTCCTCCCAGTTGAATTTATTATCAAGCTGTAATCCCAAGAATTTAACACTGTCCACTTCTTCTATCTTCTTGTCATTGTATGTTAGACATATACTCTTGGGACATCCCTTACATGTTCTGAACTGCATGTAGTGTGTTTTTTCAAAGTTTAGTGACAAAGAATTGGCTAGGAACCAGTGATTAATATCCACAAATATTTTATTGGCTGATCTTTCTAAGACTACACTTGATTTGCTATTTATTGCAATGTTTGTATCATCGGCAAACAAAACAAACTTGGCATCTGGTAATGTTACTGATGAAAGGTCATTGATACACACGGGGAAAAGTAAGGGCCCCAAAATGGAACCTTGTGGGACCCCACATGTAATTAGTTCCCAGTTGGATGATGCCTGATAGCTTGATACATGTCTCTTTCCTAATAACACCCTTTGTTTCCTGCCAGAGATATAAGATTTGAACCATTTTGCAGCATTTCCTGTTACACTATAATATTCTAGTTTACTTAAAAGTATATTGTGATTGTCACAGTCAAATGCCTTTGACAGATCACAAAATATACCAGTTGCCTGCAATTTTTTGTCTAATGAATTAAGCACATTTTCACTGTAAGTGAAGATAGCCTTCTCAATATCAGAACCTTTTAGAAATCCAAACTGTGACTTTGACAGTATGTTATTTGAGATAAGATGGTTATAAAGACGACTGTACATTACTTTTTCGAAAATTTTTGAAAATGCTGGCAACAGTGAAATTGGACGGAAATTTGATGCTATTTCTTTATCTCCCTTCTTAAACAGTGGCTTAACTTCAGCATATTTCAGCCATTCAGGAAATATTCCACTGATAAACGACTGGTTACACAGATAGCTTAATATGTTACTTAGCTCAGAATCACATTCTTTAATTAACTTTGTTGATATTTCATCATACCCACTAGATGTTTTTGATTTTAAAGATTTTATGATGGACATTATTTCTGTTGGGGTAGTGAGGGTCAAATTCATATTATGAAAGTTACTTGAAATGTCTGGTCTAAGGTAATCCATAGTAGCATCTACCGAACCTGACAACCCCATCTTTTCAGTAACAGTTATAAAATGTTTGTTAAAAAGTTCTGCAACACTATACACATCTGTCACCAATGTATCATTTACTCTTAATGCTATTTGTTCCTCTTCATGTCTGGTTCTACCGGTCTCCTCCTTCACTATATCCCATATTGTCTTTATTTTGTTATCTGATATGACTATCTTTTCCTTGTAATATATTTGCTTTGACATCCGTATTACAGTCTTTAATATTTTGCAGTATTTCTTATAATGTGCTATAGCATCAACATTGGAAATGTTTCGGATTGACAGATACAGTTTTCTTTTTGTTTTACAAGATACCCCTATTCCTCGAGTAATCCATGGCTTCTTTGTAGACTTTGCTCTAACCTTGGTAAGTTTTGGGGGAAAACAGTGTTCAAATAAGGTAAGCACTTTATTAGCAAAAATGTTATATTTTTCATTCATGCCATGAGCACTGTAAACATCAGTCCAGTGAATGTCTCTGAGGAGTGTCCTAAAATAATCAATTTTTGGCTTACTGATTACCCTCTTGAGCTCAGATTTAACAGATTTTATATCCTGTTCAGTATTAACATTTAACAGAAGGAACTACATGTCATGGTCTGAGAGGCCATTGACTATTGGTTTTGTAATATAATTTTGTTCATTGGACTTTTCTATAAAGATATTATCAATGGCTGTTTGTGAGCAAGTGGCTATCCTAGTGGGGAACTTTACTGTGGGAATTAAGTTGAATGATGGTGTTACTAACTCAAATAAGTTCTTATTGGGAGAGTCTTTAAGGAAATCTACATTGAAATCACCAGCAACCACTATTTCTTTGTTTTTGGTTGTTAAATGGGCCAGTACAGCTTCAAAGTGGTTTACAAACAGATTAAAGTTACCTGCAGGTGCTCGATATACACTTAATATTATGAAAGATTTTTTGTGAAAATTAATCCTGTTGCACATGCTTCCATATGCTGTTCTAGGCAAAATTTATGACAGTTCCTGATGAATGTGGCAACTCCTCCTTTCTCCATTTCTGATCTACAAAAGTGAGATGCTAATCTAAACCCTGTAACACTTAAAAGTTCTATACCAGTGGTCACATGATGTTCTGAGAGGCAGATTATGTCAGCTGGGTTTGAAGACTCTAATTCATCTATGCAGATAGTTAATTCATTAATTTTATTTCTCAGTCCTCGAATATTTTGATGCAATAAAGATAGCTGACATTTCACATTGACTGAGTTAAAATTGGGTGGAGTAAAATATCTTTTAGCCTTCTTATATGCTGGAGTTAACTGTGCCTTTTTCCAATCGCTTGGGACTTTGTGTTGGGCAAGAGATTCACAGTAAATGCAACCTAGGTAAGGGGCCTCGTGCCATAAAGTACTCTTTGTAATGTCAAACTGGGATTCCATCCAGACCTGGTGATTTATTTGCTTTCAAATCTTTCAGTTGTTTCCTTAGCCACGGATGCTTATTACCATGTCGTCTATACAGGAGTCTGTTCTGATGGTCAAATAATGCTATGTTTGTACGATTCTCCTGTATGAACGATTTCTTGCACATTGAATTTAAAACTTCGGCTTTCGTTTTGCTACCTTCAACTGCCACACCAGACTGGTCAACAAGGGACTGAATGGATGCCTTGGATCTGCTTAGCAATTTTGCATAGGAACAGAATTTCCTGGGGTTCTTCACCAGATCTTTTGCTAAGGTGTGACACTCGTTGTTGTACGCTCCGGTTTAGATCTTTTCAAGACACAGGAGTCTCTACTAACCTTCGCTTGTTGTCATGTGTGCATTTCCTGTTTGAGTGCCTGTGCTTCCTCAGCATCCTCCGAATTTCGTTATTAAATCATGGTGGGTCTTTTCCATCCTGTATCCACTTACTAGGCACATAACTCTCCAGACCATCATTTACAATCTTCTTCAACTTTGCCCATAATTCCTCTGCATCCATGTTACAGGAACTAAGTGATGCCAATTCACTGTCTAAGTGAGATTCTAACAACTGCTTATGTGCTCTGTCTATCAGAAACTCTCTCCTAGCCTTCTTCACTGATTTATTAACTTCCATAAGCATAGTTGCTATAATGATGTCATGATCAGAAATCCCTGCTTTTATACTGACATTGTCGATAAGGTGCAGTCTATTTGTAGCTAGGTCTTAAGGTATTTCCATTGCTTGTGGGCTGCCGGGCTCTCTGACAGTTTTCAGAAAGTTTTCACGTGACTGACTGCTTGCCTGCCTGCTTCGCACTGAATCTGTAGACATCAAAGTCTACTCAATAGGTTTAAAAATCGCTTCCAACTAGTATTGCATGATCTCTGGGTATTTATGCACTATTGACTCTTAGAACTGTCACAGCAGAATTGGGTGGCCAGTAAAAAACATCCAGCAATTAACTTCGTTTTGCCTGCACCTGTTATAGGCAACCAGATAACTTCTTCACACCCATCTTCGACGTCACTAGTGACATATTTGTCAGCCGTGATGAACACACTTCCTCCTATGGCCTCTAATCTGTCTCTCCGATATACGTTCCACGGCTCGCAAAATATCTTAGTGCTTTTCACTTCGGGTTTCAGCTAGATCTCAGTCCCAAGAATAATTTGAGCATGAGAACTTTCCTGGAGGGCAGTAAATTCAGGAACTTTATTACAAATACTTCGACAGTTTAATGTTAAAATTATGACAGTCGAGGTGTCTTTTTTTTCTGATTGCTGTTTGCCTTTCCTTGCAGCAAATCAATTGGCGAGTGTTCATCGGAGCACCTCAGATTATTGCGTAGCCTAAAAAACCCTCATGTGCACTCCACAAATACTCTGCTTCCTGAGTAGCTGCTTCCTTTGTGCAGTGCACCCCTGACCTATCAAGGGGAGTCCTACAAATCCCTACATGATAACGCAGGTCTAGAAATCTGCAGCCAGAACCATCACACAGTCGACGAAGACTTTAGTTGAGACCCTCCACTCGGCTCTACACCGAAGGACCCCGAGCAGCTATGGGAACGGTGTTGCAAATTGAAAACCCTGCTTGCATCCCGCGCGCAAAGCCAACAGTCTTATACACCTCCGCCAGCTGCCCAAAGAATTGAGGATCAGAACGCATGTGACGGGCATTGTTGGTGACAACATGAGCCACAACTTGCTGACTGCACCCTGCACAATTGGTAGCCGCAGGCAGGGCTGCCTACACATGTCGGTTGGGGCACAACGGCACACATACTGAGTGCACATTGGCTTTCTTTCCAGCCCTGGACACTACCTGCCTAAAGGGCTGCATAGCACCCCTAATATTGTAGCTCCCAATAACTATAAACCCCTCCCTGTTTTCCTGCTCGGACTCTGCTGAAGAAGCAGCCACCTGCCCACTCAAAGGGTGATTGGGCGAGGCCAGGCAGCCGATCTCCACAATGGCCCTCCACCTCAAACGACACCCTGCTGTGAGGGTGGATCCACTTAATTGGGTGCACGAGCAGGTGCCATGGAAGCAGAGCCAGCCTGTGGGCAAAACGAGTGACATTCAAGGTGTCCTGTGCAATGCACCAAATTCTCTGTCACTGATCCATCCTGAGGCAGCAGCCTGAAGGTGACTGATCGTAGCCTACACAGTTGCAGAAACGTCTGAGCAGGTGGTTCAGACCCTCCATTTGGCTCTGTACTGAAGATCCGCAGTCAGTTTTGCCAACAATGCTGTGGATGCTGAGCACTGCCTATGTCCCCTCGAACCTGCTGACTAATCAAACGTTGGTTTCACTCTACAGTTTTTACTCCCCACACTTCTGTCCAACTTGACAATTCCTTGATGACAATTTTTTCTCCTCAGTTCAGTTCAGTATCACATCATTGGGCAGCAGATCTACTCATCTTCAGGTTTGTTTTCTTTTTTTTGGGGGGGGGGGGGGGGTTCCGCATTTCAACAGCTTCTATTCTCTTAGTTGGGAACTGTTTGTTGTGCACATTTCACTTCCATACAAGCCTATCCTCTGGCCATGTAGTTTCATAAAAGGCTTAGTAACTTTTGAATTTATGTTTGATGTTCAGACATGATGATATTGCTATTCTCTGCCTGTAGTTTATATTCTATGTGCTTCAGCCATCATCATTTATTTTCTATCCAAATAGCAAAGCTGTTCTGTTACTTTCTCATTTATTAATCTAATTCTCTCGGCATCGTCTGATTTGACTACATTCCATTACCTTTGTTTCACTTTTGTTGATGTTCATTTTATAACTTCTTTTCAAGACAAAATGTGTTTCAGGCAACTTATCTTCCTAGTTCTGGCAGAATACAATGCCACTGGTGAACACTGAAGTTTTTACTCCTCCTGAACTTTAATTGCTTTACCACATTGCTCTTTGTTTTCTCATATTGTTTGCTTTTTGTACAGTTTGAACAACATGGAGCTAGGCCACAACCTTGTCTCAATCTCTTCTCAACTATTGCTGCACTTTCTTGTCTTTGGACTCTAGTTTCTAGAGTCTGGTTTCTATAGCTCTTTCAGAAGACAATTGTCTCCACCCATTTAACGTGGAATGGAAATTTAGAAATCATTGTCTTTTTGGTACCAAAAATATTCATAGAATTATGTATTATTGCTAAGAAATTTTAATTCTTTCTTCACATAAAATTAAGAACCACAGAAATGGGTGTGTTCGGACTATGTTACATATTTAAATTTCTTATGGTGTTATTCATGAAAACAGAACTACTCTTCACATATCTGATTCTTGTCCTCTCGTTGCAGTTATGTTGCCTGCAGTAGTGAACGGATCTCAAATCATCAGTAGACTAGAGGTGATAAACGTGTAGAATCTATCATACACCGAGTGAGGTGGCGCAGTGGTTAGACACTGGACTCGCATTCGGGAGGACGACGGTTCAATCCCGCGTCCGGCCATCCTGATTTAGGTTTTCTGTGATTTCCCTAAATCACTCCAGGCAAATGCCGGGATGGTTCCTTTGAAAGGGCACGGCTGACTTCCTTCCCCTTCTTTGCCTAATCCAATGAGACCGATGACCTCGCTGTCTGGTCTCCTTCCCCAAACAATCCAATCCAATCCAATCTAATCTATCATAACATGGTGTATTAGCTGGTTTATATATTTTGTTTGGCAACTCTTCCTCAGATCTGCTTACCTGGATTTACTGCAAAGATGAATAAATTAGTGCTTCTCCAGTCACTTCGCAAAAACCCAATAAAGTCTTCCTCTTTGAATTCATATGATAAGGCTGGGGAATTTCATCATTAATCAAGCCCAGAAATAAAAAAAGTAAAACACTGTGACAATGAGTAAAGGTAATGGGAATAAGACTATATTATGAGGACAGATCGCTACTCACCGCATGGCGGAGATACTGAGTCACAGACAGGCACAAGAAGAGCATTGCTAAACACATATTTTCACACACTCTGGCTGCCGAAGCCAGAGTGTGAGCAACAGTGCATGACGGGAGTAGCAATCTGGGTGGTTGGTGTAAGGTTGGAGGCTGAGGCGTGGGGGGGGGGGGGGGGGTGAGGAATAGCAGGGAGGTGTGGGACGGTAAAGTGCTGTTTGTGCAAGTATATAGAGACAAGATGGGAGAGGGTAGTGCAGCTAAGTGCATTCCGAGTGGGGTGGGGGCAGGGGGAGTAAGAACACTGTGTGCTGTGTTGGTGGAATAGAAGACTGTGTAGTACAGGAGGGGGAACAGGATGGCGATAGGAGGGTTACAAGAACTTAGGATATAGTGCAGAGAGTGTTCCCACCTGTGCAGTTCAGAAATGCTGGTATTGGTAGGAAGTATCCATATGGCACAGACTGTGAAGCAGTCATTAAAATGGAGATTGTTGTTGGGAAGTGTGCTCAGCAACTGCATGATCCAGTTGTTTCCTTCTGTCCACAGTTTCTCGTTGGCCATTCGTGTAGACAGACAGCTTTGTGGTTGTCGTGCCTATGTAGATCACAACACAATGGTTGCAGCTTAGCTTGTATATCACTTGACTGGTTTCACTGGTAGCCCTGCCTTTGATGGGATAATTTATGCTTGTGACCAAACTGGAGTAAATGGGGTTGGGACAGGTTTTGCATCTCGATCATATTGCAGGGATATGAGCAATGAAGTAAGGGGTTGGGAGCAGGGGTTGTGTAGGTTTGGTGGACGGCGGAATACCACTGTAGGAGGGGTGGGAAGAATAGTGAGTAGAACATCCCTCATTTCAGTGTGCGATGAGAGGTAGTGAAAACACTGATGGAGAATGTGATTCAGTTGCTTCAGTCCTTTGTGGTGCTGTGTCATGAGGGGAATGCCCCTCTGTGCCTGGACAGGGGACTATGGGAGGTGAGTGGGTGACTGGAGAGATAAGGCACGGGACGTTTGTTTTGTGCAGGGTTGGGAGGGTAATTATGGTCTGTAAAGGTATCAGTAGACCCTCAGTATGTTTCGGGAGGGACTGCTAGCCATTACAGATGTGATGGCCATGGTTTACTAGGCTGTATGGAAGGGGCTTCTTGGTGTGGAATAGTGGCAGCTGTCGAAAGTGGAGGTATTGCTGGTGGTTCGTAGGTTTGATATGGGACCCAGTGACTGATACAGCCATCTTTCAGGTGGAGGTCAACATTGAGAAAGGTGGGTTGAGGAGGACCAGGTGACGGTAATGGGGGAGGAGGTGTTGCCGTTCTGATAATATTTGGATAGGGTGTCCTAACCTTTGATCCAGATTATGAAGACTAGATTGGCAAAGGACAGTGCTATGTGGGTGTCCATTGCTGTACCTTGGAATTGTTTGTAGGTGACCCCTACAAAGTAGTAGTAGTTGTGTATGATGATGTAGTTGTCAAGGTGACCAGGAAAGAGGTGGTAGGTTATGAATACATTGTGCATTGGGAAAGGTAAGTGTTCAGTAGCTGCAAGGCTATGGGTGTTAGAGGTGTTAGTGTAAATAGAGGTGGCATCAGTAGTGGAGAGCCAGTGAAGGGAATGGTTGGTGTCTTTTTGTATAGGAGGTTAGGTTGCGAGTAATAGGCCGAAGATAATGGTCTACTAGAGGAGAGATTCTCTCAGTGGGGCAAAGTAACGGACCTCGGTCATGTGCCCATGGTCATTGGGTTTAAGGAATTAAGAAAGCGTAGAGAGCTTATAGAAGAGTGTGGGTGTGCTTGTACTGAGGAACAAGAGAGAGACTCTGGGGAGATGTTCTGGGAGAGGCCTAAAGATTTGAGGAGAGAGTGGAAATCTTAACTGTCTTTCTGGAACAGGGCCACTGTGGTGCAGGGTTTTTAGGTGGATGAATCTGACAGCTGTTAGGAGTCCTGCTTGGTAACCCTTGCAGTCCAAGACAACAGTGGTGGAGCCTTTGTCAGCAGGTAGGATTGTAAGGTGGGGATCAGTTTTAGAGGGTGGATTGCTGTTCTTTCTGCAGGTGTAAGGTGAGCTTACATGTTGAGGGATTTGGGGAATGATGGTGGCGCAAGGTTAGAGGTTAAGAAATCATGGAAAGTGAAGGGGGGTGATTTGGGAGCAGTGGCGGTGAGTTGAGGAATTGACTGAGAGAGACAGGTTTCAGCATTGGTCTTTGGTTGTGTCTGTTTGGTAGGGTTGGTGTCAAAAACTGTTTCCACTGTGGACAATGGGAGAGAGGGAGAAGGTTTTTACCAAGTTCTGCATGGTAGAATTTGGGAATGGGGCAAAAGGTGGAGCCTTTAGATAGGACTGATATATATGTGGGGCTAAGGTTTTTGGATAAAATCTTTGTGACTGTGCCTCGGATCTGTTTCGGTTCTGGATTCTATCTGGTGGTGGGGGGAAGTTTTTGAGGGTGAAGCAAGTGTAGTTGGTCTGCGAGATGTCAGCTATAAGGAGATGTGGGGAAGGTTTGGAGGCTGTTGGAGAGGTGGTGGATAGTGGTAGTGCCAATTGCGAAGTTAGCAGGGTGGAGAGCTCTTGAGGTGGTATTGTGCATGCTGCTCTAGTTCCTAGAGAGCAAGTGTGTGTGTGTGTGTGTGTGTGTGTGTGTGTGTGTGTGTGTGTGTGTGTTTGGGATTGCACAGCAGGAGAGATTACAATGAGGTTTGGGCTTGATTTACATGGTTTTGCAGGACTGTTGGGTGAGGATTAAGGACTGGTGGATCCTGAATGGATGGATGTCGTTATCGATTGTGCGGTTGCAGCCGGAGATGGGTAATTAAAGTATGAGGCCATGTGGGGCATTCCATGAGCCAGGCAACAATGCAGGAACAATATTTTGGATAGGGTTCTGCCTAGAGATAAGAAAACTTTTCTGTATTGGAGCAGTTGGAAGGAGTGAGGACCCATGATAGAAGATAAAAATGTGAAAGTAATGTGGAAAAACATGCTAAAAATTTGCAAAACTGTATCAAAGTGTGTGGAAAAATTTATGAAAAGGACTGAACAGATGTATTGGGAAGAAAGATGAAATCTGAGGGGTATGCAGGTAATGAAAGGTGTAAAAGTACTGAAATCGGCATGACAACACAAGGAGATCAAAGACAAAATTATATAAAAAGACTGTAATGCGGATTACAGGTAGGTGGGTGGATACGTTTGAAAGAGGGAGACAGCTGATGTGACACTTGAGCTAAGTATGTGTGAACTGGAATAAGAGAGGAGGAATAGTGGGCACTGGGGAGGGGTTTGTATGATGAAGTAAAAGTTCATGTGTCATGGGAACGTATGGAAAATAACACACAAAAATATGCGAGTGTGACTCAGGAAGAGTGACCAATGTGGAGATCTAAGATTAATGATATTGGCCGGATTAATGTGGGACATGATATGCCCCATCACCAATCAGCACTGTCATGTAACTGTATGTTGTGAGTGGATGAGAGAGTAGATATTTGGATGCCAACATGTAAAACACAGGAAAAAAACAGAGAGAAAAGGATGGTCACTGAGTATAGTAATGTGTTGGAAACTAGTAACAAAGGAAAATAGCACTGAGTTACATATTGGAAGAAAAAGCAGCTGGGCAAAATCAGACATGCCAAGTCCAAGATGAAATAATGACAATATTATGAAAAGGATAGGTTGCTACTCACCATATAGTGGAGATGTTGAGTCGCAGACAGGCCCAACAAAAAGATCGCTAAACATATACCGTATTTACTCGAATCTAAGCCACACCTGAAAAATGAGACTTGAAATAAAGGAAAAAAAAATTTCCCCGAATCTAAGCCGCACCTGAAATTTGAGACTCGAAATTCAAGGGGAGAGAGAAGTTTTAAGCTGCATCTCCAAATCAAAACAAAGTTGGTCCATTGTAATATGAGGCATAATTTAGGTCAAATGAATGACGATACAGCTACAGTAGTTTGGTTCCAGTCGTAAGCTTAGCAGTTAGGCTTTACCAGGTAGCCATTGCTATGCGTCAGGTGCTCCGTCTGTATTTATATGGGTACCCTTCCTTTTTCACGTGCTTCGTCTGATTTGAATTGACTGCTTATTTTTCTTTGATCAGATAAGTGCCGTTCTCTTGTTATAGGTGTTTACGTCACCCTAAGCTGAAAATGCATTGCTGTACTGTGTCATGCATTGTTTGTCGCATTCTGATAGTGCATGTTTACGGCCTGTCGCGGATCGCGGCATGGCTTGCTTTTGTGCGCGCTACCGCCGCTTACAACTAAAAAAAAAAGGGGGCAAGAGACTGCTATTTGTTGTTACTCACACTGCTGCTTTCTTTGATAATGATCAACAAGACCAAATAATAGATTGCGTATGATAGATGTTCTGAATGAGAGTTTAGCGAAAATTTTTCTCCGTTTGAAAATCTTTGCAGACGCCTCTTTACTACATTACATTCTGCACAGAAATTAAAGTCATCTTAGATTTAAAAATCTAGTGAATTGCCGTGCTTCATTTGTGACTGTATCACTATGAGGCATAAGAATAATACTAATATAAACATGACATGATATGTATATTCTTCCGCATTTGCTGTTGTCTCACGCTAGTTTTGTAGTTTATTTGGCAGACAGGATTTAAATGAGATAGCAGCAAACGTGAAAGATTACATGGCAAAATGTTTATATTCGTATTATTCTTATGGTGAAGAGAATACTGCATGTGATTCACAATTCATAAAAGTTTCTACTAGCAACCATCTCTTCTCACAGCTACAAAAAAATTAAGAACGTAGAGTTGGCCATATTAACAAACATCCCAAACAGTCTTGCCAGTCGGATTTTCGTAGTACATTGAAATGCTGCTACATTCGAAGATGAACAATACGGAATTTGTATTTACTTCGTTGGATAATGTATGAAAATGCAGTGGTCGAAAATCGGGGCGGAGAAAAAAGCTCGTCTTCCACCTTTTTATTTACTGAAGCAGAGGTTTTGGCGCCAGTATTTAACTTTATGCCTGCAAAGCATGCCTGCGTAGCGCTACATACATTCGACGGCAGAAGTTAGATGTGGCGGCACCTACCAACATTTTTCAGAACTTCAGATTACTTTGCACTCGATTCTAAGCCGCAGGCGGTTTTTTGGATTACAAAAACCGGAAAAATAGTGCGGCTTAGATTCGAGTAAATACGGTAAGCTTTTGGTCAAAAGCCATTCTTCTAAATTAAGCAGCATAAAACACACACACACACACACACACACACACACACACACACACACACACACGACCACTGTCTCTCGCTGCCGAGGCAAGACGGTGAGCAGCTGTACGTGTTGGGAGAAGCACTATGGCTGGGGCAGGGAGGGGGGAGGACTGCAGGGAAAGGGGGGGGGGGGGGGGGAAGACAGGAAAATGCGGCTTGTGGGAATGTACAGAGATGAAGTTGGGAGAGGATAGGGCATCTTGGTGCAGTAGGGAGATTAGGCGATGGGCAGAATTGTACTCATCCTCTGTGCAGAATCATTTGCTCTGTGCAGATACTGGATGTGTTGTGGGATACACAAGTCACCCATATCTCACATGATTGAGTGTCCATTCTTGGAAAATATATAAAATATATGTAATGGCTCTTGGTGTGGATTAGATTCCAGTGTTTGCACAGTTGTGGAGTTTGTCACCGCCTCCAAAAGGCCCAGGCTTACTTTCGGCCCCCTGTATTATGAAACAGTTAAGAGTATTTTAAATTCTGTGTTATAAAATGATTGGGAGTATTTTAAAACTGATGCATAAAATTTGTTTTTATACCACCTTAATTTAACAAGACAATATTTTGCCAAACTACACTGGCTCTAAGAGGGGGTCAAGGTTAGATGGTGTATCATTTGCTCTGCTCCTGTGCAGATATATCTCTAGTCTTCATATCACTAGATCAGATAAGATGAATTCAACTTAATAAAATTAGCCACCAAATTTAGTAACAGTGTCGTGGTCTACTTACCTCGTAGAGAAATTGTCCTGATCAATCTGAAACACTCTGCTTTACCTGTGGTGTCCAGGGAAGGCATTAATATTCTCCTTACTACTAGGACACATGAGAATTTGAGCAAAGTAGTATCAGCACAGCTGAAGAGGTCTGTACAATATTTAAAACAGCTCAACATAGTCACTAAATCTAGGATGCTGTCGTTTGGTACGGGGGCGTTTGTCTGTGGGAGAAGTTGTAATCTGAGGAGTGAATTACCTGGCCATTGTGTAGGTTCTCCCAACCATTCAGGTTAAATGAAGTCCTGATAACTAGTAGGATTGTTGGGTGCTGTCCTTTGACCCATTAATTCATTCTCCAGTGAAGGGACCAGTTGACACATGGTGTTAGTACACCAGTATGTAATAGTTTGGAAGAGTGAATTCAGTATGCACATTAAAAAGCAGTCCATCATTTGGATGGGAACTTGGTGCTCATTGTGGTTGATGACAGAAGTTTTGTATATCAGTAAGAACTCACTATCCAAAGTGTTTGGAAGGAATGCTTTTCTCTGACACATTCTAACAATTGATTTCTTGAAAGAGGCATTTGTTCTCTGTATACACTTTTTGTGACAGGCAACATTGTTCCACAGCACACTGATTTTTTGGTGTCCTTTTATCAAGAAATTAAAGGGTTTTAGAAATTTTTCCTTGGCTGTGCTGACCTGCACTTGGACGCAAATAACGGTATTGATAAGAGCAAATTCTTTCTTCTCTCAATAGCATTTACTCATCCTACAAAGCTGGGTGCATTTAAAATATTTGAATTGTGTGGTACAGTATAACCCCATTGTCACATTCCCTGAATTAATGTTTTCTCACTGTTTACATTTTATGTTGGTCCTTTTAGGTACTCTCTGTTTAGAATAATAATTCCCAACTGTGTTTGCATTATCATAATTACAATCACCAGCCAGTGAGTCTACACTCTGGAGATTCAGCCGGCAAACTGATTACCAACAACAAAGACAGTTGTAAGTTACTAGCAAAAAATATATCAAAAGTTTTGTAAACCGCGAGGAACCTAGACACAACGAATTTTCATACAGCCTCAAAAGGAAAACCCACCATCATAACCACCATCACTGCATCAAATTGAACAAGACATTGGCCAGCTGAAAAAACAACAAAGCGCTAGATGAAGACAGCATATTACCTGAGCTGTGGAAATTGGGAGGGAAGCAGGCAGCTGAAGCCATTTAAAAGGTTATTAAAGATTGCTGGGAGAGAGAGAGAGAAAAAAAAAAAGAATACCGGACAACTTGAAACAAGCCAGAATCCATCTGCTACATAAGAATGGGTGACAGGACGGACACCAATTATTATTGAGACATATCTCTGCTTCCAGTCACTCAGAAAATAATGTCCAAAGCTCTACTGGATAAGATAGATCATAAAGCAGAACACACAGTGGGAGAGTACCAAACAGGGTTCAGAAAAATAATAGTGCCCAGAGCAAATTTTCAACTTTAAAACCGTCGTCAGGCTCAGAACAATGCAGAACATTAACACAGTTGTTACATTCATTGATTTTTAAAAAAATCTTCTGATTCTGTAAGACAGACAATATTCCTAACAGTGTAAGAAGCAGGTATCGACAAAACCACCAGACTGTTAGTTGTACAGACACTCACAGAGAGAACTTCAAAAAATTAAATTTCTAGGAGAAGTTTCTGAACCCTTCAGGACTAACACAGTTGGTCTTAGACAAGGTCATCATAGAGTGGGATAAAGAACTAAAAGAGAAAAACATCGAAGGAATCCATCTAGGACAAGGAAGAGGAAGATTTGAGCTGAAATGTCTCACTTTGGCTGACTATATTGCAGTAATTTCCAAGGACAAAACAGATACATGGATAACGATAGAAACACTTAACAAAATTGCAGCTGAAACTGGATTACTGATATCATATGACAAAACAGATTACATTGAACATAAAACACAACAGAGAAAAATATATACAAACAAAAAACGGGAACATCAAAAGAATTGATAAGTGTAAGTATTTGGGAGAATGGATACAATCAAATGGGTTAGATAACATCACAAGCAAGGAAAGATTGAAGAAAATGGAATTAGCACACAAACTCGCCCAAAACCAATATAATAAAAGATCAGTATCATTACAGGCAAACATTAAACACTTAACAACAGTAATTAAGCCAGAAGTACTTTATAGATCTGACTGCCTAACGCTGAATAAAAGAGGCGAACAAGAACTGGAAAAGAAAGGAAAAGAAAAATTTTAGGACCACAAAAGAACAAAGGTAACGACTGTATGAAGAAGAGGAATGAAGATCTGTGTCGAAACAATCATCACACAAGAAGGAAGAGGAGATTAATATTTTACGGTCAATGTACAGAATGAATAACAGTAGGCTAATGAAGAAAAATTTTAACTTAATTTCCAAATTTAAAAGCACCATGGGGTGGCTGTAAGAGACAAGGAAGGACTTGAGAAAATTTAATGCCACAGAAAATACCTTACAGAATAGGGAAAGTTCCGGGCTACTGATCAATACTGCAAAATTTCCTGTCCAACAATGAAATTGACAACCTAGGAGGGCAACATGAAATGAACAGAGGCAGGCCTCAGTCAACACATGCAGTAGTTGTGGGATGATAAAAAGAATAAGATTGGACCTTTGTCTTAGATTCTAAGTGGTCTATAATTGGTCAAATTCTGTAACTTAAAAAATATTACTACCACTTACATTAGTGAAAAAATGTTACTTGCTGCTGCTTTTGTTGTCTATAGTCCGAAGACAGGTTTGATGCCGCTCTTCTCGCTACTCTATCCTGTGAAAGCCTCTTCATCTCTGAATAACTTCTGCAACATCCCTCTGAATCTGCTTGCTCTATTCATCTCTGTCTCCCTCTACAATTTTTACCCCACACACTTACCTCCAGTACTAAACTGGTGATTCCTTGATGTCTGAATATGTTCTACCAACTGAACCCTTCTTTTGGTCAGGTTGTACCACAAATTCCTCTTCTCCCAAATTCCGTTCAGTACCTCCTCATTAGTTACATGATCTACCCATCTAATATTCAGCAATCTTCTGTAGCATCACACTTCAAAAGCTTCTATTCTCTTTGGGTTATAAGCCCATTTTTAAGTACATCGCTGGTTCCAAAGATGATAAAGCAAGCAAAGTTAAATGTGGCAATAAGGTAAACAGCTCAACTTCTTAACGTATCAATCCTTGGTGTAATGTAAAATTACTTTGTTGACTCTTTTTATATGAATTACATATGGAATTAAACAATTCAGCAATTACACTAACATGACAAAACATTCTTAGGAATAAAGTTGTGTGTCAGCCTAGAATTTTTTATCTACTCATGGATTTAGGCCCAAAGTTTTACTTCTATCCTGGAGTTGTGATATCATCTAAAAGAGGTGAATAAGTGAATTGGCTGTGTTCATTTAATATACACATCTGGTTTTTTTTCTCTTTTTTTCCTTTCTTCTTTTTAAATGGCTTAGTTTTGCCCCTTTTTCCTCGGTGTGTAAAACTTCATCTGTTATGTACTTGTGGTTTTTGTTAAGGCATTGTTCCAAAGGCTGAATCAGGCTGCTTCAATCTCCAGCTTCTGTAATGTGTAAGACGTGTTGGTTGACCTCCCAGTCTGCCACTTGTAACAAGATGACACTTCTGGCCTATGATCTTATAAACACCACTTTTTGTGGTGGTTGGTTTGTCTTTAGAAAAACACAGAAAAACCCTTTGTCTTCAAAATGTTACTAATCCTGTTCAACCTTTCCTCCATAAAAGGTAACCTGCACCATTCTTTGCCAGTTTGTCTGCGTTGTTCATTATGGAGAGTAGGGACCTGACTTGCTTCTTAATCTTTTTGCTTAGAATTTTGTCTTTGATGCTGGGATCAAATTCATTATTTGTGGCTATTGTTTTTATTGTATTAAGTTCCTTGTCAAAATCATCTTGGGACATTGGAATAGAAAGGAGATGGTGGATCATGTCGAGGAATGCTGCACGCTTAGAGGCTGTAGGATGTTGGGAGAAAACTGGGATGAACATGTCAGTGAAGGAGTCTTTTCAATAAATTTTAAGTTTATTATTGGTGTCTTCTATCTTTAAGCTAATGTGCAGGAAATTTATAATGGGACCCCGACTCCATGCTTATCTTTATATTAGTGTGCCATTGGTTCGCCAATGGTTCCCTCTTAAGAAAATCTGTCTCCCACTTGCCCATGAACATTTCTGTTAGTAGGAGGAATATACAACATGAACTGACTGGCACCCACCTTAGAATATATATATATATATATATATATATTTCTGTTGTAATATGTGCAGAATTGCTGGAACTATAAAGACCAGTCATATGAAAACATGACTTACTGTGGCACAGGGAAATGTGTGTGTAGAAGTGCCCTCTATTGAGAATCAGGAAAGAACATAGGGAAAGTTCACTACTGTGCCTGAGGACGTACACTCATTGCGAGATCAGCAAGGTGTGTGTGTGTGTGTGTGTGTGTGTGTGTGTGTGTGTGTGTGTGTGTGTGTGTGTCAGGAAAGAGGAAAAGTGATGTATAGTGCAGTTTTTGACTGCCGAAAGAGTGTCAGAAAGTGAAATACATGCCCAAATGTCTGCTGGGGAACGCATTATGACGTGCACTAGCATCTACATGGAATAAAGAATTTAGAGGAGGTGAAATGTCGATGTGCACTAGCATTTGCAGGGAATAAAGAATTTAGGAAAGGTGAAATGTCGTTGAAATACACCTGTCACCCAGGACAGGCACACTGTGCTATTGTACCTTGTGTTGTTAAGGTGGTGAATGCTGCCTTCGGAAATGTACCACTCATGCCATCATAATAGAGCATCTGAAGTTAACGGAAGAATCTGTGCGCAGTGGGTTCCCCACAGCTTGACTGAGGAGCAGAAGTTGAACAGAATGTTCACTTCACTGCAATATCTGGAAGTGTGTTACGGTGAGAAATATCATTTCATGTCCCATATTGTGGCGGGAGATGAAATGTGTTGTCATCATTTTGAGCCAGAGAGCAAGTGCCGGAGCTGACAGCGGAAGCACGTGGTTTCACCGCCACTGGAAAAATCAAAAGCCGTGCATGCCAGAGAAAGTGACAATGAGGTTTTTCTTCGACTGCAAGGGCACATTTTTCATTGACATGGTGTCACAATTAAAATACAACAGAATGTGGACACTTTGCTAAAACTGAAGTGCACCATCGAGTCCAAGCGCCCAGGAATGTTGATGGATGGCATCATTCTATTGCAGGATAATAACCGCCCTTATGTTGCCTGGGTTGTTTTGACTATGGTGCGGGTTTTGCTGGGAATCCTGTATGCCCCCTCCATGCAGTCCTGATCCCTCTCTGCTCGGTTTCTATGTTTTTGGAGTCCTGAAGAAAGACATTTGTTGCCGTCGATTTGTTTCTATCGAAGAGGTGTACAGCTGGATACAATCGTGGTTCTGTAGGAAATTGCGAACAGTTTTCTTTGAAAGCAGTGACTGTCTTCTTATAGTGTGATAAATGTAGTAAGTTATGGTGATCACTTTTGAAATAAGCAGTTTACTTAGTGTATTTGCCGGCATAAGCCACACCTCACTTTTTAAGAAATGGTGTAGGAAAAAGTTTCTCACTTAATACGTCTACTGCAACACAATTATAATACACATTTGCATTTACATCGAGTAGTAGGAACAAGTTCTCATCTTTCAATTTTCGTCCTCAAATCCACAAAATTCGTCCTCAGAGCTGAAGGAAGAAATACTTGAAGCAACAAAGTTAGAATCTGAATCCTCATACAGTAAATTATCCTCTGTATTGTCCAGTGCATTACTGATTCCGCACTTCTTAAAATCATGGTTTCAGTTTTTAGATTCCCAGAAGCCATGACCCACTCACAAACTTCAGGAATGCTAGGTCTGTACCTCCCCCATGATGGTGTAGTTTCAAAATCTCTACATTTCATCCATTTTTCAACCGAGTCTTAAATTCAGTCACTATTTTTTAACATCATTCGTTCTGCGAGAGCGGAGCTAATCCCATACTAACCGGGCAGTCTTCTTCAGTGGGCTTCCCATTTTGCATAGAGCAAATTTTATCTATCAATAATTTCATTCCTCCTCCATCCATCCAGCATTTATCGTCTACATGGACAATTATTCCTTTTGGCAGGTGATCCTTAGGAAGTTCCTTTCTTTTAATATTCAGATGCGGTGGAAATTTTGTCCCATCAGCATAGCAGGATAAAATGACTGTGTAATGAATCTTTTCGTTCCCTGAAATTTTATCATTGACAGTTTTTGTGTTCTTGGAATCCACATTTGTTAGGAGGTGCATCAAAGGTTAGAGGAGTTGTCCATGTTTCCAAATTGTGAAAGTTGAAGATTTTTTTCTTTCACTTGCATTAATGATAAATTAATGAAATTCTAACCACCTCTTCATAAATCTTGAACATCATGATATTCATCCAGTGAAGTCGACAATTGCTTTGTTAGTGGATTTTGCTTTTCTTGATGCATGATGATTTTTGTAGAAACTGAAATTCCTGTTTGTCTGTTCTCTAAAATCCAAGTATTCAGTTCTGCTTTGGGTTTTGGCCATTTAATGGTTCCACTTCTCAAGTTATGTTTACTGTGAGATGCCATCATTAGAGCAGCTTCCCAGTTCCATCAAGTTTTTACCATTTCATTCATTTGAAAATGGCTGAAATGCCATTTTGAAGCTCAGTTTCCATATCCTTTAACATATACAGTTACGTGCAGCTTAAATACAACAGTATAGCAAGAAATGGAGCTTATAGGTACCTGCCTTAACTTGCTATGGCATGTAACACTCGGGCAGTTTTTGGGCCAATTTCTGAAGCAAAAGGTGTGTCTTATATATGCCAGCAAATAGGTATTCTTTCCATCTGTCTCATTTTCATTTCGCTACCCCATTAAAAAAAAATCATGAGAAAAAAAAACAACAGGTCTAATTAGTTATTTGACCAGTTGCCCAGATAAAGCATAGGGCTATAGATGGAGTGATACTGAATGAAACACATTTGGCTGTCAACAGAGCAATGCATGAGGCCTTCAGTGACTACTGTTGCAGGATATTGTCCAGCGATCTTTCGCAGAACATAAAGAAATTCTGCTTGTATGTAAAGGCTGTAAGTGGCATCAAAGTTAGTGTCCAGTCCTTAGTGAATGAGGCAGGAACTGAAGTGGAGGGTAGCAAAGCAAAAACTGAAATGCTTAACTCCATTTTCAGTTGTTCAGGAGAATTGCCCCAATTTAATCCTCGTACCACTGAAAAGATGACAGGAGTAAGTATTAGTGTCAGTGGTGTTAAGAAACAGCTGAGGTTTTTAAAATTGAACAAAGCCTCAGGCCCTGATGGAATACCTGTCAGATTCTATACTGAATTTGCAGCTGAGTTAGCTTATCTTCTCACTATAATTTATTGTAGATACCTCGAACAAAAATTGTGCTCAGTTCTTGGAAAGAGGCACAGGTCACACTCGTCTAAAAGCAAAAGAAGGGTAGTAGAAGTGATCCACAAAACTACTGTCCATTATCCTTGACATCAGTTTGTTCCAGAAACTTAGAACATATTCTGAGTTCAAACATAATGAGGTATCTTGAACAGAATGACCTCCTCAGTGCCAAACCCTGTGGATTTCGAAACCGTCGACCATGTGAAACCCAACTCGCACTTCTCACACACAACATAGTGAAAGTTTTGGGTCAAGGCAACCAGATAGAAGCAGTCAGTATTCCTTGATTCCGAAAAGCATTTGACTCAGTGCCACATCTACGCTTATTGTCAAAAGTATGATTATATGGGGGATCAAGTGAAATTTCTGACTGGATTAAGGAATTTTTGGTAGGGAGGACACAGCATGTTATCTTGGATGGAGCGTCATCACCAGATGTAGAAGCAGCTTTGTGTGTGCCCCAGGGAAATGTGTTGGGCCCTTACTGTTCATATTGTATATTAATGACCTTGCAGACAATATTAATAGTAAACTCAGGCCCTCTGCAGATGATGTAGTCATCTGTAATGAAGTACTATCAGGAAGAAGTTGCATAAATATTCAGTTGGATCTTGATAAGATTTCAATGTGGAGCAGAGATTGGCAACTTGCTCCAAACATTCAGAAATGTAAAATTATGCACTTCACGAAATGAAAAAATGTAGTATCCCATGACTATAGTATCAGTGAGTCACTGTTGGAATCCGCCAACTCGTACAAATATCTGGGTGTAACACTCAATAGGAATATGAAATGGAATGATCACAAAAGTTCAGTTGTGGGTAAAGCAGGTGGTAGACATTGGTTTATTGGTAGAATACTGGCAAAGTGCAATCAGTCTACAAAAGAGATAGCTTACAAATCACTCATGTGACTGGTTCTAGAATATTGCTCAAGTGTTTGGGACCCATACCAGGTAGGACTAAAAGGGGATATGGAACGTGCACAGAGAAGGGTAGCACAAACGGTCGCAGGTTTGTTTAATCTGTGGGGGGTGTCAGAGATACTGAACGAACTCAACTGGTATACTTACAAAGATAGGTGTAAATTATCCCGAGAAAGTCTGCTGACAAAGTTTCAAGCACCAGATTTAAATGATAACACCAGGAATATACTACAACCCCCTATGTATTGCTCGCATAGGGTTCATGAGGATAAGATTAGAATAATTACCGTATGCATGGAGGCATCGAAACCATCATTCGTGCTGCACTCCATATGTGAGTGGAACAGCTAGAAACACTAATAAGTGGTACAATGGGATTTACTCTCTGCCATGCACCTCATGGTGGTTTGCAGAGTATAGATGTAGATGCAGAGCTTCAGTTCCACACAAATTGAAATTTCGAGTAATACATGCAGTATTTCACAAAATAGTCCTCATTTTTTTCATTGTAGCTCAGTAGTACAGTTAGAGTGGCAGATGTGTAACATACAGATTAAATAGAACATTCACAAGGAGATTGAAGGACTTATGTTCCTTTTACATCAAAAGGAACAGAACACACATTATTAGACGAACTGCTGGCCAGCAAATAACTTAAGGAAATAAAATATTTAGTACCGCCAGTGGAACATGTGTGGTCCCAACAGAGCTTTCTGAATTATTAGTTCCTTCCAGTGAGGAAAATAATTGTTGATAAGGTCCAAGGAAATACTGGTACAGTTCATAACATTATCTGTAACAAGCTGAAGTACTGCAAAACATATGCAGCATGGGTCACCAAAGTAGTAGACATGGCTACACAAGGAAACAAGGTTGAGAATGTGCACAGAGCTAAAGGAATGTTATGAAAGAGAAGGTGAGCACTTCCTCAACAAAATTTTAACTTGTGATGAAGCCTGTATTCACTATTATGAGCCAGAATCAAAAAGACAAAGCGTGGAGTGGAAGCACACCAATACACCTGTCAAGAAAAAATTCAAACCCAAGCATCAACAGGAAAAGTAATGTTGACAGTGTTTTGCGATGCCGAAGGTCCAGTTTTCTGTGATTATCTCGAAGAGCAGCATGCAGTGAACCTCCAATACTACTCGGAGTTCCTTTTAAGCAAGGTGGAGCCAGCCATGAGAGAGAGAGAGAGAGAGAGGGGGGGGGGGGGGGATCTCAGAGGAGAGGTGTGATTCTCCAGCAAGACAACGCATGTCCTCATATTGCTCAACTAACCTGTGAAACCCTCAACATAATGGGCTGGGAAGTACTGCCCCATCCTCCTTACAGTCCTGATTTAGCACCTGGTGATTTCCATTTGTTTGGTGCACTGAAGGAGGCATTACATGCGAAGAGGTTCCAGAACAACAAGGACGTGAAAAAGTTTGTGGGAAATTGGTTCAAACATAGAGTTCTTTGCAGCCGGAATAGAAAAGCTTGTAGCGTGTTGAAACAAGTGCATAAATTTTAAGGGAATTATGTTGAAAAGTAGAAAAAGTATTGTTTTGTAAAATTAAAGGCTTTTTTTCCTCCAGACGAATTTGTCTCTCTAATGACCCTTGTATTCCCAACCCCCCCCCCTCCCCCCTGCTCCATCCCCAGGGTTTCACTTAAAACAGTATGCCTATGGAGCAATTGTAAACAAATTTAAGTTAAATGTTAATGAGAAAATGCATGCCTGAAATAACACGGAAAGGAATTTAACTGACACATATCAGTCCGTTAAATTGGTTACATAAAGATCTGTGTGACAGTTACAATTATATGAATGTACAACATGTAACTGATGAGTGATTGTCAGGAGAATGCTGTGCTCTTCTCTTGGTGTTTGGTGAATGAACTGTTATGGCAGACTTGTCTGTGCAGGACAGATGTGTGTGCACAGTACTTAGCAAGTATAAGAAACTTATGGCTAGTTACCTGAAAACAATATTCAGTTATTTAGGAAGAAAATTCCGTAGTATTGCAGGACACTTGAAAGAGAATCATTTGATATGATAGGTAATGGTAGATGGAAAGGATGCTTTGCAGTTGAATTTCAACATTGAAGAAGTTATTTGGGAAGAAGAGTTTGTTCATAGATTCAAATCAAGCCAAAGGTTTTCTAACAAACAAACGAAAACAGACTCAAGTCTAAGATTTAGAAAACCACTATGAATTTGAAATCATTATTGTCCCATTGACATCCACTTCTGGATAGAAGTCTTTTGGACTTTTCCAAGCATCATGGTGTTCATCTGTATGCATCCATGTTGTTCCCACATGTTTCATAATGTCATGTACCCACCTTCCATTAAAGGGGGAGGGAGGGGCGGTGATGCTTGCCTCGCCCATGGCACTCAACAAGGTGCATGTGTCTCTGGGCGGTGATCCTTGCCTCGTCCATGGCATTCAACAAGGTGCATGTGCCTCCCAGTCAAGGTAAATGATGGGCACCTCACGTTTTTGTTGACCAGTATGTTTGGCAATCCTGGGTTTCCTGTGCTGTGGACAGGCAAGTGCCGCTTTCCTCTGCAACTGTAAGCTGTGAGCACACTTCAGCAACAGGAGTGCGGAATGGCAGGGAATGTTGTCTCACAGGGAACAGGGATCTGAGCTTAACTGCCTGGATCGTGAAGACGGTAAAAACGTCGATCTCGAGGTGTGCTGCATGCTAGTGAGATGAGATGTGTGACCGTTGAGGCAGTTGATACTGGACAATCTCTGGGGCCCCTGCTGCACCTCAGTTGTAAAAGATTTACTTGGGCAAGTGGGGCTCTGTCTGAGTGGACCTTCATACTTCTAGCTGCTCATGCGGACACCTTTGCGAATCATCTACATACAAACACTCCCAGCAGAATGGGTATATTGCCCGAAAGTATTCACACCCACTGTTCTAAAAGACGGGGGGAGGCTAGTCCTCCTGTCTGACAGTATTTAGTAAAGCAGTGCAAGAAGCTGTAAACCACATTTGGATTTAGTGATCAGGAGGGCAGAGGGGACATTACTGTATGCATTAGGGTTTAGAAGGGCTTGCTGATACCTTGAATGAAATCCATTAAGAGTGAAGATGCTTCCTTGCTTGTTGATACCAACAGGTCAAATCAGGTGGAACTTCTGAGTAAGTCTAAACAATTGCTAAGTGAAGAAAATTTCACGAGCCAAGATTGCTAAAAAAGCATTTCATTTGATGACAGGTTTTGAGAGAACTATGCTGTCATCAAGTAATCTGGTCTGAAACAGAATGAAAAGTTCAAAATGTAACTATGAACATTCAGATGGAAATTATAAACATCAAACAGAGTATAACAGAATAGACACCATGCCTGGAGAATACATTCTTAATTTTTTTTGGCATAATATTCCAATCAACCACCACAATGCCATCTGGTGGTGGACTTGGGGGGGGGGGGGGGGGGGTCGTTGCGTTTACACCACTTCTCTTGTCGGCTGCCAGCCGGTGGTAAACACAAACACTTGTAATTGGTACAATATAATTAATGTTTATATTTGTACATAATACTTTCACGTTTGACATGACAATATGTAGTGATCTTTATGGTAGTGGAGCGTACATACACAGTGGATCGTGACACCGATGGATAATATGTTGTAAAAATTCAAAAGCATAAGGTATGTAATAATTCCATAGATTATGTAACAAGATTGTGTATCAAATGGTAATCTTCTTGCAGATTCAATGCTTGGTAGCACAGCTCTGTCAAAACCAGTCATCCAATAAAATGCTTTTTTAGCAATCTTGGATTATGAAGTTTCTTCCATTACCTTACATTGCAGATTGACCACGTCAGGAATATCTGACAGTTAGGTGAATATGATACAGTTGTTGTGATGGAAGTCTCCCTTAACTAAAAAAAGAGTATGAGCACATGCCATGACATTATGAACATGGATATATTATAACTTAACAGGAATGGGTGCCACAGGGAATTACTGGCGTTGCATAAAGAATGTAAATAAATCGTGGAGAAACAGAGAATACTGCCACTTGCATTGTGACCTTCAGTTCTCCATCACTACCTGAACACAACCTTGGGTCAGATTTTACATACCTAACTCTATGAAGTGAAGTGTTACAGATGCTAGCAATTTGGCTACACAGCACCGAGTTCTGGAGATGAAGGAAATTAAAAAAAAAAAAAATGACAAGGCAGCCCATGAATTTGGTACTGACTACCTGTCTCTTGCAATATACATTAACTGCCCTGGGAGCCCTCAGTCCGGAATCAAGACTGCCCAGTATTTCCCAAAGAATGTAAAATACCTGAAGAAAGATGTTAAAAGCAGATCCCTTATGCCGGAATCCAAGGAAGTATAGTGCCCTGTGGTGCAAGGAGGGACGGGCCTCGTTACTATGTGGCTGTGTGGCACAGGACAAGATGGTGTGCGAGCTTGAGGCTGTTGCAGCAGCTATGGCTCCCGGTGCCATAATTCGGCATCACGGTGGGGGATGCCAACTACACCGAGATGCTCGTCCGGCAGTGGCAGTTGGTGGCTGGTGCACAATGTGGCAGGTGGCGGCCGATGCACGTGAGAAGCAACCTGCTGACCCCTATGCAGGAGTTGACCCTTCTGTTGGAGACGAATTAGTGTAACTGGCTGCAATGCGGCACTAAGTCCAGGGAAGGTCTTAGTCCACAGAACCGTTACCCTGTCGTGGCCTCAAAATGGTGACCACTGCTGGCAGGTCCGTGTGGTGTCCTTGTTCAGCACAGTCTTGGCTAGACTACGAAATTGAGAATAATTCTATTACAAAAATGACCAGCAGTCAACATTAGTGTGCTTGTTAGGTCCGTATGTGCCACTACCATTCACATATTTTAGAACACCGTTGCCACCGTCAGTATGGAAATCTTCCTTGCACTTGCTTCATTAGTTTGTGCGGTATCGCTGAGTTCGCTTTTGGAACAAGCTAATGTGCCTCACAACATTGTGCTGTCCTTGTTGAGTTATTACTGTGATATATCGCAGTCGCCTACCATCAGTGCTGCTGCAATATAGTGCTCAGGCTCGCACTGATATGCTTGTATATGATCGTTACACTGTGAAAGAATGTAAGGCAATGAAAGCCCCGTCTTTGTCACTCCCTATGATTTTTTAGTGCAGAAAACTGCCACCTTGTTAGATGTTTTGATGCGAACATCAAAAAGAGTACCATTCACCTGCATGTGTACCTTCAAAAGCAAACAGTTAATACATAGCAATCTTGGCAGACATGACACAAAAGAACCGCAGTTTTAAAACTTACTATAGAGAAGGCACCCCAAAATGAGGGTGCCTCTGTTTTCCCTATCCCCATCGACCTTGAGTGAAAAAGGGACAGAGAAAGGACCACAAAATTTCAGTCAAAAGCTGCCCAGCTGGTTTAGTCTGTTTATCCAGGTCCCATCTCCTTAAATTCCCACCTTTTTGTAGTTTCTTCAGTTTTATACTACAGTTCATAACCAATAGATTGTGATCAGAGTCCACATCTGCCCCTAGAAATGTCTTACAATTTAAAACCTGGTTCCTAAATCTGTTTTACCATTATATAATCTATCTGATACCTACTAGTAGTATCTCCAGGATTCTTCCATGTATACAGTCTTCTTTTATGAATCTTGAACCAAGTGTTAACTATGATTAAGTTATGCTCTGTGCAAAATTCTACCAGACGGCTTCCTCTTTCATTTCTTAACCCCAATCCATATTCACCTACTATGTTTCCTTCTCTCCCTTTTCCTACTCTCGAATTCCAGTCACCCATGACTATTAAATTTTCGTCTCCCTTCACTACCTGAATAATTTCTTTTATCTCATCATACATTTCATCAATTTCTCCATCCTCTGCAGAGCTAGTTGGCATATAAACTTGTACTACTGTAGTAGGCATGGGCTTCGTGTTTATCTTAGCCACAATAATGCGTTCACTATGCTGTTTGTAGTAGCTTACCCTCACTCCTATTTTTTTTTATTCATTATTAGACCTACTCCTGCATTACCTCTATTTGATTTTGTATTTATAACCCTGTATTCACCTGACCAAAAGTCTTGTTCCTCCTGCCACCGAACTTCACTAATTCCCACTATATCTGACTTTAACCTATCCATTTCCCTTTTTAAATTTTCTAACCTACCTGCCCGATTAAGGGATCTGACATTACATGCTCTGATCCGTAGAACGTCGGTTTTCTTTCTCCTGATAATGACGTCCTCTTGAGTAGTCCCCACCCGGAGATCCGAATGGGTGACTATTTTACCTCCGGAATATTTTACCCAAGAGGACGCCATCATCATTTAACCATACAGTAAAGCTGCATGCCCTCGGGAAAAATTACGGCTGTAGTTTCCCCTTGCTTTTAGCCGTTCGCAGTACCAGCACAGCAAGGCCGTTTTGGTTAGTGTTGCAAGGCCAGATCAGTCAATCATCCAGACTATTGCCCCTGCAACTACTGAAAAGGCTGCTGCTCCTCTTCAGGCACCACATGTTTGTCTGGCCTCTCAACAGATACCCCTCCGTTGTGGTTGCACCTACGGTACGGCCATCTGTATCACTGAGGCAGCAAACCTCCCCACCAGCGGCAAGGTCCATGGTTCAAGGGGGGAGGGGGGTCTTAGGTCTTATTTGTTTACTATTTGATGGACTGTTTGGGTTGTAGTAGGATGCCCAACTGCCACATGGATGACCTTCGACTCTTAATTGTAGTAAATTTTTAGACAAAGGTACACATTCCACGCACATTTCCATGAAGATGGAAAATGGTTAATGGTGATAAGGGATTTGTATCTGCAATGAAAACAGGATTTTTCTGTGTGATATGTAATTAGAAATAAAAAGATGTGCCTTTTCCATAAAAATGATAATTAAATATATATTCTAATTAGCATATATTTATGCAATGTAGGTATTCAAACTGAACAAAAAAATTAAAAAAAGTAATGACCAGAACTAGACTTGGACCAGCAATTATAAGTCTTTAGCGCTGTTGTTGTTTTTTTTCTTTTCCCATTATGTATTTCTCACTTCACGGAAATGCTCCTAGAGCATGCGACTATGTTTAAAAATATATATTTACTATGCACCTATGTTTAAAAACACCGCCCACCTGGGAATCGAACACTGTCCCCCTATATGGAAAGCATCATACTACAGAGCTACACAGCTCTTAGAGTTACCAGTATTTCATTTCACTATTGTACATACTTGGGAAACTTAGTAGTCTGTTCTCTCGGGAATTTAGGAGGGTAGTGTTCAACTGTTTTAGGAAATTGACATTTTAGATCTGAACGTCACGTATAATAAATACATACGCCAAAAAAAGTTTTGCGTCACTTCGGTTCCTAGAGTTCTGGAACCTGTACAGAAAATTGGAATAGAGATCAACATAAACATCATTTCTGTCCTTTTTATTGCTCATTGCATATTATACCACCATGCAGTAAGATCTTCAGAGCTGGTGGTCCAGATTGCTGTACACACCAGTACCTCTAATACCCAGCATATCCTCTTGTATTGTTGCATGCTTGTATTCTTCGTGGCATACTGTCCACAAGTTCACGAAGGCACTGTTGGTCCAGATTGTCCCACTCCTCAATGGTGATTCAGTGTAGATCCGTCAGAGTGGTTGGTGGGTCATGTTGTCTATAAACAGCTCTTTTCAATCTATCCCAGGCGTGTTCGATAGGGTTCATGTCTGGAGAACGTGCTGGCCACTCTAATCGAGGGATGTCATTATCCTGAAGGAAGTCATTCACAAGTTGTGCACGATGGGGGTGCAACTTGTCCACGAAGACGAATGCCTCACCAGTATGCTGCCAATATGGTTGCACTATCAGTCTGAGGATGGCATTCACGTATCGTACCGCCGTTACGCGCCTTCCATGACCACCAGCGGTGTACGTCAGCATCACATAATGCCACCCCAAAACAGCGGGGAACCTCAACCTTGCTGCACTCGCTGGACAGTGTCTAAGGCGTTCAGCCTGACCGGGTTGTCTCCAAACACGTCTCCGACGATTGTCTGGTTGAAGGCATATGTGACACTCATCAGTGAAGAGAACATGATGCCAATCCTGAGTGGTCCATTCGGCATGTTGTTCGGCCCATCTGTACCGCACTGCGTGGTGTCATGGTTGCAAAGATGGACCTTGCTATGGACTTCGAAAGTGAAGTTGCGCATCATGCAGCCTGTTGCGCACAGTTTGAGTCATAACACGACGTCCTGTGGCTGCACGAAAAGCATTATTTAACACAGTGGTGTTGCTGTCAGGGTTGCTACGAGCCACAGTCCTTGGGTAGCGGCCATTCACTGCAGTAGTAGCTGTTGGGCGGCCCGAGCAAGGCATGTCATCAACAGTTGCTGTCTCTGTATCTCCTCCATGTCCGAACAGCATCGCTTTGGTTCAGTCTTACACACCTGGACATTTCCCTTGTTGAGAGCCCTTCCTGACACAAAGTAACAATGTGGACACGATTGAACTGCGGTATTGACCGTCTAGGCATGGTTGAACTACAGATAACACAGCCGCCGTGTACCTCATTCCTGGTCAAATTACTGGAACTGATCGGCTGTTGGACCCTCTCCATCTAATAGGTGCTGCTTATGCATGGTTGTTTACATCTTTGAACAGGTTTAGTGACATCTCTGAACAGTCGGAGGGACTGTGTCTGTGATACAGTAACCAGTCAACGTCATCTTCAGGAGTTATGGGAGCCACAGTGATGCAGAACTTTTTTTTTATGTGTGTATAAGAAATTACATACGTTTCACTTAACCTAGCAGCCATACTTTTAAAATTTCGACCCCCTTTTTGATTTCTTAGGTTATGATTGTTTCTTAAAACTATTCTACGTTTCAAGTCGATAACCTTATTAGTTGCTATCAATAAGAGCGAAAGGCAGATGAAGTTGTGCTAGGAGGGTCCCTTTTCTACCTCTGTAATGCGGAATCCTTAAATGTCCTCAGTGGGAACCACACTATTACAATTAAGTATATATTTGTTTTGTATTACTAAAATTAAAAGAAGGTATTGAGGCAGAAAAAAATTGCCAATGTCGATTGGTGTAACTACTCACCATCATAAAATAAATGCAAGCCTACTAAAATTAAAGACAAGCATCACAGATAAATTGTAAAAAGATGAAAGCTTGCTTTACTTACCCGAAGTGATGATAGGACTATCAAATGTGCACCACATATACACTTGAAGGGCTGTAACTTTATGGCCGATACTGTTGAGTTTGCAGTAAAATTAAGTATTGAATGTATTGGCTACATCCGGCACTTGTGTCATGCGCGCAGCACAACAAACGTATAAGGTAGTAGCGCAGCCCATACTACTACTGATTGTTGATTGCATATCGCCAAGGTGAACTATATTTTCTAAAAGATTGTGCACGGGCTTTTCAAAGTGTGTGCGTGGAACATCGATGAAAATCTAACAATAATTGAATCAGTGAACTGAGATATTCCTATTGTAATTGTAACGATACAAAAGACACCTGATGGAATGCTGTTTTTTGGGTTTTACATGAAATAAACGTTAAATTTTTCTTTCATATGAAACATCTCTGTGGGCCAAAAATCAACACGCTGTGGATTGGCCTTTCCTGCTCTAGATGGTTCATGTACAGGTTGGCTTAGACGAGTGCCTATGGCTGTGTTGCAGATTTGTTTGTATACCTTCCTGTCAGAGTAGTAGTAGTAGTAGTAGTTGTGTCTTAGGCTAAAGTTAGTAAGCTGTGTGAGGAATTGAGGTAGTGGATTTGGAGTCAGGAGGAGGTTGGGGAAGGAGTGTTTAACAGTGGCAAGACTGTGGGTATGAGGATGATGTTGTATAGGGAAGTAGCATCAAAAGACATAAAGAGGTCAGGATGGTGAAGTCTGTGAAGGAAGGCTAGATTTTGGGCATTAGGTTGGAGTTGTTGGTCACTAATTGCCGAACTTCTTTCAGGGAGGACACAACAGTGAGCTTCAATGGGGTGTCCAGGATAGTTGGAGGGGGGGGGGGGGGGGGCAACAAGGCACGCCTACCAGTTGCAGTGCTGGCACTACAAATTGCACGTCATGCTTACATGAAAGCAGACGAAAGGCTTGGAAGTAAAACTCGCTTTAAATGTTGTTCGTAAACGAAACTGAAATCGTCGTGTACATTAAAATCTATATATATAAAAATGAATGTGTATGTTTGTCTACAATGCTCTCACAAACCATTCATCTGATTGCAATGAAACTTTGGTGAGTTGTTCTCCGAACGCCCGAAAAGATAAAAGGACAATGTTTCAACAGTTAGGTCACTGTAGCATGCGTAGCGCAATTGATTAGGTAAAGGCTTGTCATGCAGCGGACCCGGGTTCGATTCCCACTGCTCGCAATTTTTTTTTCCCCCCATTTTATTTCATTCCCCGCAATGTTAAACTATAAAATATAAATATACTTAAACAGGTCATATAGTATAACGTAACTGGATATATATATAAGCAACTAGCAACAAACGTTACATACAATTTCAAACCTTTGCGAAAATTTTTTTCGCTGACACCCCCCACAAAATAATGAAAGGAAAAAAGGTTGTCGCTTACTACATTTTCTCAGTACATACCGTAAATCTGCCGCAGTAGGCATGACATTTTAATGTATTATTTAGTTACTATTAACTCTAATCGCAAAATATTTTGCATACAGTATCCACATATATCAGTAAATGCGCTGGCAAATTTATGTCTCTTTACGACATATAATTCAGGAGATATGACGTGGGAAACATAGAGATGCGTGAAAAAGTGCTGCGTCAGGCATGACGTTTTGTTCTATTATTTCGTCACTACTAACACTATTCGCAACACGTTTCGCAAACGTGTTTTAAGTATATAAAACCATGGGCATATTCCTAAAAAACGTTGTGCCAAAATTTTAAATCAATCGGTCAACAACTTTCCGAGATTTCTTCCGTTGCGAAGCACGCGCGTACAGCTAGTGTTTAATAAATATCTTAACTGCAGTAATGAAGTACGCTTACCGCAAGGAAAGGAAACAGTCTGAAATAGAAATAAAATTTACGACGCAATGAATGGCAGATTGTTTTTCGTATTTATTTAAGATGTCATACTTTTGTAAAAACATTTAAAGCCATGTGGTCCACCGCTTTCACTGTCACTATGTTCCGTTTCTGTGTTTGATTAAAATAGAACATAAATACAATTTACAACAGACTAATAGATTGTTTTTGTTATTTATTCAAGCTGTGATCTTTTGTAGAAACATTTCACGCCGTGTGATCAATCGCTTTCCCTGTCACTGTCTTCCGTTTGTGTGTCTGAGTCTTCCTCACTTACATCTGATGTGGCTGTGTTAAAGGTAATTTCGTCCACAGCAATTTCGACGACACCATCGCATGCCCGATATTCTTTTTCTGTTTCTTTAACTTTCTTGCAATATCCCTTCCAATCATTGGCAGTAACCGACTGGAAAGCTGCGTCCACAAGATTCAGCATGTTTGTGGCAGTCAAGTCCCCTGATATGTTGTGCTCCCTAATATGCCTTTTTATCTTCACCCATGCTAATTCTATTGCGTTTAAGTCGCAGTTGTAAGGTGGTGAGCGAACGACCTGGTGGCCTTTGCTTTCAGCCAACAGGTTTACAGCAAAAGACTTCTCAGCTGGCTTATTCGCTCGTACTTTTATGTACAGCTCGTCCTTCCTCATACTCTCATCACGGGATATTTCTGCATTGCAGCCACTCAAGCATTCGCACTTTCTTGTCAAACTTCATTGGAGTTCTCTCTGTTTGCCTGCTATCGTAAGGAGCATTATCCATAACTATTAATGAATTAGGTGGGAGATTTTGCAGTACCTTCTCTCCGAACCAATTCTCAAAGTTTGCCGAATTCATCTGACCGTGATAATCGCCCTTTGTCGACTTTGCCCAGAACGTAAGTTGCCCTTCCTTGACGAACCCATTCTTGGATCCCACACTTGCAACTATCAGTCTTCTCGATGAGCTCCCCCATGCAGTGACACCGACGACACACTCTTCACGTAAGTCGCCCTTCCTCTGCCGACATTTATTAATAGGGGGCTCCTTCAAAGTGATTGCGAACAAAATATCTGAAATGGAAACCCACGTTTTCTTGCCAGGCGTTTGTGGTGATACGCCAAGATGATTCTTGGAAAACTGTTTGAATCTTCCAGTGCTATGCATGCTTCGTCCTGTGTATGTAGCAGCTCTCACTGAAGATTTGTGAATGGGGTGAAGCAATTTTTTCTGCTCCCTTTCCCTTTCGCAGCATTCAGTCACACGCAATATAATTTTGCGACAGTCGCTACGTAATACTGGTTTCCTTCTAACCGTAGGCCTACCGGTAGGAGTTGTTGGCGACTCCCAAGATGGGCCAGCAACTGCCTCTTCACTCGTTTTGATAATGTTTAGCACAACTGCACAATACAAACAGGCAGAACAGTACAGCGCAAAAAATAACGAAGCAGACGACAATGGCTACCTTGTACAACACAGTCAGCTACGTAATGTTGGCAGCAATCGAAACTGAATGCCTACCGAAGCCTCCCGAAGCCTCTCGACGTTTACCGACTTCTACCAATTCAGGACTAGGGAGAGGCCTGCCATCTAAAAGTTTACACACTGTAATTATCCTACCTGCTGACAAAGGTTCCACCAATGTCATCATGAATCTACATGGTGGAAGGCCTCTACCAATTGCCCAACTTCTCCACCTAAGTGATCCCATCCCAGAAGTCCAACATAAACCTCCAATACATGCTTAAAGCCTTTGGCAGCTCCTAGAACATCTCCCCTGAACCCGTTATCTTTTCACATCACACATCCACCTTCTTCATGTTCCCTAAAATCCGTAAACTTGACAATCCTGAATGCCGCATTGTAGATGATCATTGTGCCTTCACTAAAAGAATTTTAGCCCTCAATGACCAACAACTCCAACCTGTTGTCCTAAACCTCGCCTCTGACACCAAAGATACCAATCATTTCCTTCACTGATTCTCAATCATCCCCACCCCTTTACCTCCTGGGTCTCTAATCATCACCGTTGACACCACATCCCTATACACCAACATCCCTCATGTCCATGGTCTTGCCGCTGTTGAACACTTCTCCCAGCACCCGTCAGACTTGGAACCCACTACCTCATTCCTAAAACACCATACTGTCTTAATCCTAACACACAACTATTTCTCCTTTGGCAGAAAGGTATTCACACAAATCTGCAGCACAGCCAAGGGCAACCACCCATGCCAATCTGTATATGGACCATCTAGAGGAAACCTTCTAGCCTCCCAAAACATCAAACTTCTTGTCTGGTTCAGGGTTCACTGATAGTATTTTCATGATGTTGACTCAGAGCAGACACACCTTATCCTCATACCTTCACAACCTCAACACCTTCTCTCTCATCTGCTTCACTTGGTCCTCCTCTACCGTGCATGCCATCTTCCTGGATGTTGACCACCTCCTCTCTGATGGCTCTATCCACACCTCTGTCCACATTAAACCCACCAACTACAAACATTACATGCATTTCAGCAGCTGCTACCCCTTCCTCACCAAACATTGCCTCCCATACAGCCTGCTCACCCAGGGACAGTGCATCTGCAGTGACAAGGACTCCCTTTCCCAGTACATAGTATGCTGAATGTCTCACAATGCCTTCACAGACAGATTCTATTCCCCAGACATAGTCCACAAACCGGTTTTAACTGACAGATACTATTCCCCAGACATGGCCCACAAACAGATTTTCACTGCCATACCCACACACATCTCCAATCCCCACCCCCAAGAACCTACTACAACCCCCTTGCCCTGGGCCCACAACTCTTTTTGTGAGTGCATGCTTGGCTGCCAAGGGTTCCCAGCCTTTTGCAGCATTACCTCCTTTCCACGCTGCATGCTTATATCCCTTCTCTCTCTCTCTCTCTCTCTCTCTCTCTCTCTCTCTCTCTCTCTCTCTCTCTCTCTCTGCCTCTCCATCAGATGCCAACCTTGCTTGGACCTAATTTATTATTAGGCCTCGAGTTTCCAATTCCAGCGTATTTCACAATCTTTCATCAAATTAACACACAGTTTCCATTTTTGGGTTTCGCCTGCCACTAATTTTCAAAATTCTGCAGAAGTGCAGATCATGCAGGGAAGGTAGCCCTTGCCTGCCATAGTGTGCTCCACCTTTGTTCCTTTCCATCTGTACACCATTCCCTTTAACAGAGTAATACACCCAAAACGCAGCACGGTAGCCATCCTGTTGGAGAGGAGGGGGGGGGAGGGGGTCTTGTCAAGTACCTGCATGGTGGTAGCCCTCTGACCGTGAATTAATCGCACTGTCCTTGCCTGAGCTGAAAACTCATCCCAGTGCTGAGGAGTAAGTGCTTATTGTGACTGGGGAACATGCATTGGATTAGGGG
Source organism: Schistocerca cancellata (assembly GCF_023864275.1). Lineage (NCBI taxonomy): Eukaryota > Metazoa > Arthropoda > Insecta > Orthoptera > Acrididae > Schistocerca > Schistocerca cancellata. The sequence goes on from NC_064634.1 coordinate 7,889,128, forward strand.
CCAGTTAGCCATTGCTGAGACTGGATGGTGACTGTGGGGAGAGTGTGTAGCACCGTGGCGGGTCAGTTGCGAGTGAAAGGGATGAAGTTATATCCTGCTGGTGGCTGTACGGACCCTAGCAGTCTCTGTGGAAGGACAGTCTTCTTTCAGTGCAAAAAGATTTGCTCCTAATATGTTTTCTTCCCTGGCTATATCATGGGAGGAACGTAGGGCTAAGCGGCAAACAGAGCCATTCTCTACGCAATCTGTTTATTCTTTCTTGTCCACAAAGCCCTTTTTCTTTGTGGAGAACCTAGAAGTGGGAGTGGCAGCCATCTCTAAAATGAAGGGGGTCGGTTTTGATTAAAATGGTATTCCCTGCCCACTCACAGGCACTGCTTGCCTGTAACACGCTGGATGATGTACCAGTGACTGTCACTCCCCACAACAGTGTGAATTTAGTACAGAGCATTATTTTCCACAGAGACCTGCTCTTACAATCTGACAATGAGCTACATCCGACTTGGAAGCAGATGCTTCCTGTGTACCTCCCCCCATCTGTCAGCGGTGGAAAAAATTCTCCCTGATCACTAGATTGTGCTGTTTCTCAGAGAGAAAAGAAAATACAGCAATATGAGGCTCTGGACAAACTCGGTTACCAAGAAGACTTAAGAGCAGTTGCAGTCAGTATGTCAAATAATGTCACACGGTACACCTATGACGACGTCACCCCCCCTTGGCGACGGTACTCTGGCTCGTTACACCTCTTGCTGTGGACCCTCAGGACTGCTCGACTGTGCCTACCTACATGATGGTTGGGGGGCTCCTCTTGCTGCTTCTCCCACATCTACTTTGGGATCAATGGCTTCCCACCCACCAGTAAATTGGTTCCCACCTGCCAGCCACAAACAAATCACCTTCCTCCTAGTTCAGATAAGGGCATTTCAGGATATTACTATTGCAATATTTACCTCCCTCCCGATGGCGAAGTGTCTCGGAATATACTGTTTACATTGGTTCCTCAGCTCCCCCACCTTCCATAATCGTGGGTAATTCCAGTGCCCGTAACCCTTTGTGGATTGGAACCATGTTTACTGGCTGCGGTAAAGACCTTGAAATTTATGGTATAATTTGCCTCTTGAATACATGCACCCCCACACAATTCAGTGTGGTACACGGAACTTTCTTGGCTGTGACCTTTCCATTTGCAGCCCTTGTCTTCTCTCATCCGTCTACTCGTGGGTCCACGATGACCTGTGTCTAGTGACTGGTTTCCCCATCTTCCTGTCCCTCCCTGAGTGTCACTCCCCTGGATGCTTGCCCAAATGGGCTCTCAACAGTGCTGACTTGGATGCCTTTACCTCTTCTATCAACCTTGGTACCCTGCCACACGGAGATACAGTGAGGCAGTCCGGAATACAACTACAGCCATTCTTTCGGCAACTGATTTAGTGACCCTGTGTTCCTCAGGCCCATTCCGATGGATGGCAGTACCTTGGCGGTCCTTGGAAATTGCAGAGGCCATTCAAGATCGCAGGCATTCTCTTCAATACCATAAGCAGCAGCCATCGATGAAGCACCTCATTGCCTTTAAGTGGTTCCAAGCCTGGGTCCATCAACAAATAAAATGACGGAAGCGAGAATGCTGGGAATGGTACATTTCAGCCATGACCGAATACCTCTTCTTCACAGGTTTGGGCTAAGATCATGTGTGTGTGTGTGTGTGTGTGTGTGTGTGTGTGTGGATACCAGATGCCTACAGGTGTACCTGGTATTGCCTTGGTGGCACTGTCTACACTAACCCAGATGCCATCGCTGAACATTCTGCTCAGCACTATGCTCAAGTGTCAGCATTTGAAAATTATCAGCCTGTCTTTTGTGCCCGTTTTAGGACAGTGTATGGAGCAAAAGCAATTATCTTGTACTACATGGCACCTGGAGCTATATAATGCTTCATTCAGTGAGAGGGAATTTATCAGTGCACTCGCTCACTGCCCTGACAAAGCCCCAGGGCCAGACTGCATTCACAATCAAATGATCAAGCACCTACCGGTGGACTGTCAGTCATATCCTTGCCGTCTTTAAACCGTATCTGGAATAAAGGCAATTTCCCATTGCAGTGGTGAGAAAGCATCATTGTCCCAGTACTAGAACAGTTGAGCACCCTGTAGAAATGTGCAGTTATTTCCCAATACCTCTTATCAGTGTTCTCTGTAAGTGGCTTGAACACATGGTGAGCCAGTAGCTGTGTAGGCTCTGTGAATCTTGCAGTCTTCTGGCTCCGTTCCAGGGCAATTTTCGCCAAGATTGGTCCGCTACTGATAACCTGGTTTACCTAGAGTGTGCCATCTGAACAGCTTTTGCCCGATGTCAACACCTGGTAACTGTCTTTTGACGTGCAAAAGGCTTACAAAACCACATTGTGATACCACATCCTTTGTTACCTTATATGAGTGGCCCCTCTAGAGTCCTCTCACAGTTTTCCTCCAGAACTTCCTGTCACACCGTACCTTCTGGATTTGAGTTAGTGCTTTCCCCAGTACCCCTATATCTAAGAGAATGGGGTCTTGCAGGGCTCTGCCCTGAGTTTCCCTGTTTTTCTAGAAGTCATCAGTGGTGTAACAGCAGTTGTGGGATCCTAATTATCACACTCCTTGTATGCTGACGACTTTTGCCTCTACTATTCCTCCTGTACTGTGGATGTCGTTGAAAATCGACTGCAAAGCACCGTACGAAACGTGCAGACATAGCCCCTCACCCACGGTTATCCACCGCCAAGACTCTCAGCATGTATTTCTGTTGACGTCATACTGTTGACCCACAACCAGAAATTTACCTCCACAACCAACTATTCATTGTGGTGGAGACTTATTCCTTTTGAGGTCTGGTCTTCGCTTCTCGGTTGACATGGATTCACCATCTTCGCCAGCTTAAGCGAACGTGCTGGTTGCACCATAATACACTTTGCTGCCTGACTGACACCAGCTGTGGTGCAGATCACAGTATCCTTGTGCAGCTTTACAAAGCCCTGGTACAATCCTGCCTCTATTATGGGAGTCTGACAAATGGTTCAGCGTCGTCCTCAGTGTTGCGAATACTGGATGTGGTACATACTTGCAGGGTTCAACTTGTGGCAGGAGCCTTTTAAACTAGCCCTGTGATCACCTTAATAGTGGAGGCTGAGGTCTCACCGTAGTGGATCAGGTGCCAACATTATCTTGTCAATTATGCTGCCCACGTTCGCAGCTTACACGAGCATCCGAGCTACCTTCACCTCTTTCCAAACACAGTAATCCATCTCCCGCAAAGGCGGCCCAGATTAGGGATTACGATCGCAATCCACACCTGGTCTATCCTCTCTGAACTTATGTTGTTTCCTTTTCCACCTCTGTCGGACATCTCCATGGTGCATCCCTTGGCCACAGCTTCATCTTGACCTATCACAAGTTCTGAAAGACTTCATCCTGCGGCCCTCCACCACTAACTTTTCTCCATCCTTGGCACATCCCAGGGTACAGAAATTGTCTGCACTGGTGGTTCGATGATTGCTGGTCGTGTAGGTTTTGCTTATGCTCGTGCAGAGGACATACTGAACCGCTGTCCTTGCTGGGTGGCTGTAGTGTTTTCACTGCAGAGTTGGCAGCCATCTCTTGAACTTTCAAGCATATCCATTCCTGCACTGGTGGGTCCTTTCCCATCTGCAGTGACTCCTGAAGCAGTTTGCAAGCTCTCAACCAGTGCTACCCTCGCCGTCCATTGGTCATTACTATCTGGGAGTCTGTTTGCCCTTGAACAATATGGATGCTCAGTGACCTTCATCTGGATCCCGGGCCACGCCAGAATTCCAGGAAATGAACTCTCTGATACCCTTGCCAAACTGATTACCAATAAACTGACCTTGGGATCAGTATTCTGGAAACGGATGTCCTATTGGTAATATGCTGTCGAGTTTTAGGTGCCTGGAACACAAAATGGCTAACTATGTGTGATAAAGGAGACTACGAATATGTGGAGGTCCTTTATGCAGGCCTCTTGCGAGGGTTCTGCGGTCCATTGCCGGCTCCACATCGGTTGTACTTGGCTTACTCCATCATCTCCTACATATTGAAGACTCCACAAGTAATGTGTATCCAATGCACAGTCAACTTGCGTCTTTCCAGGGTTTGTCCGTAGATATTATATAATATTTTAGCTAAGTTTCTTCTTTAATTATACTGATTTGAGGCAGTGTCATTTTCACTCTGGTTAAAATGCTTCACAATCTTTTCAGCATTTTCCACACTGATGCGATGGAAACTGTGCAGCAGCATTTAAAACTGCACTAGTAGAAACTTGTCACATGTGGCATTTTATGGGACGCCCCACACTGACATGGTTGCTGCTAGGAGGTGCCACAGTGGTACAGTGTTTTGTACTGAGTGTCACATATGGAGGAAGCAAATCTTTCTGAACCAATTTTGAGATGTCTGTTGAATTAAAAGAGAAAATTGATAATTTCACATGACCTACCATCCCAACTGGACAATCGACTAGCTGTCTTTTTATGACTGGTTCTAATTATTCGATTGTTTTGAATTTAACTAAAGAGGTAATATTGAAATATCTAGTTTCTGCCTATGTAGGCCTGGTACACATTAGGTAATACATTTCAACCTGCAAACAGGTACATGTCTGCAGTCCAAGTAGACATGCCAAGGAGATTTCAGTGCACAGTGGAACTGTAGACATGTATCGGCAAAGAAATGTAAAATTATTTAGTAAACTTAATTTTTTTTAAGTGGTAGTCAAAAGTACACAACTACATTTGTTTTACGCCTTAATGGGTTAAAATTGACGTACATGAAGTACCAAAGGTCCACTACTGTTTACTGTTTATGATGTGTGTAATCAGGTGGAAAGTATCAGAAGCTCCCAGAATCTGTTTGCGGATAATGATGATGTATATGAGTAATCAAAGTTCCGTGGCCCATTGTGATTAAGGCTTTAGTAAAGCTTTTATACACATCTACCATCCCCCAAATGTAGTCCACAAATAATTTCCTATGCCCCCCCCCCCACACACACACCAATTATCCTCCCACCCCCGAAGAGCCAGCCGAAAGGACTCCCCCCCCCCCCCCCCCTTCCATCGTCACTGAATATTATTGTGCGCTATCAGGTGTAACCCTAACTGTGCCCTTCACTAGGACATTGAATATCTGTCAGTTTCCATGAAAATGGTGAAATCCTATCCACGATCCTTCCCACTCCTAGCATTTTGTCACACACTCTACTTCGACATCATCTTGGCCCCCCAACTGGCACATAAATACTCGATGTCACAGGCTTATCCTGTCATATCAAAGGGAGGATCACTTCTTAAACCAGCCGTGTCATATATCAACTCTGCTGCAGTTTATGCACAGCATTTTACATGGTCACGACAATGGACAAGCTGAGTGGCTACTGCCAGACTGTGCTGAGGAGCAGAGTCATTGATCCAGTAGCAGAACACAATGCAGAGCATGGCGTGTTATAGGTCAATGGCTCCTTCACAACCTGTGCCATCTTTATTATTTCTTCCAGCACCAAGTTTTCTGACCTACATAGACAGGAGTACCCCTCAGAACACATCCTCGTTTCCATTGCACCATGATCCTCCTGTCTTGAATTCCCACTGACCTCTTGCCCTGTCACCTTCTCTTCTGTTCTGTCACACTCTTCCAAATCCACTCCCATGTATCATCATCATCGTGTGCTGGACGAACTTGCCAGCTCTGATTCCCTGTGTCACATTCCTATCCCCCACATCTGCTGTCTGCTGCTTCCCACTTCTTTTACTGTGAATATGGCGTCCGGCACAGTTGTTTATAGTGAGAAAGTGAACAAAAGTTATAGTTGTGTGATGAAAAACGGAACATACGTAAATTATAACAGTGAAATAGTGAAGCTAAATGAACGTGTATCAAGCCTGCAATTAATTGTAGATGTACTAAGGCGGGACATTGCGCATTTAGAAAATGAAAATGCCGAACTGAAAAAGGCGCGTAATATCTCGATCGCCAAAGCAAGTAAAACACGGAACTGGGAGCACAGGACTAGCATGATCACGGAAGAAAGAAGCGAAAAGGTAATAAATACAACGAATGGAACGAACCGCGGCAATACAAGCAGTTTCAGTGTCCTACCTACAATAAACGAGTGCTCTGAAGTGAATATAGGCCTAAAGGCAGAAACAACAAGGCAACATATGTTTACTAGGCCAAAAAGGGTAGGTCGTGTGAAACCCAGTGACTGTAGAATTACTGTGGTAACAAAAAACCGTTTTCATGCACTAGATTCAGATATAAATGTGGAATCCACGGAAAACTGTGACGACAACAACACCCCGAATCTATATAGTGACAAGCACATGAGCAGAAACTTCCGCAATAAACGTGAAGACAAACTCAAAGTGAAAATATTCTCTGATAGCCATGGACGTGAGATCGCAAAAATACTACGTTACAGTCATTGTTTACAAGCAACTAGTATTGTCAAACCAGGTGCACCCATCCAAGAACTCGTTAGAAACATAGAAACTGAAAATGATAGTCATATTGTCGTCATAGCTGGAGCCAATAATGTATATAAAAACGACCTCCACAGTGCAACACGAAACCTTAAGGCAATACTAAATTCAACAAGAGAGAAATCAGTTTTTGTAGTCGGAATTCCACATAGGCATGACCTTTCGGAATGGTCATGTGTGAACGTGGAAATCATAAAAGCAAACAGGCAATACTCAAAGATTTGCAGGGCCTACCAAAACGCATATTTTATAAGTATGGACTCCTTGCAAAGAGACTGTTACACGAAACATGGCATGCACCTTAATAACAGAGGCAAGAAGATTCTGCGCCAAAACATCAGCATGATACTGAAAGCATCTGACAACCAAGAAGTAATTGCTGCTCTTCCAGTTCCTTGCTTGACGCAAGCAGAGCCTGAAGAAATGGTTACTTCTATTGCAGCAGTAGAAGTAGAGGTGGAAGCAGCAGTTGTACCTACACACATAACAAATGCTGCAGCAGCAGTACCTACCACACTTCATCTACAGGATTCAACAGCAGCGGAAGATGAAGCAACATCCAAATCTCCACTGTCATCAGTTGCCACAACAATGCCTACAGCAGCAGCAGCAGCAGCAGTACCTACCACACTTCACCAGCAAGATTCAACAGCAGCAGAAGAAGAAGCGACCACCTTATCTCCTCAGTCACCAGATGCCACAAGAGTGCCTCCAGACACCACAACAGCAGTTCCATCAAATCCTCTAGTAGCAGCTTCATCTACAATATCATCACAAGGAGGGAAGAGTAGGCACACAACAGTAGATGTGCTACCACTCCAAGTGAACAATTTTTTAGTAAAAGGCAACAGGAGGCAGAAATCCAAAAGATAAGCCCTGAAAAACGTTTGAAAACCAATCACCATAGTGTTCAGTGTGTAAGCAATAAGAGCATGGATCTTAAAATATGTTACCTTAACGTTCAAGGACTGAAAGATAAAGAACTTATCATAAATGAGTTTGGTCTTGATAACCAGTTTGATATTTTTTGTCTGAGTGAACACTGGGCTAATGAGAATGAACTTGCAGTTGCCAAATTTGACAATTTTAGTATAGTAAATAGCTACTGTAGGAAAGAGCACATTAGAGGTGGTGTGGCAATTTATTCCAACCAGTCACTCAATTGTACAATAACCAAACTAGACCTAAATTCCTTGTGTGATGAACAGCACTTTGAAGTTACGGGTATAATCATTAATAGTCATAATCTAATAGTAGTATCCATGTACAGATCACCAAAGGGAAGCATTAACATATTTTTAGAAAAAATGGACATGCTATTGAGTGAATTAAGTAATTATGATATTGCAATAGGAGGTGATTTGAATGCTGATTTTGATGTTACTAAATGTAAGGGTAGTGTTGCAGATCTGGAAAACTTACTAAGACAATACAATTTATATCATGTTAATAACAGGCCCACAAGAAACAAAGCATGTTTAGATAACATCTTTGTAAACTTCAAGACCACTGAAAACACATGCGAAGTTGTAGTGTTCCCATTCTCTGACCATGACTCCGTATCTCTAAATTATGCAAGTAAAATTCCCCTCAATAGGAGCAATGCAAACAGACCCGTCCCAACAGTTGTGATTACCAGACCCATAACTGAGGATAAAATTAACACATTTTGTAATTCCCTTGCTGACAGAGACTGGTTTGGCCATTGTAGTGTCGATGGACATTACACATCAAGTAATGACCTGCCAGTCAAAATAATATTTGATAGATTTTTTAATGCATTCTTGACCCTATTTAACCATAGTATTCCCATAAAGAAAATCAAAATAATGGACAGCAGCCACAAATCCAGATCTCAAAACAGACAAAATATATGGTACAATAAACAGCTGACAGATCTAAAGAAACAAGTTTTGTTACTGTACAACATATACAATAGTATGAAGTCCGACTGTGCCAAATCAGCCTATGTGGAATGCAGGAATGAATACAAAAAAGCCATCCTGCAAGCCAAAAAAACCTACAATGCCAACAGCATACATAATTCCACCAATAAATGCAAAACCGCTTGGAAAGTAATTAACAGTGCTGCCAGAGATACTAAAAAAGACAAAATTAATATCCCACCACAAACACTCAATGAGTTTTTTATTAATTCAGTGAAAGAAATAGGAGACGCAATTATCAAACCAGACATTAGTCCATCAGAGTTACTCTCCCAAAATTGGGGTAGACAGTCACCAAATACAAGCATGGTAACCTTCTCCGAAGTATCGCCTAGATATGTACAAGGGGTCATAAAACAACTGAAATCATCTGATAGCTTAGATATATATGGCATATCATGCAACCTGCTAAAAAAAAGTGTGTGATTGCATTCTGTACCCTCTAACCCATTGCATAAACAAGTGCTTACTTGAGGGATATTTTCCTGATGAGTTAAAACTGTCTAGGATCGTCCCAGTATACAAAAAGGGAGATAAAGACTCTCCATCTAGCTACAGGCCTATTTCAATAGTACCCGCATTCTCCAAGGTAATAGAATGCATCATGTACCAACAATTGTCATCTCACTTTGACCACCTAGGAATAATTAATGCTACACAATACGGGTTTAGGAAGAATCTGTCGACCACTGATGCAATCAACACGGTAGTCAGTTACATCCTCAAAGTTTTTGAGAACAAAGGCTTTGCTCAGGTCTCATTCTGTGACCTAAGCAAGGCCTTCGACTGTGTTGAGCACATGCCACTACTAGAGAAACTAGAATTCTACGGCATCAAAGAAAACAGTCTCAGACTATTAAAAGCTTATCTCAACAACCGTAAACAGGTAGTTTGTGTTGGTAAGGAAATGTCAAACATAGAAAATGTTAAAGTAGGTGTGCCTCAGGGATCTGTACTGGGACCCTTCCTGTTTCTGATAATGATCAATGACCTCCCCTCGTTTATTAGATCCACCACTGTATTGTATGCAGATGATACGACTTTTCTCCATAGCAGTAACAATCTTAATGACCTTAAAACCTGTGCTGAAAATACACTCACTCATGCAGCATATTGGTTCAGAGCAAATGGTTTCCTGCTAAATGAAAGTAAAACTCAGCAGATAATCTTCACTCTAAGAGAAAAGCCACTATCTGATGACCCTAGTTCTGTTAAATTCCTGGGAGTTTATTTAGACGAAAAGCTATCCTGGGGCCAACATGTAAACTATATTAGTAGTAAGCTATCTAGAGTAATTTATTTATTAAGACAACTCAGAAATTGTGTACCTGAAACATATATCAGATCATCTTATTTTGCATTTTTCCAGAGTATAATATCCTATGGCATTATTTTGTGGGGTAACTGTAGTCATATACATGACATCCTATTATTGCAGAAGAAAGCCATTAGGATAATTACAAACTCTTCACATAAGGCTCACTGCAAACCCTTATTTACTAAACAAAAATTATGACTGTAATAAACCTCTATATATACAATGTCTTAATCTTTACAAAGAAGAACCTACAAGATGTGAAATGTAGAGAAAATGTACATTGTTACAACACAAGAAGCATCAAACACATATACACGCCTTACCACAGACTATCAAAATCAATAAATAGCTATGAAGTCACAGGACACAAGCTATTTAATAAGCTGCCACATGCCATACAGGATCTTCCTGAACATACATTCAAAGAAAGACTGCATGAATGGTTTATTGCCCACCCGTTCTATGATATCAATGAATTCTTCAACTGTAAAATGCAGTAATCCAACAGATGACCCACTGTACATTTATTGTAATATAAACTAAAATATTTCAGTAGTCAATACCTTATCACACTGTATTATAAATTGTAACTTCATTTGACGTTGTTAATTGCTGTAATGGCCTAAAGACAATAAAATCATTATTATTATATTATTATTATTTTCCCCCCTCAACCACTCCACCTGGACACAACCCTGTACAGGTGTGTGTGTGTGTGTGTGTGTGTGTGTGTGTGTGTGTGTGTGTGTGTGTGTGTGTGTGTGGGGCTAGTGAAGTTTTCATTGACAACTTGGAGCTTCTACTATTCGGTGAGCTGTTACCTCCCGTATTCACACACAATTTAATGTAACGCAATTCATGTAGGTGTCATGTCCCCTACAGTAAATGAAAGTAACGAGAACCGACAAAGGTATGTTAACCTCCAAGCTGTGAAAGAATGATTATGCACAATCGGAATTAGAGTTAATACTTTGACATCTGCCATGAAAAGCAGGCTCAATTAACAACTTTTTATCTTCTGTGGGTTTTACAGATACTTGTAAAGAATGAAAAGGTGCCACAGTTTCTCACTGCCTGCTGTTACAGTGTTAACAACTAGGACAGTATATTTTTTTTTCATTTTGAGTAACAGTTGATTTGTGTATTCTTGTTTTCTTATTCATTACAGCTGTCATCAGTATAGTTCTTTTGCATGCCATTGCCTCTTAGAAAATTTTGTACCCAATACTTGTAAACATAGTGATTATTTATTGGTGCCTGTGTTTTCTTCAACAGTAACTTTTCATCTTGTTCTTAGATATTTCATTGGTGGTTCTTATGTGACCAAGTGCATCATCGTTGGGATGTTGGAGATCAGACAAAAGCAACCGTATATTATGAGCAATCCAGCATAACACGTAAGTATCATTAACATATCTTTAGTTGTGTCATCAAGAGAGGGAGGAACTGAAAATGTGAAATGAACATATTCTGAATTTAAGAATGAGGACACACACACACTGAACATATTTGGAAGTGAAGGAAGACTTTGCCTAGTTCGTTGAGCACATACTGAGAAAATCCCATGATGTTTTGATCCCATCTTATCAAAATTGGTAGTAGTATCCGCACATTCTTTTTTGCACATCTTCTGGGACTGTTAATTCTTAAGATAGTATATAATTGTGCTTCCCAATTCTTTCAGAATTCAGCATAAATTCATAATATTAGCTCTTGCAAGCACATGAATAAGTGTGTAAACACTGCAAAAAGTAATTCTCTTAGGGAGTTTTTGAATGATGCGTTAGGAAAACTATCTAGCTTACCACAGTTCAAACCATTTTGCAGTTCCCATATTGTTAATTGCTGTACCTCAGTAATGCACATTTGTAATTGCATGTGTTCATTAACGTGCACACTAATTGTAAAATATGTTTGTATTGAGGTAACAGTCAAACACTATTTTATTAATTCGCACAATTTATATTGCTACATCAAGTGCTCAGCCCAGAGTAGAGTCCACCCTTAATAAATTGCAATTGTTATTTAATTGCATAATTATCTGCTGCTGTTATCAAAATTTCTTCCAAGAGCTGTCCACAAAAAAATGTGCATTACCAGTGGTATCAACTCCTTGAAGGAACAAAGAACATTTTTTAATATTATGTTTGTATTTGCATATTGAGTTAACAAATCAAATGATTTGTCTGTAGTGTGACTGGAATTTCAATTCATTTGACTCATACGAGCACTGTAAGTTTTTAATGACCCTCTTACTCAGATTTTTAGTATTTGTTCATAAGTTACCTGTAGAGTGTCAATTTGTGTCTGCTAATTTTTGTGACTGTTACAATCTATAGATGCTACAGTCATGTAAACTATCTTCCCTCTTATTATTATATAAAATTGTACCAATGTTATGTTGAGAGAGAATGAGCTGTTTGTTTTTTGAGCATACGCTGAACTGTTTTTTAAGCATGTGCTGAGCAAATTAGGTAATTACCCTTAGCTTTTTATGGTATATATAGACAGTGGTAGGTTACGATTGAAAGGAAAGTAGTTGAGAGATTTATCGGTACGAATGTGTTTTACTAACAGAGTGCACATCTAAACTGTAGTAGTCGTCATCAAACTGTCGACTCCATGAAATCTTCGACAATCTTTATTTGACACGAGTGTCTACTAAATCATTATTCTGACACCTTGAAATTATAATCTGACTTCATTACATGTTGACTATGCATCAACCAAGACATTAGTCAGTAGCGTAACAAAGATGCTGTGACTTACCAAACGGGAAAGCACTGGTACATAGACACAATAAAAAACACACAAACACACACACAAATTTCAAGCTTTTGCAACCCAAGGTTGCTTCATCAGGAAAGAGGGAAGGAGAGGGAAAGACGAAAGGATGTGGGTTTTAAGGGAGAGGGTAAGGAGTCATTCCAGTCCCGGGAGCAGAAAGGCGTACCTTCGGGGGGGGGGGGGGGGGGGACAGGTATTCTCTCTCTCTCTCTCTCTCTCTCTCTCTCTCTCTCTCTCTCTCTCTCTCTCGCACACCACATCCATCTGCACACATGCACATACAGATACAGGCAGACATGTAAATGCAAAGAGGTTGGGTTGGGCAGAGATCTCAGTCGAGGCAGAAGTACAGAGGCAAAGATGTTGTTGAATGACAGGTGATGCACGAGGGGCAGCAAATTGAAATTAGCGGAGGTTGAGGCCTGGTGGGTAACGGGAAGAGAGAATATATTGAAGGGCAAGTTCCGACCTTCGGAGTTCTGATAGGTTGGTGTCAGTGGGAAGTATCCAGATAACTCGGACGGTGTAACACTGTGCCAAGATGTGCTGGCCGTGCACCAAGGCATGTTTAGACACAGGGTGATCCTCATTACCAACAAACACTGTCTGCCTGTGTCCGTTCATGCGAATGGACAGTTTGTTGCTGGTCATTCCCACATAGAAGGCTTCACAGTGTAGCCATGTCAGTTAGTAAATCACGTGGGTGCTTTCACACATGGCTCTGCCTTTTATCGTGTACACCTTCTGGGTTACAGGACTGGAGTAGGTGGTGGTGGTGGTGGTGGTGGTGGTGGTGGTGGTGGGAGGGTGCATGGGACAGGTTTTACACCGGGGACGGTTACAAGGGTAGGAGCCAGAGGGTAGGGTAGGTGGTTTGCGGATTTCATAGGGATGAACCAAGAGGTTACGAAGGTTAGGTGGACGGTGGAAAGACACTCTTGGTGGAGTGGAGAGGGTTTCATGAAGGATGGATCTCGTTTCAGGGCAGGATTTGAGGAAGTCTTATCCCTGCTGGAGAGCCACATTCAGAGTCTGATTCAGTCCCGGAAAGTATCCTGTCACAAGTGGGGCACTTTAGGGGTTCTTCTGTGGGAGATTCTGGGTTTGAGGGGATGAGGAAGTGGCTCTGGTTATTTGCTTCTGTACCAGGTCGGGAGGGTAGTTGCGAGATGCGAAAGCTGTTTTCGGGTTATTGGTGTAATGGTTAAGGGATTCAGGACTGGAGCAGATTCGTTTGCCATGAAGACTTAAGCTATAGGGAAGGGACCGTTTGATATGGAATGGGTGGCAGCTGTCATAATGGAGGTACTGTTGCTTGTTAGTGGGTTTGATGCGGACAGATGTGTGAAGCTGGCCATTGGACTGATGGAGGTCAATGTCGAGGAAAGTGGCATGGTATTTGGAGTAGGACCAGGTGAATCTGATGGAACCAAAGGAGTTGAGGTTGGAGAGGAAATTCTGGAGTTCTTCACTGAGAGTCCAGATCCTGAAGATGTCATCAATAAATCTGTACCAAACTTTGGGTTGGCAGGCTTGGGTAACCAAGAAGGCTCCCTCTAAGCGACCCATAAATAGGTTGGCGTATGAGGGGGCCATCCTGGTACCCATGGCTGTTCCCTTTAATTGTTGATATGTCTGGCCTTCAAAAGTGAAGAAGTTGTGGGTTAGGATGAAGCTGGCTAAGGTAATGAGGAAAGAGGTTTTAGGTAGGGTAGCAGGTGATCGGCGTGAAAGGAAATGCTCCATTGCAGCGAGGCCCTGGACGTGCGGGATATTTGTGTATAGGGAAGTGGCATCAATGGTTACAAGGATGGTTTCCGGGGATAACAGATTGGGTAAGGATTCCAGGCATTCGAGGAAGTGGTTGGTGTCTTTGATGAAGGATGGGAGACTGCATGTAATGGGTTGAAGGTGTTGATCTACGTAGGCAGAGATACGTTCTGTGGGGGCTTGGTAACCAGCTACAATGGGGCGGCCGGGATGATTGGGTTTGTGAATTTTAGGTAGAAGGTAGGTGTGCAGGGTGTCGGTGGGGTCAGGAGGTTGATGGAGTCAGGTGAAAGGTTTTGTAGGGGGCCTAAGGTTCTGGGGATTCCGTGAAGCTCTGCCTGGACGTCAGGAATGGGATTACCTTGGCAAACTTTGTATGTGGTGTTGTCTGAAAGCTGACGCAGTCCCTCAGCCACGTACTCCTGATGATCAAGTACCACGGTCGTGGAACCCTTGTCAGCCGGAAGAATGACGATGGATCGGTCAGCCTTCAGATCACGAATAGTGTGGGCTTCAGCTGTGGCGATGTTGGGAGTAGGATTAAGGTTTTTTCAAGAAAGACTGAGAGGCAAGGATGGAAGTGAGAAATTCCTGGAAGGTTTGGAGAGGGTGATTTTGATGAAGAGGAGGTGGGTCCTGCTGTGACAGAGGACACAGCAGGATAGTGTCTTGGGGAGTTGGATCATTAGGAGTAGGGTTAGGTGTCCCCCCCCGTGCAAAGTGATATTTCCAGCAGAGACTACGAGAGGTTTCGGATTGTGAGAGAGGTTTGGAGGAAAGGTTAACTACTGAATTGGGGTGTTTTGGCTCCAGATTGTGTTGACTAGAATTTTGAGGTTTTGGGGGGAGTCGAGCTGGAAGTGGGAGATTGAGTAGATGAGAGAGACTGGGTCTGTGTGCAATGAGAGGAGGTTGAGGTTTGCTGGAAAGGTTGTGAAGGGTGAGTGAGTTGCCTTTCCGGAGGTGGGAAACCAGGAGATTGGATAGTTTTTTGAGGTGGAGGGTGGCATGCTATTCTAATTTGCGGTTGGCCTGTAGGAGGATTCTCTGAACAACCGGTGTGGATGTGTGAGAGGAAAGATTGAGGACTTTTATTAAGGATAGGAGTTGATGGGTGTGTTCATTGGCTGAGTGGATGTGTAGGTGAAGGATTAGGTGGGTGAGGGCAATGGATTGTTCGGTTTGGAACTGGTATAGGGACTGATGGAAAGAAGGGTTGCAGCCAGAGATGGGAACTTTTAAGTGTGAGGCCTTTGGGGGTAGTGCCAAATGTCAGACAAGCCTGAGTAAATAAAATATGGGAGCGTAGTCTGGCTAAGGCGAAGGCATGTTTGCGGAGGTAATGTAAATAAAACTTTATATATAGTGTGTGTGTGTGTGTGTGTGTGTGTGTGTGTGTGTGTGTGTGTGTGTTTGTAATTCATGGCAGTAATTCTCAACAACTGTAGTATATGTTTTCAGAATAAAATAATAATATATAACATTGAAAGTTCTTTAGATCAGACTACAGTGACTGAACTGATTGTTAAAGTGAAAATTGCCATGGTTACTGCAAGCTTGACAGATGAGAACAAGCTAAGATAAACTGCAAAATTAATGAGCTTATCACAAAAGAAACTGATAACAGCTGTAATAGAAAAATAGTTCTCTTTTTACAGCGAAGAGCACTAATAAGAATCTCAAAGAAGAGAATGCTCTCATCATAAAATCAGATAAAGGCAATTCTTCTGTTATCTTGTATGTAAATGAAACATTAGAATTCTAAAGTAAAACTGCTTCAGTTTAAATACAAGATGAAGGCCTCGCTGTGCAGAACGGCCTTGGTTGGATTTCTAGCTGGCATCTTCATTAATAAATATGAAATGATTTTTTTAAATTCCCACCCCACTCGAACCAATAGCATTTCCTTCTAAGACAATATATTGATGATGCCATCATTATATTAAAAGGAGATGCGAATCACTTCATTCACTGAACTTCTTCCATCCTAAAATTAAATTTAAATATGAAATAACAAAATCAAGATAATGAATTTATTTTTCTGGACCTGAAACTATGTTTATTAGATGGCAGAATTGGCTTTGATATTCATAGGAAAGCCACTATGACAAATAACATGTCATACCTCTCCTTCTCACCCCTTTAAGCACAAATTGGTGTTCTTTCACTCTGTGATCAACCTTATTGTTGAGATACCCCTTGCCTGTTCTGCTATTGCTACAGAACTTAATAACTTAAAGTATATAGCAGTCAGAAATGGATATCACGCAAATCTTGAAGAAAAACATTTTAGTAATAAAACATTTCTAGATTACATTTGATATAATATAGCTAATTTTTCAAAAAGAATATGACATCACTGTGTTCTTTACCACCAGTAATGTCAGAAAGTTGCTCGGTACATAATGTGAAAGCTCCCAATGACAATTTTCTTAAATCTGGGGTGTGTAAAATAGATTGTAGTGTATGTCCAACGTTTTCTATAGGACAAACGAGGACGGCATTCAAGATCCACTTTCGTGAACACTTGTTCAACAAAGACAGCGAGAATCATATGAGTCAACTTTTGCAGAACATCTCGAGATCAAGAAACACACTCCTCATTCATCCTTGCTGAACATGGAAATGTTACACACAGTTGACAAGGGTTACAAAATGAACCTTTTAGAAGAATTTGAAACACACAAACATTCCCACATAATATGAAAAGATTAGTTAAATGATCAACTTGCATTAAAAAACAGACACTTCTTTGATAGCATATTATCTATTATACAATGTGAAAATTTGTCCATTTCTTTTATATATTAGAATTGTGTGCCATGTTTTTTCAAATGTGTTATATTTATATACTTTGGTTATATTTTTAACTACACTTTTATGTATGTTCCTTGCTGCTAGCACAACAGATACAGAGATGTGATTATTACTGTAAATTGTCAATCAGTGTTTATACAATATGTACATTTTTATACATACTGTGACATTGTGCTTCTATGAAGAAGTCACTGACATCTGCTAAAACAATGCTAAGTTAGTTTCTGTAAGAAACTTCTTATACTTCATATTAATGTATAGCCAAGCTCTAAAGGTTTATGATATCACTAATTCTGAAAAAATGCTACGTACTATGTTAGTCATCGGTACTCTTTGAGCAAAAACTAAATAGAACAACTGTGACAGAACACGCTCCTTAATACCCCTGTGTACATAATAAATATAGTTCTAACTCTCTAAATGACCTTATTACTCAACTTTACCAAAGTGCACAACTGGGTATGCTCGTTAATTTAGATATCAACCTAGTACAGGATTTTCCTATTATCAATAGTGAAAAATCACGTATACCCTCTAAAGTGTTTCTTTCAGTATAGCCATTTTGGAGTATCTATATTCATTATAGTGGCAATGCATTGGTGGTAAATGATTCATTTGACCACAGTTAGTTGACATCCATTGCCGGAGAAAGATAAACTTCCGGGTGGACTACAACTGTGCCAGATTGGGAAGCGAAACCGAGGCATTCATCTGCGGGCACAACTTGTGACACGGCCTTACAGCTCTATTTCCTCCTCAGCTGTATTCTCATTACTAATTTCCCACAATGCAGTTGCCTCTATCTTTCCTTATCTTCTGAATTTCGGCAAAACTTATTGAATTTAATTTCAGTTCCACGTGATGAAACTCGATTTATTGCACATTGTGTCTCGGTTTTGGCTTTAGTGTATGTCATTGGGCACATTTGGTTATCCTTGCATTTACCTTCATACAAATTCAAATATTTACTCAAAATAGTTTGTCAGACTTTAAAGTTCGACATCGGTCAACTTAAGGATAATTAGATACACACAACCTTAAACTCTAGAAAGCTATCTACTGAAAGACTACTAATGCAGATTCTAGTAAGATAGACTGAATTGTTGGACCTATTTTATATAATGAGGACTTTTTGGCAGTGAGCTATCTAATTGTTGGCATGTGATCAAAATTTCGCACTCTTTGTGGCAACTAAGAGATGATAAGCATGCTCGTATTCCTGCGAAAGTAACTTTAAAATTTCCAGTGATACAATTGAAGGGTTGATTCCAAAAAGCAGAAAAGTACCAAATTTGATTTTTTGAGATAAACATCCTCTTATTCTCTTTTGCCAGCTGTATTTAAGGATGATATACATCCTTGAAATATAGGGGATTCTACAAAAGAAAGGCAAGTACCAAACCTTTCCATTGAATCGTCAAATTCCAGACTGGTTGTTGGCCTTCTCTACTATTTGCAGAATATAACAGTAGATTGCTTTACTGTGTTCCCCACTCCCAGCTAAAATAACCTCTTAATGTCTTTCTTACAGTATTGCAAGTCATTGTGTTAGTAGCATTCAACAATGGTCACTAACTCTTGTGTGTGGCCAAAAAGGCAACAGAAAAAGTGGAAATGTGAAGATATCTTAAGAGATGCAAAAGTATGAGGTGAAGAATATGTTAACCATGTGGGAGACCTTGTTCCAAGGCGAATGGTTGGTGAAGACTGTAGGTAAGTATTCATTAATATTTATTGTTGTCATCTACAATGTAGGAAAAGATAATTGCTACTTACCATAAAGAAGACACATTAAGTTGCAGGCAGGCACTATTAACACAGTTGCGTAAAGCTTTCGGCCACAATCTTCATCAGCAAAAGAGATCCCCCCTGCGGGTCCGGGGATTAGAATAGGCCCGAGGTATTCCTGCCTGTCGTAAGAGGCGACTAAAAGGAGTCCCTCCCCCTCAAGGGGGTAGTTAGCGCCTGCATCCGGAGACGGACGGTTCCACGACGTCTATTTGCGGTCATTTTGCTTTTTCACTTCTCGTTTCTTCCTTCCTTTGGTTGGTTCCTGTCTTTGCTCTTCTCCACCTCACTGTCTTCCTTATTCTTTCCCTTGTCTTCTTCTCCTTGCCTTCTCATTGCCTTCTTCTCCTTGACTTCTCTGGTCTCCGCCTCGGCGTTTGAGACAATCTGTCCTCTCTCTCCCTCTCTCTCTTCTTTTTCCTCTTCTTCCTTCCTCCCTGTGCGCGCCTGAAGGCCGACCCACGCGTTCGCACGCGTAGCCGGTGACGGGGTAACGCGTAATTCCCCGCCCTGGGTAGACATGTAAGGCACGTCGTACATACCCCCTGGTAAAGGCCAGGCCCAGGGAGGGGTGATTGCCTGAGCTGATACCTTCTGACCATGCCGATTGGTCCCTCCGTCTGTTTCTCGGGAGGTGTGACCAGAGGTGTAAACATTCAACTAAGGCGGGAGTGCCCTCTGAGAGGGTCCCCACAAGGAAGGAGCGCGCCATCGGAGACGCTGGCAATCATGGGGGATTCCTCTGCAATGGATTTCACTCCATCTCTCTCGACTTCTGCCCAAAAACGGAAACATGACCAGCCACCAGTGACAAAAGTACTACCGCCTGCCCCACAGTTCCTCGTTGTTTCTCGATCTGAGGACGGAAAGGATTTTTCCTCTGTCAACCCTTTCGTTATCCAGAAGGGCGTAGATGCCATAGCCGGATCTGTCAAATCTTGTACCAGGTTGCGTAACGGTACCTTATTACTAGAAACTGAGAGCGCCTTTCAGGCACAAAAACTGCTTCGGGCCACACTCCTGTACACGTTCCCTGTTCGGGTGGAGGCTCACCGAACTTTGAATTCGTCTCGTGGTGTGGTCTATACTAGATCCCTCGACGGATTGACTGACGAGGAGATTCAATCTTTCCTCGCTGAACAGGGCGTGACGGCTGTCCATAGGGTCATGAAAAAGGTCAACAATGACCTTGTACCGACCCGGACACTTTTCTTGACCTTTGATAGTGTTAAGCTGCCATCGCGCATCAAGGCGGGCTACGAGGTTATTTCTGTTCGCCCCTATGTCCCGACACCTACGCGCTGCTACCAGTGTCAGCGTTTCAATCACACTCGACAGTCTAGTTCCAATGCGGCTAAATGTGTCACTTGTGGCAGGGATGCCCATGAGGGTGACTGTCCACCTCCGTCTTCTCATTGTGTGAACTGTCAGGGTGACCGTGCCGCATCCTCCCGCGTCTGTCCTGTCTATAAGGAAGAACGCTGTATCCAAGAAATTCGGGTCAAAGAGAAAGTGTCCACCTCTGCTGCTCGCAAGCTATTGGCTAGTAGGAAGCCCACGCTGCTCCCAGCGGGGAAATACAGTACTGTCCTCGCCTCTCCTCGGACTACCAGGGAGGTGGCAACCCAGACATGCGATCTGACCTTCAGCACCACGGTCGTCCGTTCGGCCAGTGCTAAGATCGCGCGGTCGACGTCTCCTCTTCCTCCCATCGCCCCATAGACACCAGCCCCTTCATCAGCTTCTGCTAAGACGAAGACCCCGAAGTCAGATGCACGGGCCTTCAAGAAGGAACCGTCCCGTGCAGACTTCCTACGTACCTCGACCTCCCAGCCTTCGACCGGTACTTCCACCAAACGACCTTCCAAGAAGGCTCATAGGAAGCACAGTTCTCCTTCTCCTGCGCCACGGCGCATTTCTTCTCCTGCGCCACCCAGCGGTTGCCGCCCCAGGCCGTCATCTGTTTCGCCTGGCC
Organism: Schistocerca cancellata; assembly: GCF_023864275.1. Taxonomy (NCBI): domain Eukaryota; kingdom Metazoa; phylum Arthropoda; class Insecta; order Orthoptera; family Acrididae; genus Schistocerca; species Schistocerca cancellata. The sequence goes on from NC_064634.1 coordinate 7,910,058, forward strand.
GCACCGCTGGTAGCCGAACATCTGGCCGTTCACCGGCGGCGGAAGCTTCCCCTCCCGGCCATCTTCCCAAGATGGCCGATGAACCTGTAGACCCAATGGACGATGACTGTCCGCCTACTGATAGCGGCGGCAGTGCTCGCTCGTAGCCAGGCCCTCAGCGGCCTTCGAGGTGACCCCTTCTTTCATCTTCCTTTTCTTCTTCCGATGGCACTTATTCACTGGAATATTCGCAGCATTCGCTCCAACCGAGAGGACTTGAAGTTGCTGCTCCGCTTGCGCCGTCCGCTCGTCGTAGTCCTCCAGGAAACGAAGCTACGTCCATGCGATCAAATTGCCTTGGCACACTACACCTCTGTGCATTTTGACCTACCCCCTGTGGTAGGTATCCCGGCTCATGGAGGGGTTATGTTGCTGGTCCGGGATGATATTTACTACGATCCCGTCCCGTTGCACACCGGCCTGCAGGCAGTTGCCATCCGCATTACTCTCCCCACTTTTACATTTTCCATTTGTACCGTTTACACTCCATCGTCGTCTGCCGTTACCAGGGCAGACATGATGCAACTTATTGCTCGGCTACCTGCACCATTTTTGTTAACTGGAGACTTCAATGCCCACCATCCCCTTTGGGGCTCTCCAGCATCCTGCCCGAGGGGCTCCCTGTTAGCAGACCTTTTCAACCAGCTCAATCTTGTCTGCCTCAATACTGGCGCCCCTACTTTTCTTTCGGACACATCTCACACCTATTCCCATTTAGACCTCTCTATATGTACTCCCCAACTTGCACGCCGGTTTGAGTGGTATGCACTTTCTGATACATATTCGAGTGACCACTTTCCGTGTGTTATCCATCTCCTGCAGCATACCCCCTCTCCGTGCTCATCTAGTTGGAACATCTCCAAAGCAGACTGGGGGCTCTTCTCTTCCAGGGTGACCTTTCAGGATCAAACCTTCACAAGCTGCGATCGTCAGGTCGCACACCTCACGGAAGTCATTCTCACTGCTGCTGAATATTCCATCCCTCACCCTACTTCTTCTCCACGTCGCGTACCGGTCCCCTGGTGGACCGCAGCATGTAGAGACGCTTTACATGCTCGTCGAAGTGCTTTACGCACCTTTAAACGCCACCCTACAGTGGCGAATTGTATCAATTATAAACGATTATGTGCTCAGTGTCGTCGTATTATTAAAGAAAGCAAGAAAGCCAGCTGGGCTGCTTTCACAAGCACCTTCAACAGTTTTACTCCTTCTTCTGTTGTCTGGGGTAGCCTGCGCCGGCTATCTGGCACTAAGGTCCACTCCCCAGTTTCTGGCTTGAAGGTCGCGAATGACGTCCTTGTGGCCCCTGAGGCTGTCTCCAATGCCTTCGGCCGCTTTTTCGAAGAGGTTTCGAGCTCCGCTCATTACCACCCTGCCTTCCTTCCCCCGCAAACAGGCAGAGGAGGCTAGGCCACCTATCTTTCGCTCCTCGAATCGTGAAAGTTATAATGCCCCATTCACCATGCGGGAACTCGAAAACGCACTTGGCCGATCACGGTCCTCCGCTCCAAGGCCTGATTCTATTCATATTCAGAAGCTGAAGAACCTTTCTCCTGCGGGTAAAGGTTTTCTTCTTCGTACTTACAATCGCATCTGGATTGAGGGACATGTTCCCGCATGCTGGCGCGAATCTATTGTTGTCCCGATTCCTAAGCCGGGGAAGGACAAGCACTTGCCTTCCAGTTATCGACCCATCTCGCTTACCAGCTGTCTGTATAGTGATGGAGCGAATGGTTAACTCTCGATTGGTTTGGCTGCTCGAGTCTCGACGCCTACTTACCAATGTACAATGTGGATTTCGTAGGCGCCGCTCTGCTGTTGACCATCTGGTTACCTTGTCGACCTTAATTATGAATAACTTCTTGCGGAAGCGCCCGACCGTGGCTGTGTTCTTTGATTTGGAGAAGGCTTACGACACCTGTTGGAGGGTGGGCATTCTCCGCACCATGCATACATGGGGCCTTCGCGGTCGCCTCCCTCTTTTTATTCGTTCCTTTTTAATGGATCGACAGTTCAGGGTACGTGTGGGTTCTGTCCTGTCAGACACCTTTCGCCAGGAGAATGGGGTGCCGCAGGGCTCAGTTTTGAGCGTCGCTCTCTTCACCATAGCGATCAATCCAATAATGGATTGCCTCCCAGCTGATGTATCAGGCTCCCTTTTCGTGGACGATTTTACCATCTATTGCAGCGCGCAGCGTACGTGTTTCCTGGAGCGCTGTCTTCAGCGTTCTCTTGACAGTCTTTACTCCTGGAGTGTCGCCAATGGCTTCCGTTTTTCTGCCGAGAAGACGGTCTGTATTAACTTCTGGCGCTACAAAGAGTTTCTCCCACCGTCCTTACGACTCGGTCCCGTTGCTCTCCCATTTGTGGAGACAACAAAATTTTTAGGTCTTACATTTGACAGGAAACTTAGTTGGTCTCCACATGTGTCATATTTGGCTGCCCGTTGTACCCGTTCTCTAAATGTCCTCCGTGTTCTCAGTGGTATGTCGTGGGGAACGGATCGAACCGTCCTACTTCGCCTATATCGGTCGATCGTCCGCTCCAAGCTGGATTATGGGAGCTTCGTATACTCCTCTGCACGGCCATCCATCTTACGCCGCCTCAACTCCATACAACATCGGGGTTTACGACTTGCGATCGGAGCGTTTTATACTAGTCCCTTCGAGAGTCTTCATGCTGACGCTGGTGAGTTGCCACTCACCTACCGGCGCGATATACTGCTTTGTCGGCTACTGGCAATGCCCGACCACCTGTCTTATCGTTCCTTTTTTGATGACTCTCTCGACCGTCAATATGGGTTGTATGTCTCTGCCCTGCTACCCCCTGGAGTTCGCTTTCATCGCCTCCTTCAACACCTGAATTTTTCACTCCTTGCAACCTTTCGAGTGGGCGAGAGCCACACGCCACCTTGGCTCCAGGCTCAGGTTCGCGTCCACCTTGACCTCTGCTCGCTCCCGAAGGAGGTTACCCCCGGTTCAGTCTACCACTCCCGTTTTGTCGAACTTCGTTCGAAGTTCATTAATATGACCTTCATTTATACAGATGGCTCTAAGACCAATGACGGGGTCGGCGGGGTCGGGTGTTCGTTTATTGTCGGGGCTCAAAGTTTCAAATACCGGCTCCATGGCCATTGTTCGGTCTTCACAGCTGAGCTCTTTGCCCTCTACCAGGCTGTTGTTTACGTCTGCCGCCACCGACATTCTGCATATGTCATCTGCTCCGATTCCCTGAGCGCTATCCAGAGCCTCAGTGATCCGTACCCGGTTCACCCTTTCATGCACCGGATCCAACGCTCTCTTCAGCAGCTGGTGGACGTCGGTTCTCCGGTTAGCTTTATGTGGGTTCCTGGCCATGTCGGTATCCCTGGGAACGAAGCTGCAGATGCCGCGGCCAAGGCTGCTGTCCTCCAGCCTCAGACAGCTTCTTGTTGTGTCCCTTCATCAGATTGTAGCAGGGTCATTTGTCGGCGCATTTTATCGCTGTGGCATGCCGATTGGGCTGCACTTACAGACAACAAGCTTCGGGCCTTGAAACCTCTTCCCGTGGCTTGGACGTCGTCCTCACGCCCTTCTCGGCGGGAGGAGGTAGTTTTGGCCCGGTTACGAATTGGACACTGCCGGTTCAGCCATCGCCATCTGCTGACGGCTGCGCCGGCACCATTCTGTCCATGTGGGCAATTGCTGACGGTCCGCCACATTTTAACGTCCTGTCCGGATTTTAACACACTGCGTCTTGATCTTGGCCTGCCATGTACTCTAGAAGCCATTTTAGCGGATGACCCACGAGCAGCTGCTCGCGTTCTTCATTTTATCAATTTGACAACCCTCTCTAAGGACTTTTGATTATGCTGTTTTCTTTTTTAATCCTATGCCTCAGTCTGTCTTTTATCGTGTTTTCTGTTTCGTTGCTGTTTTAAACTTGACTCGCGGTGCATTCCTAACGTAGTCTGGGCGCTAATGACAAAAAAAGGCAAAAGAGATATCATTCCGCACTGTGGTGTCTGAGTTGACGGTGTGTGTACGAATGGTGTTTGTTTCTCTTGTGCTTGTGAAGGCTGTGGCCTAAAGCTTGATGTAAGTATCTTTTAATTGTGCCTGTCTGCAACTTAACGTTTCTTCTTTGCGGTAAGTGGCAGTCTGTCGTGTCCTACATTGTTGATATTCATTCCTGGAGTTTTCATTGTATGTTATTGTCAATATTGTTCATACTTACATATGCCAATAGCTATATACTTAATTATTGTTCCATTCCACATACTGATGTATCGTTTGTGTAGGTGCAGAAGGTTCCAGTGCTTTAAAAATATCGGTGATTGGAAACAGGAAGAGATTTTGGGAAACTTCAACAGCCTGTTCAAAGGACCATCAAGACTGTAATTTATGTGGACCAATTACAAATCATGTAATTTAAAGGAAGTGGCCATGGAATGCAAGCAGTTTAAAAAGAGCTATCACGCAGCTGCCTATACTTGCAAAGTTGGAATTGGAAGTAGGGAAGTCCTGTATGCCAAAAGGCTTTTTTAAGCTTCCACTCAATTTTTAAAATTATACTTCATAGATTATAGCACAGCTTATTGACCACTGGGAGGTAACTGAAAAGCAAACAAGGTCACAATAAATCTGGACCGAGGAACCTCCCTGACTCTGTGAAATATCTTATGGAATATCACATTAATTCATATCAGGCAAGAAAATCTCATTATTCAACTTTTAGGGACACTCCAAATCAGAGATACTTTCCTGAAGAGTTGACCATTGCTGCCATACATTATTATGTAAATGTGTATCAGATTAATGTAGCCTACAAATCATACTGATCAATTTTCAACATAGGGTCATTCCATGTCAAGTCAGCCAGGCCTTGACACCAACCATGTCAGATGTTGATGAAACTTGGTACAATTACTCCCTTTATCATCCTGAAAGCACTTGTAAATTTTTTTTGCTCTATCTCTTATAGTCTTTTTTTAATAAATTTTTAAAGTTTTTAGATTTGGCGTTATTTCAGCAGTCGGAAATCGTAACTTAAACGTGTCCTCACAACTAAAAAAATTTGTATATTTAAGAATACTCAAGATATCAGTATGAAATTTTGGAATAAGTTTGTGTATTATATCTAAATGTTAAAAAAAATACCATAAAGATATATTAAAATCTTCCAAATGAAAAAAAAATTTACAATGTGGGTGGTTTTTTTTTTTTTAAATGAGCTAACGGATGTTCAGTTTTACAAAAACTGCAATATCTAGTCTCGGACCTGATAGAAAGCTCAAATTTGCTTTAAAGTGCTCTTAATTGTATAGGCTATTAGATAAAAGAAAAATTGTGTTGGCTTTTTAACCTGTTTAATAGTTATCTAATTTTTAAAATAATATTAATTGTATTTTAAAAATAAAAAGTACCAAGTGACTTACACACTGAAAATAAGTTTTTTGTCTTCTTGGAGTAACAATGTACGCGTGGATTTTGTTTTGTTACTCCTGTGTTTTGAAGTAAAAAATTATTACAGTGTTAAATAGTGCTTGGATAGTATTTTATTAAGTTTATTCAAACTTTCAGTAAGTACTGATACTTAGTTTACAGAGATTCTTTTCCAGTATCCTATAAAAGTAACCAGAACAGTAATCAGACCAAAAGTGAAATCAGTATATCAGATATTCAAACCTGTAGCGTAGGGTTATTTAAAAAATCTGACTGTTTCCAAACAACATACACACCTTCAAAAAAGTTATAACCAGTATCTGAATTGAGTGAGGAAGAAAAAGATTTGATCCACTTACGATCTGGAATTAATCTGTATATGTTCACACCACAGCTACTACTTTTTAAATGTTTTTGAAAAGTATCAAACAACATGTGTAGACCCACTAAATAAACACAAAAAGCCCATCAAAAAATCGTTGAGAAGTGTAGGCTTGGATCTTTCTAAACAATTACTGACAAAAAATATTAGCATAAAACCTGGACAAAAGCTTTGCTCAACATGTTGTAACTTTTGTGAGGAAAAATTAAGAATTGAAGTCACTGAAAGTGAAACAGATGATGAAGTCATGGTTGAATTAGAATCATTGGAATCTAGAAGTGAGTCCCTCGTAGAAACAAACATTGCTCTTGATAATTTAGGTTTAACACCGATAAAGCTTCATGGCTTGTCAGAACAAAGTAAAGGGTCTTATTTTAAAAGGAAGGTTAGCAGTATTGAAAAGACTGCAAAAAAGGCAGTTTCAAAAGCATTAAAATATGATGCACCAAGTTCTGATGATGACTAAGAAGATACAAGTGTGGTTGAGAAAGCAAAGGATTTTGGTGTAATGATTTCTCTTATGAAAGAGAAGATTTCATCCTTTGGGAGGTCTAGAAAAATCCAGATTCTGACCTTGGCTCCAGACTCTCGGAGTCGAAATAAAGTGATGAAAGAATTTAATGTGAGTATATGGTGTGACAAGCTAGAAAGCTAAAATCTGAAAAGGGTATTTTGGGAACTCCTTGTCCAAAAAAAGGTAAAACTCTTTCTGAAAATACAGTAAAACTTGTAACAGATTTTTATGAAAAGGATGAAAGTTCCAGATTGCTACCTGGAACAAAAGACAAAGTAAGTGTTCAAAAAAATGTGTACATGCAAAACGACTCATTTTGTGTGACTTGAGAGAACTCTATTATTCTTTCAAATGGGAGAATCCCGAGGTAGAAGTAGGATTTTCAAAATTTGGTTTCTTGAGACCTAAATGGTGTATCCTGCACTGTATGTGTATGCAGTATCCACCAGAATGTTAAACTTTTACTGGATGCTGTGAAAATTGAAGAATCTTATAAAGACCTAATTAAGATGCTTGCGTGCAACACGGAAAACCAAAACTGCATGCTACATCATTGCGACAGCTGTCCCGCAAATACTGCACTAACTGAGTACTTAACTGAAAAACTAAGTGAAGATTATGATTTAGAAGAAGAAATTGTAATCAGTCAGTGGGTTAACACAGACAGGGCAGAAATGATCAAAGAGTCTATCAGTGTTGAAGACTACATTTCTTTATTGGTTAGGTCATTGGAAAAGCTCACCCCGCACTCATAGCAAAATCCCAATCAGCAGCCTTTAAAAGATTGAAAGAAGACCCACCACCCGAAACAGCAATTATTGTGATGGATTTGAGTGAAAATTATTCCTTCGTTATACAAAACGAGATCCAAAGTTACCACTGGAATAGAGGTGGTTGTACTCTACACCGAGTTGGAGTTTTTCTAAGAAATGAGGAAAACAATGTTTTTGTTTCCAACCACTGTTTTATTAGTGTTGACCAAGAACATGACACTGGTTTTGTTAACTTTGTACAAAAAGAAATTACAAAGTGGCTGTCATTACATCATACTGACATTGACTCAGTTCACTACTTTACAGATGGTTGTGCTGGCCAGTACAAAAATAGAAACAGTTTTAAAAATTTGACTCAACACTTGAGAGACTTTCATTTTGAAGGCCCAACACACTTTTTTTGCAACAAGTCAGGGGAAGTCAATTTGTGATGGCCTAGGAGGAACTATTAAAAGAATTTTAAGGAAAGCCAGTCTACAGCTTTCAGACAAAGAACAAATAATGACAGCTATTGATGTGTACAAGTTTTGTGGAAAAATATTGAAAACATTCATTTTCACTTAATTGACAAAAAAGAAGCTGATTTGCTACGGTTAAAACTAGAAAAACGTTTTTCAGCAACCCGAACCATTCCTGGAACAAGAAGTTCTCATAACTTCAAACCACTTCCAACAAACAACCTTGAAATTAGGACTACAGATAGTGTAAAACCCTCCTTAGTCTTTTCTTTCCATTCTTCTTCTGATTGGGTTCGTGTTGAATCATCCATAAACAGCTATGTGGCTGCAAATTTTGATGGTAACTGGTAATTTGGACTGGTAAAAACAATATTCAATGATGAAGAAGATGCAGAAATTCTATTTCTACATCCTTCAGGACCAGCTGCATCATTTTATTGACCTGAAAGAGAAGATTCTTGCATAGTGCCTTTGGAGCACATAGTCTGTGTAGTAGACACACCTCAATCAAGCGGCATGGGAAGAATGTATTACTTCAAAAAAGACTGTATCAAAAGAACTGAAAGCTCTTGGATGAAGTGGAAAAACAGTTTGAATCAGCATTAATGTTTATTAAAAAGACAAAATTACTCAAAAAATTCAATGTTTCAAGCAATCAGTTGGGTTATACATAAGTGTCGTAAGTACACTATCTTTGTACATAATTCTAATGTAATCTACTATAATTAATAAACATGTTAAAACGCCATCATTATTTTTGTTTTATCAATTAGCCTATATGTTTAAGAGTAAATTAACACAAATTTGAGCATTCTGTCAGGTCTGAGACTCTAGATATTGCAATTATTATGAAACAAAACATCCGTTTAAAAAAAAAAGAAAAGAAAAAAAATACATATAATTTTTTTTCATAGAAAATATTAATATATTTTAATAGTATCATTTTCATCTTCAAATATTTATAATAAACAAACTTGCGGCAAAAATTCATGATGTTATCTAAAAGAGTTTTTAAGATAAGCAATTTTAAAGTTTTGAATACAAATTAAATTTACCATTTCCGAAGGTTCGGAAAACGCAAAACATAAAAACTTTAAAATTTTATTAAAAAATAAACTATAAGATGATTTGATATGGAATGACCCCATAGGCTTTGGTTTCCCAAGGTCGGGTACATGTGCACTATGTGAAGCACTTCAGTAAAAGATCATTGCAGCTGCAGATGAGGATATAAAAGCCAGTACGCAGTAGAAAAAACACTACATTTAAAGAAAGCTGATGATTAAGTGATAGAAAAGAGATTTGTTATGAAAGCTAAGGCAGGTGATGTAACTTGTCTATGCTTTGATTTCATGCAAAACATTCCTCTACCATACATTCAGAGTAATTGTTATTCACAACAGTTATGGTACAACATTTTCAGCATTCATAACGTAGCAAATGGTTCTGTGACATTGCATCGCTGCCTACAGCATGAGGCAAAAAGGACCTGAATGAAGTAACATCCATGCTATTACATACAGTAATAAATGTTTGATGAACTTGGCCTACACTCAGGTTGGTGCCCCCCAGACAGAACAAAGCCTACACTCAGGTTGGTGCCCCCCAGACAGAACAAAAACATAATGATGGTTCGGGGAATGGTTCAGTTTCCATCCTGCCTGCTTCGTGTTCTGAAACTTTTCAACAGTCACATACCTCTTCCCCATTAGAGGGCACAGTTTCTTTTCCTAAGAACTTTGGCCTAATTGATAAGAAGAAAAGGAAAAACAGTAAAGTTGAAATGCCTGAAAACTGGGACAAAATTGTAGAAGATCAAGGAAGTACCCTACACCATTAACCTCGAGGTAATGTCTCGTGACGATTTCTTCAATGTGAAGAGTGCTGCAGAACTGTTGTTCTTGAAGACACCAGTGCCCCCCTCTTAAACTGCAAACAGTTAGGATGATGATGCTCAAAAATGATGATCCACACATTAACTTGCAGCAAATGTACTGTGGGCCTTGGGAAAGACACAATGCGAGGAGCTGTATCTTCCAAAGAGGCTTAAGTTCTCTTACTCTTCCAAAGGTCTGTGAGCACCTCCTGGTTTACAGCGTAAGGAAAGGGATTTGTTGACTCTTATAAAGTAGCTTGAGGACTGTGCACATTGCACATATTAAGTCTTTATTGGATGAACTGCTTGCACACACAGATCAACCCACAGCAGAAAAAGTTGATATTGACAGCAATTGCAATTCTGATGGTTGTGATGATGAGAGATTACAAAGAATGTATACCTGCCAATAATAACTTATACATGGTGTGTCTGAAAAGTTGGGTGAATAGTGTCATATCTGAATGGCAGCTTGGCATGTGTGTGTGTGCAATGCGCATGGGTCTTCAGAGATTTGATGAAAATAGATACATGGCATGCACTGCATGCGACTGGCTGTACAAACAGACTGTGACCAGTTGAACATAGTCAGTGTGAGAGGAAGTGTCACATTCTGCTACAAATTGGGGAAGACTGCTATGGAGACACATGTAATTTTGGTGCAGGTGCATGGCAGGGGAGGCCGTAAGCAGAAAATGTGTTTACAGATGGTTTAAATGCTTCTGTGAACGGAAGGAAACCACTGAGGCTGAGCCATGTTCATGTTGGCCGTCAACAAGCAGAACCCGAAAAAAGATCGAGTAAGTGCGACAGATGCTATCACAAGATTGATGATTGATTACGGAGGAATTGGGTACTAGCAAGGACACGGTGCACACCATCGTCCGCAATGATTTTAATAAGGGGAAGATCTGCTCCCGATTTGTGCCGTACAAGCTCACAGACGAGCAAAAAGCAAAACGGATGGACACTGCTGGTGATTTAATTTCCATGTGTGACCAGGATCTATTGCTTCTGAACACCGTCGTCACAGGAGTTCAGACCTGGTGCTACAAGTTTGATCCGGAATCAAAACAGCAATCAATGTCACTGTGTTTGCCTTCTTCGACGACAATGGCATCATCCACAAGGAATTTATTCCTGCAAGTCAAACCATTAATACCGCATTTTACCAGTCCGTTTTGAACCAATTACTACAGTGTATCCGGTAGGTTCAGCCAGAGTTGCATAGGACTGGAAAATGGATGCTGCTCCATGACAATGCCCGTTCTTGAACACCCTCTGTATTCCCCTAATCTGGCTCCTGCGGATTTCTTCCTGTTTGCCTGTTTGAAGGCGGCCATGAAAGGGGAACGTTGTGCAGATGTGAATGCCATCAAAGATCGTGTGGCACTCATTCTGTGAACGACTCCACAGGAGGCCTTTGCTGATAGTTTCCATAAGCTGTATGAATGTTGTCAAAAGTGTGTTGTAGCTGGTGATCACCATTTTGAAGGCCAATAAAGAACATTTGTTTGTATCTTTTGTTTTATTTGTTGTCTGATAGCATTCACTGAACTTTCTGGACACTTCACGTACTTTTTTAAGTAATTATGTACTAAATACTATGGTTTTATTGTTTCAATTGACTGAAGATTTTCGCAAAAATCCGACAAGTCTAAAGGTTTTTTCCTTATTTTCTCAAAAGTCCTGTTAAGATATGTATTTCTTTTATGTGCAGTGGAAACCTTTTCGTGAACAGGTATTACAAACAAATATTAACATGTTTTATTCAACGCAAATGAAGCTAGAAAGTTTTCTTTAAGTTCCTGAAAATTGTGATTTTTGGGCTTGTCTGGTTTTTGGAATCAGCCGTAACAAAATCCAAAGTGCCCTTTGAAACACCGAACTACAAATTATGATAAGAATATTGCAGTATAATTTCTAAAAGTTTAGGATTTTTACCACTTCACAACGCCAACCAAGTCAGGTATGTTCATCATCTCGTCTACCTTTGCAATACTGAATCTTTCATCACCACCTTCCCCATTTCAGCCATACGATTACGGAACAAAATACCCTGTCAGCTGTATTTTACAGAAAACCAACCTGCACTTGAAAGGAGATGAAAGCTTTAATCTTCTAGCATTCATGTAATTCCCTCTCTCTGCTTTTGTCATCTGTTTCTATTTCTGGTTTCTCCTTTCTCAGATACCAATCTTACCGTACTATTTCTTGCCCTTCCTCTGATGAGTTAGCTAGTTCTCCACGTTTATTCCTTCTCTTTAGTTGTCATATGTTTGTTAAATGTGACTACTCAAACTTCCTGGCAGATTAAAACTGTGTGCCGGATCGAGACTCAAACTCAGTTCAGCACACAGGTTTAATCTGCCAGGAAGTTTCATATCAGCGCGCACTCCGCTGCAGAGTGAAAATCTCATTCTGTGACTACTCAAATTTGACGAGAATATAAAGAAGAAATAGCTTAATGTAGTGATACATTTCTTAAATTCCACATATTCATTACTTCCAATACATACTTTTATTACACAAGGCATATTCCGTTGGTCATAAAAAAATAAGCTCATGAGAGAAGATTTTTTACTTAGAGTAATATTTTACTATATGTATTATTTACTTTTCCCCATAATTGCCATTCACATCTCTTCACAACATTGCACCACCTTCTTTAAACCCTCAGTGCAGAAGTCTGCTGCCTGGGAGTGGACCAGCTGGTAACACCAATCTTGAATTCATTGTCCACTCAGCCACTTCTTCCAATGCAACAAGAGGAGATTGTTGCAGTGTCAGGACTGTATGGAGGGAGATCGAAAAATTCCCAATGAAAATCATTAATTTTCTGCTTGGTTTTGACAGCAGTATGAGGACATGCTTTGTCATGAAGGGGGATTGTGCCAGATGACAGTTTCCTGCAGCATCGATGAGTCAGTTTGGTTGGCGTTTCACAGTATACATCAGCTATAATTGTTGATCACTGTACTTTTTGTCCCAAACAACAGTAGCCATCATTTTTCAATTTGAGACACATATTGCTTAAACTTTCAAGTTTTGGGTAAACTTGAATGCCGTTACTGCCTTGAGCTTTTTCCCCAATAATGCTTGGTGTAAGATATCCACGTCTCATCACCTGTAACAATGTGGGAAAAGAATCAACTCCAACTTTTCTATACCGCTCCAGGAACATTCATGCACTAGACTAGCTCTTTGTGCTGATCTGAGAGCATTTTTGGAACTCAACTTGCACAGAGTTTGAGATATCCAAGCTGTTCAGTGACAGTCCGGTAAATTGAGGTTTGAGCAATATTTTGGAATTCTTTATCCGGATCAATCGCCAATCACTTCTAAGTTCTGGGTTCACTTGATCATCCCCCCATGAACCATGGACCTTGCTGTTGGTGGGGAGGCTTGCGTGCCTCAGCGATACAGATAGCTGTACCGTAGGTACAACCACAACGGAGGGGTATCTGTTGAGAGGCCAGACAAACATGTGGTTCCTGAAGAGGGCAGCAGCCTTTTCAGTAGTTGCAAGGGCAACAGTCTGGATGATTGACTGATCTGGCCTTGTACAATAACCAAAACGGCCTTGCTGTGCTGGTACTGCGAACGGCTGAAAGCAAGGGGAAACTACGGCCGTAATTTTTCCCGAGGGCATGCAGCTTTACTGTATGATTAAATGATGATGGCGTCCTCTTGGGTAAAATATTCCGGAGGTAAAATAGTCCCCCATTCGGATCTCCGGGCGGGGACTACTCAAGAGGATGTCGTTATCAGGAGAAAGAAAACTGGCGTTCTATGGATCGGAGCGTGGAATGTCAGATCCCTTAATCGGGCAGGTAGGTTAGAAAATTTAAAAAGGGAAATGGATAGGTTAAAGTTAGATATAGTGGGAATTAGTGAAGTTCGGTGGCAGGAGGAACAAGACTTCTGGTCCGGTGACTACAGGGTTATAAACACAGTCAAATAGGGGTAATGCAGGAGTAGGTTTAATAATGAATAGGAAAATAGGAACGCGAGTAAGCTACTACAAACAGCATAGTGAAAGCATTATTGTGGCCAAGATAGATACAAAGCCTACACCTACTATAGTAGTACAAGTTTATATGCCAACTAGCTCTGCAGATGACGAAGAAATTGAAGAAATGTATTATGATGAAATAAAAGAAATTATTCAGATAGTGAAGGGAGACGAAAATTTAATAGTCATGGGTGACTGGAATTCGAGTGTAGGAAAAGGGAGAGAAGGAAACGTAGTAGGTGAATATGGATTGGGGCTAAGAAATGAAAGAGGAAGCCGCCTGGTAGAATTTTGCGCAGAGCATAACTTAATCATAGCTAACACTTGGTTTAAGAATCATGATAGAAGGTTGTATACATGGAAGAACCCTGGGGATACTAAAAGGTATCAGATAGATTATATAATGCTAAGACAGAGATTTAGGAACCAGGTTTTAAATTGTAAGACATTTCCAGGGGCAGATGTGGACTCTGACCACAATCTATTGGTTATGACTTGTAGATTAAAACTGAAGAAACTGCAAAAAGGTGGGAATTTAAGGAGATGGGACCTGGATAAACTGAAAGAACCAGAGTTTCAGGGAGAGCATAAGGGAACAATTGACAGGAATGGGGGAAAGAAATACAGTAGAAGAAGAATGGATAGCTTTGAGGGATGAAGTAGTGAAGGCAGCAGAGGATCAAGTAGGTAAAAAGACGAGGGCTAGTAGAAATCCTTGGGTAACAGAAGAAATATTGAATTTAATTGATGAAAGGAAAAAATATAAAAATGCAGTAAATGAAGCAGGCAAAAAGGAATACAAACGTCTCAAAAATGAGATCGACAGGAAGTGCAAAATGGCTAAGCAGGGATGGCTAGACGACAAATGTAAGGATGTAGAGGCTTATCTCACTAGGGGTAAGATAGATACTGCCTACAGGAAAATTAAAGAGACCTTTGGAGATAAGAGAACCACTTGTATGAACATCAAGAGCTCAGATGGAAACCCAGTTCTAAGCAAAGAAGGGAAAGCAGAAAGGTGGAAGGAATATATAGAGGGTCTATACAAGGGCGATGCACTTGAGGACAATATTATGGAAATGGAAGAGGATGTAGATGAAGATGAAATGGGAGATACGATACTGCGTGAAGAGTTTGACAGAGCACTGAAAGACCTGAGTCGAAACAAGGTCCCCGGAGTAGACAACATTCCACTGGAACTACTGACGCCTTTGGGAGAGCCAGTCCTGACAAAACTCTACCATCTGGTGAGCAAGATGTATGAAACAGGCGAAATACCCTCAGACTTCAAGAAGAATATAATAATTCCAATCCCAAAGAAAGCAGGTGTTGACAGATGTGAAAATTACCGAACAATCAGTTTAATAAGCCACAGCTGCAAAATACTAATGCGAATTCTTTACAGACGAATGGAAAAATTAGTAGAAGCCGACCTCGGGGAAGATCAGTTTGGATTCCGTAGAAATACTGGAACACGTGAGGCAATACTGACCTTACGACTTATCTTAGAAGAAAGATTAAGGAAAGGCAAACCTACGATTCTAGCATTTGTAGACTTAGAGAAAGCTTTTAACAATGTTGACTGGAATACTCTCTTTCAAATTCTAAAGGTGGCAGGGGTAAAATACAGGGAGCGAAAGGCTATTTACAATTTGTACAGAAACCAGATGGCAGTTATAAGAATCGAGGGACATGAAAGGGAAGCAGTGGTTGGGAAGGGAGTAAGACAGGGTTGTAGCCTCTCCCCGATGTTATTCAATTTGTATATTGAGCAAGCAGTAAAGGAAACAAAAGAAAAATTCGGAGTAGGTATTAAAATCCATGGAGAAGAAATAAAAACCTTGAGGTTCTCCGATGACATTGTAATTCTGTCAGAGACAGCAAAGGACTTGGAAGAGCAGTTGAACGGAATGGACAGTGTCTTGAAGGGAGGATATAAGATGAACATCAACAAAAGCAAAACGAGGATAATGGAATGTAGTCGAATTAAGTCGGGTGATGTTGAGGGTATTAGATTAGGAAATGAGACACTTAAAGTAGTAAAGGAGTTTTGTTATTTGGGGAACAAAATAACTGATGATGGTCGAAGTAGAGAGGATATAAAATGTAGACTGGCAATGGCAAGGAAAGCGTTTCTGAAGAAGAGAAATTTGTTAACATCGAGTATAGATTTAAGTGTCAGGAAGTCATTTCTGAAAGTATTTGTATGGAGTGTAGGCATGTATGGAAGTGAAACATGGATGGTAAATCGTTTGGACAAGAAGAGAATAGAAGCTTTCGAAATGTGGTGCTACAGAAGAATGCTGAAGATTAGATGGGTAGATCACATAACAAATGAGGAGGTACTGAATAGGATTGGGGAGAAGAGGAGTTTGTGGCACAACTTGACCAGAAGAAGGGATCGGTTGGTGGGACATGTTCTGAGGCATCAAGGGATCAACAATTTAGTATTGGAGCGTAAAAATCGTAGGGGGAGACCAAGAGATGAATACACTAAGCAAATTCAGAAGGATGTAGGTTGCAGTAGGTACTGGGAGATGAAGCAGCTTGCACAGGATAGAGTAGCATGGAGAGCTGCATCAAACCAGTCTCAGGACTGAAGACCACAACAACAACAATTGATCAGCAATGTCTGTCCGAATACTGGGCCTGCTACTCCACTGTTCGCTGTGAATATTTGTGCATCCATTTTTACTACTCGACACCATTTTTGAACTTGTTTGTCACTCATTATTTTAGGTCCATACGTTAGGCCTAACTCTCCATGGATTTCAGCAGCAGAAGATGATTTTGCCAGCAAAAATCTAATCGCACTGTGCATTTCACAACTAATTGTCTCAACTATTGCAATTTACTCTCACCGACTGGCAAAGTACTACTAAATCAAACCAACACTGCAGTATACAAGAGTTGGTAGACAGCACTGCATGTGTAAAAGTTGATTCGGGCCTACCATCGGTTAAATATTTGTCACCGGACCTTAGATTTGGAATATGCCTCATATATTGCTCATGTATCACACATATAGTAATGTTCACTCACTGATAAATTCTGGTGTAAGAGAGACTAAAAGAACATAGTCAGGATGCACAATTCTTGAGGTATTGGACTCATAATTAAGTGTAGAGCAATTCAAAATTCCATCTTTTTCCCTGACTTAGATCGGCCCGTTTCCCTGAAGCTATTCAGTCGATATTGGAGTGGTTCCTTGAGAAAAGTAATTTTTGTTTTCTGATTACATACTAAGCCTGTGAAGTTCATGTTCAATATATATATATATATATTAACAAAGATGATGAGGCTTAACCAAACAAAAGGGCTGGCAGGTCGATAGACACACAAACACACATACAAAATTCAAGCTTTCGCACATAGCTCCCATCAGGCCACAACAGAGCCACTGTAGCAAGAAACCAGAGTTCGGGCCATATTCAACAGATCGCAATCTATCGGAGACAGAAAGAGAATGTCTTGCTGTGATCTGGCCCATGTGCAAATTTCGACAGTATCTCTATGGAAGGCCATTCACAGTTGTTACAGACCATCATTCACTTCGTTGGTTGACAGATCATAAGGATCCAACAGGACGACTCGCCAGGTGGTCACTACATCTTCAAGAGTATGATATTACCCTAGTGTACAGAAGTAGAAGAAAACACCAAGGTGCAGACTGTCTCAAGAAACCCTGTGCAAAACCATCAAGGCTTTGATGAAGATAGTAACTGTCTCACTGCACTCTAGGATCTCTCTGCTGAGCAGGAGGAGGACGCCAAGGTATCTCAAATTATGCTTGCCTCACATCTGTCAGAGGATGTGCAAGGACAATTTAAGGTAGTTAATGGATTGCTTTGCAAGAAAAACTTTGATCCATTTGGAAAGAGGTGGCTACCAGTGATTCCTAAAAAATGCGCTTAGATGTTCTATAGAAATTCCATGAGACACCTGAGGCCGGACATTTAGGATTTATTAAGACATACGATACTATCCAGAAGAGATTTTCTGGCCAGGTTTATTTAGGAGTGTCCATCACTATGTGTCGCACTGTCAAGAGTGCCATAGGAGAAGGGCAGTTCCTCGGAAACCACCTGACCGACTCATACAAATTCCACCAGCTGAAACGCCTTTCTAGCATTTTGGGATCGACCTCGGACGATTTCCAACGTCCACTAGTGGCAATAGGTGGATTATTGTTTGCACTGATTATCTGATGCGCTATGCCATTAAAAAAGTCGCGAAAACAGCCAAAGCATTCGAGTTAGCCTAATTTATTGTAGAAGACATTGTATTAAAACACAGTGCCCCAAGGTTGTTAATTACGGATCGAGGGAAAGTTTTCCAATCGATTCTTGTGACAGAGATAAACCGTCGGTGCAAAATTACTCATCACATGACTACTACCTACCATCCGCAAACTAATAGGCTTACTGAATGCCTTAGTAAGACCTTGGCCAAAATGCTATCAGTGTTGAGCAGAGCAACTGGGATGAGGTGCTACCTTTCGTGACATTTGCCTACAACACCGCCAAACAAGGCATGACAAGATTTACACCATTTTTCCTGGTACATGGGCGTGAGGCGACGACGATGATGGACGCCGTTTCCATTGCGTCCTGATGACGTGGACGACGACTACATCAGCCAGGTGTTAACCAGAGCTGAGGAAGCTCAGCAGTGAGCTCGACTCTGCACACTGCAGGCTCAAGAAAATGATCACTGAAGATATGATGCAAGCCACCACCCTGTTGTTTACCAGTTTGGCGACCTTGTCTGGATCTTCACTCCTGTTTGAAAGGTTGGTCTCTCTGAGAAGCTCCTCAGGCGCTACTTTGGACCTTATACGGTTGTAAGACAGTTGTTTGATGTTACTTATGAAGTTGCAGATTTCGACCCTGACACAAGACGACGAAAGATAAGAGTTACGGTCCAAATCCTTCGAATGAAGCCCTATGAGGATCCTGCAACCCAGGGTAAATTCGAAGCTCCAGCGACAGGCGGCAAGTGGAAAGGTGGTGAAGAATGTAGCGGCAAAGGAAATTCTAAGAAGATCACTGTGAGGGCGAACGTCAGTCATCGGGAGTCGGAGTATGCAGGACCGATGACTCGTTCCCAGACTAGGAGGACATAACACCGAAACGCTTTTCTCTTGAGGAGGGAGCAATGTTGCAGAAGAAGCTGAGGAGCACAGTCGCCATAGTGTAGTGGTTACGATACTAGAGTGTTCAATGAAGGGTCGTGAGCTCAAAAACTCACCTGAACTGTAAAATTTTAATATCTATATTTGGTTCGAGTACATTCTAGAAGTATCCACAAATGGCAAGAATCACTGTACTGGAAAGTTCTGTAGCTGTATATAGATACTGTATGTGTTCTGGCCGGAGGCAGTTCTCTCCGCACTCTTTTATGTGCAAGTGCTGAATAAACCTGCGTTAAGTGAAGTTAGTGTTTGTCATTCATCTACATACACCTTCCTCTATGTGACAGCATTAGCCACGCAAATTTGGCACGTCGCAACCTTCAGACCACCTCCAACCCTGTTGATATGAATATTGAAGCACTGCAGTATGAGTGAATCTGACAGGTACCGAAGATTGAACTATGTGTGAAATAATGGTTATATAGATCTGCCTTTAGACTGACTTTGACTTGTGTGCCTGCCTAAGGCCAGTGGACTTAAAACTTTCTATAACTTGTTGTCAGATGTGGCTCTCATGGTAAACTTTGCTTAGCAGTGTATAAAACACTTCCAAGTCTTCAGATAAGTTATTAAACAAGATATGGTGCCAATAATGTTGCTTTGGTGTAGTAATCTACATAACTAAGTTTTCTTTGATGATCATTCATCCACAATTGGAGGTCTTGTGGGTGTGGTTCCATGTTTGCTTGAAAGCAGGAGCAGCAAGATGTGTGCATCTGTCCTGTCTGAACAGACTACTGTAAAATTTTCCCATAGTTAATTTCTCGAAATAACTCTGAGCGTAATTGTTTCGAGCCACACTTGATTGTACATCACTCTGATGTACATGGTGGCATTTGCCTCATCATTTATATGCACAAATTTGTACCCTCACAGTGGTTTATTTCAAAACAGACTTTAGAATAAATGAAAGCTTGAAGAAATTTCAGTACGTAAACAGAATTAAGACGACAATATTATGAGAAGGGTAGTTGCTAGTCACCATATAGCAGAGATGCTGAGTTGCAGATAGTCACAACAAAAACACTCTCCCCCCCTCCCTCCCTCCCTCTCCCCACTCCATCCCTCCCTCTCCCCACTCCATCCCTCCCTCTCCCCACTCCATCCCTCCCTCTCCCCACTCCATCCCTCCCTCTCCCCACTCCATCCCTCCCTCTCCCCACTCCATCCCTCCCTCTCCCCACTCCATCCCTCTCCTCCCTCACACACACAAAATACCATTTCCTCCACCAACTCTCCACAGTTCCTATTCCTTTACCACAATGTGCCCTGTTCGTCACTATTGATGCCACCTCCCTTTACACTAACAGCTCCAATGCCCATGGCCTTACTGCAATTGAACACTACCTTTCATAGTGCCTGACGGATTCGAAATCAACAGCCTCATTCCTAGTTGCCATGATCAACTGTATATCCTCATCCACAATTACTTCTCCTTTGAAGGCATTACTTAGAAATAAATCCGAGGTACGGCTGTGGACACACATGGCACTATACTATCCTATATCAACCTTTTAATGAACAATCTAGAGGAATCCTTCCTAAACACCCAGAATTCCAGACCCCTCATCTGGTTCAGATTCGTTTTATGACATTTTCATGATCCAGACTGAGGGTGAGGACATCCTCTCCACATTCCTTCAGAACCTCAACACCTCTCCACCATTCGCTTAACTTGGTCCTACTTAACCCAATAAGCCATCTTCCTCAATGTTGACCTCCACATCAAAGATGGCTAAATCAGTACCTCTGTGATTTCTCTAAATCACTCCAGGCAAATGCCGGGGTGGTTCCTCTGAAAGGGCATGGCCGACTTCCTTCCCCGTCCTTCCCTACTCTGATGAGACCGATGACCTCGCTGTCTGGTCTCCTTCCCCAAACAACCCAACTCCAACCCAGTACCTCTGTCCATATCAAACCTACCAACCACCAGCAATACCTCCACTTCGATAGCTGGCACCCATTCCATACCAAGAAGTCCCTTCCATACAGCCCAGTCACCCATCGCCACTGCATCTGTAGGTATGAGTGGTCCCTCAATATATACAGTGGTCTAAATAAGGCCTTCACAGACTGTCATTACCATCCCAACCTTATACTCACTATCGTTCCCATCCCTCACACAGTGGTATTCTGCCGTCCACCAAACCTACAAAATATCCTCGTCCATCCCTGCACAAACCCTGCTACCATCCCCTTGCCTCGTGGCTCATATCCCTGTAATAGACCGAGATGCAAGACCTGCCCCATATGTCGTCCGAACACCACCTACTCCAGTCCGGTCACAGCCCTCACATATTCCAACAAAGGCAGGGCTACCTGTGAAACTGGTCATGTGATCTACAAGCTAAGTTGCAACCACTATGCTGTAGTCTTCATGTGCATGACAATTGACAAGCTATCTGTCCCCATGAATGGCCACCAACAAACTGTGGCCAAGAAACAGCTGGATCGCCACATTGTTGAGCATGCCACCCGACATGACATTCTTCAGTTATCCTCCTACGAATTATAAAGAAATCAGTTCTCAACCATTTGACTGCGAGTTTTAAAATATTCTCCAATATATCCTAGCCACTGTTCTGCAACGCTCCTGTATGCAAGGGACAACTTACCTCATCTTGCCACTGCAACTACATGATTATCAACATGCTAAAATATTTGAAAGGCAATAATGTGAGACAATGTGCAATGTATGGTAGTCATAATTGCAGGAACTACTGGCGCATATACATTCCACAATGTCTGTAATTAAACAAGGTTTCTGGCCACAACAAACAAACAATGCAAACACAAATGTAGCCAAATACCTCCAGTGCGCAAGCAACCAACAACTCCATGCAGCAAAAAGGCGAATTGCCAAAAAATCCTCAATTAATAACAAAGTCTCCTCTCGCGCTACTAGCACAATCACAGCAGGCTGCGACCTCATATGGCACGTAGCTTCTCTTCACCACAGGCTGCATCCACCCACTTCCAACTCCTTTCAAGAACTGTTCGCCCACTACTAGACATGGTAATATCTCAGACTCAAAAATCATCTGGCCACAGAAAACCAAGTAAAAAAACACATTTTAGGTGCATCAGACTCTGGGGCAACTCATGCTATGTCCACTGACAACCACATCAAAATGTTCATATATTCACTTAACGACACACAAGTTTCAGGTATAAGCAGACTCTGGGACTCATTACACTTAATTATGTTCATTGACAGCCACACCAAAATGTTTTCGTGGCACTTCTTTTCATATTCAGATAAAGATACTGTACAGAATTAGTAGAAGGCACACGTAAACCTTGTTGAGCAACAAAGAGTTCATGAAGATCATGAAAGCATTCACACTGTACCCCTTTAAGAAAAGTTTCTCATAATTGACATAGATCAAAAGTCTCAGACTTGACACAGTAAGAGAAATAGATCATATTGAATAAAAGTAAGTCATTCAGAGTGGATAATAACAGACTAACCAAGCGGATGTTCACATTACTCAACAGCTACAAATCCAAGCCCCCATGGTTCATAGAGACTGAAAAGGACGTGGAAAACGCTGGAATTGCAATAGAAAACAGAACACATTTCAGAAAGACAGTTCAAAAGGCAGAATTTCAGGAGAGAGAGAAAACTAGACAAAAGTGGACTCGAGAAGAAAGGGAACAACACTCTAAAAAGGATTAAGGAAATTTGGAAACTAAGGAAACCTAATACAATGAAGAGCAGCCAAAGTTGATTCATTGTGCCCTCCAAATGGGTTATTCGAAAGTAGTAGTGCACTCGAATATAAAAGTCAAAATTATGTGAATAGACACATACGCTCAGTGCTCAGTAAATGACTTGAAACGTGCGACCACAGATAATTACATAAGTGTGGCAAAGTCCTTGAAGTACAGTTGTAAATATGAAGTTTAGGCCAATCACATAGTGGCAAACTTGTTCTGTAGAAATTCATTTTCTGATGGAACAGTACACAGTCCCCCACAGAGTACGTGTCTTGACCTTAGGCATTAATGGTGGCCATACCTTAAAAATTTTACACTTTTAGATCCCAGAGTTGATATATACGTAGTAGTCATATTTTAATTATGATACTATAGAAAAATTAGCATTGCTCAAAGATACATTTAGATACATAATAAGATTTACAGGTAAACAATCAAAATATGAAGCCCATATAAGCCAAGTTGTGTGGTAGATATTTAAGAAAAAATATATACGACTATACATGCAATTCTTTCCTATCAAGTATGAGTGACTTAAGCTCCAGTCAGTGTCATTTCTCATGACTGCATATTCAGTTTAGGTGTCAATTTATCATACATTCAATCATTGAGTAATGGGTCTGTGATTATCACAAGTACTTCCTTGTTATTTCAGCATAAATGTTTAATTTCCCAAACTTCATTATAATGTTCACATGATGATCATCGAATAGAAAATAGTATGTACCAACACAAGGTCAATGTCATCAGTTGTCAACTTTTCTGTGTGTGGAGTCAGAATTGTATGGTCACATGTAGTCACAACAGTAAAATAAATATGACACTCAAAAAGACATATCTTATAAAGCGACTAATAATGACATAATTTACTCTTAAGATGCAATACAAAAAACATTTATGAAAGAAATGTTATTAATTGAAGCAGATAACTACTCTTTAGCTTCAGTATTGCTTAATGACAAGAGAAAAAAAATCTTACAATTATTAACTTAACAGGATAGAGCTATCTCTGCTGTAGCAAAACCATAAGAGAAAGCCTGAAATAAAATTGTTTAAATAGAAAACAATAAACTATTGAGGTAACTTAATGTATGCAGTTATCTACACATGCATAAAAATATAGCTGATCAGCTTGCACTAAGGCGTAAAAATGCTATACTCTGAAAAGGTGGTCAAAATGCATTACATATTTATATATGAGTCATGGATCAATGTTTTTTAGCACGACTGGATACTTCTGGACTGTAGTTCTCCATAACAGACCACTGCATCATTTGTTTTGTTAGAAAGTAACTTTCTCCCTACGTACATTATACTCCAAACTGAAAATATTTTTTAGTTCTTAGAAATGCAAGTAGAGTTCTATGTTCTTTGTATTACTACTGCAATAAAGAAAAATTCAATTATGATCATGTCACACACAAAAAGAAAGTGAGTGTAAACAGTAATAAGTAGAAAAAACAATTTTTCACTACACAACTTCGCAAAGTTAGAAAATTCATTTCTCAGATAATTCAGCAGTAGAGAAAAAATCGTTGTAAAACTATCTATGCTCATTACTCGACAGATACAGCCACATGTGCACTCATATCTCCAAAACAGCTGAAAAGAAAAGTGTCTTCTGCAAGTGCTGGTGCTTTTATACAGATAAAAGTTTCGTGTTTCCTAGAATATACTACGTTTATAGCAGGTATAATTGGTATCTCGAACTGTAATTCGTTTTCTTTCCATAATCAACAGCTCTTAGCGTCATAATACACCTCATCAGTAGCAACTATTCATGCATCAACAGAAACAAGGGTAGGACCAATGAAATCAATTTGGAATATGATAAATGCAAACTTGGACAGAATCGAAGTGAAAACCCCCAACATTGTTCTTAAAAGTGAAGGCAAAACTCCAAATGATCCTTAACAAATTGCCACTATATTTAATAGCCACTGTAAAAGCTTAGTACAAAATCTTATTAAAAAAATCGGTCACACAAAGGCAATCATAACATCTCTGTAAATCCTAAAACTATGTTTTTGTATCCTATAACAGTACAAGAGAAATTTGTTAACGTCGAGTATAGATTTAAGTGTCAGGAAGTCGTTTCTGGAAGTATTTGTATGGAGTGTAGCCTTGTATTGAAGTGAAACATGGACGATAAACAGTTTGGACAAGAAGAGAATAGAAGCTTTCGAAATGTGGTGCTACAGAATAATGTTGAAGATTAGGTGGGTAGATCACGTAACTAATGAGGAGGTATTGAATAGGATTGGGGAGAAGAGAAGTTTGTGGCACAACTTGACTAGAAGAAGGGATCACAAATTTAGCATTGGAGGGCAGTGTGGGGGGTAAAAATCGTAGAGGGAGACAAAGAGATGAATACACTAAGCAGATTCAGAAGGATGTAGGTTGCAGTAGATACTGGGAGATGAAGGAGCTTGCACAGTATAGATTAGCATGGAGAGCTGCATCAAACCAGTCTCAGGACTGAAGACCACAACAACAACAAACAGTACAAGAGGCAGAGAATTCAGTCAGCAAACTAAAAAAATAAATTTTCCTGTGGTACATATGTCATTTTAGATAAAGTAACTATACACAGCAAATGTATTGTTCCTCTGCTCATTGATATAATTAATGCTTTCCAGCAGTGGTACTTTACCTAGTGAACTCAATCTGTCACTAATAAAACCATTGTAGAAGGAGTGATCCTTATGATCTAAAAAACTACAGACATTTATCAAAGTTGTCCTTTTATTCAAAAATTTTTGAAACAATAATCTACGAAAGACTGCTTTTTTTAACAAGTGTGGAATATTTGCCAATGAACAAAATCATTTTAGAAAAAAATATCGACAAACTGCTATATATAGTTTCCTAAAACTTGTTCCATTGATCATAAGGAAATAAATTGTGAACTGTTTCAGACTTATCTAATCCATTTGATATTACTGATAATAAAATTTCACTTGACAAAGTACTGCTATACATTCTGTGCAGTGTTCATATGTGGTTCAAATCATACTTATCAGATAGGTACTAGAAAGTGGAAATAATTAATGAAGGTAAATCCTTTTTTTCTGAATATGAGGAAGTTACTCATGGAGTACCTCAGGGATCAATGTTGGGACCCCTGTTCTCGTTGTGGTTATTTAACACATGTTGATGCTGAACTATTTGCTCATGATACTAATCTCTTTGAGCTCAGAATGTGACTGACTTACACAAAAATTAGATATAACAAATAAAGTAGTTAAATGTTTTATTTGAGAAAACATTCTACTTGTTAATGAGCAGAGAACATTACGGATGAATTACTAGCATACATCAAATAAAATAATCCCTAACATAATAGCGAAGTTAGACAAACAGAAAATACTTAAAATACTAAATTTTTAGGAATTTGGTTAGATGAGCATCTCGAGCGGGATAAATATACAGAATGGTTCAATAAAAAACTATGTAAATGCTGTTATGTATTAAGAATGCTCAAAATGAGTGCTTGTTATGCATTCATGCCTAGTCTACTGTGGTATGGTGTCTTATGTTGGGGTTTTTCAAGCCCAGCAAAATCACTCCTTTTTCTATTCATAAACAAGCAATGAGAATTATAAAAGGGATTGCACATAGGGAGGCCTGTAGGGAAATATTTGAAGAACTGAAAGGTATGACACTTCCATCTATTTATATCTATGAAAGTATATGCTTTTTCAAGTCCTATACCCAGCTCTTTTCTTTGAACAGTGATTACCACATGTATGAAACTAGATGCAGAACTAATTCCATAGAGAAGTACATAAGAAAACCCTGTATCAAAAAAAGGGTAACATACCATAGCAAAAATTCTTTTTAGTGCCTTTCCCTTAAGAGTTAAACATACCAAAACTGTACACTTTTAAAAATGAGCTTAAGACAATTTTACAAGTGAAAGCTTTTACAGTGTTGATGAGTATATAAATTTTATGATTTTGAGGATATCCATAACTTGTGTTAAACATAGCCATGTGTCACTGGATATGATGTAAAATTAGAATTTGTTTGGTCTATGTCTTTGGTTAGCTGTATGATTTTATCTGTATGTACATAATTAATAGTGCCTGTATATAACTCATGCAGATAATTAAGTTTTTTTGTATCAACATATGACAAGTCCTATATCAATGTATATGATAAAATGGCTGATCAATAAAGCAAAAGGAAACAAAACCTCAAAAGTACTGTCCTCTCAGAAATCCTTTCATGCCAAATTAGACTCTTTTAAAGTTTTCACTGTGACTACCTTTGAATGAATGAAGTGTGTGCATACAGTACCTACATGTAACTAGTATGGCTGAGGGTTGCTTCTTTTAAAGAGTGTACATTCCTTACCTTATCTTGTTCTATAAAAAGATGCTTCCTCGCTAAATCATATATAAAGCCTCATCTGTCTCCGTCAGAACAACATATTTCATCAACCTTCAGCATAATATTCTAAGAATCATAATCCATTTCAAATAATATACCAATACTGCATCAAAAATATGATAGATGCACAATGACAACCCATAACAACAACATAAGCCTAACATGGCAATCCTAAAGCAAAATTCCTCATGATATTCCATATCTGTATCAGGCAGTATTACCTAGATTCATCGTGTATGCATACAACTCTGAAATTATCACTCTTCTAAATACTTCATAAACAGCAGAACAAGAATCAGTCAGAAATGTTCCTAGTTAAACTTCTGCCCATCAGAAATACCTTGTTCAATTCAGAACCACTCGTACACAAACTCTCATTCAGAATAAAGTCAGCAGTTATACCTCTACAACTCATGACCTACTTCACAAAATACGTACCTACAGAAAAAGATATCTCATGCACTTTCCTCGAAAATAACACGATATTCTGTCTGGTAAAATTAAAGCAATATGTACATCACCATTTACCACAAGACGCAAAAAACTTCGTTATATGTGCAAACTATCTTGCTGAAGAAAAAAAAATGATTTCCTTAGAACCTCTTTACCAAGTCTACTCTGCTACACCAAGATCTCAAAAGAAAAATTCCAAACTCATGACGTACAATAGCAGAATTACATTTCAGTCAGATACTTCAGCAGTAATCCTAGAATAATACCAGCTGAATTCAAATTGTTCACAGATGGCTTACAATTCCTTATTGTCATAGTGCAAATATAGATGCAAGAAGAAAAATCAAATAAAGAAGTCTGTTTCCACTGTATTATCGGCTTGTCTGACTATGCTTAGCAAATTCAAAGTACTTTTTCTTTAGCTGACACAAATCATAGATCATCCCTATTCTTTAATATTACGTAGATTATCTAAAAAGATACATTAACAGATACACGGATTAGATGAAGAGTATGAAACAGTGCTGAAAGCTAAGATAATGTAAGAATAAACACTGCAACAGCTGAGGCACCTATCCTTGCCAGTGCATGTTTACCAGAGTACAGTAAACCACCTAGGGGATTATTCTTTGTACACTTTGATGTGCAATACATGATGAAGAACTCGTCATTTATGTGTGCAAATGGTTTCAAGTTCCACAGTATTTATATGTGCGATTCGCCATATGCGAAAAGGACTTTCGCACACCAAGAAAAACTTTAAGACTTTCTTTTACGAAATAAACGATGCAGTTTGAGCAACATTTTCTGACCTACCTGTAAACCCTTGGTGTTCACTCATGGATTCTGTAGCCTCTTCCTTTTCTCTGTGGCTTTCTTGATGTTTTCCAATGCTAATTCAATTATTTCACACTGTCTTAAACATCAGTGTGTGGGGAGGGCTACTAACTGTTTTATACGACCTAGCGGTGCTTTATTCTTTAGTATAAGGAGTGGAGGTAAGGTTGTAGAATCAGCTGGTAGTTCGTTAATGATATTCTTAAGATCAGATAGGTGTGAACCCCAATTTCTGTGTTGACGATCGCAATACAATTCGCTAAGTTTAACTAATTCTTTCAAAATGCGTTCTGAGGGGTGACAAGGTGGAATAAAACGTGATATAAATATTGATCTAATTCTTCTGTCTCATAGTTTTTTGTCATATATTAGAAAAATTGTTGGCCATTATCAGAAATTACTTTGTTAACATACCCTACTTCTTTCAGAAGATTTTTTTACGAATGCTGCAGAAACCTATTTTGCAGTAGCGTCCCGTACAGGTGTAAATGACACAAATTTGGAGGTAAGTTCAACTGCTACAAGTGAACTGCTACAAGTGAACGACAATGTTTACATTCGTAACAGGACTGAAAATGTCAACAGCAGCTAATTCTCTTTAAGTTTCACAGGAATGGTCGGAAATAGTGGTGTTCTGTTCGTGATGTAGATGGTTTTGCCTTTTGGCACAGTTTGCATTTTGCCAAGACAGTACGAATTCGCTTTTCAATATTGTTGAAGTAACATGTATCCCATAATTTCTGAAAACATTTGTTAGCACCAAAGTGTGTGTAACTCAGATGTGTGTAACCAAATGAGTTTGTTAACGCTTATCGTCTGGGATGCACAATACCGAAACAGGACTGTTAGGATATTGCATCTGAATAAAATGTTGTTACATACAACTCTTATCACAGTATTTGATTCGTTTTGTCATCTTTACAGGTTGGATCTTTCTCCTACTCATGAGCAATATGACATAGCAAGGATGAAATAAAGTTTTCAAAAGCTACTTTTTGCATATATATATATAAGTAACTAAAATGATTTTCCTTGCAATCTTCTTCATTACTCTGGCCTAAACCAACAGGTATATGTGAAAGTTTATTAGCAATGTTTCCTGAACCCGGAATGTAAATCACAGTAAAACTGAATTCCTGAAGAAACAAAGCCCAGTAATTTCCAAGAATGATTGACTCTCGAAGTCGCGGGGTCCAAACGATACATATCGAACGTGAGATCCTAAATCGATCACGCGACTCTCGCGGCGGGCATTATTAGTATGTTTACGGTTGTCACTACAGCAACGACAAAAGAAGAGCGTTACAAAAATACTTGTAATTACAAAGGAGACGACTTACCTTACTCGTTGTCGGTGTTGTCGTCATGTGAAAGTCCATGTGATGTGTATACTAAGGGAACAATTCCCTTTTTGCTATTAATTTTCAGAGGTGTGTAACTTAGAGCACCTAAGGGAAAGACGGAAAACAGATAAAAATGACGATCACAAATAATTGATCATAACGTCCGCCACTGGAGTCGCGTGATCGATTTAGGACTGCACGTTCGATAAGTATCGTTTGGACCCCGCCACATCGAGAGGCAATCATTCTTGTAAATTACCCAAAGCCCAATGTCTTAAACGGTCATGATTCTGTTTGGCTGTGGTTGGTTGATGCTTACGGGTGCTCAACGCTGAGGTTACCAGCGAGTTTAACTGTCATAGGAAACTGAAGTGCCCGGTGATTGGAATATATCTTAGTGTGTTTACATTGTAGAAAGTAACGAAATTTGTCGAATGTCTAAACTATGGCTAATGCTTCGAGCTGGCTGACTGAATAGTGAGGCTTCATATTTGGTTTTGACTCGACTAGCAAAAGCTATACTTTTCTGTATAAGAATTCCATTTTCTACAATTTCTTGAAACACTAGTACACCTAGACCAGATTTTGAACTGTAAAAAGCCAAAAAATCTGGAGATAAATCAGGGTGCGATAATGTGGGTGCATTAAGTAATGCAGCTTTCAGATCATTCTACATTCATGTTCGGTTTGGGCAACATCATTCCAGTCCCAAACTGTAATCCTACCTGTGAGTTGATATAGGATAGGTGTAGATAAGCTCTGTTAGGTGATTAAATGCCGATAAAAAATCACAAGACCTAAAGCCCTCTTAAGTTGTCATTTGTTTATATGTACGGCTTTTCTTCAATTACTTTCAGTTTTTCTGGATAAGGTGATATACCTGTCATAGAGACAATGTGGCCAAGAAATTTAATTTGCATTTCCCCAATTCTGATTTTTCTAATTTGACTTTAATGTCATACTCAAGAAATGTCTGTAATAGCTCGCTCAGTCCTGACTGTGTTCTGTCCACGAATTTTCCGCAACCGAAATGTCATCAACATAGTTGGTGATCCTGTCTTTTAAATGCTTACGTAAGATAGTATTAAGACCTCGGATAAATGCAGCAGTCGAAACATTGAGCTTCGATTGTATTTCCTGCTTAACTTTTTCTCTAAGCAGTAACATAAGGTAGTATAAAACATTTATTGTGTCCTTTTACCTTGAATTCGTAAAGAAAATTTCCTATAGTTCGTGCCTTGTGAGAAAAAACTTCAGAGTGTGACAGTAAAATTTCTAACAGTTAATGTGTGACTGCATCAAAATCTGCTTAATCTGCAAGTAATTTCTTTTTAGTTAATAGATTGTTCAGCTTCACAATTAAATAACGTTAAATTCAATGAGTGTTGTGCCTCGAGTGGAAAGAGAAAATGCAAACAGTTCACATCTTTATGGGAAATGGGAATATGGATAACTGTATACACAACAAACTGTTTCCATAAATGTCTATACATACATATATTTTATCACAAAGAAAGATACACGTGTACACTGTACAAGGTACAAAGGCTGAATGGAACATTAACATTGCGACTCGTCAGAGATCACGCTTTATGTAGTCGATGTGACGCCACACGGCCCCCCCACCCCCACCCCCCGCAGTGCAGAGTACTGCCTCTGAGGCCTGAGGGGAGGTCGTGTGGGCATTGGCGTCGGAGTGAGTAGTGCGAGGCGGCAGGCGCACGGCTGGAAGCTCCATCTCAGTCAGGGCGGTGTGCGAAGGCGCGGTGACGGGTTGCAGGTCCACATCGTAACCGGACAGCCAGCGGGGACGGACAAGGCGTCGGCCGTCCTGTGAGTAGAGGTGTGGGGAGGGGTGCGGCGCGCGAGCGTGCTTGCCCCTAATGCAGATCGAGCCATCCGAGGAGATGAACGCACGAACTCTTGATGGATCGCAATCTCGGGGGAGGGACAGGCTGTGCACTATCTTGACATCTAGTTCCACATTGAATGTCGAGTCTGCAGTGTCTGTAAGTAGCATGAGCACACGGTCGTCGAAAACGACAATCGACACGTCGTCGATGTGGTTAGGTGGTACATTACAGCACGAGGTGAAAGTCGGGGAGCAAGTCTCTCCAGTAGATGAAATGTCATCAAAACCTGTGCATGGTGTTGATGACAACATGCTCGGGAAACCCGCGAACTGCGGTGACGAATCATCAGAAGGAGAAGACCCTACCATGGGGTGAGTTGGTATCAGGCACGGCAATAGAAAATTCGTCTGGATGGTCCGACTGGGATGGCAGAGGGGTGTCGGAGTCCACGAAAGCAGGCTTCAGCCTGTGTAGCGAAACGGTCTGCGGGCGATCTTTAACTGTGATGTCGTACGTACTTCAGAGGGGTCGAGGTATGGAGGTTTCAGGGGTTGTCTAACGGAATCGTCCCTGAGCATAACGTGGGAGCACGTGTCGAGTGTGGTTGGCACTTAAGTGTCCGGCAGGGAATGACTGACAGGCGGGTGTAGCCGTGCTTGTCTAAAGTGGGTGCACATTCTACTAATAAAGTCTGCGGAGGTGGGGAAATCCTAGGGTGCTTGAGGCGGGATAAGTTCCCCAGGTAGAGCTGAGTTCTCGCCAAAAACGAATTTGGAGATAGTTCTCTGTACGTCAGGTTTAAACGTCGAACAGAGACCGAGTAATACCCAAGGAAGTGCCTCAGACCAGAGGCAGTCGTGGAACCTGAGCGCTGTTTTGAGGGTGCGGTGCCATCGTTCCACTAAACCGTTGCTTTTCGAGTGCTAGGCTGTTGTATGAATTTATTAATACCGCAAAGGTTACATAGAATCGTGAAAAGTGCAGACTCGAGCTGTCTACCCTGGTCGGTGGTGGTGATGGACGGGCAACCGAACCTGACGATCCATCATGAGACGAATCCCTTGGCCACAGTTTCTGCTGTGATGTTGGGCAAAGGAACAGCTTCCACCCAACGAGACATGCGGTCGATTGTGGAGAAGATATATATGGGGCCCTAAGGTCGATATGTACATCACGAAAACGTCCTTCCGGAATGTCAAACTTGCTAAGGGGGGGAGAGGTGCAGCGTCTGATTTTGTTGCATTGGCAGGAAATGCAGCTGTGTGCCCAGGTTTGACATTTTTCCAAACAAAACACTCGGTGATGATGCATTTGGTGCACAGACCCCAAGGTGGGCAAGGTTATGGAAGGCGTCGAAGGTTTGTCAGCGCAACGTGGGAGGGAGCAACGGCGGCAGAGTGCCGCTAGAGTCGCACCACAGTTCATCCGAAACGCCGGGGAACTTGGTTTTGGTAAACACAAGCTATGTCTGAGGATCTGTGAGGAGAGCTTGAGATGCCTCATCAGAGGCCTGGAGAGCGGCGAGGTCGAATAAATCGACAATGCGTGAGACAGTATGGATCCGCAAAAAGAAATCAGTGGGGATATTTTTCGTGCCTTTGGTGTAGCATACGTCCATAGTAAATTTAGAGACAAGGTCGAAGTGGTGGAAGCACCGAGGGGGTGGTTCCTCGGGAGGGTTGCAGAAGGCGTCCACCAGTTGTTTGTGGGCAGTAAGGATGAAGAAAGAACGACCCTCAATGTCAGGGCGAAAGTGTTTGATGGCTTCATAGACCGCCAGAAGGTCTCTATCAAAAGCGGAATATTTCTTCTGTACTGTAGAAAGTTTTTTAGAGAAGAAATGAACAGGTGAAACCGAGTCGCCTTTCTGTTGCTGTAATACTGCCCCGACATCGATGTCGCTGACGTCCGTAGAGAACAACAAATCGGCGTACAGATTGGGGTGGGCGAGAACGACGGCGTGAGCTAACACTGTCCTTAGAGCCCTGACGGCCTCTAGCATAGGTTCAGTAAGGCCTCTAGCATAGGTTCAGTCCAACGGACTGGCTTAAGGCCCGAAATATGTTCGCTGGACAGCGAGTCCGTCAGAGGGGCCTGCACGGCGGCGGCAGAAGGTAGATGTCAGTGGTAGTAATTTATAGTACCCAAGAAACATTCGGAGTTCTTTGTACGTAGCCGGGGATGGCAATGACGTGATAGCCAGGGAGGCTGTATTCCGTCTGCGGAGACGGTGTAACCCAAAAATGTCACAGAAGACTGGCGCAATTGGAATTTACCTTTGTTGACCTCGACTCCATTGGAGTTTAAGGTTTGGAGGACCTGGGATACTCGATCTGTCGTAAGATTAAGTCAATGAAACGTCCATGTTTGTGCCACATTCTTTAAGCCGAATGGCATGAAGCTGTATTAGAACAAACAGAGCGGCGTGATGATAGCAGTCTTTGGAATGTCTTCCGGCGCTACAGGAATCTGGTGATAGGAACGTTTACAGTCAATCACACTGAAGATTGTGGCACCCGATAACATATGGGTGAAATCGTTTATGTTCGGCACTGGGTAATTTTCCGTGATGGTACGAATGTTTAAGCATTTGTAGTCACCACACATTCGAAAAGAACCGTCGTGTTTGGCGACAAAGTGAATCGGTGAAGACCAATTGCTGTCCGATGGCTGAAGAATGCCTGCCTCCAGAAGTTCATTAATTTGCTGCCAGGCCACGTGCAACCTATGGGGTTTAGGCGTCTAACCTTGTACCTAATAGGAGGGCTGGCAGTGGTAATTATCTTATGTGTCATTCCGTCAGTGATGGAAGAGACTGAGAACTGCACACGAGGCTGAGTAACGTCCTGACTCGAAGTTTTGGGATGAGTGGGACGCGATGAGGCCTAGCCGTTAGCACAGCACAAAAGTCACATGCTATTATGTGAGCGCGGCATGCGCTTGTTTCGAGAGGTCGGCTGCGCACTCAGTGGAATGGGGTGCGCAACGACTGTCTGTTGTTATCTTTGCCTTGAGTAACAGGCGCGGGTGAGAGGCGTGGCGTCACGTGGGGAACGACGGTGGCCGCCGTATCACGTGGTTTGCGCGCGCGAGAGAGAGGAGGAATGTTTACAAACACACGGGGCAGTTGCCTGCGTGGTGGACGTGTTCGCATCGCGCCTGCGACTGTCGTTAGAAGCAGTATTTGAAACGCATGGCATTGCACGTAGCGGGTATGTGGCAGGTGCAGAGATCACTGAACGTGAATTGTCACACGTAATGAATGTTTTTGAACTAACCTGACGAGTGTCTGTGCTGGTGTCTGCTGATGAAGGTCGATCGGGTGTAGGAACTGTGGATTGCAGTTGCAGCAGCGAGGTGGTCGATGGTGACCTATCGATGCCACATCTTCATCTTCCTTTTTTAACCAACCTTGAAATTTAAGTGTTACATGTACCTGATTTACTTGCGACATTGCTTCAGCATAGCAAAAGTTTAACATCGCTTTATATTCACTTAGAAACTCTACACTCATAATTGTTTCTGTTGACAAAAGAATTCGCAGAAAACTTGTGCCTCTGACATGAAAACTCTCGAATTACACTCTTTCGGTCAATTCGGTTCTTAATTGAGGCAAAATTGGGCAAACAGATGATTGAGCACATTTACTAAACACTGTCTCACTAATCACCTGGACCATCAGAATCCAGTACAGCAAAAATTGAAACGTTGCCCATGGAAATTTTTAGAGTAGGATGTACAAGTGTATATTCACAATCGTCATTTTCTTGTAATAATATGTCCCTAATGTCTTCAAAACCTACAAACTTAGTACGGTTCATGTGTAGACTGTCAGGTAACTGTCAACGGTTCGTTTGCAGGCACGGCTGCTAGTCATTTTTGGTTTGCCTATAGTTGTCGCGTAGGTTGGGCGGCCTGATTTCTACAGTTGCACCACGCTCAGAATTTTAATTTCTACGGTCGCGCCAATTTTGGTTTGATCTGTCATCACAATTACTTCGCTTTGCATAACTGTAATTAACATTACTGTCTCGTGGACTCGATGCCCTGATTTCTACAACTTGAACACCACGTTGGGAATCAACTTTTGTGGGGTCACGCCAATTTTGATTTACTCTGTCATTACCATTGCGTCTAAAATTGTCTTCATGTCTGTTCCTGTACTGCTAATTCCTACAGTCAGGGGAATCATTTCTGGAGCGTCTGTAGTCCGTACTTTAGGGCTGATGTCTCATATCATGCCTGTTTTCGTCGCGTCTCTCATCAATCGTTCGCGCGAATTCCATCTAAGTTTTCAGCTACGCCGCTAACGGTGTTTTTCCCGATACTGATGGTATTTTCTCTGAGTTTTATCATTGTTGTCAAATTTAAGTTCTAGCAAAAGAGCTTCAAACGCTTCAATTCACCCTTACAACGTCCTGCCAAAATTATATGGCGTAATTAGATAGGTAATTAAGTCAGACAAATGCGGATTAATTCCGGAGAATTGTACGGATTAGTTAAATATCTCTTCATGCGCATCATCTATACAAAGTACCGCAAAGGAGTTGAAAAATTCGATTCTTCATAATTTTACGTCATCATAACGTTATGTTTCACGCGATATTGAGTTGTTTCGGACCAGTAAGCGGACAAGAATGCATGATAAAAATCACCGTATGTGTGACATTTACGTGCGATCGACCTCATTCTTGTCGCTTCTCTGTCGAGATAACAGCAAATAAATTTCAGTTTGTGGCCAATTGGCCTAGCATGTTGGTGGTAAAGGATAGTCAAATTGTTGTAACCACTACCTAGGGTCAGTGGCGGATTTACATACAACTCCACTAGGCACGGCCTTAGGGGCGGCACCTTAAGGGAGCGGCATTTTTTGCTCCGTACTCATTTTAACCTTTTACGTATAACTGCGCTTAAAAGACAAAAAAAATTTTAATATTGTTAAACAACTTGCTAGTTTAAATAAGCCTTAAGAACGAAATTCGACAATACAATCTTGGAGATACACATAGTTTACTTGGTGACTGAATGGAAATTTAACAATGGGTTTCTGTCTGGTATCATCTTCATGATTGTTCAAAATATTGTGAAGTAAGCTGTCAGGACGGCAATCTACAATACAATGTTTGAAACGTTATTATTCCGAGAATGTTGTCGGCTTCTACTTCACCCTACCATATTTTCCCCGTGAAAATACCGGGACCCCTGAAAAGCTGTGATAAACTAATCAGCAGCTTCTTAAATACTGTAACATGTATGGGCCTCAGTATGTAACACCCGGCTCTACTTAAATTTCTTGTAGAAATCATGGGGAAGTATCAAGTCAACCCACCATTACTGTAATTAACGTGAAAGATCTGTGGTCTTCAATATCTGAGCTTTGATTTAATGACACCCGTTTAACAAAACATGTTGATACTGGGAATGTTTTACATTCTTAAACACATGTATATACGAAAATAACATAAGCAGGGTATCTAATAATGTGTAAAATACACTTCACAAGTTTAAAAATGTTATGTATTTACTTATATTTTTGGCGAAAAAAGAAGAAACCAACTTTCGTCTGCCTCATTTATTGTATTGCAGCCTGCACGATATCGAAGTTCCCACTCTGTGCAAAGTACGTGGCATTGCAAACTTTAAACTTCTTAACTAAGGTTGTTTTTCTTCTTCGAGGAAAGGTTATTTTTATTTTATGTTTGAACGAAAGGTGCATTTGCCTGTAGACATAACAGCAGTGTTCACACAAATTACAGCACACCACATCAACTGCTAACAAGACTACTTAAACTTAATTTTTTTCTTTTGTTTTGACTGTTGGTTGACAATTTTGTACGTGCCTTAACATGAATAACAAGAGACAACGAGCAAAAGTAAGTGGGCCGGCATTTTGGAAATAATCGAAGGAAAGGCGAGAACGAGAAGCCAATGTTCTAAAAACGAAACAAATGTTAAAATTGCAGGTATGCATTAAAGAACGAAATCCGAAAGCGCATTGTGCGCCTTGTGCAGAACATTCTTTGAATTTAGTCGGCACTAGTGCTGCAAGCTGTTGTCGCGAAACGTGTTCAGTTTTCAATGTAGTGTAAAACCTTTATAATTTTTTCTCTGCTTGTACACAGCACTGGAATAAGCTTCTTTCTTTCATGAAACCAGGAAGCGAAATGGTAAAAAGTTGATCAAAAAACACGGTGGTCAGCAAGAAAGGAAGCGTGTGTAAGTCTATATGGAAACTGAGAGGGCGTTATCAATGCCCTCACACATATTACCAATAATACGTTTGAAAAACCACGTGTGCAAAATGAGCCTTCAGCTTTACTGAATCAACTCAACAGACTCGAAACAGTATTCATGATGACAGTTTGGAAGGACATACTCCAGAGATCTAATAGTGTAAATCTGAAATTACAAAGTGTAAATATTGATACTAAAACAGTGCATCAATTATATGAATTACTTGTACGATTCATTGCAGCTATTCGTGGCATGTTCGACTATTATGAAAATAAATCTATGGAGATTGTGACTGATGTAGACTATGAATGCACGTACAGGGTGTTTCAAAAATGACCGGTATATTTGAAACGGCAATAAAAACTAAACGAGCAGCGATAGAAATACACCGTTTGTTGCAATATGCTTGGGACAACAGTACATTTTCAGGCGGACAAACTTTCGAAATTACAGTAGTTACAATTTTCAACAACAGATGGTGCTGCAAGTGATGTGAAAGATATAGAAGACAACGCAGTCTGTGGGTGCGCCATTCTGTACGTTGTCTTTCTGCTGTAAGCGTGTGCTGTTCACAATGTGCAAGTGTGCTGTGGACAACATGGTTTATTCCTTAGAACAGAGGATTTTTCTGGTGTTGGAATTCCACCGCCTAGAACACAGTGTTGTTGCAACAAGACGAAGTTTTCAACGGAGGTTTAATGTAACCAAAGGACCGAAAAGCGATACAATAAAGGATCTGTTTGAAAAATTTCAACGGACTGGGAACGTGACGGATGAACATGCTGGAAAGGTAGGGCGACCGCGTGCGGCAACCACAGAGGGCAACGCGCAACTAGTGCAGCAGGTGATCCGACAGCGGCCTCGGGTTTCCGTTCGCCGTGTTGCAGCTGCGATCCAAATGATGCCAACGTCCACGTATCGTCTCGTGCGCCAGAGTTTACACCTCTATCCGTACAAAATTCAAACGCGGCAACCCCTCAGCGCCGCTACCGTTGCTGTACGAGACACATTCGCTAACGATATAGTGCACAGGATTGATGACGGCGATATGCATGTGGGCAGCATTTGGTTTACTGACGGAGCTTATTTTTACCTGGGCGGCTTCGTCAATAAACAGAACTGGCGCATATGGGGAACCGAAAAGCCCCATGTTGCAGTCCCATCGTCCCTGCATCCTCAAAAAGTACTGGTCTGGGCCGCCATTTCTTCCAAAGGAATCATTGGCCCATTTTTCAGATCCGAAACGATTACTGCATCATGCTATCTGGACATTCTTCGTGAATTTGTGGCGGTACAAACTGCCTTAGACGACACTGCGAACACCTCGTGGTTTATGCAAGATGGTGCCCGGCCACATCGCACGGCCGACGTCTTTAATTTCCTGAATGAATATTTCGATGATCGTGTGATTGCTTTGGGCTATCCGAAACATGCAGGAGGCGGCGTGGATTGGCCTCCCTATTCGCCAGACATGAACCCCTGTGACTTCTTTCTGTGGGGACACTTGAAAGACCAAGTGTACCGCCAGAATGCAGAAACAATTGAACAGCTGAAGCAGTACATCTCATCTGCATGTGAAGCCATTCCGCCAGACACGTTGTCAAAGGTTTCGGGTAATTTCATTCAGAGACTACGCCATATTATTGCTACGCATGGTGGATATGTGGAAAATATCGTACTATAGAGTTTCCCAGACCGCAGCGCCATCTGTTGTTGACAATTGTAACTACTGTAATTTCGAAAGTTTGTCTGCCTGAAAATGTTCTGTTGTCCCAAGCATATTGCAACAAACTGTGTATTTCTATCGCTGCTCGTTTAGTTTTTATTACCGTTTCAAATATACCGGTCATTTTTGAAACACCCTGTATAAAAGAGCACGAAAACGCAAACTTCATGAAGACGAAGAAGCGGACCCTGTAGAGTCAAGACACTTCTCACAGTACTCGGCAACTTGTGCGCCGAATCAGTGAGGAGGAAGGAAAGCTATAGAACACTGTTGGACTCCTTCAAAGTTTTCAGTAACCGTAAGAACAGTTCGGCTAACGATATTGTTGAACGTGCAGCAAAACTCCAGACATCATATGACACAGATTTGAAGCCTTCCTTCCCTAGTGAATGTGTACATTTCGCGGAACTTTTGAAATCTTCTGAGATTAGTGATATACCAGTCGAAATGAGAAAATTTTTACTAAGAGATAGGTTACAGTCCGTGTTTCCGAATGTTGACATTGCTCTTAGAATATTTCTATGCATGGCACTTACTACAAATTGTTCAGCAGAACGTTCGATTTCGGTTCGTAAAGAGTGAAATCGTGCCTACGTGCTACGTTGTCTGAGGATGGCAGACTGCGAAAGTAGACCTCGTGTACGTGCAGACGTGACTGAAGGCGCCCGGCAATACTAAACAATACCCGAATGACCCAGGACGCTCGCACTGTACTGTCAAGTCATACTGATATTGTAGTATATCACAACTTATGGGTATTCTTGGCGTCTGTTGAAATGTATACGTTATCGGAGAGTACGCTCAGATGACAAGGTGTTAATAAATAACGTAGTTTAGTTCTGTCGATAAATACGTAAAAGCTTTGCTAATAGC
The DNA here is from genome assembly GCF_023864275.1 of Schistocerca cancellata. Lineage (NCBI taxonomy): Eukaryota > Metazoa > Arthropoda > Insecta > Orthoptera > Acrididae > Schistocerca > Schistocerca cancellata. The sequence goes on from NC_064634.1 coordinate 7,950,166, forward strand.
ATTAGAAAGAGCTATGGTGAGAGCAGTAGCTGCAGTACAGAACTGTTCGACCCTTAAAGGTATTGTGTACACTTATTATGCAGCATCTAGCTACACAGACCCTAACGCTTTACACATTAACTATTAGATTATAAAACAAATTTGAAAAAAAAAGTTCAATGTGTGTGAAATCTTATGGGACTTAACTGCTAAGGTGATCAGTCCCTAAGCTTACACACTACTTAAACTAAATTATCCTAAGGACAAACACACACACCCATGCCCTAGGGAGGACTCGAACCTCCGCCGGGACCATCTCTATTTCATTTTCATTTCTTATGCTTTCCTATAGATTCACGTATTAATACCGAACGGTTTTTTTTTTTATCATCTGCTACACGTTCAAGTTACTAGATCGTAAAACGACAGTTTAATTTCAATTTTGAACGTATCCCTGGAAAAGTATGTATTAATTTTTAATGTGTGACACGTTCGCTTCAATTTTTAGATCGTAACACAACTTTTTTATTTGCATTTTCAAAGGTTTCGTATAAAAGAGCATATTAAAAGTGAATGTATAACAAAAATGCGTTGTCTCCTACACGCTCTGCTGAATTCCAGGCCGTAAAAGAAAGTTATTTTCCTCGTGCCCGTTTCTGTTGTCTTTCGACAGAAGAACGTGTTAACACAATGCAGTTATAAGTTTGTTTTATCCGCTGCCGTACACCAAGTACAGTTCAGGAACCGTATTACATTTTGATTTAGCGCGACAAGACCGCTGACGCGTCCTTCGGAACAACGAATACCTGTGTACGGAAACAGCTCACAGCGCTCCCACCTAAAACGGCAATTGTGAAGTGATCGGGTAAAAGTTATTATTTAAAACATGTTTTTTTGGGGTATATATAATATGGTGTGCCTTGGGGCGCAAAATTTTTAAATCCGCCACAGACTAGGGTGAAGTTCATTGCTAGCATTGCGAAAAAATTTAAATTTCCTAGCAGTGAGAAAATGTTTGTAATCAAAACCCCCATTTTCTGAACGGATGAGTTTTCTCTCATACCGTAACTCGCATTCCACTCATTGTGTCCTGCAAACATATAACGTTCACGAAAGAAGTGATTAGGATTTCCAAAATTAGTGCGTTTACTGTGATTTCCAATGTGTTATTTATTGAACCTACTGGTATCACTATCACGACTGATCCTATCTTTGATATTAGCAAGCTCCTGTGTCTTTCTCACGTCACGTTTATTTTGCTGATTAATCGTCATCTGCCCTTCTTCAAAGCGTTGCAGAGGCTGAAATTGTTCGGTATCGACTAACAGAACCGGCTGAGTATGCTCTGATCTTTTGTGTGAATCATTGATCGTTTGCGTCACTCTCTCGGATAATTTTTCGACACGTTTTGCAACAGTCATCAATTGATTTTGTGCCTTTCAAACTTCAGTGTTAGTCTGTAACTGTAAAGACTCTTTAACTTTTGCGCTAATTCCTTTATTTGCAGTTCTTGTTGTGACGTCTGTTAACGTCACGTCACTGTTGTTGTTGTTGTGGTCTTCAGTTCTGAGACTGGTTTGATGCAGCTCTCCGTGCTACTCTATCCTGTGCAAGCTTCTTCATCTCCCAGTTCCTACTGCAGCCTACATCATCCTGAATTTGCTTAGTGTATTCATCTCTTGGCCTCCCTCTACGATTTTTACCCTCCACGCTGCCCACCAGTATTAAATTGGTGATGCCTTGATGCCTCAGAACATGTCCTACCAACCGATCCCTTCTTCTAGTTGTGCCACAAACTCCTCTTCTCCCCAATTCTATTCAATACCTCCTCATTAGTTATGTGATCTACCCATCTGATCTTCAGAATTCTTCTGTAGCACCACATTTAGAAAGCTTCTATTCTCTTCTTGTCTACACTACTTATCGTCCATGTTTCACTTCCATACATGGCTACACTCCATACAAATAGTTTCAGAAACGACTTCCTGACACTTAAATCTATACTCGAGGTTAACAAATTTCTCTTCTTCAGAAACGCTTTCCTTGCCTTTGCCAGTCTACATCTTATATCCTCTCTACTTCGACCATCATCAGTTATTATGCTCCCCAAATAGCAAAACTCCTTTACTACTTTAAGTGTCTCATTTCCTAATCTAATTCCCTCAGCATCACCCGACTTAATTTGACTACATTCCATTATCTTTGTTTTGCTTTTGTTGATGTTCATCTTATATCCTCCTTTCAATACACTGTCAATACACTGCTATTCCAAGTCCTTTGCTGTCTGTGACAGAATTACAATGTCATCGGCGAACCTCAAAGTTTTTATTTCTTTTCCTTTACTGCTTGCTCAATATACAGATTGAATAGCATCGGGGATAGGCTACAACCGTGTCTCACTCCCTTCCCAACCACTGCTTCCCCTTCATGTCCCTCGACACTCATAACTGCCATCTGCTTTCTGTAAAAATTGTAAATAGCCTTTCGCTCCATGTATTTTAGCCCTCCCCCCCATGAACCATGGACCTTGCCGTTGGTGGGGAGGCTTGCGTGCCTCAGCGATACAGATAGCCGTACCGTAGGTACAACCACAACGGAGGGGTATCTGTTGAGAGGCCAGACAAACGTGTGGTTCCTGAAGAGGGGCAGCAGCCTTTTCAGTAGTTGCAAGGGCAACAGTCTGGATGATTGACTGATCTGGCCCTGTAACAATAACCACAACGGCCTTGCTGTGCTGGTACTGCGAACGGCTGAAAGCAAGGGGGAACTACGGCCGTAATTTTTCCCGAGGGCATGCAGCTATACTGTATGATTAAATGATGATGGCGTCCTCTTGGGTAAAATATTCCGGAGGTAAAATAGTCCCCCATTCGGATCTCCGGGCGGGGACTACTCAAGAGGATGTCGTTATCAGCAGAAAGAAAACTGGCGTTCTATGGATCGGAGCGTGGAATGTCAGATCCCTTAATCGGGCAGGTAGGTTAGAAAATTTAAAAAGGGAAATGGATAGGTTAAAGTTAGATATAGTGGGAATTAGTGAAGTTCGGTGGCCGGAGGAACAAGACTTCTGGTCAGGTGACTACAGGGTTATAAACTCAAAGTCAATTAGGGGTAATGCAGGAGTAGGTTTCATAATGAATAGGAAAATAGGAATGTGGGTAAGCTACTACAAACAGCATAGTGAACGCATTATTGTGGCCAAGATAGATACGAAGCCCACACCTACTACAGTACTACAAGTTTATATGCCAACTAGCTCTGCAGATGACGAAGAAATTGAAGAAATGTATGATGAAATAAAAGAAATTATTCAGATAGTGAAGGGAGACGAAAATTTAATAGTCATGGGTGACTGGAATTCGAGTGTAGGAAAAGGGAGAGAAGGAAACGTAGTAGGTGAATATGGATTGGGGCTAAGAAATGAAAGAGGAAGCCGCCTGGTAGAATTTTGCGCAGAGCATAACTTAATCATAGCTAACACTTGGTTTAAGAATCATGATAGAAGGTTGTATACATGGAAGAACCCTGGAGATACTAAAAGGTATCAGATTATATAATGGTAAGACAGAGATTTAGGAACCAGGTTTTAAATTGTAAGACATTTCCAGGGGCAGATGTGGACTCTGACCACAATCTATTGGTTATGACCTGTAGATTAAAACTGAAGAAACTGCAAAAAGGTGGGAATTTAAGGAGATGGGACCTGGATAAACTGAAAGAACCAGAGGTTGTACAGAGTTTCAGGGAGAGCATAAGGGAACAATTGACAGGAATGGGGGAAAGAAATACAGTAGAAGAAGAATGGGTAGCTTTGAGGGATGAAGTAGTGAAGGCAGCAGAGGATCAAGTAGGTAAAAAGACGAGGGCTAGTAGAAACCCTTGGGTAACAGAAGAAATTTGAATTTAATTGATGAAAGGAGAAAATATAAAAATACAGTAAATGAAGCAGGCAAAAAGGAATACAAACGTCTCAAAAATGAGATCGACAGGAAGTGCAAAATGCTAAGCAGGGATGGCTAGAGGACAAATGTAAGGATGTAGAGGCTTATCTCACTAGGGGTAAGGTAGATACTGCCTACAGGAAAATTAAAGAGATCTTTGGAGATAAGAGAACCACTTGTATGAATATCAAGAGCTCAGATGGAAACCCAGTTCTAAGCAAAGAAGGGAAAGCAGAAAGGTGGAAGGAGTATATAGAGGGTCTATACAAGGGCGATGTACTTGAGCACAATATTATGGAAATGGAAGAGGATGTAGATGAAGATGAAATGGGAGATACGATACTGCGTGAAGAGTTTGACAGAGCACTGAAAGACCTGAGCCGAAACAAGGCCCCCGGAGTAGACAACATTCCATTAGAACTACTGACAGCCTTGGGAGAGCCAGTCCTGACAAAACTCTACCATCTGGTGAGCAAGATGTATGAAACAGGCGAAATACCCTCAGACTTCAAGAAGAATATAATAATTCCAATCCCAAAGAAAGCAGGTGTTGACAGATGTGAAAATTACCGAACAATCAGTTTAATAAGCCACAGCTGCAAAATACTAACACGTATTCTTTAGAGACGAATGGAAAAACTTGTAGAAGCCGACCTCGGGGAAGATCAGTTTGGATTCCGTAGAAATACTTGAACACGTGAGGCAATACTGACCTTACGACTTATCTTAGAAGAAAGATTAAGGAAAGGCAAACCTACGTTTCTAGCATTTGTAGACTTAGAGAAAGCTTTTGACAATGTTGACTGGAATACTCTCTTTCAAATTCTAAAGGTGGCAGGGGTAAAATACAGGGAGCGAAAGGCTATTTACAATTTGTACAGAAACCAGATGGCAGTTATAAGAATCGAGGGACATGAAAGGGAAGCAGTTGTTGGGAAGGGAGTAAGACAGGGTTGTAGCCTCTCCCCGATGTTATTCAATCTGTATATTGAGCAAGCAGTAAAGGAAACAAAAGAAAAATTCGGAGTAGGTATTAAAATCCATGGAGAAGCAATAAAAACTTTGAGATTCGCCGATGACATTGTAATTCTGTCAGAGACAGCAAAGGACTTGGAAGAGCAGTTGAACGGAATGGACAGTGTCTTGAAAGGAGGATATAAGATGAACATCAACAAAAGCAAAACGAGGATAATGGAATGTAGTCAAATTAAATCGGGTGATGCTGAGGGGATTAGATTAGGAAATGAGACACTTAAAGTAGTAAAGGAGTTTTGCTATTTAGGGAGTAAAATAACTGATGATGGTCGAAGTAGAGAGGATATAAAATGTAGACTGGCAATGGCAAGGAAAGCGTTTCTGAACAAGAGAAATTTGTTAACATTGAATATAGATTTAAGTGTCAGGAAGTCATTTCTGAAAGTATTTGTATGGAGTGTAGCCATGTATGGAAGTGGAACATGGACGGTAAACAGTTTGGACAAGAAGAGAATAGAAGCTTTCGAAACGTGGTGCTACAGAAGAATGCTGAAGATTAAATGGGTAGATCACATAACTAATGAGGAAGTATTGAATAGGATTGGGGAGAGGAGAAGTTTGTGGCACAACTTGACCAGAAGAAGGGATCAGCTGGTAGGACATGTTCTGAGGCATGAAGGGATCACCAATTTAGTATTGGAGGGCAGCGTGGAGGGTAAAAATCGTAGGGGGAGACCAAGAGATAAATACACTAAGCAGATTCAGAAGGATGTAGGTTGCAGCAGGTACTGGGAGATGATGAAGCTTGCACAGGATAGAGTAGCATGGAGAGCTGCATCAAACCAGTCTCAGGACTGAAGACCACAACAACAACAAACAATTCCGATTGATTTTAGTGCGTTACAGTAAATTTCACCAAAAAATAGTATCTACATACTTTGATCCAGCGCTTGAACGATTCGATTTGCGATTTGGGCATTGGTACAGAAAATGACTGTCATAGTTGGAGTAAATAACGGAGTATTTACGAAATTGAAAGAAGAGGTACCACACATAATTTTAACACGTTGCTTGTGCCATTCGTTGCAACTGGCTGTTTCAGCTGCTGCAAAATAATTATCAAGAGATTTAGAGGTTTTTTTTTATTAAAGAGACATATGATTAATTTAGTCGCTTCTCTTCCAGACAGTATCTTCATAAGGAGCTATACAAAACCATCAAGAATGGACAGAAACTGTGGAAAAGATTATCCACTATATGACGAATATACACACAATGGTCAGAGCTAAAAACACATTTTTCCGTAAGTATAGTGCGCGAAAGGTGTCAAATGGCAGAGTTATTGCACGCTATGTATGCGAACGAGATTAATTACACATATATTTCGTTTTTGTATCCAATATTAACCGAAATAAATGAGGTCAATAAAATGTTAAGAGTCGAAAGATACAGATCACACCAAACTCTTTGATGAGTTGACCACTCTGACAGATATGTTTGTCAGCAAAGTTACATTACCTGCAAATAAACTAAATATTTCTACTCAAAATGTTCGTGATTTCTTCGATCGAAGATGTCTGGGATTCCGCTTTGAAAAGCAGTTGCTTGAAATGAGAGATAAAGGATTACCACGGGAAGACAAAGACATGTTGCGTAATCGGTGCATAACATTTATAGTAACTCTGAAGAAATAAAAAAACAGGTTACCAGAAAATTTGACGTTCATGTAAAAATTTTCCAGAATAAGTGTTGCACAAGCACTTAATCACAACAAAGAAAATCTAATTGATACAATGGCTCAGTTCAATAAAAGTGTAGAAGTTATAGCAAGAGTGGATTATCAGTGGTGACAAATTCATTTGTTGAATGAAACGAAACCAAAGACACACAAAAATTTTGGAATGAAGTATTGCATTTTAAAGATGCTCAAGTGGAATCCAAATTTGAGGAATTAGCGACTCTCCTAATACTGCCTCATTCCAACACCGATATTGAGGGACTACTTAGCATTATGAATGTGATAAAAAACAAGCGGAGGAATAGAATGAAGTTAAATCTTTTAACTGCAATATTTAGAATACGCTGTTTTAAGGTTGGCAGGAAAATGCTGCAATGGATATGAAATTCCAATAAACGTTAAAAAACAAATAGGTACCAAGGAATCGTTTCAGTCTGAAACCGATGGTGATGATTCATCTGAAGAAGACGAATTCATTTAAATAATTAGCTGATATTTATGACTTTTTGTATGTTCGTGACCTTGACTTATTTATGCATTGTATGTCCATTTAATGACTGAATATTGTATTACTTAATAATAAAAAGATTCTAATTACTAATATACTTATTGTTTTCTTTCATAATAATAAAATTTTTAGTGGAAATTTTAGCGATTATGAGACTAGGGGCACTTTTGTTAGTGGTTTTTGCACTTGAAACTGGTGGGGAGCTCACTTCAACTGTTGGCGGCACTGGATTAAACGGGTTGGTAATAATTTTTGTAAGACGTACGGAAATGTGTGTGTGACATTCCACTGCTGGGAGAGGGAGAGGGAGGAAAAAAAAAAAACCGTGAATTATGAAGAAATCAATTCTCAACTATCTGACTGCGAGTTTTAAAATATTCTCTAAAGTCTCCTAACAACTGTTCTGCAATTTCACTGTACGCATCAGACAACTTACCTCGTCTTGCTGTAGTTGTGTGACGGGTTGGTAATTCGTCTTACTGCAGTTGTGTGATCACTAAAACGCTAAAATATTTTCAAAAGCAATACTGCGATCCATGCAGTGTGCAATGCATGAGCATCACAATTGCAAGAACTACTGCTATATATTGAATGATCAGGAGTTGCCTTAAACGGTGTAAAAAAAATGAAAGAAAAATTATAATCTACTATATTTCCGATTTATATTATTTAAATACCGAAAAATTTGACACAGAGTTCTAATTATTCCACAATGTCTATACTCAATAAACAGGTTTCTGGCCACAACAAACATACGAATATTACTCTCAATGTACGTATTCACAAATGTTGCAAAATCCCTCCAGTGCACAAGCAACCAACAACTACGTGCAGCAAAATGGCAAATTACCAAAAAGTGCTCAAAAAATACCAGTCTCCTCCGGCACTACTTGCAAAATCACAGGAGGCTGCGACCTCTCATGTCATGCGGCTTTTTTCCACCACAGGCTGCATCCGACTCCTTTTAAAAACTGTTCGCTCGCTACTATATGTGATAATACCAGAGACTCAGAGTTTGTGTATGCACATAGACGTGCAACTTTCACACTCCTGGCCTCAACCTTCATGCCATTGTCCTTACCCATCTAGCCCCTCCCCTGTTCCAGCACTACACGCCCTCTCTTCCACCTATGCACCCTCCGTGTTTTTATTTCTCTGCTTTTCCACAACCCACTAACTCACACCCCCACCACCATGTTGTGTCTCCCACCATGTGTTGCTGCTTGTAGTCTGGCTTCAGCTGCCAGAAGCTGTGATTACGTGTGTGTGTGTGTGTGTGTGTGTGTGCGCGCACATCTTACACCATACACACTGATTTCCCTCTTATTGGTCTTCAGAGGATCTCTTGAAGTCAGAGCAGTTTGTTCAGTAGATTTTCTGTCCGTATCTCGGTCCTACGAGTGTCTGGCCTCTCACGCACTCTGGCAATTTCTCCTATGACAGGTGTCAAGTTTCTGAAATAAGTCAACTATTTATTTGACACTTTCAATCACTTTGAGACTACTGTCACTTGCAGTATCAGCCTGTTGTACATATGTTCAGATTTGTGGAACCGTTCTAAAGTGACAACGTCTAATTCCACATGGCATAAAAGTTTTTTAAATACCTATAAAATTAGCAATTTTATGGATCGAATAACAATAATATGAAAAGGATAGATTGCTAATCACCATACAGTGAGAATGTTGAGGCAGCAACTCAACATTTCCTCTGACTCAACATTTCCACTATATGGTGAGTAGCAATCTATTCATAACTGCCGTTAGTCAGGTTAGGTTTGTTTTCAACTCTAAAAGGACTTTCACACAACTGGAAGGGAATTTGCTTCAAATGGCTCTGAGCACTATAGGACTTAAAATTTGAAGTCATCAGTCTCCTAGAACTTAGAACTACTTAAACCTAACTAACCTAAGGACAGCACACACATCCATGCTCGTGGCAGGATTCGAACCTGCGACCGTAGTGGTCCTGGACTGAAGCGTCTAGAACCGTTGTTTTAACAGATATTGCTATTATGCCAATGAGCTGTTATTAGAAAAGGGCTCAGGCATGTTTATCTACTGAACTTTTCAATTTGAAAGAACTGTGTTCTTATTTTTATTTCGTGCCATTAGGTCCCAAGTTAACAACATTCTTGGAAATTGCGGCAACTGTGGTAGTAAGACACACAATTGCTATTGTGTAGAGCTAAGCATGTGCTACACATCTGTCACCACAATCATGTCTTTGTGGTCACATTTGTTGGCTTCATCAAGTCATAACTGAAATATTACATACCAACTTAATCTAGACCTTTGGCTATGGTACAGATAAATGTCTCCACTGCCAGATCAATAAAAGTTAACCTTGTGCTCTCTGTACCTAAAACAAAAGTAATTAATTCATGTCTTCCATTGAAATAAATAATTAAATTTAGCAATTCTCATTGGAAACCGTATACCATCACCCAATTGGTCTTGACCATCAATAACGAAATACCAGTACCAGCACACAGCGGGAGAACCTGTGGACACTAAGTGCAATTTAGGCTAATGTCTTTATGTTTACAGGTGCATGAACTACATTTTCGGGCACAATATAGAGATAATTCAATGTTTCACTGAAAGAAGAACTGGAGTAGTTGAAACTGCTCCCTTAGTGCGACTTCCAATGAATGGTTAAGTTGTTAGTTTGAGGGTAAGCTTTTGCAAGAATGTGGGTTTGCAAGTATTATGACTCTTCTTCTTCTCTTCCTCCCCCCAGCCTGAACTGCTTTCATTAGTGGAAACATTCATACTTGTACAGTGTAAACAGCATTACTGTTAAATAAAAATAAATAGAAAAAAATAATATTCCTTGTAATTTTCCACATGCAGTTCCCTCTCCGACACCTTCCTTATCTGGCTATCTGATAAATCAATGTACAATACATCATCATCTGGGAGTGAACATCCTGTAGAACCTAAGAATTCCTGGAGTACTCACACATTGTATGTTCTATAAATTAAAGCGTAAGTCTTCAGACTACCTGAACAATGTCAGGTCATAATGTCACCTGAAATGGATGACAAATAATGTAGAACACACTGCGAGTGACTTGTTCAGAATTATGAAAAGCAATTCAATTTGCGTCATGCTTCTGAAAGACATCCCACGCCCGTAAATTTTCTGCTACGTAGCCATTGATAATCTACATCTACACGGTTGCTCTGCAATTCCCACTTAAGTGCCTGGCAGAGGGTTCATCGAACCATTTTCATACTACTTCACTACCATTCCACTCTCGAATGGTGCATGGTAAAAAGGAACAGCTAAATCTTTCTGTTTGAGCTCTGATTTATTTTGTCCCTACATAGGTGGGTGTCAATACAATATTTTTGCATTCAGAAGAGAAAGTTGGAGATTGAAATTTCGTAAATAGATCTCTCCGCAAAGAAAACTGCCTTTGTCTCGGTGACTGCTACCCCAACTTGTGTATCACATCAGTGACACTCTCATCCCTATTGCGCAGTAACACGAAATGGGTATTGCACAGTAACACGAAACGGGTATTGCACAGTAACATGAAACGGGCTGCTCTTCTTTGTGCTTTTTCAGTGTCCTGCGTTAATCCTACCTGGTAAGGATCCCACACCGCACAGCAATATTCCAGCAGAGGACGGACAAGTGTAATGTAGGCTGTCTCTTTAGTGGGTTTGTCGCATCTTCTAAGTGTTCTGCCAACAAAGCGCAGTCTTTGTTTCGCCTTCCCCACAATATTATCTATGTGGTCTTTCCAATGTAAGTTGCTTGTAATTGTAATTCCTTGGTATATAGTTGTATTGACAGCAGTTAGATTTGTGTGATTTATTGTGTACCCAAAATTATCAGATTTCTTTTAGTACCCATGTGGATGACCTCGCACTTTTCTTCGTTTAGTGGCAATTGCCACTTTTCGCACCATACAGAAATTCTCTCTAGATCATTTTGTAATTGTATTGATCGTCAGATGATTTTACTAGACGGTAAATTACAGCGTCATCTGCAAACAATCTAAGGGGGCTGCTCAGATTATCACCTAGATCATTTATGTAAATCAGGAACAGCAGAGGGCCTATGACACTACCTTGCGGAACGTCAGATATCACTTCTGTTCTACTCGATGATTTACCGTCTATCACTACAAACTGTGACCACTATGAGAGGAAATCACGAATCCAGTCATACAACTGAGACAATACTCCATATGCACGCAATTTGATTAATAGTCGCTTGTGAGGAACGATACCAAAAGGCTTCTGGAAATCTAGGAATATGGAATCGATCTGAGGTCGTTTGTCGACAGCACTCATTACTTCAGGGGAATAAAGAGCTAGCTGTGTTGCACAAGAATGATATTTTCTAAATCCGTGTTGGTTATGCACCAATAAGTCATTTCCTTCAAGCTGATTCATAATGTTGGAGAACAGTATATGCTCCAAAATCCTACTGCAAATTGAGGTCAGTGATATGGGTCTGTAATTCAACGGGTTACTCCTATTTCCTTTCTTGAATATTGGTGTGACCTGTGCTACTTTCCAGTCTTTAGGAACAGACCTTTCATCAAGTGAGCGGTTGTATACGATTGCTAAGAAAGGTGCTATTATGTCTGCAAACTCTGAAAGGAACCTGATTAGTATACCATCTGGACCGGAAGACTTGCCTTTCTTAAGTGATTTGAGTTGTTTCGCAACACCTAAGATCTCTACTTTTATGTCACTCATGGTAACAGCTGTTCTATGTTTCGAATTCTGTAATATTTACTTCATCTTCTTTCGTGAAGGAATTATGGAAAACTGTATTTAGTAACTCCGCTTTGCTTTTGATTCAGTGAACCATGCATTACTCCTCCACAAATTACAGATGTATGGGATCAGAGACACTGCTTTAAAATGGTTTAGCTCTTACCTGTCAGGTAGGAAACAAAGAGTAATTTTAACTTCAAATGGAACCAATTATTCATCAGACTGGAAAACAGTTCCCCAAGGAGTCCCACAAGGTTCGATATTGGGTCCCTATCTGTTTCTTTTTTACGTAAATGACCTACCACTTGCTATTGATGTTCATTCAGTCTTATTTGCCGATGATACATCAGTTCTAACTGAAAATGAGGTATCTGAAAATATTCCAGAAAAAGCCAAAAATACTTTAGAAAAACTTGAATCTTGGTTCTATCAAAATGGACTAAAACTAAATGTAACTAAAACCAAAATGATGCAATTTGAAGCTAAATCAGTAGAAAGGAGTGAAATAAAGATAACTTGCAATGATCAGGATATCACAGAAGCAAACCACGTGAAGTTCTTAGGCCTAAATCTTGACAAACATTTAAATTGGAAGGTACACATAGATTACTTAGCAAATAAACTGAACAACTTAGCATTTGCAATGTGTATTTTGTCAGGTGCCACAAACATGGATACCAGAAAGATAGTTTATCACTGCTACTTTGAGTCAGTTATTCGTTATGACATAATCTTCTGGGGAAATTCAGCAAATGTCACTAGGCTCCTAGTATTACAAAAGAAAGTAATTAGAAAAATGTGTGTTGCAAAAAAAAAAAAAAAAACGGGAATTCTGTCGACCACTGTTAAAAAATTTAAAGGTACTATCTATCCCCTCACTTTACATATATGAGATGGTGGTGTTCCTATATAGAAATCAATATACACTAGACAATTTCCGTTTTGACCACAACTACAGCACTCGCCACAGAGATAACTTCAAACTTCCAACACATCGTTTAAAACTTTATGCCCAAACGCCAGAGTATATGGGGTTAAAAATTTTCAATAAAATAAAAGGCAGTAATATATTTAAAATGGAGATTGGTTCACTGAAAAGATTGCTCTTTACTCTCCTGGTGGAAAAGTGTTATTCTGTCGATGAATTCATTGAGGACAGCTTCACAATCTGAACACAAGGATTGTAATACATTTATTATTTTATGTACATGTGTAGCTGTAACTTTGAAATGTAAAACATAAGGTAAACTTTTGTATTTCTCTTAAAAAAGTGAAAAAAGTTTCTTTTGTAAACCCTGACATGTCTCCTGTACATCAAATCAAATGATTTGAAAATTGTATGTAATGAGATGAATAAACCACATAACATAACACATAACATAACAGTGGAACCACCATCGATAACATTTCCATCGCTATCGCGCAGTGACAGTATTGACTTTTTTGCCACTTGGGTACTTTATATACAACCAGAATCTCTTTAGGTTTTCTACCATATCTTGAGACAATGTTTAATTGTGAAAACTATTAAAAGCATCTTGGATTGACGTCCGCACTAAATTTCGAACTTCCGTGAAACTTAGCCAGTCTTGGGGATTTTGCGTTGTTCTGAATTTGGCATGCTTTTTTCATTGCTTCTCCAACAGTGGTCTGATGTGTTTTGTGTACCACAGTGGATCAGTTCTGTCTCTTATTAACTTATGCAGTATGAATCTGTCTATTGCTGTCAATACCGTATCTTTGAATTTGAGCCATATCTGTTCTACACTTACATAATTAGCTTGGAAGGAATGGAGGCATCAAGCAAATTTTTATCCGCTGTTTTAAATAGATATACTTTGCATTTTTTTTTTAGCGGTTTTGGTTGATATGGGTTTGAGCCTCACTACAATGACCTTGAGTTCACTGTATCCTGTATCCGTCATGACGCGCTCTATCAAATCTGGATTATTTGTGGCTAAGAGTTCAAGTGTGTTTTCGCAACCATTTACAATTTGTGTGGGTTCATGAACTAATTGTTCAAAGTAATTCTCAGAGAAAGCATTTAGTACAATTTCGTAAGATGTTTTCTGTCTACCACCGGCTTTGAACATACACGTTCACCAACAAATCAGGGTAGATTGAAGTCTCCCCCAATTATAACTGTATGAGTGGAGTACTTATTTGTAATGAGATTCAAGTTTTCTTTGAACAGTCAGCTATAATATCATCTGAGTCGGGGGGGCGGGGGGGGGGGGGGGTGTTGGTAGAAGGAGCCAATTATTATTTTGGTACGGCTGTTGAGTATAACCTCTACCCATAGTAATTTGCAGGAACTATCTATTTCAACTTCACTACTAGATAAACTACTACCAATAGACACAAACACACCACCACTTACTTTGTTTTAATCTATCCTTTCTGAACATGGTTTGCGCCTCTAAAAATTTCGGCAGAATTTATTTCCAGCTTTAGTGCTTTCCATCAGGGCTTGAAGCTCTGGTACTTTTCCAACAATGCTACAACAATTTACAACTACAATACCAACTGTTGCTTGGTCGATTCCTGTACCCTTTGACACTGGAGCACTTTTTCATCTTTCCCGAGACAGTCTAACCTAAAACACCACCCAGTTCACGCCACACAGCCCCTGCTACCCGTGTAGCTGCCTCCTGTGTGTAGTGGACACCTGAACTATTTAGGGGAACCCAAAACCCCACCACACCCTATGGCACAAGTCGAGGAATCTGCAGCCTACACGGTCGCAGGAAGTCTGAGCTTCTGATTTAGACCCTCCACTTGGCTCTGTACCAAAGATCCACAATTGGTCCTGTTGTCGATGCTGCAGATGGTGAGCTATGCCTTCATCTTGCTAGCAAGACTGGCAGTCTTCACCAACTCAGACAGCCGCCGGAAACCAGAGAGAATCTCTTCTGATCCACTGTGGCACACATCATTAGTGCCAACATGAGCCACCACCTGCAGTTGGCTGCACCCTGTACCCTTCATGGCATCTTGGATGACTCCCCCCGATATGCACACAGAGTGCACATTGGCTTTTTTTCCATCCTCAGCTGCCACATCCTTAAGGGGGCTCCATCACCTGCCTAACATTGGAGCTCCCAATGACAAGCAATCCAACCCTCCGCGCTTGTCCGGACCTCTCAGGAAGACCGGCCACTGCCGCAACAGGTGAGACCACCCTTGCTGGCTCAGAAGTACTTTCAGCAGTGGGCAGTACCTCCAACATGTTACGGAGGTGTAAGGATACAGCCTTGCAGCCAGCACCAACTTTCGCCTTCCGGCCAGGGATCGCAATCCCGCCACGGTTCGCCAATCACCGTCGAGCAAGTGTCGACCAGCAGGGGCGTCCGAATCCGAGGCCGCAGCGGCATCAGAGATCCCAGGTGATGCTACAGGTTCCAGAGGCGCCAAAGCGCTCACCTCGGGTGTCCCAATGTCACCGCAGCCCAAGGCAACAGCTTGAAGCCTGTCGACCACAGGCAACACAGCTTCCAGCAGTTTACGGATGGTGGCCAATTCCCCCTGAATCCGTACACAACAGGCGCAGTGCCTATCCATCCCTAACAAGAATGTTCAAGGTTGGCTTAGGTTGGGCTTTATTATGTATGAGGTTGGGTCAGTATTTAGGATTTAGAGGTCTTGTATATCTGAGTGACAAAAGTGGTTTACTTTATTCCTTTTTGATAATATAGACTGTGTGCAATTTACAGAGTCTGCGTACAAGGTGTTGGGAACATTTTTTTTTTCCGATGTGACTGTCACAGTGCACTCACACCACACATGCTCTATGATGGCGGTGCGACCTTCCACTCGTGCCAAGCGCCAGTCGTCTGCGAGTGTTCATTTAGGCGGGGTACTGTTTTTAGTGGAACCCTGTCGATTGACTCAGTGTAAGCATAAAATGCAGTGAGTGATTGAAACAGCAGTATGCCTTTGTATTGGACTGGACAAATTGGGTATAGAGACATTGGCCATGATTCACCAAGTGTTGAAGGCTGAAAGCACATCGAAAACTACAGTTTTTAAGTGGTACAAGCTCTTCAAAGACGGCCAAGAGAGTGTGGAGGAGCCCTGCACTGTGTGTGTGTGTGTGTGTGTGTGTGTGTGTGTGTGTGTGTGTGTGTGTGTGCGCGCGCGCGCGCTTGCGTGTGAGCGCACGCGTGTGCGTGCTTGCGAAGACCTTCTGCATTTTTTGACGGAAAGATATAACCGCCATTCGGCTGTGTGATATGCTTTGCTTTGAAAGATCCCCAGATTTTTTAAAAAAATAATCACAGGAGACAATACTTGATTATTCGAATGAGCCCCTGAAACAAAGCAGTGAAGTTTCGAATGGCACAATGCAGCAGCATCTCATCCAAAGAAGGCTCAAATGATCAAATCCATCGCCAGAAATTGGAAATTTATCACAACAAAGCACCCAGCCACATGCATTTCAAGGTCACTGACTATTTGACAATAAACAGCATTGCAACCATTCGCCAACCGTCTTGCAGTCCCCAATATGGTGCAAACAGGGTATTTGCTATTCCCAAAAGTGAAATCCTCCCTCAAAGGACACTTCCACGGAACACTATAAGTGCCGCTGAAGGAGCTACGGCCACTTACACTTAAGGACCTTCCAGACTCTGCCTACCAGGGACCCTTCAAGTCTTGGAAAAGCCGCTGACAAAAGTGAGTCTATGCTCGAGGGCTGTACTTTGAAGGATTTTGAGGTGTTGTATCAATACCCGAAATAAACCTATTTTCTTGAAACTTTTCTAGCTACTTTTTATACAAACGCTAGATGTTCTTGCAAATAAAATACTTGCACAAATAGAGAAAAACTGCAGGGTGTCCCACAATACAGTCCCTGATTTCAAAATTAAATATCTCAAAAACTAAGATTGTAGGCTAGAGCAACAAATGGTATATTTATTGTGAAAGCTGTAAGGTTTTTGTATAGAAGCTTCAGAATACAGTATACTCCTCATTATTTGCTGTAATGTAGGAGAGAAGATGTAAGTAATTGAAGAACATGAATAATAAATATGTTTTCAACCAAGTCTAATGGACAAGTAGTAGCAGCAACATTGGCGGCCAACAAACAGGCGCACTCGGAACGTGGCTAAGTGCAGTCTACTTCTACTGCCAGTCTGCCTTAGCATCCACTGCTGCCTCTGGCAGTTGGAACCTTCGCAGCCAGTCTCCATGTGTTGACACACATGGCTTTTCTTTTATGTATGAATAATTCGGAAACTGGATAATCCGTACACAAATAATCGGGAGTACCAAGCTGTTACAGATGGCACTGTAATTGCAATACGTAGCACCTACAAATAGTGCACTATAGCTCAGAGTGGTGAGTTCCACCACTGAAACATGAAAGGGGGTTACTGTACCGCTGTACCGAAGGAAGATGTTTGAAATTGTGTATTACACTTAACAACATGTTCATGTTGGAACATGGTAATACAGCAGTAGGGTGCAGTTTTCGAACACGATTTCATGTTCCAGAAGGACCTGATGTGAAAATCGTTCACATGCTCTTCACCAAATTCCAATGGACTGGCAGTGAGGCTGAAGATCTAGCACAGAATGTTGGCCCCAGGCAAACTGTAGTCATTCCTGGAAATGTTGCCAAGGTTTCTCAAATTACTCCACAAAATTCAAGGAAATATGTCTGAAGAATTGCAGCAGATACTGGTATGAAGCATTCCAGCACATAGAAAATACTGTGACAGAGCCTGTATATCTTTCCATTCAAAATCCAAAGCCACAAGGCCACAACTGTACCTTTTGCTTTCCATCTTATCCCATCCCATGCACCACGAAGGAGGCTGTAAGGAGAGAGATCAACAGAATGCTAAATGGGGAAATACTATAACCACCCTTTTCTCCATACTGTAGCCCCATTTTGGCCATCAGCAAATGAAACGCTAGTGCCTGCCTCGCGCTCGCTGCGCGAGCAATAAATAAAATTATTGTGTGTCAGGTCACAGCCTGACAACCTGGAAGAACAGCTTATAAAATCCCGTAATGTTAATTATCTCTTCATAATAGATCTCTGACCTTATACTCGCAACTTGCACTACATGAAGACACCCGTAAGTACACTGCTTTTGTATGTGGGGGCAGAAGCTACGAGTTCTGTGTTCTGCCTTCTGGTTTAAACGTCAGTGCAGATGTATTTATTTCTGCTTTAGAGTGAGTCTTAGGACCAGAACTGTTAAGTAGAGTCACTGAGGATGTTGATGATTTACTGATTGCTACTCCCACATGGTCAAAACACTTAAGTCTCTTGGCTAAGGTCTTGTATCGGTTTTCACAATACAATGCCACAGTCAACCTAATGAAGTCACATATCAGTAAGGAAAGGGTTAAATTTCTTGGACACACAATATCACCTCAAGGCATACTTCCAGACCCTAAGAAGCTCGATGCTATCAGAAAATTTATACCACAGCAGCTTTTAAATAGTGATGCTGTATTGAATCTTCTATAGAAGAACCACACTTGGTTATGGACCAAGCAATGCCAAACTGACTTTGACAACATTAAAGAAGCTCTTCTGAATGACAACATTTTACATCATCCTGATATGATCCAGGATATTTTTGTCCGTGTACAGATGCGTGCTCGCAAGGGCTGGGGGCTTGTTCATTACAAATCACTGATGCGAAAGGGGAGCTTAGCCACCAAGATAATTAGTTTTGCTAGTAGGACCCTATCTGAAGCTGGACGAGCACATTCCGTGAGTGAATTGGAAACTCTCATGATAATATGGGCGTTCAAGAAGTTTGAATATTACCTGTGCGGAAAGCATATCACGGTGTATTGTGACCATCGGTCTTTGTCCTTCCTTCTCACTTGTAAACTCTTACACAGGAGGATTGCTACATGGTGTTGGTGTTCGTATTTATGGGAATTTGATTCTGAAATTGTGTATATCAAAGGTAATCAAAACTTAATTGTTGATGTCTTATCAAGGCTTCTACAAGGTTTAGCCAAATTCTTAGACTTCATGGAGAACAATTCAGAAATCAGGGTCCTAGCAATGAAAGATAAAACATAACAGCCATACTACATTAGGATGTGTGAAAGCATGGAGCACCTGCAGCAGAAAGATCCTAGGTGGCAAAGGGTAAGGCTAAAACTGATGCAGAACAATGATGACAGGTTGAAATTTTTTTTAATGATTTACATACTCGCAAGGGAACGGAAATGTGCGATATGTTGTTGCACTATACGATCTTTTCTCCAAGTATGTCATCATCAGAAGAATAACAACGGATTATCTACGCAGAGTGGGCAAGCCGGAAATATTGTTGACGGACCACACGTCATTCTTTACAGGCAACCATTGGAAAGAGTTCACTAGTTAAACAGATACTTGTATCCAGGTTTCACCCAGAAGCAAGTCACATAGGCAAGATATTTAAGGAATTTTAACAGATTTATCCGGTCTTACACCCCCCACAAACACAAAATCTGTATCGAACATGTCACTCTATTCCAGCAATTTGTTAACAATCTCCCACATAGTACACTGGCTTTACACCTAAGGAATTACTGTTTGACAAAAGACAAGTAGACAATTGGAAAAAACATCTACTCAAGGTCCCTAGGAAGGAAATATTGCATGAAGAGAAAATGTAACGCACTGGTCAGCACTGAAGAAAAGCTGAGTGCAGAAAACAATTGTTATGATAAGAAATTAAGATGCACTGTAGATTACCATGTAGGACAAGAAGTACTCCTCAGGACTCATCCAAAACCAACAAATTATGGTAAGTTGAATAGCAAGTGGCAACTGTTGTACACAGGGCCACTTGTTATATCAAAAATCCCTTACCCAGGAGTCTATAAGTTAGTATACTTAAACAGTGGAAGGTAAAATGGCTATACCCACACAAATATTTACGTGAATTTGTGCACTAAACAAAATTTGACACTGATCAAGCACGACCTGGAGAAATGTATATAAGGGTATATAAGAGATGGCCTGCTGTTCACTTGAATACACTTTTTACAACTGATGTTCAGTATTAGGGAAAGATTTCATTTTTGCCTATGTCATGTGTGTTTCCTTTTAGGATGCGGGTTTCAGTTACAGGCCAGAGTAGCTCAGAAAACATTAATCTCACTCAGAGTGAAAAATTCTTTAATTTGACACTATACTGTTTAAACACACTGTAGGCATGCAATTGAGAGAGAGTGCACGTAAGTAGTGAAATGAGGCGAGGACAGAACTGTGCAAGCGCAGTATCGTGCTTTAAGACTGACAACCTAACGTAAGTTGACGGATCACTGCCAGACGACAACAGCTTCGCAAAGGAGAGTCACTCGATCTACATTTAGAGAAACCTTATAACATGAGTTGACTCGTAAGGAAATAAAATATCTATAATACAGAACTAAATTATACAAAACTAGCTATGCACTGGTACTGTGTACAAGTTATTTACATTAATGCAAGTGGCTATTTACACACCACACAAATGGGGATATCTACACGAGGAATAATGACATATAAATTAAGTCTTGAATATACTTTGAGAAAGAGGACTGTACCCACCTAAGACAACACTTTTCTTTCCAGGTGCAGTAAAAATGACGACAGTACTAACGTGGGTGCTCTTACAGTTCAAAACAAAAAAGATCAAGAACGAACTGCGTACTGGTAGAAATTGAAAATAAGAGTACTGGAAGCCACTAGTGGCCAGCAACCAAATATGCCCTTTGTTTTAAGTTGGTATTTAAGTATACAAATATGTGTGAGTGTGATGGTTTGAATGTGTGCATGAAAATCTACAAAACGCCAGATGTATAAAAAGGCTGAACTTACGTCTCGTGCTACAAAATGAAAAGGTGTCAGACCGAGCATAACAAGTCCATGTGACTGAGGACAGCACCAAGCAAGAGTTATTGCAGTACATTTTGACATGTCTACAAGTTGTCTCAACATTGTTTTACACTTGTTCATTGGCACAATTCTTGTAAAGAGATATTCGTGCACAACTGAAGAACACAGTTTACAGTCGATGATGACACTTGTATAACACAATACTGTACTGTCAGGACGTACTGGTACGTAATAAACATGAAGTAAGTGGACTGATACGAATAGATAGTTGTGAAATGATGTGGTCAATAGTTCTCTCGTGATGTACGAAGGACTGCAGCAGTATAGTAACAACTGAATGCTTCTTCCTGCCTATAACATTTCCTGTACACCAGTAGGCACATCCTAGTAAACTTGTCAGAGGCATAGCTAAGTGTAGTTATGTAGGCGTACTGCGATTTCATGTTATGAAGCTTTCCTTCTTTTGCACCAGTAACGATGGATTACTCATATCAGGTGTGGTGTATGAATACAAAACTTATGCACATCATGTGATAATGTTGTATGCAAATATTTTGTCAGTACTGGGAAATGACATTGAAAAAAACAACAACCTGTGTAATGTTAAAGTGAGATGAGACAAAGCATGCAAATTGCTCACAAATGAACGCCTGAGAATAAAATGTAACACAAGTAATAATGTAAAAACTGAAGTATGTTGCATGACATGAAAACGCAAGAGGTGTAGGTTCTTTGAATGGCGTATACATATAAATAAATATTCGCACCATCTCCGTATGGCAAAGATATCGTAGGGATGTATGATTATGTCTCCACTGACAAACAAATTGAAGAATAAAAATAGGAATTATTTTATATACGTCATTTGTCTTTTTTTCACCAATCTCGATGTCTGTCAGTCTTCAGAGATGGTGCAAGAAAGGTGGATGTAATCGAGTTGTCTCAGTATTGTGTTAAGTAAAAGTCCTAATCTGCGGGAGTTGCAAGTTTTTCAACCAATATAACCTATGTCCTAATTTCCTTCTCCCGATACAATGAGGACTTGCATTTTAAATTCAGTTCTTTGGAGAGGAAGTCAACTCGAAGAAAAAATAGCCATCGCAGTCACACCGTCTTTGTTGTGCGTCGTGGGGAGAAACGGTAAATTACCAAGCTGCATACAAAAACTGTGAGATTTACATTTAATGTTTCAGAATGAACCTATGCCTGTATGCATTTCTGGGAAGACAATTTTTTGAGTGGCTTCCTGATGATTGATGCAGATATCTCTCTCCCCAACCAATATAAGCTACAGCTGGAACTGTCTCCGGTGTCTAGAAAAATGTTATTTTGTTAACATTTTCATTCCCATTCCCAAATGCTTTTTGTCTGACAACGAAAGTCAATTTAGTAGTGGTTATTTTAAAAGTTCATTGGAAAGATACAATGTGAAATGTGAAGATTTTGAAATATCACCTGTGGCGTAATCCAGCAGGAAGAGTAATGACAGAACTGGATACACACTGTCACACACTCTGCTCAGAAAAATGCACCAGACTGGAGGGCATGCTGCCCAAATTAAAAATTATTTTAAATGAAATGCCTCACTTAACTACAGGGTTAGTTCCTATGGAAATTATGGAAAGGAGATGGTTGCAGAATCACTGCTTTCATTGTTTCTTGGCCTAGAGGGGATAAGCAGAAGATAATTTAAAAAGAAGTGCTGAAATAAGATTAAGGTATAATGAATTAGCCTTGGGACCTGAATTCCAAATTAGAGATAGGATTATGATACAGACATATAGACAAATTTTTTCACCTTTGCCAAGATCTTTGGGGAGTGACTCAAATTTGTCACCTTAAGGCCTCAATGTTACAGGATCCAGTGCACAAAACTATTAAAGAATTATACAGTATCTCAAATGTGTGGAAGTATCACAAAGTACAGTGGATGAACTTATTTTGAAATATAAAATAATCCAACCATCAATATAACAACTAAATGTACAGCAATCCTTTGTATTTTCGTAGATCGTTTACAGGATGTTAATTTTAAATGGGGAAGGGCTGTTTTGTAATTTTGGAAATCTTTTACAAATTTTAATTCATTCATTAACCTTCCATCATTACCATTTACTAAATATTTGATAAGAAAATATCATAGTGACTATCTCTGGTTGTGAGGGAGTAGTCTTAACCTTTTGAGTCCCAAACAGTATGGAGAGAGATAAAAATTGAATTTTAAAATCTTTCACCAAATTAACCTATTTATCACAGTAAGCAATGAATACAAGTAGAAATTGGCAAGAAATAAACAATTATTGTTTTAAGGGTGTGGTTTCAATCTGGAACCACTGGGGCATACAGAGTATCAATCGCCCATTATTTTACGCAGTATATTTGAAAGCAATTTCACATTTTTCCTAAATGCAGTCCTACAGCTTGAAACTTCCAAGAATCCATAATGCCTAAAACAAACTATAGTCCTAACTAACAAGCAAAAATGAACCTAAAATTTAATAAATGTATGTAAAAATTACATACTGCCCCACCGCTTTCATTTCAAAACCAATCATAAAAGCAATAGTACAAACTTAAATGTACATTACAGGAACTTCACAAACACTTACTTCCATTGCCTATGGTCTCAATATGATCTCTGTACAGAAAAGCTCCTAAAATCACATAGCACAATCATTGCACTGACTGTTGCTTTAAACACTGTCTGCTATACTGCACTACATTTGTGGAAGTTCCTCAGTGTACCACTAAATGTCTGACTTGCAGTGGCATCGATGGTTTCGTGTGAAAGGCATTGATACTTAAAAACAAGATTAATGAAATGGTAGTTTGCAGGTGAAACCACTTGTGCTCAAAGGGGTAACTGGTTCGAACACGAACAAAGGAAATGAGGAGTGGCGCTGGATAAGTAAGGAGAGACTACCTGAAATATTGATTGTGTTCTTACCTGAGGCTGTAGAGGTGTGACAGAAAAATTAACAACTGTCACACTGGTATTTACAGCCCAGTGTGTACATGTGAGAAAGTGTTATAAAATATTTATTGATCTTTAAGTATGTGTATTTGTATCTTAGTTACTCAAATTTTGTAATACCACAACCCTTTTTGGCATCCTGTATCCTATTCCAGTCTTATCTCCAGTCTCCTGAAGAGGGCGCATATATATATATATATATATATATATATATATATATATATATATATATATATATATATATATATATACCCTCTGGCTCCTACCCTTGTAACCGCCCCCGGTGTAAAACCTGTCCCATGCACCCTCCCACCACCACCTACTCCAGTCCTGTAACCCGGGAGGTGTACACAATCAAAGGCAGAGCCACGTGTGAAAGCACCCACGTGATCTACCAACTGACCTGCCTACACTGTGATGCATTCTATGTGGGAATGACCAGCAACAAACTGTCCATTCGCATGAATGGACACAGGCAGACAGTGTTTGTTGGTAATGAGGATCACCCTGTGGCTAAACATGCCTTGGTGCACGACCAGCACATCTTGGCGCAGTGTTACACCGTCCGGGTTATCTGGATACTTCCTACTAACACCAACCTATCCGAACTCCGGAGATGGGAACTTGCTCTTCAATATATCCTCTCTTCCCGTTATCCACCAGGCCTCAATCTCCGCTAATTTCAAGTTGCCGCCACTCATACCCTGTCATTCAACATCTTTGCCTCTGCACTTCTGCCTCAACTGACATATCTGCCCAAACTCTTTGTCTTAAAATATGTCTGCTTGTGTCTGTATATGTGTGGATGGATATGTGTGTGTGTGCGCGAGTGTGTACCCGTCCTTTTTTCCCCCTAAGGTAAGTCTTTCCGCTCCCGGGACTGGAATGACTCCTTACCCTCTCCCTTAAAACCCACATCCTTTCGTCTTTCCCTCTCCTTCCCTCTTTCCTGATGAGGCAAGAGTTTGTTGCGAAAGCTTGGATTTTGTGTGTATGTTTGTGTTCGTTTGTGTGTCTGTCGACCTGCCAGCACTTTCATTTGGTAAGTCACATCATCTTTGTTTTTAGATATATTTTTCCTTCGTGGAATGTTTCCTTCTATTATAACCATATCATTATATATATATATATATATATATATATATATATATATATATATATATATATATATATATATATAGTGGGAAACATTCCACGTGGGAAAAATATATTTAAAAAGAAAGATGATGAGACTTACCAAACAAAAGCGCTGGCAGGTCGATAGACACACAAACAAACACAAACATACACACAAAAATCTGGCTTTCGCAACCAACGGTTGCCTCGTCAGGAAAGAGGGAAGGAGAAGGAAAGACAAAAGGATATGGGTTTTAAGGGAGAGGGTAAGGAGTCATTCCAATCCCGGGAGCGCGCGCACACACACACACACACACACACACACACACACACACACACACACATATCCATCCACACTTGTGTCTTGTATGTGTGGATGGATATGTGTGTGTGTGTGCGCGAGTGTATACCTGTCCTTTTTTCCCCCTAAGGTAAGTCTTTCCGCTCCCGGGATTGGAATGACTCCTTACCCTCTCCCTTAAAACCCATATCCTTTTGTCTTTCCTTCTCCTTCCCTCTTTCCTGACGAGGCAACAGTTTGTTGCGAAAGCTAGATTTTGTGTGTATGTTTGTGTGTCTATCGACCTGCCAGTGCTTTTGTTGGTAAGTCTCATCATCTTTCTTTTTATATATATATATATATATATATATATATATATATATATATATATATGAGACACTTAAAGTAGTAAAGGAGTTTTGCTATTTAGGGAGTAAAATAACTGATGATGGTCGAAGTAGAGAGGAGTAGAGAGGATATAAAATGTAGACTGGCAATGGCAAGGAAATCGTTTCTGAAGAAGAGAAATTTATTAACATCGAGTATAGATTTAAGTGTCAGGAAGTCGTTTCTGAAAGTATTTGTATGGAGTGTAGCCATGTATGGAAGTGAAACATGGACGATAACTAGTATGGACAAGAAGAGAATAGAAGCTTTCGAAATGTGGTGCTACAGAAGAATGCTGAAGATAAGGTGGGTAGATCACGTAACTAATGAGGAGGTATTGAATAGGATTGGGGAGAAGAGAAGTTTGTGGCGCTACTTGACTAGAAGAAGGGATCGGTTGGTAGGACATGCTTTGAGGCATCAAGGGATCACAAATTTAGCATTGGAGGGCAGCGTGAGGGGAAAAATCGTAGAGGGAGACCAAGAGATGAATACACTAAGCAGATTCAGAAGGATGTAGGTTGCAGTAGGTACTGGGAGATGAAGAAGCTTGCACAGGATAGAGTAGCATGGAGAGCTGCATCAAACCAGTCTCAGGACTGAAGACCACAACAACAACAACAACAACAACAACAACAACAACATATAATATTAGTCATTTACATTAATTGAAACTATTGTTTTGACATTGTTTACATTGGGCCACCCTAAATAACTGTTTTTCCAGATGCAAATTACAAAATGTTTCAAGCAAATGTTCTTTAGCAGCCAGGGGGGACATAAATCAGCATGATCAACTTCTTTGTAGCTTTCTTTCTTACGAAGATGTGAACAACAGTATGACTTTTTTAAATGGCACATTGTATGTTTTATTCGGTAATTCATTTCCTCTCCTAAAGACCTATTCAAAAATATATCACTGTGTACCATTCACCGAAACACAAAGTTGTTAAATACATAACATGACATTGACACTCCCAGCGCTTAGTGCAGGTACTCGGGGTAATGGAACACATCCACATGCTGACGTTGACAGAGGACAAATATAAACAAAAGTAGAATGCACACCTGTAATTCCACCAACCATAGTTGAAGAGTTGTGCGAGTAGAATGTACAACAACGAAGAGAAGGTAGAAATGCTACTAATCTACGGGGAATGTAAGTTAGCAGAACAGTAATTGCAATACTGTTTTCTTATGTACGGGTAGATTTAGTACAGTAGTTTAGTCCTTTTAAATACTGTTGTGTAGAGTAGGCATACAGTAAAGGCTGTCCTTTCTATAAACTGTATTGGCACAATGTTTCTTTCATGGTGGTTGTTGTTGTTCTTGTTGTTACTGTAGGTAGGCGAAATGCTACGCAGGCAGCAGAACTGTACAGAGAGTGATATCCTGACAAGAACCTACCTTTCCGACAGATGTTTTCTCATCTTGTTGTGACACTTCAGGAAATGGGAAGTTTCAACCCACGACAACGCAATCGTCATAGCACTCACACAAACGAAGCTGCCGAAGTTACTGTTCTCGCTTCTGTTGCTATGAATCCACAAGTGAGCACCGACAGCTTGAACATGAGATTGGCATTCCTAAAACCAGTGTACATCGTATTCTAACACGTCACTGGTTCCATCCTTACTATGTACACCTGCATCAAGAATTGCATGGGAATCATTTCCAGAATCCTGTACAGTTCTGTCAGTGGGCACAGCAGCAAATCCTCACGGACCCGAACTACTTCTCCAATGTTCTATTTACTGATGAATGTTCCTTCTCTAACAAAGGACAGGTAAATACAAGGAAAATGCATTATTGGTCCAGCGACAGCCTACGATGGCTTAGACAGGTGGAACACCAGTGTCAATGGAGAGTTAACATCTGGTGTGGGATGCTTGGTACTACAATTATTGGCCATTACTTCATCAATGGTAGTCTAAACGGCACAGCATATGCCAACTTCCTCAGACGAATTTTTCCTCCTCTTCTGGATGAAGTGCCACTAAGAACCAGAATGCTTATCTGGTATCAACACGATGGATGTCAAGTACATAATGCCTTGCATGCAAGTCGTGTTCTGAACTGAATGTATCCTGACAGATGGATTGGTCGAGGAGGAACAGTTACTTGGCCTACTAGGTCTTCTGATTTAAATCCTCTGGAGTTTTTTCTTTGGGGATGCATTAAAGATGTTATGTATCGCGATATTCCAACAACTCCAGAAGACATGCGGGAATGTATCATGCTTGCTTGTAGTTCTCCTCAGCAGGCAACACTGGAAGCAGTAAATAATTCTTTCATTCAGCGAGTGCACCAGTGTATCAGTGTCCAGGGTCACCACACTGAACACCTTTGAATGTTCTACTCGTGGGCAATGGTACAGGAGAGTCAAAGTTAATTTTGTGTTATGTTTTTACTTGGTTTTCATTTGTTTTCGAACTACTCCACCAAGTGGACAAGTTTGTGATCATCATGGGCTCAAGGTCAATTCTGTGTTATGTCATTAATAATGTTGTGTTTCACTGAATGGTACACTGTGATACATTTTTGAATAGGTCTTTAGGAGAAGAAATGAATTACCAAATAAAAATACAGGGTGCCATTTAAAAAAGTCATACCGCTCTTCATATCTTTATAAAAAACAAAGCTACAATGAAGGCAATCATGCTGATTGATTTCCCCCTGGGGTTCAAGAACATCTGCTTGAGACATTTTGTAATTTGCATCTGGGCAAACAATTATTTAGGGTGGTCAAGATAAATGGGACACCCTGTACAGAACGAAGGAATCATGTTGGATTAAAAACTAAAGTACGGTCATAATTTACACACAATACAAAATAAAGGTACATGGTAGGAATAAAATTGGTATTGTAATTATGGACTAATTAACAATTAAAGTTCTGATATTTCAAGTCATCGAGAGAGAGCTAATTTTATGTTTTTTTTAAACCAGAAACTGTTCATTCTCCTGACACAAATATGAAATGATTTTTCAGACAGAATTAAACATGCTCATGTTCTACTTGGTGTCAGTTAATAGAACTGCAATTACGACTATAAAGAAATATAAAATTTTACTCGTACAAAATTTAATTAATTGAATCTAGGCCTTTCACTCAATAGAACTAATTGCTCTGTTCACCTGAAAATTATAGGATGGTTTCACTTTAAGTTAGTAAAATAATATATGCAAATTAACAAAATATATTGTTGTAATGATAAAACATGTAATTTACAGTCTTAATAGAAACAGATTCTTTCCCATCTTTGTATGAAGTTATTCACCATTATTCCATGGAATTTTCTATGCAATTTGGGAAGATGTATGTAAAAACTTTAAATGTTAAATATGCAAAATTCAATACATAACAATAACAGTAACTGTTTAAAATCACATAAATAGAGGTGATTTGAACGCTGCCATAAGTCAGTTTCACATCAATCTTAGACCAAATTTTGTATCAACAGCACGTAGTTAAACTTTGTACGTTTGCCACTGAACATATAGCGTGTGAAATAAAGTTCTTGTCAACAAGAAGTACTAAAACTTACTTTTACCATTACACTATTCCCATGTGGCAATGCAGTAACATCAAGATGCACCTATGCCAGGATCAAGAAGCAGCGCCCTCGATTACACAATATGCTTGTTTTTTGGTGGAGGATATCCGTAATAAGACGTGGTATTTTTCACATCATTTTTCTTGTGTTAAGCAACGATACACATCCCAAACTTCACCCACAAAAACATTTTTGCCCCATTATACTACAATTTCAATTCTATTCTTTGTCACTGTTGCCAGAGATGATGGGCTTACCACTACTGCAACCACAGTGAAGAGGAGGTACTGCAGGTGACTGCTGCCCCTTCTGGACCTCATTATAACATTGAGGCAATAATTGTATTTTACTGGAAACTGAATGACAAAATGTAATTCCAAATGCACCTTAATGATACTGCGAAACAGTCTGAATTCTGCCATCTGTTAGTCAATATTTATCTATAACATTTGTGTCGGAATTTATTTCTCTGTCCAATCAATCAAAAAATATAAAGTGATTATTTAATGTGTGACTGATGATTTTATCTCCTGAGTTAACTGAATTTTTGATGTCAACGAAATTAAATTTCATGTTACGCGTCTACCAAAGATTGACATAAGAGTCTGATACCTTTACAATCAAAGCAAGTTGCAGGAATAATCCACACCTTTGATCATTATTGGAAAAAATCAGCAGTTTTATGAGGACAAATGAAAGTAATACTTCGCCAATTTAGTACCTCTTGATGAACAAACCTGCTAATTAACTACAAACTGAAGTTGATTGATTTTAATTCAGGACATAGCTAGAGGTGGCACCCTGGTAGGAAGAAATCCAAACACAGTAAGGCACATTAACTGAAAAACACACTTTCTCCAAACTTTATACATTGGACCCAGGGCTATAATGCTGCACTGGATTACTTATATAGTTAAGGAATGTGTAACAAAACAATGTATTTCATTGTCACAGTAAGGATAGAAACATTTAGTAGGTGAAAGAGGTATTGTTATAGTTCAGGAGGTCTCAGGATGAATAACTTAAGTAAAATATACGTTAAATATTTATATATGTAAACAGCATACATAATTCATAGGGGGAGTCGCTGGACCTGTCATTTGTAAACAGGTGAGATGATGATGATGATAATAATAATAATAATAATAAGTAAAAGAGTGGCAGGGAGTTGACAGTAACTGGCTACATTTGTGGTTCCCTCGTTTTATTAGGTCCTTTGTACCTGGGGTGTTGCAAGAGTGGAAATTCTGAACTGACAGTTGTATGGAAGCAATTTGTCATTGGCCCCAATGCTGTTGGGAATGGTTAGTAATAATTCAATTAGGAGCCAGTGTTCTTCCATTATGATCACTGTTTGATGCATTCACATCCATACTTATACATGAGTATGTACATATCTCCTGTGGAACTCCCTATATGTTGTTGTTGTTGTTGTTGTTGTTATCTTCAGTCCAAAATCGGATTTGATGCAGCTCTCCAGGCTACTCTATCCTGTGAAAGTGTCTTCATCTTCGAATAATTACTGCAACCTACATCCTTCTCAGTCTGTTTACTGTATTCATCTCTTTTGTCTCCCTCTCTCATCTGCAATAATGCATTCACTACGCAGTTCATAGTAGCTTACCTGCATATCTATTTTCTTATTCATCATTAATCCCATTCCTGCATTATAACCCTGTATTCACCTGACCTTAAGTCCTGCTCCGACTGCCATCAGACTTGTGTAATTCCTGTATCTAACTTCAATGTATTCATTTCCTTTTTGAAATTTTCTAATCTACCTGCCCAATTATGGGATCTAACATTCCATGCTCCAATTCGTAAAACGCCAGTTTTGTTTCTCTTGACGATGATATCATCCTGATTAGTCCTCGCCCCATAGACCCAAATGGGGGACTATTTTACCTCTGGAGTATTTTCCCCATGAGGCCACCACGACCATTTAACCATACAGTAGAGCTGCATGCCCTTGGGAGGAATTACGGCTATAGTTTCACCTTGCTTTCAGCCGTTCAAAGTACCAGCACAGCATGGCCGTTTTGGTTGATGTTACAAGACCAGATCAATAGATCATCTACACTGTTGCCCCTGCAAGTACTGAAGAGGCTTCTGTCCCTCTTCAGGTACCACACGTTTGTCTGGCCTCTCAACAGATGTCCCTCCGTTGTGGTTGCACCTACGATAGAGCTATCTGTATCGTTGAGGCATGCAAGCCACCCCACCGACAGCAAGGTCCATGGTTCATGCTATATGCAGCTGATAATCAGTAGAACTTGCATCCAATGTATTCTGGTTACCAGAACATATGGCTAATTAATTAGTGCCTCTAATTTATTCCTTCAAAACATGAATTAAGTTTTATTATAACTCTCATAAGCAAGAAGTACCTGTTGTGACGAAGGAATGTTGTGGGTCAGTTGAAGTATTTATGTATGTAAATCCTCAATTTTGATACTGGTGCAATTAGTTATAATACTGCTAATCATAGATAATCATGCAACTGTCCACAGCTTGATACTCTACAGTACATGTGCTAGTTTAGCCTCTCCAAAGAATGTTTCTGAAATAAAAGATAATTGCTCTTTGTAGCACAAGGGCTTAGTATTTACTCTGTCAGCAACTGAACTGAGTATGCTTCAAAATAAGCCACCTATAGGAAAGTAATAATGAATGTGTCCTATTTACAACTAAAGAGTTATGGCTCGAGACATTAAATGCATATTAAGCAAAGGCGAAAAGTCTTATTAAAATTGTCACAATCAAACAATTAAGTCAAAGAATATAGTCAACCTAAGAAACAATTGCTATTGTAGCTTTTTTTAGTAGAAAGCATGTACATAAACTGGCACTTCACATAATTTAACAGAGTACATAATGTACTCACATTACTATTGGAGACTAATACAAACACCAGGAGAAAGTGAGCACACACAGTGCAGAGTGTGTTTAACTTTTATAGAGTTATTTCATCTCTAGGGTGATTTGTTACATAATCTGAATACTTACTACAGAATACATTTAGTGCCCATCATTCTGGAAACAGGTTCAAAACCAGAATTTGTACTACTATTGTAGTTAATAGGACATAGAAAAGATAATACTGGTAGTGCACAGATTTGCTTAAATTTTGTAGAGAAATTAGAAATTCTGTATCCTCTGAAGAGTGAGTGTGTACATATATGTTAAATGTGTTTAAAATAGATTCAGGTTTATAATTTTGATGTGATTATTAATGAAAGAACCTACATTTATAAAATAATGAAACTACATTTCTTATTAATAAGCTGAAAGATGAAAACCAATGAACACATACTGCTTATTTAACTATAACACCTTTTGTCAAGGAATAATATGTATTTTGTTGTACATATAAAAAGTTTTGAGGATCAGAATTCTATAGATATTTTAATATTCCACTAGCCAATTAACAAACAAAATGTGACACATTTAGGAGTCTATGTGGCACTAAGGTGTTATTTATGTAGGAATCTTAAAAACTAATGTTACTCAGGTCATGGATAAAGGGTTTCAAAATATTAACCTGAACAATTACATCTTTGCCCAGTTGAGTGGTGTTAGGTATGCAATGACCAGTTATTTGAATGTATATTATTAGGTGTTTATCACTGTATTAAACAAATATAAGGTTTTTGTTTGTTACATGTCGAGGGTAAGAGTTTGTGACCATGCGGTCCGATTCATATCAACAGACACAGGGTGAGCAGTGCAGGTCACTAAAAAGAGTCAGCCGATGGCAACCGCTTGGGAGAAGTACTCAACTGCATTGTCGGGGACATTGCTGCATATTATTATATTGGACTGAAACTAATTTTTAAATAACATACGTTCCCTTCCATATCAATTCTTAAGGAGTTCTCATTAAGTCTGTGATATTATTAAGTTATTGGATGTTGCCGGATGATACCAGGTGGTTGCAATTACGATGCAGTGACTCGTGGAGGCCCAGTGGGGAGTGTAATTGTCACGCAGCAGCAAAACTTAGTCGATATGCTAATCCATTAGTGGAGAACCAATTAATGTTGGAAAAAATTAATTTCAATTTTTGCTGCCAGATGCAACTCTGGCTCTGTACACTGTTTGTATGACAGTAGAATATCAACACAGTTATTTGACAAGCGATAGAGAGTGTGAATAGTAGCTATTGAGAAGAGATATTGTGTGGCATTAAACTATTTTATGTTAACAGCAGCAATTACAGTGCTGCACTGAGAGAGTATTGCCAATTGAAACGTCAGAGGAGATGCCCAATATCATTAAGTGGTTTAAAGAAGATTATGATAAAATTCTAAAACACGGGTGAGCTTGATATGGCATCTGGAAGAGGAAGGCGTTCTATCCCAGTGTAAGTTATTGACAAAAGTGCTGTTGCTGTGACTGACTGCAGCAAGTGCCTCAGCTAGTGTCATGAGAACTGTCCATCCCATGGTCAACAGTATTGAAAATTTTGCAGTCGATATTACACTGGTACCCATACAAGATCCTGGCGGTGCAGCAACTGAAATCTCATGATCTGCAGTAACACAATTTTCGCTTTGGCTTCTGGCACAAATCGAAGTTGATGACATTATACGGAGTCACGAGGCACAGTTTACACTACAGGGTGCAGTGAACACAAAGGCCAGTCAAACATGGGGCACTGTTAAACTGTGTGTTGTGCATGTAGAGCCACTGCGCTTGCCATATATGATTGTGTGGTGCAGATTCCAGAGGACTTTTATTCTCAGTCCATTCCTGTTTGTAGAGAACACACACACAGGGTCCGTCAAGTGTACCGTGATGTCTGGACATTCTCCAGACTTTGTCGCACAGCACATGACACAGCATGTGATTTTTGCTTTGGACGAGCGCAACTGTATGGAAACCACTGTTTTGATGCAAGATGGTTAATAATAAAATCAACATTATGGATTTCTCACTTGCTTGACTTCATCTGCCCATATCCTGTTCCTAATTCATTACATATGGAACATTTCTATACGCCTTTCTTGCATTCACAGTGCCAGATTTGCACCTGGTGACCAAAACTGGAACTTTTTTTTTTTCAATGTAAACCTGTTCATGGTGTGGGTTCCTGTAGTCATGTCCTAGTTCATGAACCACGGGCAACATATGAGTGGCCAAGTAAGTGGTCCCGACAGTCAGGAAACCAGTTACTTTGGAATAAGGCTGGGCATCTCGGACATATTCTGAGTCGTGGTCACCTTTGTGCTCATACGGCAAAGACTACCAAATCCACCGGTTAGTCCCTCAGCCGTTAGGGGTAAAACCCAATGGGACTCGGGGCAAGTAAGGCTAGCAACCTGCTTCCCTGGTACTTTAAATATGATGCTGGCAACAAGCAGAGCAAAATGCCTCGGACCTTTGGAGGTGACGGAGTCCCACCTCTAACTGACAAACCAGGGACTCCTAAGATACGACTTGGCAAACAAATGGTAATGAGATGGGGAGCTATTAATATCAATGGGGGCTACTCTGGGAAGAAGGTAGAGCTGGCAGAGGCTGCAAGTAAGATGGGGCTGGATGTTTTAGCTGTTAGTGACATTCGGGTAAGGGGTGAGAAAGAAGAGGAAGTGGGAGAATACAAGGTCTACCTGTCAGGAGTCAAAGCAGGAATAGCACAATGGGGTGTAGGGCTTTACATCAGGAAAGAAATGGAACCCAGCGTAGTTGCAATAAGGTATGTAAACGAACGACTGATGTGGATAGATTTGACAGTGTCTAGCAAGAAAATTAGGATTGTGTCAGTATATTCGAATTGTGAAGGGACAGATCAAGATAAGATGGATAGTTTTTATGAGGCACTCAGTGATGTAGTTGTTAGAGTAAAGGACAAGGACAGTGTTCTGCTCATGGGTGATTTTAACGCCAGGATTGGAAATCGAACAGAAGGGTATGAAAAGGTTATGGGTAAATTTGGAGAGGATATGGAGGCCAACAGGAACGGGAAACAACTCTTGGATTTCTGTGCCAGTATGGGCTTAGTAATCACAAACTCCTTTTTTAAACACAAGAACATTCACCGGTATACGTGGGAAGGCAGGGGAACCAGATCTGTCATTGACTATATAATAACAGATCAGGAATTCAGGAAGGCTGTGAGGGACACACGTGTATTCAGGGGATTCTTTGATGACACTGATCATTATTTAATCTGCAGTGAAATTGGGATTGTGAGGCCGAAAGTGCAGGAGGTCAGGTCCATATACAGGAGGATAAGAGTGGAGAAACTTCAGGATAAGGAAATCAGGCACAAGTACATAACAGCGATCTCAGAAAGGTACCAGTTAGTTGAATGTAGTCAGTTACAGTCATTGGAAAAGGAATGGACAAGGTACAGGGACACAGTACTAGAAGTGGCTAAAGAATGTCTTGGAACAGTAGTGTGTAAAAGTAGGATGAAGCAAACAGCTTGGTGGAATGATACAGTCAAGGCAGCCTGTAAAAGGAAAAAGAAGGCATATCAAAAATGGCTACATACCAGAACCCAGGTGGACAGAGAAAGTTATGTTGAAGACAGAAACAA
The DNA here is from genome assembly GCF_023864275.1 of Schistocerca cancellata. NCBI lineage: Eukaryota > Metazoa > Arthropoda > Insecta > Orthoptera > Acrididae > Schistocerca > Schistocerca cancellata. The sequence continues at coordinate 7,985,755 of NC_064634.1, forward strand.
AGCCAAACAGATAATTGCAGCATCCAAGAAGAAATCGTGGGAAGACTTTGGAAACAGGTTGGAGACTATAGATCAAGCTGCTGGAAAACCATTCTGGAGTGTAATTAGCAGTCTTCGAAAGGGAGGTAAGAAGGAAATGACAAGTATTTTGGACAGGTCAGGAAAACTGCTGGTGAATCCTGTGGATGCCTTGGGCAGATGGAGGGAATATTTTGAAGAGTTGCTCAATGTAGGTGAAAATGCGATCAGTAATGTTTCAGATTTTGAGGTAGAATGGGATAGGAATGATGATGGAAATAGGATCACATTTGAGGAAGTGGAAAAAATGGTCAATAGATTGCAGTGCAATAAAGCGGCTGGGGTGGATGAAATTAAGTCGGAACTCATCAAATACAGTGGAATGTCAGGTCTTAAATGGCTACACAGGATAATTGAAATGGCCTGGGAGTCGGGACAGGTTCCATCAGACTGGACAAAAGCAGTAATCACACCAATCTTTAAACGTGGAAACAGAAAAGATTGTAACAACTACATAGGTATCTCTTTAATCAGCGTTGTGGGTAAAATCTTCTCAGGTATTGTTGAAAGGAAAGTGCGAGTATTAGTTGAGGACCAATTGAATGAAAATCAGTGTGGGTTTAGGCCTCTTAGAGGTTGTCAGGACCAGCTCTTTAGCTTACGGCAAATAATGGAGAAGACTTATGAGTGGAACAGGGAATTGTATCTATGCTTTATAGATCTAGAAAAGGCATATGACCGGGTTCCTAGGAGGAAGTTATTGTCTGTTCTACAAGATTATGGAATAGGAGGCAAACTTTTGCAAGCAATTAAAGGTCTTTACATGGATAGTCAGGCAGCAGTTAGAGTTGACAGTAAATTGAGTTCATGGTTCAGAGTAGTTTCAGGGGTAAGACAAGGATGCAACCTGTCTCCACTGTTGTTCATATTATTTATGGATCATATGTTGAAAACAATAGACTGGCTGGGTGAGATTAAGATATGTGAACACAAAATAAGCAGTCTTGCATATGCGGATGACTTAGTTGTGATGGCAGATTCGATTGAAAGTTTGCAAAGTAATATTTCAGAGCTAGATCAGAAATGTAAGGACTATGGTATGAAGATTAGCATCTCCAAAACGAAAGTAATGTCAGTGGGAAAGAAATATAAACGGATTGAGTGCCAAATAGGAGGAACAAAGTTAGAACAAGTGGATGGTTTCAAGTACTTAGGATGCATATTTTCACAAGATGGCAACATAGTGAAAGAACTGGAAGCGAGGTGTAGCAAAGCTAATGCAGTGAGCGCTCAGCTACGATCTACTCTCTTCTGCAAGAAGGAAGTCAGTACCAAGACTAAGTTATCTGTGCACCGTTCAATCTTTTGACCAACTTTGTTGTATGGGAGCGAAAGCTGGGTGGATTCAGGTTACCTTATCAACAAGGTTGAGGTTACGGATATGAAAGTAGCTAGGATGATTGCACGTACTAGTAGATGGGAACAATGGCAGGAGGGTGTCCACAATGAGGAAATCAAAGAAAAACTGGGAATGAACTCTATAGATGTAGCAGTCAGGGCGAACAGGCTTAGATGGTGGGGTCATGTTACATGCATGGGAGAAGCAAGGTTACCCAAGAGACTCATGGATTCAGCAGTAGAGGGTAGGAGGAGTCGGGGCAGACCGAGGAGAAGGTACCTGGATTCGGTTAAGAATGATTTTGAAGTAATAGGTTTAACATCAGAAGAGGCACCAATGTTAGCACTGAATAGGGGATCATGGAGGAACTGTATAAGGGGGGCTATGCTCCAGACTGAACGCTGAAAGGCATAATCAGTCTTAAATGATGATGATGATGATGATGATGATGAGTTAAACCTGTTGCATTTTAACAAATTAACATATTTACCAACTTTTGCTGCCACACAATAATTACAGTCCACACTGAACCTCTTCGAGTAGCTGCAGTACAATAATAAATATCCTATATTTATGTAAATAAATCTCCAGAACAAAAAAATAACAATAGCTTCTTGGAATTTATTTCAAGATTGAAGTGTCTACTAAGATAATGTGTGTATGAAAAAGAGCACTATCACTCATTCAAGAAATAATGAAAAAAAAAAGTTGAATCAATAATATCTCTGGCAAAGCCTAATCAACAGATTCCAATGTGAATTTGTTTAACTAATAAGAGCATTTGCAGTAATGACTTCAAGGTACCAGTTAATTAAAATATAATATGAATATTTTCCTAAATATGATGACAGAAATGAAAGACATAATGCCCATGTTTGTTGTGGCATGGCTCTGCACATGAAAGATATAACTGAAGTGTGGCTTATCCACCGCAATGGGAGGGAAGTTTACTACTGAGTTTAGCAGCAAAAATGCAACCGGAACATAAAGACTGCTGCTGGTATCAGCTTACCTGAATCCATCGTTTTATTGCAGAACTCTTGAATTATCAAACAACAAGCCTTGGATTTGGGCATTTGATAGCAGAGAACAGTTCTTCAATTTCATGTAATCTCTCTGCTTTACCAAACATGTTAACACTACCTATAGCAAAACAAAATGTTGATATGTAAATGTACTTATATTTCACTAATAAATTCATACCAGCAAACGGAGTAGGCTAACCCAATCAAATGTTGCTGAACAGACCGACTTCCAGGACTGTTGAGAATGATGTAAACTATGATATGTATTGTGCAAAGAATAACATTTAATTTCTAAGGCACAACTTACACAGTTTTGATTTGTTTACATCTGTGACAGACCATATCACCTGAAGTGTTACCCAAATTGTTTATATGAAATTTTGTATAACTCAATTATGATAGTTTATGTAACCCACCTTTAACATGTAATATGTATCTAATTACATATATTTACAATTAACTGCACAATTTGCTTTTAGCTTATACTCCTCAAACTGTCATAATTTTAATTGGTCAGAACTGTTCTGCTATTGCAATAGACTACTGACAATGAAATATAAACACTGGAGAACAAATTATAGATTTAAAGCGTTACTGTTGTCTTCACCTCACCTGGACTAAGACAGTTACAAGGGAGAAATACATTGCGTTTGGTTCAAAAGTGATTGTTGAATGTAAAGCCTAAAACACATTCCTGCTTACATCATGAAATTACGAACTTGTTCCCTTTTCAGATGATACATACTTCTGCAGAGAATATCTACTATTTTCTGTATTCTCCAGTGGCATGACCTTTTATATCAACTTACTGACTGTATCAATATATTCTGACAAAATCTTCATCTGATGCAGGGTAATGAGTTATAGGACATGAATGATTTTCTCGAACATACTCAGCAATGCAGCGATAACAGAAAATGTACCTGGAAGAAAAGGAATTCTCAAAAGTATAGAAAATAAAGCTACAATATAAATTTCTGGAATGCATAGTATATACCTACCCAGAAACAGGCAAAACAGTTGGTATTTTCCTTTTCTGCAAGCAGAGAGGACAAATATTTTTGTAATCATTTACACCTAGATCCTGAAAATACACGAGAAAATACTGTATCAGATAATCCCAAAGATTAAGTAAATGAAATATTCAACAATGTAATGTGCATGTTTAGAGCTTATGGGCACTCAAATGAAGACAGAGAGAGACTGCTTCGACCACAGCCTCTGTCAGAGAAAGAGAAACACACTCATTCAATCACAAAAGCAAGCACATCTTGCGCACACATGGCCTTGCCCAAGCTACACGAGGTGTGCTTGCTTTTGTGAGTGAGTGGTGTGCGTGTTTCTTTTTCCGAAGAAGGCTGTGGCTGCACACTTTGTGCAAGTGTCTGCAACTTAATGTGTCATCTTTATTGAAAGTAACAATCTATATCTTTCTATCTTGTTGACACTCCTACCTGGAGTTTCCATTGTTAAATGAAAGATTCATTATTTACAACTAAGCTTTGTGTCTAAGACACATTTAATTTGTTTAGTTGCACAGATAAAAAATCTACTCACCAAGCGGCGGAAGAACACATACATAAAAGACAGTTGTAATTGGCAAGCTTTCGGAGCCAGTGGCTCCTCCTTCAGGTAGAAGAGTTGAAGGGGAAGGAAGAAGGATGAAGCAAAAGGACTGGAGAGGTCTAGGAAAAGGGGTAGATTTCAGGAAAGTCACGCAGAACTGCGGGTCTGGGGAGACTTACTGTACGGGATGAGAGGGAAAGACTGATTGCTGGGGACTGCATTGGATGAGATTTGAAAACCTGAGAGCTTAAAAGTGGAAGACAGGATAATATGCAGTCAGAGATTACTGTTTAAACATCATGCACGAGTTAATAAAAGTGAAAAGCTAAGTGCATTGTATGTAACAGAGGTGGGAGGGGACAGTGAAAAATAGATGGCTAAGACAATGAAAGATGTAGAAAACTAAAACGGAGTGAAGTATAGAATAGTTACTGTGAAGAAATACTGAGACAGAAGAAATTAACAAATTAAGGCCAGGTGCATGGCGAGAAGCAAGGACTTCTTGTAGTGCTACTTCCCACCTGCGGAGTTCTGACAAATTAGTGTCTGGGGGAAGAATGCAGATGGCGCATGTGGCGAAACAGGCGTCACGATTGTCATGTTTCACAGCATCCTCTGCGACAGGATATTGTGTGTTGTCTGGATACACCCTCTGCCTATGCCCATTCACCAAAATTGATAATTTGGTTGTAGTCATGTCAATGTATGAGACCGAAAAATTGTTTACATGCATTGTTGCGTGTGGTGGTCTTCAGTCCAGAGACTTGTTTGATGCAGCCCTCCATGCTACTCCATCTTGAGCAAGCCTCTTCTTACCCTTCACGCTTCCCTCCAATACTAAATTGGTGATCCCTTGATGCCTCAGACCATGTCCTACCATCCGGTCCCTTCTTCTAGTCAATATGTGCCACAAATTTCTCTCCTCCACAATTGTATTCAATACCTCAACAATAGTTATGTGATCTACCTACCTAATCTTCAACAGCACGACATTTCGAAGGCTTCTATTCTATTCTTCTCTACATCATTTATCGTCCATGTTTCTCTTCCATCCATGGCTACACTACAAACAAATACTTCTTGAAAAGACTTCCTGACACAAATCTGTGCTCGATGTTAACAAATTTCTCTTCTTCAGAAACACTTCCCTTGCTGTTGCCAGTCTAAATTCTATATCCTCTATACTTCCACTAACATCAGCTATTTTGCTGCCAAATAGCAAAACTTATTTAGTACTTTAAGTGTCTCATTTCCTAATCTAGTTCCCTCAGCATCACCTGATTTAATTCTACTACATTCCATTATCTTCATTTTGTTTTTGTTGATGTTCACCTTATATCCTTTCAAGACACTGTTCATTCTGTTCAGCTGCTTTTCCAGGTCCTTTGCTGTCTCTGACAGAACCACAATGTTGTCAGCAAACCTCTACGTTTTTATTTCTTCTTCATGGATTTTAATTCGTACTCCAAATTTTTCTTTTGTTTCTGAGCCGTGGTGATAATTGCTGTTTTGAAGAGCGCGCCACAGCGCGTAGTGTGAAGCAGTCGCCCTCTTTTTCTGGCGGTGGCGCCACTGTGGCAATCGCAGCTTTGGCGTCTCCCTCTGGTGGGAAAGGGGAAATGTTGCCTGTTCATGCGCATTTAAGGGGCACTATGAGCTCGCCAGTCGGTCAGTCTGTGTAAGTCTCTCACCCCCCAGCTTGCTAGTCTGCCTCTCGTTCAAATTTGAGGTGCAGTGAGAGAACTCAACTAGTGGTTGCCCGGTCGAGGGCCTAGTTCCTGCAAATGAGCCTGCGCGTTAGGCCGCCAGTCTGCTCGAGTTGCTCGGGCAGTGGTCGTTGGCGGTTGGATGGATCGGTTGGTCGGTCGTGCACTGAGACACGAGATGACTTGTCCGCCTTGAGCGTCGGCGAATGTGAGGTCGCCCCGTGAGTCTAGTGGGCCTTGCCGTATAGCGAGGGGCAACAGCAGTCCACCCACAACATTAGTCTGGCCGGGGCGAGCTGCAACGCCGTGAGTCGGGAGATCGGCGTGCCTTCCAGCATCCGTTGAAGCGACTGGCAGCGGATCGTTCGGGAGAGCGTTTTGGGGGTGCTGCGACAGGTCTTCGCCAGAAATCGCAGTTTATTAGAAATTAAGTGATTCGTTATATGTTGTTTCATTTACTTGTTAAATTCTACTTGTTTTCTTGGTGAGGTCACCAGCCGCTTTGTTTTGGGGTCGTCCCACCATTCTTCTCCGTTTGCCCACCCGCGGGAAGGTGGTTATTTATGAATTGGGTGGCCCGTTTTCCCCTTGTGGAGTAGGGGCACGTTAGAACAACCTGCAGTTCAGGTTGTTTGGTAATCTCCCTATCAATCTGCCATACATTAATAGCTGCCTCTGTCACGGTTGTCAGATTCGGTGCGTTAACGAATTTATTGCTTGAAGTGTAACGGCCTAATTCCTGAAATATGTTCTTATTCTGCCTATCATCTTGAGAAGCGGTATGTGTGTACCATGGAGTGTGTTTGGCCAACCTTGTATAATTTTATGTAACATTGCATTTCATGGGCTTTTATTTAAATGGTCATTTTAGTATATAAAGTTGCCACCCTTCCACCGTAAGACTTTTCTTAGAAGTTAAAAATCAAGTTGTACCTTCGGTGGCAAGTTAATCTTTTAATCTTAGTGTTTTGTACCATTTCCATCCCTCCTACGGGGTGCATAGTTTGTGTGCTTGTGTGAATTGTTAAAACTTTTACTTTAAGGTGTGTTGCAGATTTGCACCTGTGTAGTCTTTCTGAGGTGGTTGTGAGCGATCGTGACTACGGCCGTGTCAAAAGGGAGCGCCAAGGTTTTCAGCCCGAAAGCTCATACACTCAAAAATTTGTTTATTTCTGCCTCTGAATAAATTGTAACTTGATATTTAAAGGGTGCTTTCTGTTTCTGCTTATAATTTTAATTTTATTTGAGAGAGAGAGAGAGAGAGAGAGAGAGAGAGAGAGAAGCTTTTAGGAATAAAATTCCCATTTGTTAAAAGTAATTTGATTTTGATTTCATCAGTTACTCCCTAGCAACTACTTCCACGCTCACATAGTGTGCTTAAATGTGTTAATGTTCTTGATGAATCGCTAGTAAATAAAGTAAATTCTTAAGAAAAGTTTTGAAAGTGAATTCACGGTTCAGTTTCCTTTACTGCTTGCTCAATATACAGATTGAATAACATCGGGGAGAGGCTACAACCCTGTCTTACTCCCTTCCCAACCACTGCTTCCCTTTCGTGCCTCTCGACTCTTATAACTGCCATCTGGTTTCTGTACAAATTGTAAATAGCCTTTCGCTCCCTGTGTTTAACACTTGCCACCTTCAGAATTTGAAGAGAATATTCCAGTCAACATTGTCAAAAGCTTTCTCTAAGTCTACAAATGCTAGAAATGTAGGTTTACCCTTCCTTAACCTATCTTCTAAGAGAAGTCGTAGGGCCAGTATTGCCTCGTGTGTTCCAACATTTCTACGGAATCCAAACTGATCTTCCCCGAGGTCAGCTTCTACCAATTTTTCCATTCGTCTGTAAAGAATTTGTGTTAGTATTTTGCAGCCGTGACTTCTTAAACAGATAGTTTGGTAATTTTCACATCTGTCAACACCTGCTTTCTTTGGAATTGGAATTATTATATTCTTCTTGAAGTCTGAGGGTAGTTCGCCTGTCTCATACATCTTGCTCACCAGATGGAAGAGTTTTGCCATGGCTGGCTCTCCCAAGGCTATCAGTACTTCTAATGGAATGTTGTCTACTCCCAGTGCCTTGTTTCGACTCAGGTCTTTCAGAGCTCTGACAAACTCTTCACGCGGTATTCTCCATCTGAGCTCTTGATATTCATACAGGTGGTTCTCTTTTCTCCAAAGGTCTCTCTAATTTTCCTGTAGGTAGTTTCTATCTTACCCCCTGGTGATCCTTCTACATCCTTACATTTGTCCTCTAGCCATCCCTGCTTAGCTATTTTGCACTTCCTGTCGATTTCATTTTTGAGACATATGTATTTCTTCTTGCCTGCTTCATTTACTGCATTTTTATATTTTCTCCTTTTATCAAGTAAATTCAATATCTCTGCCATTACCCAAGGATTTCTACTAGCCCTCATCTTTTTACTTACTTGATCTGCTGCCTTCACTATTTCAACTCTTAAAGCTAACCATTTTTCTCCTAATGTGTTCCTTTCCCCTATTCTTGTCAATCATTCCCTAATTCTCTCTCTGAAACTCTCTACAACCTCAGGTTCTTTCAGTTTAGCTAGATTTCATCTCCTTAAATTTCTATGTTCTTGAAGTTTCTTCACTTTATTCTGCAGTTCATAACCAATAAATTGTGGTCAGAGTCTACATTTGCCCCTGGAAATGTCTTACAATTTAAAAACCTGGTTCCTCAGTCTCTGTCTTGCCATTATATAATCTACCCGAGACCTTCCAGCATATCCAGGCCTCTTCCACCACAACCTTCTTTCATGATTGTTAAACCAAGTGTTGGTTATGATTAAGTTATGCTAAGTGCAAAATTCTACCAGTCTGCTTCTTCTTTCATTCCTTACCCCCCGTCCATATTCACCTACTACTTCTCATTCTCTTCCTTTTCCTACAACTGAATTCCATTCCCCCCATGAATATTAAATTTTAGTCTCCCTTAATTATCTGAGTAATTTCTTTTATTGCATCATACATTTCTTCAGTCTCTGTCTTCTGTGGAGCTGATTGGTATATAAACTTTTAATACTGTGGTAGGTATCGGCTTTTTGTATCTTGGATATGATAATGCAATAACTATGCTGTTCATAGTAGCTTACCTGCATACCCATTTTCTTATTCATCATTAAACCGATTCCTGCATTTCCCCTATTGAGTTTGTATTTATAAACCTGTATTCACCTGACCTGAAGTCCTGTTCCTGCCACCGAACTTCACTAATTCTCACTATATCTAACTTCAACTTGCTCATTTCCTTTTTAGGTTTTCTAATCTACCTGCTCAAGTAAGGGATCTAACATTCCATGCTCCGGTTCGTAGATTGCCAGTTTCGTTTCTCTTGACAATGACATCCTCCTGAGTATTCTCCGCCCACACACCCAAATATTTTACCCAAGAGGACTCTATGACCATTTAACCGTACAGTAGAGCTGCATGCCCTCAGGAAAAATTACGGCTGTAGTTTACCCTTGCTTTCAGTCACTCACAGTACCATTTTTGTTGATGTTACAAGGCCAGATCAGTCAATCATCCAGACTGTTGCCTCTGCAACTACTGAAAAGGATGCTGTCCCTCTTCAGGAACCAAACATTTGTCCCCCCTCTCAACAGATACCCCTCCATTGTGGTTGCACCTACGGTACAGCTATCTGTATCGCTGAGGCAAGCAAGCCTCCCCACCAATGGCAAGGTCCATGGTTATATAACAGAATTGTTCACTGCCCCTCCCACCTCTGTTACGTACAATGCACTTAGCTTTTCACTCTTATTAACGCATGCATGATGTTTAAGCAGTAATCTCTGACTGCATATTATCCTGTCTTCCACTTTTAAGCTCTCAGGGTTTCAAATCTCATCCAATGCACTCCCCAACAATCAGTCTTTCCCTATCATTCTGTATGGTAAACCTCCCCAACCCATGGTTCTGGATAACTTTCCTGAAATCTGTTTTCCTAGACCTCTCCAGTCCCTTTCCTTCACCCCTCTTCCTTTCCATTGAACTCTTTTGCCTGAAGGAGGAGCCACTGGCTCCGAAAGTTTGCCAATTACAACCATCTTTTATGTGTGTGTTACGTTGTCACTTGGTCATTAGATTTTTTTTTATTCTGTCTATAATTGATTGCTTTTGTTGTACATTTAATTTGGATACATAATGTAGATACCAATGGGAGCTGAGAGTACAATCATCTTATTCACAGAAACTTTTTGTAAGTCCATCCTTTTGGCAGGAGGTCTTTCGGACGATGGCCGTTTACTATTTTGACAAAATAAAACACCTACAGCTGTCCTTATTTTGTCACAATTATTCACAGATTATTTGTGCCCTACACCAAATAACATGTATTTTGCTACACAACATACAAGTGAGAGCCAACAGTCAAAAACACCCATGTTACTTCAACTTGTGACAGTTCAAAAGACCACATAAATTTAGTTTCTGGGAAAACAAATGAATGCAACAATATTCTGGAAATGCAATTTGTCTAGAAAGAAAACTGCTTACATGCTTGAATATTGTTTCTGGGATCCTTACTAAAGATATTTAGCAGAAAATAGAAAAGGTCTAAGAGCAGAACGATTTTTCATTTGTCTGTTTAGTCAGTGTCAGAAACACAGTCAACAAACACCGGTGAGACACATTGAAACAAAAATGTGTGTATACAGCTCACATCTTTTCGCACAGATTACATTTCATTATCCCTTGATAACTTTCTCTAGTCAGAAATTTAATTTCCCTTTACCACACTGCTGCAGAAAACAAACCAATAGTTCCACCATGCAGAAGTTAATGTAAAACAGTATCTAATGAACAATTTACTTTTGTTGTTATTGTTGCCTGACTGGCAGCGCCTGAAAATATTCATCACATTACGTACACACTGCCATCCATGTTTTGTTGACAAGAGATGGAAAAATGTTTTTATTGTTGTGTTTGTAAAATTCTTTACTTACATACAGTTACTTTTACTGCTGAACTTACCTGTGGGGTGGAAGGAATGGGTAGAGCTGTAACACTCGCCTGCCTGTGTTCAGAATACCAGACTTGAAGAAACTGGAGGAAAAATGCGAATATTTCAAAGCTGTTACTCAGCACACCCCTGAGCAGTTGGAATGTGACTCCTGGCAGAGACCTAGTAGTATCAAAATTACCATTACATGTAAACACGGTAACTGGTTCTGTCATACACAAACTAGAGTTTCTGCTCAGTATACAAGTGCTAGTGACAATTACAGCAGAATAATGTAACTACCTGTATAAAACCATCAGTTTGTAGTAACGATTAAATCCCAGACAGCACAAAAGTACAATTCTTCACCTAATGTTTTCTTAGAAATGCTAATGTAGATATTCCTAAAACACTGCTGTCTTTCCCTACAGTTATTATCTTCTACAGGCCTTATAAAATATGAGGAACTTTAATGTCTTTGATGTCTTTTCTCTCAGTGGATTGTCTATTTAGCACATAGGAGAGCTGCACCTTCACTCAATAAATATCAGTACTGGCAGAGACTCATCCAATGATTGCAATAAATATTGTTTTGCAAGTGGTGGGTGCCATAAGTCATCCAGGAAACCAATACAAAATGCCACCGACACATTGAAGAAATGTATTACATCTATTGGCAACACGCAGACCTCACTTCCTTGAGAATGTAACACTGAAACATGTGGCAGTGACCATGAGCCAATTGTCAAAACAATTATTAACAATGTACAAAACAAGTAGAAAGGTTTACATGTTCTGTAAAAAGATTAGAGATTAGATTAGTACTTGTTCCATAAATCATGAATACGACACTTCATAATGATGTGGAACGTGTCAGGTTAATAAAAGGTGTCTCTATACAAGATATTACATTACACAAAATATTACATGACAATATTTATAATTTTTTGTGGGGGTTAGGGGAAATTACCCACTTACTATATCCAAAAATTCATCTAATGAGTAGAAGGAGTAGCCATTAAGAAATTATTTTAATTTCCTTTGAAATGCTATATGGCTATCTGTCAGACTTTTGATGCTATTAGGTAAGTGACCCAAGACTTTTGTGGCAGCATAATTTACCCCCTTCTGAGCCAAAGTTAGATTTAACCTTGAGTAGTGAAGATCATCCTTTCTCCTAGTGTTTTTTTTTTTTTTTTTTTTTGTTTGTGGTTTTAGGGCGCAAAACTTCTATGGTCATTAGCGCCCAGCCCGTGACTTAAGACAGTAAAAAACCGAAATTTAAAACCAGCAGCAATGGGAACAAAGTCAGAAAATTGGAGAAACTAAAAATAGAAGACTGCTTAAAAATCCACTACAGAAAGGGGGTGATTGTCCCCAAAAAAAGCTTCAAATGACTGACGTCATTGCACTGTCACTAATAAACTGTAGAACGCGGTCGGCGGAGCGCGTGTCATCTGCTAAAATCGACGATAGATCAGGCGATAGCTGTAGACGGGAGCGTAACGGATTAAAATAGGGGCATTCAATTAAAAGGTGTCTTACCGTCCACAGCTGAGAGCAGTGGGGACAGAGTGGGGGAGGATCGCCGCTTAAAAGATGTCGATGGCTAAAACGACAATGCCCTATCCGGAGTCTAGCTAAAATTACCTCCTCCCGACGACGCGTTCGGGAGGAAGAGGTCCAAGCGCAAGGAAGGGCTTTCACTTCCCGCAATTTATTACAGGGAAGTGCCGACCAATGGGCATGCCATAATTGAGCAACATGGCGACATAAATCGTTCCGAAGATCGGTGAAGGGAAGCGACTGAATAGCTGGCCGAGGAAGAGAGACTGCGGCCTTGGCCGCTATATCGGCCGCCTCATTCCCACAGATACCAGCGTGTCCCGGGAGCCAGAGGAACGCCACCGAGACGCCCCTCAGGTGAAGCAAGCGCAGACAGTCCTGAATCCGGTGGACCAGAGGGTGCACAGGGTAAAGAGCTTGGAAACTGAGGAGAGAGCTGAGAGAATCTGAGCAGATAACGTACTGTATCCGCTGATGGCGGCGGATGTAGTGGACAGCCTGGAGAACAGCGTAAAGCTCCGCAGTATAAACCGAACACTGGTCGGGAAGCCGAAAGCGATTTGGGGTGTCGCCAACAATATAGGCACTCCCTACACCTAACGATGTTTTCGAGCCGTCGGTGTAAATAAATGTGGCGTCCGTCATTTCTGCACATAGAGCAGCAAATGCCCGACGATAAACAAGTGTAGGGGTACCATCCTTGGGAAATTGACAAAGGTCACGGAGCAGGCAGATCCGGGGACGGAGCCAAGGCGGAGCTGTACCCCAAGTTGTCAAGAAGGTTTTAGGAAAGCGGAAGGAAAGAGAATGGAGCAGTTGACGGAAGCGGACTCCCGGGGGTAGTAGGGAGGAGGGGCGGCCTGCATACCCTACATCAAAGGAGGCGTCGAAAAAAAGGTCGTGGGCTGGATTAGCAGGCATGGAAGACAGACGGCTAGCATAACGACTCAGGAGGACTGCTCGCCGATTGGACAGCGGAGGTTCAGCAGTCTCAGCATAAAGGCTTTCCACAGGGCTAGTGTAGAAAGCTCCAGACACTAAACGTAATCCACGGTGGTGGATAGAGTCGAGACGCCGAAGAATAGACGGCCGAGCAGAGGAGTAGACTATGCTTCCATAATCCAATTTCGAGCGCACTAAGGCGCGATAGAGGCGGAGAAGGACCACTCGGTCCGCTCCCCAGGAGGTACCATTCAGGACACGGAGGGTGTTAAGTGATCGCAGACAGCGAGCCGAAAGATAGGAAACGTGGGAGGACCAGCATAGTTTTCTGTCAAACATAAGACCCAAGAATTTAGCGACGTCTGAAAACGGAAGGTTGACAGGACCGAGATGTAAGGAGGGCGGAAGAAACTCCTTACGTCGCCAAAAATTGACACAAACGGTCTTACTGGGTGAAAAACGGAAGCCAGTTTCGATGCTCCACGAGTGGAGGCGATCGAGACATCCTTGAAGACGTCGTTCAAGAAGGCTGGTCCGTTGAGAGCTGTAGTAGATCGCAAAATCGTCCACAAAGAGGGAGCCCGAGACATCAGGAGGGAGACAATCCATAATTGGATTTATGGCGATGGCAAACAGTACAACACTCAGCACGGATCCCTGGGGTACCCCGTTTTCTTGGGAGAAAGTACGGGAGAGAGTAGTGTTCACCCGCACCCGAAAAGTGCGCTCTGCCATAAATTCGCGAAGAAAAAGGGGCAGCCGGCCTCGAAAGCCCCAAGAGAACAGTGTGCGGATGCCTGTCCTCCAACAGGTATCGTATGCTCTCTCCAGATCAAAAAATATTGCTACCGTTTGGCGTTGCCGGAGAAAATTGTTCATGATATAAGTGGAGAGAGCGACAAGATGGTCAACTGCAGAACGATGCTTCCGAAATCCGCATTGGGCTGGTGTTAAAAGGCTGCGGGATTCCAGCCACCAAGCTAAACGGTAATTCACCATACGCTCCAAAACCTTACAGACACTACTCGTGAGAGAAATGGGGCGATAGCTAGAGGGGAGATGTTTGTCCTTTCCAGGTTTCGGAACGGGAACGACAATAGCTTCCCGCCACCGTCTGGGAAAGGTGCTGCCGGTCCAAATTCGATTATAAAGGCGAAGGAGGTAACGCAGACTATGGGTGGATAAATGCAGCAACATTTGGACATGGATACCATCCGGTCCTGGGGCGGAGGAGCGAGAAGATGAGAGGGCATGTTGGAGTTCCCGCATGGAGAAAACAGTATTGTAGCTTTCGTGATTTTGGGAGGAGAAAGCAAGAGGTCGCACTTCCGCTGCACGTTTCTTCGGGAGAAACGCTGGCGGGTAATTTGAAGAGCTCGAAATCTCAGCAAAGTGCTGACCCAACGAGTTAGAAATTGCGACGGGGTCCACTAAGGTATCATGCGCGACAGTGAGCCCAGAAACCGGGGAGAAACTAGGCGCGCCTGAGAACCGTCGAAGCCGACTCCAAACTTCCGAGGAGGGAGTGAAGGTGTTAAATGAGCTAAGAAAGAATTTCCAGCTTGCCTTCTTGCTATCGCGGATGACGCGACGGCATCGCGCACGGAGCTGCTTATAGTGGATACAGTTGGCCAAAGTAGGATGGTGACGGAAAATGCGAAGAGCACGTCGCCGCTCACGTATTGCGTCACGGCATGCCTCGTTCCACCAAGGAACTGGGGGGCGCCGGGGCAATTCGGAGGTGCGTGGTATTGAACGTTCCGCAGCTGTAAGGATAACGTCGGTAATGTGTGTGACCTCATCGTCGACGCTGGGAAAGCGACGGTCATCGAATGTCGCGAGAGACGAAAAAAGTGTCCAATCGGCTTGGGCAAACTTCCAGCGTCGCGGGCGCATATATGGCAGTTGAGGCTGCAGTCTGAGGACACATGGAAAGTGGTCACTCGAGTGTGTATCATCAAGGGCGAACCATTCGAAGCGCCGAGCTAGCGGAACAGTACCGACCACAAGGTCCAAATGAGATAAGGTTGTCGTGGAGGCAGACAAAAATGTGGGGACCCCAGTGTTGAGGCAAACTAGATCCGCTTGGTGGAAGACGTCTAGCAATACGGAGCCACGTGGACAAGGGTGTGGAGATCCCCAAAGCGGGTGGTGGGCATTGAAGTCCCCAACCAGCAAATAGGGGGGTGGAAGCTGACCAAGAAGATGAAGGAGATCAGCTCGTGCCATTGGTGTGGACGATGGAATGTATACAGTACAAAGAGAGAACGTGTATCCGGAAAGTGAAAGACGGACGGCGACAGCTTGGAAGGAAGTGTTTAAGGGGATTGGGTGATAATGGAGAGTATCACGGAGAAGAATCATGAGTCCTCCATGGGCTGGAGAGCCTTCAACAGAGGGGAGATCATATCGGACAGACTGAAAATGAGGGAGAACAAAGCGGTCATGGGGACGCAGCTTTGTTTCCTGAAGACAGAAGATGACCGGCGAGTAGGAGCGTAAGAGGACCGACAATTCATCCCGATTGGCTCGAATGCCACGGATATTCCAGTGGATAATGGACATGGGGTGAAAAGAGAATGGAGGAATGTGACCAAAGTTGCTGTCAACTCAAAGACTGCTCGGAGCTAGCAACCGACAGCATGGAATGGCATTCAGCCGAAGGCAGAAGATCCTGATCCATAAGTTGGTCAGGAGCAGTCCCTGCCACCAGCGATCGGCCGGTTGACCGGCCACCAGCAGTGCGCCTCGGCGACACAGAAGATGGCCGAGGGCGATTTCCGCCAGGTGGTGCTGTAGAGGGGGCACGCCTTGGCGGAGAAGGAGAGGAACTGGGTTTCTTTGTAGCCTTCTTGGAAGAATGTTGTTTAGAGGAAGGAGGAACCGATGGTTGTGAAGCTGCGGTCCGTAAAAACTCTTCACGAGTATGCTCTTTTTTCGAAGACTTGGCGTCCGACTTTTGGGCTCGAGATGTAGCAGAACCCGACGAAGGGTGAGCCATAGAGTGGGCAGGCGAAAGTGGTGAGGTTGAACGAGCGATCTTTGCGCTGGCCGATCTGACGACCGTGGTACTAAAGGTGAGGTCGCAAGTCTGCGTGGCCGCCTCCTTTGTTGGCCGAGGAGAAGCAAGGACAGTGCTGTATTTTCCTGTCTGAGGCACGGTGGGCTTGCGACTGGCGAATAATTTTCGAGCAGCAAAGGTCGACACCTTTTCCTTCACCCTTATTTCCTGGATGAGCTTCTCATCCTTAAAAACGGGGCAATCTCGAGAGGAAGCAGCGTGGTCACCCATACAGTTGATGCAGCGAGGGGATGGAGGTGGACAAGCACCCTCATGGGCATCCGTGCCACACGTAACACATTTGGCTGGATTGGAACAGGACTGGCTGGTGTGATTGAACCGCTGACATCGATAGCAACGCGTAGGGTTTGGGACGTAAGGGCGAACGGAAATTATCTCATAGCCTGCTTTGATTTTCGATGGGAGTTGAACTGTGTCAAATGTCAAGAAGACAGTACGGGTTGGAATGATGTTCGTGTCAACCCGTTTCATTACTCTATGAACTGCCGTTACGCCCTGGTCAGACAGATAGTGCTGAATTTCTTCGTCAGACAATCCATCGAGGGAGCGTGTATAAACGACTCCACGCGAGGAATTCAAGGTACGGTGCGGTTCCACCCGGACAGGGAAGGTGTGGAGCAGAGAAGTACGCAGCAATTTTTGTGACTGGAGGGCACTGTGTGTTTCTAACAACAGGGTGCCATTCCGTAATCTGGAACAAGACTTTACAGGACCTGCTATTGCGTCGACTCCTTTCTGAATAATGAAAGGGTTGACCGTGGAGAAGTCGTGACCTTCATCAGACCGAGAAACAACAAGGAACTGTGGCAACGATGGAAGAATCGTCTGTGGCTGAGACTCAGTATGCTTACGTTTGTGACTAGACTTAGTGGAAGGTGAGGAAACCATTGCGGAAGAATCCCCCATGATTACCGGCGTCTCCGATGGCGCGCTCCTCCCTCGTGGGGGCCCTCTCTGAGGGCACTCCCGCCTTAGGTGATTGTTCACACCTCAGGTCACACCTCCCGACAAACGGACGGAGGGACCAATCGGCATTTTCGGAAGGTATCAGCTCGGGTAATCACCCCTCCCTGGGCCTGGCCGTTACCAGGGGGTACGTACGTGTCCTACCTGTCTACCCGGGGCGGGGAATTACGCGTTACCCCGTCACCGGCTACGCACGAAGGGCGTGGGTCGGCCTTCAGACACGCACAGGGAGGAAGAAAAAGAAAGGGAAGGGAAGGAAGAGAAGTCTCAAACGCCGCAGCGGAGAAAAGAGAAAGAGAAGAGGTAAGGAAAAGAGAAGGACAAAGGAAGGAAGAAGACATAAAAGCAAGGAAGGCAAGAAATGCAGTACATTTACGAGCGTCCGTCTCCGGACGTAGGCACAAACCATACTCCCAGATGGGGAGAAAGAGAAGGAAAGAGCCAGAGGTGAGGGGAGGAGGGGCGAAGATAGGGATGGGGAAGGATGCGGAATGGGAAGGTATGCAGCCCGGAAAGGAAGGAAGGCCACATTAGCTCGGGGTCCCGTGCTCGCTACGCATGTATCCACAAAAGAGTTGTGGACCCCCTGGGGGGTTTCTCCTAGTGTTGTAGCCATGTACACTGCTATTACTTTTGAATTCGTTCAGATTGTTAATAACAAATTTCATAAGTGAATACATATATTGTGAGGCAACAGTGAAGATCTCTAGCTCTTTAAATAAGTGTCTGCATGATGATCTTGGATGAGCTCCAGCAATTATTCTGATTACACGCTTTTGTGCAATGAACACACTTTTACTCAATGATGAGTTACCCCAGAATATGATGCCATAAGAAAGCAGAGAATGAAAGTAGGCATGGTAAGCTAATTTACTCAGATGTATATTGCCAAAATTTGCAATGACCCTAATAGCTTAAGTAACTGAACTCAAACGTTTCAGCAGATCCTCAGTGTGTTTTTTCCAGTTCAACCCCTCATCAATGCATACACCTAGAAATTTTGAATATTCTACCTTAGCTACCGATTTCTGATCGAAGTCTATATTTATTAATAGTGTCATTCCATTTCCTGTGTGGAACTGTATATACTGTGTTTTGTCAAAGTTTAATGAGAGCCCATTTGCAGAGAACCACTTCATGATTTTCTGAAAAACATTGTTTACAATGTCACCAGTTAATTCTTGTCTGTTGGGTGTGATAGCTATACTTGTATCATTGGCAAAAAGTACCTACCAGCTTTGCATCTTCGTGAATATAGAATAGCAAGTTATTAATATATATTAAGAACAGCAGAGGACCCAAGACCGAACCTTGCGGCACCCCATTCTTGATTGTTCCCCTGTTTGAGAACTCACCAGTTTTTTGCATATTATGTGAACTGCTTTTTTCAACTTTCTGCACTCTTCCGGTTAGGTATGATTTAAACCATTTGGGCACTGTCCCATTCATACCACAGTACTTGAGCTTATCTAGAAATATTCCATGATTTACACAATCAAAAGCCTTTGGTAGATCACAAATAAAACCCAACACGTGACTACTGGTTACTCAGAGCATTTAATATTTCATTAATGAAAGTATATATAGCGTTTTCCACTGAAAAACCCTTCTGGAAACCAAACTGACATTTTATGGGAAAATACCCTGCTTCAGAGAGCTATTACATATGTGACTAAGAATCCCACTTATTTCTTGGGAACAAGCTTTTATTTTCCTGCTGGAAATGCCATCAATTCCATGCGAGCTTTTATTCTTGAGAGAGTTTACTATCTTCCTAATTTCAGAAGGAGAGGTGGGTGGAATTTCAGTTGTATCAAATGGTGTGGGTAAGGCCTCTTCCATTAACTACCTTGCTTCTTCTAATGAACATTTAGATCCAATTTTCTCTATAACATTTAAAAAATGATTATTCAAAATGTTTTCGACTTCTGGCTTGTTGTTTATCAAGTTTCCATTCGCTTTGATGGTGATGCCATCATCCTGTACTCTTGGTTGCCCTGTCTCCCTTGTAATAATATTCCGAATTGTTTTCATTTTGTTATCAGAGGTATTAATCTCAGACATGATGCACAAGCTTCTGGACTTTTTAATAAACTTTCTTAATGTAGCACAGTAGTTTACGTTATATTTTAAATTAGCATCGGGTTCCTTGTACACCTCATCCCAGTCTAACTGCTGAAGATTTTCTCTGAAATTTCTAATTGTTGAGTCATTAATTGAACACACAACTTTGGAGGGTAGTTTTGAATTACTGAATGGAGCTATGTCATATACTGTAACTAGCTTAGCATCACGATCAGAAAGCCCATTCTCAAAAGGACAAGAATTTATGTTTTTAAACCTATCTCTGTCTATAAAAGTGTTATCTATCAATGTGCTGCTGTCCTTCACTACCAGAGTAGGAAAATTAATGACAGATGTCAAATTGAAAGAATCGAGCAAGACTTCCAGGTCATTCTTACTATTACACTCTTTCAGTGAATCAACACTGAAGTCCCCACAAATAATAATTTTCCCCTATCTGACAGATAGCACAAGAAGGCATCCAAGTTTTCCAGGAATAAATGAAAGGTTCCTGAAGGAGACACATATACTGTTACAATTATAAAAGAGCCCTCCTTCAGTTTAAGTTGACAGGCACATACTTCTACATGTTGCTCTAGACAAAACTGTTTTGTATCTAAGCTTTCTACACAGTGATAACATTTGACATATATGGCAACTCCTCTCACCTTATTCTCTCTACTCATATGTGCAGCTAGTTTATAACCACTGATATTTACCTTTTCCATATCAGACACAATGTGATGCTCAGACAGGCATAGTATATCTATTACATTATCAGATTCAATGTCATCTAAACAAACCAGGAGCTCATTTACTTTATTCTTCAATCCTGGAATATTTTGGTGAAAAATTGTAGCATTATTTTTTACTTTACTTTTGTGAGAATCTACTTGTTTCTTTAATCCACCAATATTTCGGTTAAATATGGTAACATTATTATTTACTTTCCTGTTGTAAGAATTTTGTGAGTTTTGGACCTCTTCAGCACCTGCCTGCCTGAACTTCTCATTGGACACTGATATTAGTCTAAAAAAGAGGTACATCCATGAGTACTAGCGTCCCCCCTTATGGATTTCGCTAACAATCCTGCCAGTTTACCCTTCCCTTTCCTATTTAGGTTCATTTAATAAATGAAGAGACAGTAGTGTCATACTGAGAAAGATTACGGGACCTTTAGCTGTGGGCATAAGCTTGTAGAGGAACTGTGGCCCAAGTTCAGAAAAATAGTTGATCGAGCAGTGGGTAGGTATGTACCCACTATAACACTTCATGATGGGGAAGGGCCCTCCACGATATACAGTCTGCGCACAACACGTGTGAAACAAAGCACAAGGTCAAAGAAAGCTGCTAAATGAAGCACATTTGGCAACAGTAGGGCAATGTGTAAGGCCTTCCATGAGTACTGTAGCAGATTCTTATCTAAAGACCTCTCATAAAACACAAAGAAATTCTAATTGTATATAAAAGCTATTAGTGGTGCCAAAGTCAGTGTCCAGGCAGTCACCGACGATACAGGTACTGAAACAGACTAGTAAAGTGGCAGCAGAAGTGCCGAACTTCATTTGCAAATGTTCCCCTACCTATCTACAGACTCAAAATCACATCTACATTCTGCAAGCAACCTGACAATATCATCTTCATTTAGTGAGACATATATGGTAGGAAGTAATATGTTCCCGGGATGTGCTCTTGATTTCAATGGTAAACCTGCCCGTGATGCACAACGCCTCTCTTTTAGTGCCTGCAACTGGAGTTTAGCATCACTAAATCTTGCATCAACTAAATGATCCTGCAGTGAAACACATATTCACTGGGTCTCATCTGTCCTTCTCTTTTGTTAATCTAACACAGTAAGGATCTCAGACTCATGAGCAGTACTGTAAGATTGTTTGAAAAAGTGCTTTGAAAGCCACTTCTTTTGTGGATCAGTCACATTTCCTTAACATTACTATTTCTTGTAATTTGCCACCAATAGTCTACTGGTAATGGTGCAGCTAGCACTGTTACACGGTTTGTGTGGTGCAGGCATTCACCACCCAAAAACTGGAACACAGTCCTGCACACAGATGGCACTGCATGCTAGCGTCACCGCCTGAACACGGGACCTGTGAACCGTGTGGAATAATGGATAATTCTGTGGCACAGAAGACCTGACACACTGAAAACCCAATGTGTAAGATTTAGATGTATAAACTTGGCTCAGCAAAAGTCAGATACTTTAAGACATACAAATCAACCTTTGCAGACAAAACATCAATAGAATCAGATATCTTGGCATAATTAGGCATGCTATCCCACCTCCTTCTCCACACACATAACCTCCTCCTCCACACACATATGCCACAATCGGCAAAGTAAAGATAAAGAACAGAGAATTTAGGCTAATAAAAGCATCAATAAAAGGAGCACACGTACACACACTCATCTGTATAGCACATATGAAATATTTAAATGGCCAGTATAGAGTACACTATGACAGTATAGTGGACTGCTACTACAAGAATGGACAGAACACTAGGAAGGGAGAGAAATACTCAGGACTGAGACAAGCGACACTATTCAAAACACACAAGAACTCTATATGAAACAATATAAAATCAATAAGTACAAGCTTTCTACAATCAACAGTCATACTAGGATGCAATAGATTGTGAAGAAAAACTGACCAGCTACACGACTCATTGAATATGATAATCCTTTGTGTTGATATTACAATGACGAGGACAGTACAGTTACTAGCTACCTACTAGGACACTAAGATCAAGTAAATGTTGGAAGATAAATGTATCAATACATATGTACTAGCTTAAGACTACAAATAATGGAAGTGGCCCTTTTTTGCCCTAAAGCTATAAGTTTAGCTGTCTTTTCTTTGTGTGTGTGTGACTCAGTGCCTCCTCTACGTCAAACAATGGAAAATCTAGAATGGAATGCAATAATATTATGAAAAGGGTAGTTGCTACTCATCATATGGCAGAGGTACTGAGTCGCAGATACACACAACAGAAAGACTGCCACAAAATAAGCTTTCGGCAAACAAGACGTTCGTGAAAAATAGACGACACACACACACACACACACACACACACACACACACACACACACACAGACACACAGAGTCTCTGGCTGCTGAGGCCCGACTGCAAGCACCTGGCACATGATGGGAGAAGCAATGTGTGTGTGTGTGTGTGTGTGTGTGTGTGTGTGTGTTGGGGGGGGGAGGGGGGAAGACGGAGGCTGGGGTGGGGAGGGGGAGGGACAGCAGAGTAGGTGTTGGGACAGTAGAGTGCTGCTTGCAGGAGCATACAGGAATGAGGTGGGGAGAGGGTAGGACAGCTAGGAGCAGTCAGGAAGTTAGACGGAGGGTGGGTGTGGGGTGAGGGGCAGCAGCAGAAAAGGAGAGAAACATACAGACTGAGGGTGCATTGGTGGAATAGAGGGCTGTGTAGTGCCAGAGTGGGTACAGGGAAGGGGACAAGTGGATGTAGGCCAATGACTAAGAAAGATTCAGGCCTGGATGGTTACGGGAACGTAGGCTATAACGCAGGGAGAGTTCCCACCCGCACAATTCAGGAAAGCTGGTGTTTAAAGAAGGATCCAGATAGCACAGGCTGTGACTGCTTCATTTAAGAGCCTTAAAGGAATCAGCAAGCACTATGAAATCTCTATGAATACAGAACACTAACCTTTTCAAGAATCTCCTCCTCCCTCCTTATCACTACAAACACAATCTGATTTACGACTCCTCATGCCCCATCATTAAACACAATTTGATTATTAGGAGGACTTGTCTCCTCCATTCGTCCGAGTGAATGGATGAAAGTACTCCCAGACAGCATACCCTTCATGCTAGGAGTTTAATTTTGAGGGTCCCATCTCTGTCCCACCAGCAGCTAGAGAAATACAAGTCCACTTGGATATAGCCCCACTTGTCTGAGTAAGTCACACAGCTGAGGTGTGTCAGGTCCACAGAGGTCGCCCGGTAATGACTGATCCACCTCCACAGCCCTGCAGCAGCATCCCTAAAGGCTAAGGTTTCTTTTAGAGCTTTGTACTGTCCTTGTGAGTCAGGAGATTAATCCTAGATCCCTGTGAGACACAACATTTCACCATCATGGCCCACAATGGTTGCTGAAGTGTGCCCAGATGTTACAGTGACAGAAGACTAGTGGTGTTCACCAGTCCACATCCAGGGTGACCAAGCCCATATCCAGTTAAACAAATGCTGAGCCCCTGAGGATTTCATTCAGACAGCCAAGTAGCTCTGAACACTATCAGCCCCGCAACAAGATCAAAGATCATTGCAGAATGACATGGAACTCATGTGAAGCTAGTGGAAAGCAACAGGATGAACCTGCTGTGGGTTCCTGGTCACAAAGAAACTGGTGATAAAAAAATAAGCTGACAGGTTAGCCAGGGCAGGGGTAATGACTGTATTTATTGGAGCAGAACCTGAGTTTATTGTAAGTAAGTTGATGTTACTAGGTGGATCATGAGACAGCACAGAGAATATTAGACAAAAACAAACACATGACAAGTAAATGATGCTAAAACCATGTATTCAGAGAAGTTCTGCAACCACGGGCTTGAACAAGAGGCAGATGAAGTCACGGTAGGTTTAACGACTGGAGATGCGAACTTCAGGAAACATTTGCATACTTTGGGGATAGAAAAAGCTTGACTCATTAACTGAAATTGTGGCTAACTGAGTTCTAGTAAATGGACTCCTACTACTCTTTAAGAATACTGGTTGGCTTTTCTGAAATGACAAGGAAGGATGCCATACCAACTCAGTTTCAGTGTGGGCAACAGGGAGCCAGAACCCACTGACTTGAGCCCAGGAAGGTCTTAACTGTTATAAATGGTTCACATGGCTTTGAGCACTATGGGACTTAACATCTGAGGTCATCAATCGCCTAGAACTTGAAACTACCTAAACCTAACTAACCTAAGGTCATCACATACATCCATGCCCAAGGCGGGATTCAAACCTGTGACCGTAGCAGTCGCACGGTTCCGGACTGCAGAGCCTAGAACCGCTCGGCCACCACGGCCGGCTTAACTGTTAAAACAAGTCATTTAATCTTTAACTATACAATACATATAAATATAGCAAGTTTATCACTTGCTAAGTACCATTAGATACATGCTTTGGTGACATAACTTTTTGCTTTTTTACAAGTTGCAAAATATTACCTGAAATCACGGGAGGTGACACAGTTCTTAAGAGAGCTCCACGGAAGGCCTTCCGATTCCTGATCAGTGTAAATGAGTGAAATGCCTATGATGCGGAGAAGAGGAGAGTGATACAAAGATTTACCACTCATGTACATAAAATACTGCATGAGGACCAAACTTTCCCAAACAGTATGAAATATGCTGTGCAGTGTTATCACAAAAGATCGAGTCCCTTTAGGATAGTTCTTTTTTTCTGGTACGCCATCTGCCTCTTCAAGTTTATATTTTACAGCAAGATTTTCGAGCTTTCTTCTTAGATAAGGAAGCACAGAGAGGCAGATTAACGATAGTTGTAGTTTCCTTCTTGGTAGCTTTGAATCAGTGGAATGGCTCACTGACCTTTGCAGGCCATAAAATGCTTCTGAAAACGAACTGCCTGAAAAGAAAAAAAAGAACTTAAGATGCAACAGGAAATCAACCAACATTCAAAATATTCAAAAATTGCAATCACATTTATCCACCATGCAGAACGGAAATCTCCAACTACATAACAATGCACTGGCCAAATCTGGTTTAACTAAACTATGGTGATCTTCAACTTGTGTGTTTTCAAAGTGCACAAAATACAAGAAGAAAACAGCACACTGAAACTGTATATCATTTAGGTTATCATGCGTTCAACATGAGCAAATATAAAAACAAAGTTAAAAACAAGGAAGAGAAGGGATATTGATATGCCACAGATATTGGACATAGTGACATTTCATACGGATTACTGCCCTGTAGGAAAGAAACCTGCGGTCAACATTAACCAAGAGATGATTTACACAGAAATGTAAAGCAGTTATCCCACCAAAACAAATTTTATTATGTCCAGATTTCGCACTTTTCATTTCAGATTAAACATGTCTGGCTACATGAGCAAGTTCTCAGCGTGGAGGAAGGAAAAGGTATACTAAACCCACTGAAATCGTGTGGCGTGAAGCAGTGTGATGCTCAAGCAAATCTTCAGCTTTTACGCAACATACTATAGCAAGTGAACATTAAATGGGCAGTATTTAGGAACAATATCTACACGCCAGACACCAAACATTGTCACTATCTCAGAAAACATCTAACTAAACGAGGAATATGTGTAACAGCAATATTGATATAGATACTTGCCATACTGAAGGAACTGGGCTTGAGTGTGGTACTGGACTCCCGAAGCCCGATGTCAAGATTAGGCCCTGTCTGTCCATAAAATAACTTTATAGTTCACGTTAATGGGCATATAAGCCCTGCTTCTGTATTACTCAAGTTACCTTTGGTGCGTAAATATTGTCGCTGAAGGAGAAACTCGGCTACGAGGTATAGTTCTTCGAACCATCTGATCAAGAAACCGTATTTTCCGGGGTTCGATTCTGCTAGCACCTGTAAATAAATAGCGTTCGAAATTACCAGTTATGAAAAGGTCTCGCATCACTGAAATCTGCATGTTACTACTCACCTCGCATAACTTTTTGACAGCGGGATGAACTGTCTTAGCGAGGGACTCCTGGGCTATTAATTCAAATATTGACGGTCTCGTTAAAACACTCGACGTCAAATGAGCTCCTTTTTCTGCCATTTCTTTCAAGCATTATCTGCGTACCGATAACTTATAACTATATTCTCACAAACACTTCAAATTCTCTCTCTCTCTCTCTCTCTCTCTCTCTCTCTCCTGCACATGCAGACTACGTTGTAAACACTACCAAAGCCAAACATAACCAAAGATACACTCCACTCGTCTACTTGTGTCTGGGGCAGCAAACCTTGGTGCCATTCGGGTGAGCCAAATTTTGTCCACTGCAACATATCGCGTTAATAAAAACACATATCAGCATATTGCTCAAAATACAGGGATGATAACAGAAATTTTCGGAACGAATTTTAACGTTGCTAATCCAGAAAATGTTGGGAAGAACGATGATGCCTGGAATTCTTCTACTCTCACACCAAATATCTGGCTTCTCATATCTGTAATTTATCATCAAAAACAAAAGTGACGAAATAAAAATAGTGTACATTTATTTGAAAGTTCTGATATAGAATGTCTCATTTGCTGTATGTGTAGTTTAAAATCTAATTTCTGAGACAGTTATAAGATTAAAAATTGTATTGAACAAACATAGTGTCACGTACTTCGTCATGGTCCTCATCATAAAAAAATGTGCTTTAACAGTTTGCTTTACTTTTTTAACTCATTGTCATTAGCAATGACAGTTTTCTTTGCTTTTTATTTATCAAGGAAAACACTACTCGCAATCAGACACCACAGGTAAGTTTTATTCAAAACTCACATCGTTATACAGCACTAAACTAATCTTCATGATCAATAATCATGAATTTCTGCAACACAGTTTGCACCTTACTTGCAATTTCTTCATGCGAAACATCTTAAGCAAGAAAATTTCCTAGGTCAGTACTAATGTGTAAAATATAATTACACGTATTTGTGTTATTGGCAAATTTATTGTGCTGGAAGGAATGTTACATAAAAATACAAAGCTACTCGTAAACTGTTGGATGCGAATGAGTTATTTAAAGGTCAAATTCAGCTCCAGGTTAATGGAGGAAACACATGTCCATGATGTTTGTGCGGCCATCAGCGATAAACACAACCATTCAGACCAGTCCATCCATGTAGTCCTCTGTAGTCTCAAACGTATATTGTTAATCAGTGACGTAATTAGAACGGGAACACTTTTCTCGTGAAGAACTATTCATTATCGAGAATTTTTTTGTAAAATCCTTCATTACCGTAAACTGTAGGCTTTAAAAACTGCATAAGCAGGATAGGCACTTCGACACGCTTTGGTGAGAAGACTGTGCCGATGTAAATGAGATTAAAATCTTCAATAATTAACATGCAATTTTGAATTTCGCGCGGAATGAATCAAAAGCTCCTTGTCCCAAGGTGAATGTAAGCTTTCACTGTCCGTCACTAGGAAGCGCTAAGAGCTGCGGTCCCTTAGGCTCTCTACAGACCCGCAAGACACAATGTTTGCCGAGCGCTATCGATCGGCACCAAGTTTTGCTGTCCCTAGGCACAAGTCACTCGGCCTTCTGCGGTAACGACAGTGACAGGTTTTCACCTGGAAAATATTTCCACTAGCTAACATACGTTGACTGTTGCAGCAAAGGAAAAGGATGCGAGCAGTTTTCATCTACAACACACCTGACAGAAAAATGGGCAGGATACCTTCAACTCTACACAGATAGCTCAAAAATGGGGACGGAAAATCATAGCGGATACGCTTTCTTCCGTCCAGAAAATGCAGACGAAGGAAAGTTTCAGCTACCAAGCGACGCTTCCGTGTTTCTAGATGTAAGTTTCGCTATTATATAGGCAATCAAACACTTCGGATCTCTTAGAATACCCAAGGCAGTAATGATCACCGATTCTTAAAGTGTTCTGAGAGCAATTAGTTACAGGAACTGGAACAAAAGAAAACACACTATCGACATATTGGATCATTATCACCAAGCTATGATGATTGGTCATATTATAGAATCTTCATGAGTCAAATCACATTCTGGCATTCTATACAACGATAAAGCCGATCAATTAGCGAGAGATGCGATTAGCAGCAGAAGACCTATGGACATTAAACTCTCATGTACAGAATACCTCTTAACAGCATAAGAACAAGCGCTCCTCCTGTGGCACGAAGAATGGAATGGAAGTCACAAACAAAAGGCAAAAGCTATACTCATATACAGACGTTCATACCAAGATAGCCATGGTTTTGGAAGTACAAACATTCAAGGAAAATTATAACATCCGCTGTGAGAATGGGTCCCAGTCATGGATCTTTCCCTGCCCATTTATGCAGAATCAGCGTACATGAGACACCCCAAAGGCAGTGTGAAGAAGAAACAAATGGAGATATAAATCACATCTTATTTCAGTGTAGACACTGTGAGAAAGACAGAGTCAACTTTTTAAAGAAGCGCAATTGGTCACTGTCAGCCGCTTTGAACGATTGTATGTCCCTGAGACACAACCAGGGGGATCTAGGCGTCATATTCAGGGTTATATCTGCTGAAGATATAAAAATTGAAACGGAATTGTGACCATTGAACGTAACTAACGAAATGAATTACCAACTACGTGGCAACTATCAATTGTGTCTTTTCAATTTAAGTACAACGAACTTGATCTGAAGACATATATGAATGAAAAGAGCAGATGTTACCTTGCTATGTGTATCAGTGCATTTAATTTGTATTGGCTAGACGGTTTGTATGCCAGAAGGCAATAAAATAGACAACTAATAGAAGTCTGTTGCTAAGGCAGAATATTCAAAATATCTGGGTGCATGCATTGATGAGAAATTGAATTGTAAGAGACACATCGATGATCTGCTGAAACAGTTAGGTTCAGCTACTTATGCTATTAGGGTTATTGCAAATTTTGATGATTAATATGTCAGTAAATTAGCCTCCTATATCTATTTTCATTCAGTGCTTTCATATGACATCATATTTTGGGGTATTCATCATTAAGAGAAAAAGTATTCATTGCATAAAAGCGTGTAATCAGAATAATAGCTGGAGCCCACCCAATATAACCTTGCAGACATTTATTTAAGGAATTCACAGTACCTTCACAATAGATACATTCACTTATGAAATTTGTTATTAATAACCCATCCCAATTCAAAAATAACAGCGAAAAGCATAGCCGCAACACTAGAGGAAAGGATTAAATCTGCCTTTGGCACAGAAAGAGGTGAATTACACTGCCACAAAAATCTTCAGTCATTTGCCACACAGCATTAAAAGTCTAACAAGTAGCCAACCAACACCAAATCAAAAGAATTTCTGAATGACGACTCCTTCTACACAATAGATGAATTTTTAGATATGAAGTAGTAACTGTAAAAAATAAAAAGGAAAAAAAATAATTTGTGTAAAGAAAACATGTTAAAGTGACATGTTATATATTATTACGAAATGTCGTATTCATGATCTATGGAACAAGTATTAATGTATGTATGTACATATGAATGAAATAAAATGGTGTTCACTAGCAAAATCTTCGATGCGGAAACACCAGGGCAGTTAGGGAAACACTCACAGCAAGTCGAATTCCGCATGCTGGTGGATACATTTTAGTGCGACTTGTCGCATCTACTATTTGCTGAAGTTGCCGGTTGCTGCAAGTTTTTCTTCTGCTTGTTGTGATCAGATACGAAAATGTCAGTGTCAGTAACGAGATTTACGTGGAATTGTGATATAATGTAGTTGTTAATACAAAAAGTGCAACGTTTCCCAGAATTGTGATACACAAAGCATGTGGACTTGAAAAACAGAGTAAAACAACAGGTCGCTCTAAAAAATATTGCGGCAGGTTCAGCTACAAGAAACGCCAAAGTACGAAAAAGAAACATATATGCACACAATATGGACAAGAAGTCGACATAATAAGAACACCAAGAAGTGGACAGAATACAGATGGTGTGTGCACAAGCAAGTGGGGATACTTTGATTCAATGAACTGTGTGTTTCACACTTGCACGCCCAAGGAAACAGAGGACAATTTGGTAAGTGGAACAAATATTACATCAAGGAGGCGCCGGCCAGCGCGCCTGCGGGAAGAGAGGGCAGCGCCCCACCTCCAGGGAGACAGAGTTCAGCGCTCCCTGTCAGCGCCGACTTAACCAGCCACTCAGCACTGGTCGGGCCCAGTTTGATCGCAGACTTTGAGAGCATCAGTACTGAGTAACAGCCACATTCTGCTAGTAGTAATAATGTTATTCCTTGCCAATGGCCAGCACAGGAGTTTACTGCCTCACTCAGAAGTTACTCTCAACTAATAGGCCAGAGTCGCTAGTTGTTGAAGATTTAGTTTCTGCCCTCACTGCGTATTTCGAGGATCAGGTATGGGCTGATACTGTTCGTTACAAGTTCTTTCGATTGCGGGAAACGCCAGAACAGACTTACAGTCAGTGAGTCATTGAACTTCAGGACATGACATGACAGCGTAGCTATGGACAGGACTATAGTGATGCCATAATTCCTACTGTGGATCAAGTTATTGAACATCAGGACTTGTGTGATAGTGACACGATAAACTTAGAGGTAGCTTCCACTTCCAGTGTAACCCAAACTGACAAACCGGTATGGACTTGCGACCGACCACCGTGTGCAAACAGTCCACTGCGCCGTGGACAGAGTAAACAAGTGTCAACACACGTGTTTGATGCTGCTTTTCCACGCATAAAAGACAAAATTGCTCTTTGCAGAACATGACTTGCTTTGCTTGTGGAAAGCCAGGTCATGTACAGTCTGTGTGCTTGTAACATAAAAAGAACTCTCCCCACGTTAGCCCTCGTAAGTGCGAAGCACCTTCACATTCTGTGAAGGTAGTTTTTTTCTTAACTGGCTACCAGTACTTGTAGTGATCCAACTCAGGATGTGCCTTCATCCCATCCACATACTGTGCAACGACAGTCAAACAAACTGTTTGTGAACTTTTTCATTGCCGGATGCTGTTTGCGACTTCAGTTAGACACTGGCGCTTCTGTTACATTGCTTAATCATGCCACTTACGAACAGTTGACACAATCTTGCACGCATTTTACTGCATATAATGGTGAGGACATTCCAGTGCTTGGTACATGTACTTTGTCTATCACACTGCAGTCTCACACCAGAACTGTGACATTTACAGTTTTGCATTCATGAGACGATGAAAATATTTCTGGATTAGATTCATTTGATTTGTTTGTTCTTCATAGTTAGGACAATGTACTTTCTGTTTCTGCTTTCAAGCCAAAAGACAATGTTGCTCAGTTGACTGAGGAGTTTCCTGATTTATTTTCTCGAGGACTCGGCAGAGCAAATAATTCTGTGGCATAACTGACAATGAAGGACAATGCACAATCTAAGTTTTTTCAGGTGCATCCCATCCCTCAAGCGCTTAGAGACAAAGTTACAAGTGAACTTAACCAATGGCAAGACAATGGTGTTATTGCTCCTATCTGGGATAGTCAGTGGTCTTCTCCCTTAGTCACCTTACCAAAGCCTTCTGAAAGACTCTATCTTTGTGTCGAGTTGAAATCCACTGTGAATCCACAAACAATACTTGACACTTAGCCATTGCCTCACCCTGGGAAATTAATGGACAGACTTGGCGCAGGTCACTATTTTTCAACTACTGATTTATACAATGCGTATTTGCAAATTCTGCAAGAAGAGGTGTCTCAGAAAGCGTTTGTGGTCAACACACATTTAGGGCAGTTCAAATCGTTTCGCTTACCCTTTGGCAACACCTCTGCGCCTGCCATTTTGCAATACTACTTACAGGAACTTACTGCAAAAGTTACCTTCTGTTCAAATTATTTGGACGATATTGTGGTGCCAGAATATAAACCAAAGGAACATATCTGTAACCTTCGTATGCTTTTTCAGGTACTTTCAGCTGCATGTTTAAAGTGTCACCTGGACAAATGTGCCATTTTTCAGATTGAAATTCAGTACTTAGGCCATGTTTTTAATAGCCAAGTTGTTCATCCCATTGAAGCATATTTGCTGGTCATCGGGGACCTCCCTGCCCCACAGAACGCGACGGAATTGCAGTCAGTTCACAGGAAGATGACATATTACAGGGTTATTACAAATGATTGAAGCGATTTCACAGCTCTACAATAACTTTATTATTTGAGATATTTTCACAATGCTTTGCACACACATACAAAAACTCAAAAAGTTTTTTTTAGGCATTCACAAATGTTCGATATGTGCCCCTTTAGTGATTCGGCAGACATCAAGCCGATAATCAAGTTCCTCCCACACTCGGCGCAGCATGTCCCCATCAATGTGTTCAAAAGCATCGTTGATGTGAGCTCGCAGTTCTGGCACGTTTCTTGGTAGAGGAGGTTTAAACACTAAATCTTTCACATACCCCCCCGGAAAAAAATCGCATGGGGTTAAGTCGGGAGAGCGTGGAGGCCATGACATGAATTGCTGATCATGATCTCCACCACGACCGATCCACCGGTTTTCCAATCTGCTGTTTAAGAAATGCCGAACATCATGATGGAAGTGCGGTGGAGCACCATCCTGTTGAAAGATGAAGTCGGCGCTGTCGGTTTATTCGTCGACTTCCGCGAGCTACGCGTGATACTTGCCCGCAAGCGTTCAACCGTTTCTTCGCTCACTGCAGGCCGACCCCTTGATTTCGCCTTACAGCCTTACAGAGGCATCTAGAAGCTTTAAACTGCGCATACCATCGCCGAATGGAGTTAGCAGTTGGTGGATCTTTGTTGAACTTCGTCCTGAAGTGTCGTTGCACTGTTATGGCGACTGATGTGAGTGCATTTCAAGCACGACATACGCTTTCTAGGCTCCTGTCGCCATTTTGTCTCACTGTGCTCTCGAGCGCTCTGATGGCAGAAACCCGAAGTGCGGCTTCATCCGAACAAAAATTTATGAGTTTTTCTACGTATCAGTAGTGTGTCGTGACCATATGTCAATGAATGGAGCTACAGTGAATTTATGAAATCGCTTCAATCATTTGTAATAGCCCTGTACTTCCGGTTTATAGCCAGTGCAGTCAAGATCACGGCACCGCTGCATCGTTTGCGCCAGAAGAATGTGCCTTTTGCTTGGACCAAAGAGTGTCAGGTTGCATTCCTTAACTTAAAAAATGCGTAATTGAGTGACAGATGTCTTGCTCATTTCGATCCTGCTAAGCCTGTGGTTTTGGCAGTGGACGGTCCTTCGTATGGGATCGGAGCTGTGCTCTCAAACAGATTTAGTTTAAAGGGCAAGCTGATTCCTTTAACTTCAATGTTATCGATCGAGACTCAGTGTAGCTATTTCCAAATCGAGAAGGAAGCTCTCGCTATTATCTATGGCGTGACATGCTATTAAATGTCGTTTACAAAAATCATCGAACCATTCTGAAAAACTGCAGTTATTTTCACATCTCGATTGATAAATAGATTTTGCATACTTATCATGTGACGAAATACACGATTCCTTACGAGCTATCATTTGCAACAAAACACGTTTCGATTTCTCCAACCGTTTATAAAATTTGGGTCTGATACAACCACACGATTTACGACAAGCAGGGAGAAGTATCGGCCGCACCGCGAGCGACCCTCGCGCAGCTGCCGCACAGCCCGTCCACCCGTATGTCATTCGATATCTCGAGAACGGTGATAGCTGTCGTTCTGCTCCCAACTTTAAAAGCAATTTCGGAATGTTGGCTAAATTTCATATGCAGTTATGTTTTACCTGAAATGAACTATACGCAAAGCCCACGCAATGCGTTTTTACCTCTGCACACTCATTAAAAGCTCGTGTAATGGTTTATGTAAATGCGATACAGCAAGTACCCATGACGAATAACGAAAAGAAATTCAGTCCTTTATCGACAGAAGATATCGGGCTGTATGACGCAGAAGAATCACTTTTTTCACCAAATAGTTTCCTTGAAATCGGATGATAAGCGTTTCGTAGCTGCCGCCGCGTCCGTGCCAGAGCTTCAGCGAAAGTAAAGTACGTGTGGCCCTGGGTTGCGTGCCTGACGTCACGCTCAACGCGTTCTGTGATTGGCGGCGCGGACCTGCAGCGCGGCACGCGGCAGCGGCAGCGGCAGCAGTGCGATGTGGGCCAACCGCGCCACGGAGTTCGCTGTGCCGCGCCGCTGACGGCGTTTGCATTCGTCCCGCACAGTACGGCGCGCCGCCTGCGGCGCTGAGGTCGCGCGAGTGACAGAGCGCGCCCGTCCAGGTGCCACACGGTGCCCGAGCATTCGTCAGATGGGGAACGCTTGCCAGCGGCCCTGTGAAAGCGGCTCTCGTCGCCTTCCGAGAGGGTATGTCCTTAGCTTACTCATTATGAAGATGTAGGAGATGGGTAGCAGCTGCTCACCTAGAGTGCTGAAACAAACACCATGGTTCACATTCACAGTGATCTGTACAAGGTGGATTCAAATCGCAGTACCAAAAACGCACCAAAACATTAACTCGAACACGTCTGGCCGGAACTGCACCCTCTGCACGGCGTGCATAAACACCGATAAGTGGTTGAGTGGGACACGTAGCACAGTCCGCCATCTTCTGTGTCGACTGAAACACTAGAGGTGTGGCACTGTGAGCGACGACCTCCTGCTGGGCATCGCATCCCGAATGCCCAGTGAATGGTGTACCTTCCATGACGGTCGCCCACAAACTGTAACCGAGTTCACTGACCACAGCAATTTGTGTCGAGTTTTGGAATCGATTGTCATTGACTAGGACTGACACTCGTTCCAATCCCTGGGGACTGGATTCTTCTTAGAACCATTGTTATTATGATGTGCTACAAGGCTGCAAGTTGGATAGTATTCTGTGTAGACACATTGGACAGAGCACATTGATATTTCAACAGATTGGGTAACTTTTCACCGTACGGTCACGGGCACCTTTTAACACGGTAGCTGCTTTGTGCTTTGCCTCAAGAAAACCACATCGGCCCGTCTCAGCATTCTCATGTCGCACTACAGGCTGGCATATGCAGCCTGCCATTGAGGACTGACATTACCAGTGGAGGGCTACGTGACTGCTTGGTGGCAGTCCTGCAGCAACTTCAGCGCCCTGTGCTCTCGTAAGGTGGCGACTCACGTTTCATCCCTGTTTTATCCTTCACAACTGATTTCGGCTTCATAAACATTTCGACTATACTTAATTCACCTACGGTAAGCATCAGCCTCGAAATCACATTGTCGTAGCTGACTTGAAGTGAACGTAGTTTGTTACTTTTTAATTTCACTCAGAAATGTTGTATCAATGTCAGTGAGTTAATTTCTTTCCACAAAAGACATGTCATTCTACAATCAGCAGGCAAATTTATTACCACTGTTAGTGACCTGATGTAGGGATGTGGCCACTAGATCTTTACAGTGAATGCTTACAAATCTCAAGTCCTGGTTCATCATTTCAATGTTATTTTATTTTAATATTATGAGGGAAACACTTTCCTGATGTTCTACACTGTTATTAACTAAATCACAAACTGGGTTCGGCTTACTATGATATCACTCTAAACAACGTGATGGCAGCCTAAGAAACCGAAAACAGGATTGTGATTAAATAAGTATCAGCTTCAGAAGAGCAGGAAATAATTTCCTTTTATCAACTTTGGTCATGCACTTAGGGATAATTAAGTTATTTTACTTCATTTTATTTCAGATGCACTTGTCTCTCAAAGGCATTACATCGTGCAATACATCGTAACATGTCCAAAACTCATTAAGTGCACAAATAGTACTACTGAAAGTTTACACTGAGAGATTCAAAATCATAATTAGCTTAGGCATCGAGACACATAAAGTACAAGTTCAGATTTGCTTTGTAGGCAGCAAAATAGCTAAATATGGCTGACATAGAGAGAATATCAACTGCATATATATATATATATATATATATATATATATATATATATATATATATAGTTTTTGAACTAAACTATATTTCAAATCACTGGATAGAGTTTAACCAAATTTGGTACACATACACACATATTACTTATTGTCCAGAAAGTGGTTCTGTGGGGTAAGGTCCATTTAGCTCCCATAAGGATGAGGGTGAAAAGGATTGGTAACTCCTCACACCTAGGCTGTTGTGTTTGGCATGTTATGCAGCCAGTATCAGAATGCAGACCAGGGTGTGTACTTAGAGATGGGCACATGCGACTAGAGAGAGAGGCAGGGGGAAGGGCTAGATTGCTAGTGAGATGGAGGGGTTGTGACAGGCCGAGTGGGGGGGGGGGGGAGGAAATGTCCAGATAGTCCCAGTCGGCGATGGACAGAAAGAGAGTGGGAGATAGATAGAGAGGGATGATGAGGTGATGGACAGAGAGTGAGAAAGCAGGAGAAGATAGTCAGAGAAGGGTGAGGAGGAGATGGATAGATAGTAGTGGAAAGATGAGCTAGACAGAGGCACCAGAGGGAGGAGGAGATAAAAAGACGAGGGGGTAGGAGAGGATGGGTAGAGGGTGGAGAGGAGGAGATGGTCATAGAGAGGGACAGAGCCAGAGGGTCATAGAGGGGGAGGAGGAGGAAATGGACAGAGAGAGGTAGAATAAAGCTATGGTATTTGTCTAGAGTGTAGCCTTGAGTAGTAGGACAAGGCCGGCAACAGCCCACTCTGCATTGTTGCCAAATTTATTCAAGATGGCGACGATAGATGTGACAACATCACAATGACATCATTTCGACAAGTTCAAATTTTGGTGGGAAGATAGGTCAATTGGGCTACCTCCACTAACCTAGCCCCCTCCCATCCCCTAGGAAATGGCGGGAAGTTCAAATTTTGGCAGAAAAAAGATCACTTGGGCTACTGCCACTAACCTAAGTCATGTGAACCCCACCTCCTCTTTGGAATTGGTGGGAAAAGGACTTAGCTTGTGCTGGGCTGCTGGATAAGATAGGCATAAGTCTTTCTTTTACAGGCAGTATTTATTTAAACAATTTGAGGGAGTAGCTCCATCTAGTGTGTTCACCATGAGATCCAGAGTGAAAATGACCTAGTACACATTACTGCCACCAGAGGGCACTATCATCCCATGGGTGTCTGGGTGGGGGGGGGGGAATGGCGGGAAAATGACTCAGCCTGTTCTGGACTGCTGGAGAGAGGAAGGAGTGTACTTTATTTATTTTGGAACAATTGATTTAGGGACGGATTTCACGTAGTTCATTTATTACAGTGATACAAAACACTCGCTCTGTCGTGCTTGGGGTCACACTACACAGCCTACAGACATGCAAATTACTCGTAAATCACCGAAATAATGCAGTACACTGATGTGCAGACACGAAAACAACACGTAAATTGTCAAAATAATGAATGTAAAACGCTCTGCAGACACCCTCACTAATTGTAAACTGTCGAAATAATGCAGTACACAGCTTACACACCTGCAAACTACTCGTAAATTACCGAAATAATGCAGTACACTAACGTACAGACACACAAACAACTCGTAAATTACCGAAGTAATGCACAGCTCAGCCTACAGGCCTGTTCACAGGGCCGGCTGGTGTGGCCGAGCGGTTCTAGGCGCTTCAGTCTGGAACCGTGCGACCGCTACCGTCGCAGGTTCGAATCCTGCCTTGGGCATGGATGTGTGTGATGTTCTTAGGTTAGTTAGGTTTAAGTAATTCTAAGTTCTAGGGGACTGATGACGTCAGATGTTAAGTCCCATAATGCTCAGAGCCATTTTTGAACCTGTTCACAAAATAATGCAACAGACACGTCCACTACGCGTAAAATTGTCAAAATAATGCATGCCAACGCGTTCACAGCGCTTAAACAGCCGAAAATAATTTGTTGCGCAAACACTCATTGTCATTGCACATAAAATCGCTTTCCAACTATCGTCAACTGCGACGTATCAGCGAACTGTTCCAACGCACTTCCAGGCCGACACTGCTGACACCACACTGGCGCTTTGCAGGGCCATCCGGACGCACGCCAGCGCTGGAGAGGCGAACGTCAGTATGCGAGCCGTCGCTCTCACATCACTGCCACCTGCAGCCAGCAGGTGAAAGTCGCGTCTATTTTAGGGTATTCAGTTAGAGTTACCTTGAGTGTTATACTGACGGCACATGGAAATAAGAGGCAAGTCACCCTCTGGACGCGCACGTGGTCACCTAACCACGGTGGCTGAGGTCGACCTGCCAGTCCAGTACCGGGAGAGATGTTTGCATAGCGGCTCACCCTCGCAGATGCGCCTAAAAGGTTCTCAATGTTATACTGTGTAATGGTCGCCTAGTTGTAGATATAGCTAATTGCTATAATCGCACTATTTCACTCCCATTTGCGGAGCTTGTTAGCACTTGATGTTAGGTTGGCGCCATTAAAATGCATTGTGTTGTGGTAATCGCTGCTACTTGCTGGATCGCTGCTGTGTCTCGATGCTGATGCTGGCTCTAAATCTGGTTGTCTAGGGTTAAAAACATGAGGTCCCGTGTTTTTTATGTGCTTTTGATGATAAAGAACGAGCAAAACCAACAAATATGTAAACTTCAAATATTTATTATTCTGGTGGCCATCTTAATTCCACTGTCCACCAAAGACCATGACTCAACACAAAGTACTACTTCCGTTACATGTTCTTTGCATTGTTTATCCACCTCAAACAATAACACACAAACACACTTTACCAAAGTGACATTCCGACTGCCTCCCGACCGTTCTTGCTGCTTGTATTTATAATATTGTCAAAGAACTACTAAAAAGAGATATAGTTTACAAGTCATATGCACATCTGTTATCATAATTTGTGCAGAAAAGTTATTAATTTGCATCGAGTGACATAATTTAACATGTTATTAAAATGACAGACAGATTTGTTGACTTGACAGAATTATTCTTTGTTACAAAAAGGCCGTTTTTTAGAAGTTTGTCAATTGACTTCTCTAATTTGCATAAATAAGTAAATAACATGAATTATTAAGAATTACATTGGTTTTCGTCTAAAATAGGATGGATTACGTGAATACTGAGTGAAAACGCTCCTAGTGAACAAATAGGTTTCACTGGGTGATTTTTATTTAAGGAGATCCAAAATACCTAAGTTGGCCACTATTTTTCGTACTTCATGTTAATTATTTAAGATGAACTTAGTGTTTTTACATGATGACATTTGCTGTATCAGTGATCAAGTGATATTAACTTTTGTGTGGGTCAGTTACTCAGTATAATTTAATGGGTTGACTGTTTATGGAGGCATGTTATGCAATCATTGTTAACATACACAATAACTTTTCTATAATCATAAATACTCGTTAAACTGGTTGAATTTGGAGGGTATCGCATACTTCGGTACAGTAAAGCCTTTAATATGTTCCGTTACAACTGACGTCACAGGTCTATGTAAATAAGAGTCGAGTCTCCCCTCTGAACGCGCTGTAGAAATCCCAGAATAGCACAGGGTACATTGTTCCTAGCGATCCTAATAGGACATACGAGACGCGTCAGCTGCGCACGTGTTTACCTGCCTAGCGAGGCTGACGCATCATCACGAGATGTGTGCGTAGCGTGGCTGGAATTTTCGGTGTCCTACAGCTACTTGTCTGGAAATGTCCTAATACTACAATGTCAGATACGGGACAACATCGTGCTAGAGATGGACGGTCTGCTTCAACTTGTCTACCATCACCTTACACTCAGAACTTTCCATAGATAACTTGCCACCTATCTTGTTCGAACCAGTCTGTAGATGTCCCTATGCCCCACCACAGAAAAGGTCTTATGAATGAATGGAGCATTCTGATTGGCTCTTACTGAATTTATTTGCCAAATTACTGATGTTGCCGTATTGGAAGCACTGTCCGCCTTTTTTTCCCTGCAGACGAGGCTTCCAGCGACAAAACTATTTTGTACCGATCGCCATATTTCACTGACAGTCAAACCCTGCAAAAGTGGTCTACAGATCGTCAAATACATCCCACGTACTCACTGTGCTCCTGTGCAGCGCCGACGGAGGAAATTGCCGCCTTAAACACGGCCCATGACCGCAGCTGCAGAAGACGGTGTCAGCCAGAGAGAGGCCAGCGAGCCGCGGACGACCCCACATCCCAGGGGGGCCTGAGTGATAGGAGTTGGAACGCTTTCAATACTTCCAGTGCAGACACTCGTCCTATTGAATCTTCTCAAATTTCCGCAGAGTATACACGCGACAAACGTCGTCCCAAAGGCGACTCAATGCAAACTGGGTATTAGTTCATTATTCGCCCATCCAGGGAAGCCGGGAGCCCAATCACCGTAAGCCAGAAGCTTTCTCGGACTCTCTGAACCGGTGTACAAAGGATGAGCAAGCCCCAACTTGGGACAAAGGCGTCCACCGAGATGCTGTTTCTGCCACTCACCTGCTTGCTTGCTGCTGTGCTTCCTATGGCCATCTCCAGACTCAGAAGAATATTGGGAACCAGGCACACATTTGCCAGTGTGACTACAGGGTTATTACAAATGATTGAAGCGATTTCACAGCTCTACAACAACTTTATTATTTGAGATATTTTCACAATGCTTTGCACACACATACAAAAACTCAAAAAGTTCTTTTAGGCATTCACAAATGTTCGATATGTGCCCCTTTAGTGATTCGGCAGACATCAAGCCGATAATCAAGTTCCTCCCACACTCGGCGCAGCATGTCCCCATCAATGAGTTCGAAAGGATCGTTGATGCGAGCTCGCAGTTCTGGCACGTTTCTTGTTAAAGGAGGTTTAAACACTGAATCTTTCACATAACCCCACAGAAAGAAATAGCATGGGGTTAAGTCGGGAGAGCGTGGAGGCCATGACACGAATTGCTGATCATGATCTCCACCACGACCGATCCATCGGTTTTCCGATCTCCTGTTTAAGAAATGCCGAACATCATGATGGAAGTGCAGTGGAGCACCATCCTGTTGAAAGATGAACTCGGCGCTGTCGGTCTCCAGTTGTGGCATGAGCCAATTTTCCGCGGGCTACGCGTGAACCTTGCCCGCACGCGTTCAACCGTTCTTCGCTCACTGCAGGCCGACCCGTTGATTTCCCCTTACAGAGGCATCCAGAAGCTTTAAACTGCGCATACCATCGCCGAATGGAGTTAGCAGTTGGTGGATCTTTGTTGAACTTCGTCCTGAAGTGTCGTTGCACTGTTATGACTGTCTGATGTGAGTGCATTTCAAGCACGACATACGCTTTCTCGGCTCCTGTCGCCATTTTGTCTCACTGCGCTCTCGAGCGCTCTGACGGCAGGAACCTGAAGTGCGGCTTCAGCCGAACAAAACTTTATGAGTTTTTCTACGTATCTATGGCGTGTCATGACCATATGTCAATGACTGGAGCTACAGTGAATTTATGAAATCGCTTCAATCATTTGTAATAGCCCTGTACAATTAAATACTAGGATTGCTGCCGCAGTCTGGCACCGAGCAGTGTACTGGATATGTCTCCTCTTCATGACCATGGTTCTAGAACGAATCTCAGTATCTATAGTGCACATAATTTTCCACATAAAAAAAAATCATTCCTCTTACGGCTATCAATGTGCTGAATCTATACCTCCACATGACTGGGTGTTTCTGTTGTCCTCACCATTTCATCATCATTCATGAAAGTGGCGAGACTGGACTGAGCAAAGGTTGGGAATTTGTATGGGCGCCGATAACCACGCAGTTGCGGGCCCAACAAACCAAACATCATCAACATCATACACCTCCAGAGCAAACGCACTGCAAATGTGGAATATGTGGGTGGAGGCGGTCGGATGCAATCGGGTGCAGTGCTATAATACGCTTATCGATCAGAAAAATACACTCCTGGAAATTGAAATAAGAACACCGTGAATTCATTGTCCCAGGAAGAGGAAACTTTATTGACACATTCCTGGGGTCAGATACATCACATGATCACACTGACAGAACCACAGGCACATAGACACAGGCAACAGAGCATGCACAATGTCGGCACTAGTACAGTGTATATCCACCTTTCGCAGCAATGCAGGCTGCTATTCTCCCATGGAGACGATCGTAGAGATGCTGGATGTAGTCCTGTGGAACGGCTTGCCATGCCATTTCCACCTGGCGCCTCAGTTGGACC
The DNA here is from genome assembly GCF_023864275.1 of Schistocerca cancellata. NCBI lineage: Eukaryota > Metazoa > Arthropoda > Insecta > Orthoptera > Acrididae > Schistocerca > Schistocerca cancellata. The sequence continues at coordinate 8,027,850 of NC_064634.1, forward strand.
AGCGTTCGTGCTGGACGTGCAGACCGCGTGAGACGACGCTTCATCCAGTCCCAAACATGCTCAATGGGGGACAGATCCGGAGATCTTGCTGGCCAAGGTAGTTGACTTACACCTTCTTGAGCACTTTGGGTGGCACGGGATACATGCGGACGTGCATTGTCCTGTTGGAACAGCAAGTTCCCTTTCCGGTCTAGGAATGGTAGAACGATGGGTTCGATGACGGTTTGGATGTACCGTGCACTATTCAGTGTCCCCTCGACGATCACCAGTGGTGTACGGCCAGTGTAGGAGATCGCTCCCCACACCATGATGCCGGGTGTTGGCCCTGTGTGCCTCGGTCGTATGCAGCCCTGATTGTGGCGCTCACCTGCACGGCGCCAAACACGCATACGACCATCATTGGCACCAAGGCAGAAGCGACTCTCATCGCTGAAGACGACACGTCTCCATTCGTCCCTCCATTCACGCCTGCCGCGACACCACTGGAGGCGGGCTGCACGATGTTGGGGCGTGAGCGGAAGACGGCCTAACGGTGTGCGGGACCGTAGCCCAGCTTCATGGAGACGGTTGCGAATGGTCCTCGCCTATACCCCAGGAGCAACAGTGTCCCTAATTTGCTGGGAAGTGGGGGTGCGGTCCCCTACGGCACTGCGTAGGATCCTACGGTCTTGGCGTGCATCCGTGTGTCACTGCGGTCCGGTCCCAGGTCGACGGGCACGTGCACCCTCCGCCGACCACTGGCGACAACATCGATGTACTGTGGAGACCCCACGCCGCACGTGTTGAGCAATTCGGCGGTACGTCCACCCGGCCTCCCGCATGCCCACTATACGCCCACGCTCAAAGTCCGTCAACTGCACATACGGTTCACGTCCACGCTGTCGCGGCATGCTACCAGTGTTAAAGACTGCGAAGGGAGCTCCGTATGCCACGGCAAACTGGCTGACACTGATGGCGGCGGTGCACAAATGCTGCGCAGCTAGCGCCATTCGACGGCCAACACCGCGGTTCCTGGTGTGTCCGCTGTGCCGTGCGTGTGATCATTGCTTGTACAGCCCTCTCGCAGTGTCCGGAGCAAGTATGGTGGGTCTGACACACCGGTGTCAATGTGTTCTTTTTTCCATTTCCAGGAGTGTAGTTTATCTGCGCTAGGTGTTGGCAGCTGTACTACATATACAAGCAATTTTAGAACACGGAACGAGAGGTTACGTCATGATAGTATGGGTAGAAGTGACATAAAAAATCGATAGAATTGCGAAAAACGACGAAAAATACGTATAAATTGAGGAAAAATACACACTGAAATGTGGGGAAATTGAGGAAGTACTCGTGTGTCTTATGGATGGCGCAGAACATTTCTTGTACATGGGTACAAGTATGTGACAGCAAGAGGAATCCGAGAAAACGTCGACATGGAGGCGAAGGGAACCAGGGAAACAGTCACTTTTATTTCTGTCGAGGCAGCCTTCTACTGTATGTCTATTGAGTTAACAGCGATGCACGCGAGTTGACTACTATATTTGACGCTTTACGGGAAAATAGAGAACCATCTGCCTCTAAACTTACATGCATCTGTGTTAAAGGATAACAGAGAGTGGACGGAGTAATCGATTGAGATGGAGCTGTAACGAGGCACGAATTAATGGCTGACTGATGATGCATTCTAGAGAGGTAATTTTACCATTTGTTCCGCTGTTCTGTGAGGATGCATCAGTCGCGTGATGTAGCCTGCGTTCCACTCGTATACAACCACGTGTTCTGTATGTTGTGTCTTAGAGCACTGACTACTTGCGATCAATAATAGCAAACCTCTCAGTCGTCAGAGAACTTCCATCTCATGGGTGATGAAACGTGACCATCCTGTTTCGGCACATTCCTCTAAACGAATGAATATTTATGCGATGTACTCCATTTCCCTGTCACATCTTGGGTATAAAATCAAGACTTCAGTTTCATAACTAAGATGATTTTAAGTTAGCGATAGGTGTTTATTTAGGGACTTGTAACGCCGGAAATGCATATCCTCCTATTTCCATCTGTTGTGCTATTATTTTCTTTCCTTGCTTTGTTACCTCAAGATATGACATTTCTGTCTCTTTGTATATTGTAATTGTTTTACTATTTGTATATTTATGCATTTATGTCGATGTATAATTGGTTTGTTTCGTAAATATTATTTGTATTTTTACGCTGGGTCTTGCCTAGGGAAAACTGCTATCGAACGATTACGTCGATAGGTCGTGTGAAGAATCAAAGTGTGTAGGATCTTTGGTAGTGTTAACTCTGCCGCGTGGAGCGCGGGCTGAGCAGAAGGAGTCTGGCTGGAGTAGCGAGTGGAGCAGGTGTGTTGTGTGACGCTCCCGCGAGGTGCCGCGCTTTCGGGGTTTGGCAGCATGTAATTGCGCTCGACTTGCGATGACGGGAAGCATTAGCTGGCGCACATCAAGAGCCCGTTTCGTCTGGTGACCGTGTCGAGAAGAAGGCGCGCCAACACCCAGCTTCTGCAACAGCGACGGCCGACAATGAGTGACTGTCGCCACCTCCTCGATCGACGGCTTCAAACCTTCAATCAACCAACAAGGAAGACTGGAAGCACGTAAAGTTTTAGAACTGTATGGCAGACCTCAGCTTATAAAATTGTTCCATTTGCCTCGCAAAATTACAGCAACTTAGCATGAACCTTTGTTGCTCATTGTCCCAGTTGCATTACCAAGCAGGGTCCCTTCCTTTTCCGGAATGAACCTGAGTGTCGTTGAAATTCAAACGCCAGTATCATTTTATTTCACTGCTTTAATTTCAAAGTTTAGTTAAGGTATTCTACAGTATTTAGATTGCACAAGCACAAATTAAGAGTGCGAGTTTTGTTACCGTATTTTAGCTTACCTGTGACTGCAGCTCAGCTTGGTACGTACTAAATTTTACTATTGTTAATTGTTCAGAATCATTTAATTCAAGTTCAAAGTTAAATCTCTTATTTCTAAATTGCGTAGATTCAAGTAGTTTTTGAAATGATTGTTGAGGTAGTCCAAGACTAACCGTATTTTACTGAATTTCGATGTGCTTCAGAAAGAAAGCTCACTATTAACTTCAGTCACTAAATTAACTTTCGATTTTCCGGTTTTATTAATTCTTTTGCTAAATTAAGTCAGGGTGTAGCGAAATTTATTACTTCTGACAAACTTTCAGTTTTCACACTACACGTGTCAACCTTCAGTTGCCACGCTTCTAGTGCTAATTATATGTGTAATAACCTTTCTTTTTCAGTTACTATGGTAATTGTCCTTAGGACTGGCGACCGTGATTTCCCCCAAATCTCAAATACCTAATTACCGCTAATTAATTGTTAACGTAACGGCCGCACATTTATTTTCTTTATTAACTTTACCCCTTTTCAAAATTAATTTCCACCAGTTTCATTAGCACATTTCCTTTTATTTAGATGTAACCCTTTCCTCCCTCTTTACCGACAGGTTAACTTCGGTGACGACTGCATTTCCAAAATTCCCATTAGGTACACGCGGTTTCATTTTTCACTGTCATTAAGGTCGGTAAGTGAGGGGGAGGTTACACGTGGCGACCTGGTGACAGGACAATCTTCGGATTTGAGGTTGTTCTGGACACGAATTTTGCATTGTGCAAATCTCGTAACAAAGTACTGGTTACGTACAGGCCGTTACGTCAGCGAGAATAAGTAGTGGGAGTAATCCTAATTATATTTGAGATTTGTCATTTATATTGAAAATTATTAAAATGAGTGAAGGCAACAATTACCAAAATTTGGGAGACTTGGATACGGAACAATCGGTCGAACAGTGGGAAACGCGCACGGCGGTTCCCATTGTTCAGGGGCAGGCGGCTAGCATGAAAGACGCGACCGCCGAAACGCAACAAAGAGCAGAAATGGAATTCCAAACTTTAGAAAATGTTTCGGAATCGGAAGTGAAAATCAAATCTGAATCCCTTGATGACGAATACGGGGGGACAATTATAGAGGAACCAGCTACGGAAGTAAAACCGGTAGTTTCCGGGAATTTAACTGATTTATTGAATGTTTTGATTAATGAAATCAAGAGTCAACCGGCAGAAATTAAAGCTCTGTCTGCCAAGCAAGAAGCTCAGGCTGCCAAGCAAGAAGCTCAGTCTGAAAAAATTGAACGAAAGCTAGACAATCAGAACAAAGCTATTAATGTTGTTAACAACAATGTTGGAGTTGTTAATACTAAAGTTGATAAAATCAAAGAAGATATTGTTGTAATTAATACCGAAATCGGTAATCTTAAACAGGAAATGAGTGTTCCGGAAATCGATCATAAAGTGGCAGCTGTAATACCCACAGCGGAACTGGAGATTGAGTTTAATAATGATTCACAAGTGTTGAGAGAAGATCAGATGTCGGATAAAACGTCCATCATCGAGCGAGGGGATGCAGAGAGGGATGAGGTCTGGTTAAGGCAGTTCGGTCGCTTATACGACGAACTAAGAGATTATAGGGGTCTGTATGGGAGAAGCGTTTATGGGGAGCGCGTGCAGGATTTTCCGCGTCTCGTCCCGCAGGAAGATAGTGTTTGTGAAATGATAGAAAGTTCTGGCCCTAATCGGCAGACTTTACTAGAAATAGTTGATGTTAAGGGGCAGCACGAGCAAGATTCGTCGTGTTTCGTCCCGCAGGAGTTAGATGTTAAAGTAGTAACGGAAAGTTCTGGCCCTAACCGGCAGACCTTACCGAAAGTTTCAGTGGTAGAAGTAACCGACCCATCCGACGCAAACCTCCAGTTTAAACATTGCGAGAGTATTAAGGAGAAAGATTGCGAAAATTTTAGTGATAGCCGGACACGATTGGTAGAAAAGCACATAGATTACAACGTGTATGAGGTAGAGCTGACATTATACGGTCAGACGATAGCAGTGTGGGTTGCGCAGATCTAGCGGAAGTAATTGCAGAAACTACTGGACACATTCCTCCAGGTAGATTGGCGGATGAGATTAATCTGACCAAAGTGGAATCAACGAAGGTGACGATTAATGAATTGATAGCAAAGCAACACTCACTAGTTGACGAGTTACAGGAAAAGGTTTCGGTATTGGAGGCGAAGCTACAGACTAAGCCTCAGGACAAACGTGTTGAAATTAAAACTGTATGTGAACAGAGGCTGAAAAGGCCGCCAGATAAGCCGGATTTAGGATCAAAGCCGGATGGTTTTTTCTGGAATGACCTGGATATAGACGAGGATTTACTGTGGGAAAATAAAGATACAGTCGAGGACAAGTGTAGACAGATAGTAGTGTCTGTTAATATGCACGACCTACAACTAAACATGTTGATTGACACCGGTGCAGAATTGAGTGCTGTATCTGGGAAAATATTTGAGTTACTGAAAGACAGACCTGGCATCGTAGTTATGCCAGTAACAGGAGTGAAAATTATCGGTGCTACTGGGAAGGCCAGTAAACCGGTCACAAAACAGATTTTTGTCAACTTCGAGATATGTGGGGCACGATTTGAACAAGAGTTTGTCGTCGTGCCAGACTTAACTACGGAAGTAATTACTGGGTTAGATTGGCTATTAAAGTACCGTGCAGTGATTAACTGCGAAAGCAAAACTTTGACATGTACGTCACAAGATAAAACAATAGTAGTTAGTTTTGACGAGGCAGGAGACGGTGTGCATAGGCAATACCAGCCTATACACATTGTTAACTGGCCGGATGCTATTGACGTTGGTATGAATTTGAACTACTGTAATGTGAGGAATCTCGGAATTGACAATAGTGTAGAAAGTGAATTGGAAAGTATTGTAGACGGTATGCCAAACGTAACACACGAACAAAGACGTGGTCTGTATGAAGTAATAATGAGGAATAAGAGTGTGTTTTCAGACAAACCGGGACTTGTGGAAGGATATAAATGCAAATTGCATGTAATTCCTCACGAACCATTCTTCGTGAGACCGTATGCTATACCGCTGTCCAAAAAGGAAGCAGTGCAACGGGAGATAGATAAGATGATCAAATGGGGAGTGATTGAAAGAAGTACGAGTCCATACAATAACGGTTTGGTCATTGTAGCAAAACGGGATGGTAGTGTGCGTATTGTGATTGACGCACGCACGTTGAATAGGGTCGTTCAACGCGAAACAGACAGACCAGAGAGTATGGAGGAGATTTTGCAACGTTTTCATGACGTTAAGTTCATGACTAGCCTCGATCTGACGGCTAGTTACTGGCAAATAGAACTCGAAGAAGAATCTAGGCCATACACCGCCTTCTTGTTTGCGGGCAGGTGTTATCAGTATAGAGTACTGCCGTTTGGACTTAATATATCTGTGTCCGTATTCATCAGGGCCCTAGATAAAGTGCTAGGACCGGCTTTGAGTTCAAGATTAACTGTATATGTTGACGACCTATTGTTGGCCAATGCCACTTGGCATGACCATTGTGACCTGTTAGATGAAGTTTTTAGAGCATTGCGCCGTGGCGGAATGACTCTAAAGCTAAAGAAATGCGAATTTGTGAAGCAGGAACTGAAATTTTTAGGGCATGTAATTACCACTGCTGGTATTACGAAGGACCCAGAGAAACTAGAGGCAATAAGGAATTGTCCTCCACCCAACTCTAGGAAACAGTTAAAAAGTTTTCTAGGGTTAACAGGATTTTACCGCAAATTTGTAAAAGGACAAGTGTTTAATGATGAAAATTTGAATAACCTCTTACGCAAAAACGTTCCGTTTGTGTGGACTGACGGGTGTCAGGCCGCTTTCGAGAGATTAAAAGACGAATTGTTAAGATCTAACATACTATTTCATCCTGATTTATCGCTACCCTTCCATCTGGGAACGGATTCGTCGAATTACGGGGTGGGGGTAGAACTGTTCCAAGAAGTTGGTGAAGGAGAGGATAAGGAACACCGGACGATAGCGTTCGCGAGTCGAACTTTATCAAAAAGTGAGCGAAACTACACGATTTCTGAGAAAGAGTGTCTCGCTATCGTGTGGGGATTCAAGAAGTTCAAAGGTTACCTATGGGACCGTAAGGTGATTATTCATACGGACCATAAGGCACTCACTTATCTGAAGGATTGTAAACTACTTCACGAAAGACTGACTAGGTGGTCGCTGTATTTACAGCAATTTAACTATGACATCTGTTACGTAAAAGGGACCGACAATTGCGTAGCGGATGCGCTGTCGCGGTTGCCCGAGTCTAATCAAGATGTATTGAAAGATGAGTCAGATGGAGTGGTCAAATTATACTATTTTAAAGAAGTTGAGGGACGTAAATTAGTAGTGGACATCTGTAAGAATCTACGTCGTCATCAGAACGAGGACGGTTGTTTAAATATGGTGAAAACCCGATATGACGAAAGGAGTCCAGAAGGAGAGAAATTAAGAAAGTATTACAAGATATACGATCATATCTTGTACATACGTAAGGGTGAAGATAGTAATATTTGGCGGGTATGCTGGCCCACCAAATACATCACGGAAATAATAGACTACTACCATTTGGCGTATGGTCACTGTGGACCTAAGAAATGTACGGAAAAGCTGAGTGAAGTAGTGCATTTTAACAACATGTTAAAACGCGTTACTGACAGAGTGAAAACTTGCGATTTATGTCAGAAGGTGAAGGTTACCAACTGTACGAGTCGTGGTCCTATGCAAAGTATAAGGCCTAACGACACCTTTGAATTACTGTGCGTGGACTTGTACGGACCTTTGCCCAAGTCATCAGGAAACTTTGCCTACATTTTAGTAGTGCTAGAAGCTTTTTCCAAGTTCATCAAACTATACCCGATTAGGAAAGCTACAGCCAAAGCGGTCTATAGCAAGCTTGTGAACGATTATTTTGTTCATATTGGTAAGCCCAAGGCGATTCTATCAGATAATGGGGCACAATTTACTTCTAAGTTGTGGAATGAAGGCATGGAAAGTAATGGGGTCGAGGTGATCCATATTTCAGCTTACTGTCCGGCTGGGAATCCCGCTGAGAGGTATATGCGCGAGCTAGGCCGACTTTGCCGTACCTATTGCCATCACAATCATAGGGCATGGGGCAAATATGTAGCAGTATTTGAGAGAATTATGAACACCTTGAGACATGAATCGACGGGATTTTCTCCAGAGGAAATCCTGTTGGATGACAGAAGTAAAAGTTTAGTGGAAGAGATAATCAAATTCCCTCCACGGATTGACATTAGTATTGGTGTGAAAAAATATCGTTTGCGAGAAGTAATGAAGCTAAAAGCCGATGCTCGCATACGTCGTCATGACGCTAAAACGCGTTTTGCTAAGTTTGCAATCGGAGACTTAGTACTTGTAAAAGCTCATGAGAAATCGAGCGAGATAGACAATGAAATCTCTAAATTTAAGTTTGTTTATAATGGACCATATAAAGTCATTGGTATACCTCACACAAATGCTTATTGCTTAGAGTATCCAAGCTCTGGAAAACGATTAGGTATACGGAATATTGTAGACTTGAAATTGTACCAACCTAGGATCGATTAATACCACACAATGGGTAACTTGTACAGTATGTAAATATAGAGTGTAAGATTTAAGGATGTGCCATGTTACGATGCTTTTGCCTGACCTAGAGGTCATTAAAGAAGTTGTAATTAATAAGTAATTAATTTTGACTAAATGATTTAAGAGTAACTGATTAGTAATCATCTGAAAAATCCAAGCTGCTAGTTTAAGTTTTCAGCTGAGTCACAGTAGATTAAGGAATGTAAATATGATATTGTAACTTGCTGTAATATTTCATGAATGTGTGTTTTTATTAGTCATTGCCGATGTACTTAGACGCTGTTTTAAGTTTCAGGCTAGTACATGCGTGTCATGATGGACAGTGTTGAGTTATCCGCTGTGATAGTGTTTATGGACACCTTGAGATTACTCGGGAGTGAGTTTTTCCGAAAGAATTAAGTGAAACGGACGTTCTGGAAACGCCGTTACAAGGGCGAGTGAGATCAAGCGTGCCGCACAGGCGGGCGCAACAATACTTGCGAGGCGAAGCCGCTGTCGGCTCTTGTGCCGCTGTCGGCATCATTTGTACTTGCGAGTACGGAAGGTGGAGTTGTTTTTCTTCCCGGACAGCTGATGTGAAAGAATTCTGCTATCAATATTTATGTTTTATTTTATCTGATGTATATTATTTTCTTGTTTAGCGTTAATTGGACATGACGAGAATATTAATTATGAAAAGGTTACATAAAAATGTGTATTCTATGTAATTAATTATTAGTTTGCGTATTTTGATATACCTGTTTTTTATGACCATGTACTCTGATCAATTTTGCAAATAGTATTCCATTTCTTATAGTGTTACGAATTTTAATGATTTTGGAATAGCTAAACCATTTTCTATGTTTTCTATGAATTTTGATATGTTGTCAACCTGTTTTATTTTGTGCAAGATGACAGAGTGGAATAAGATTAGGAGTGTCTCCACTCAATTATTATTGTCTAAAAATTGGTTTACGGTTAATTAGACGAATGCTAAATTTTTTTGATGTTTTGAGCATATGCATTTCCGCTGTTTCTTTTTTGGGACATTTTCTGAGTCTGTTTACGTTACACGAACATCCTCAGACAATGTGGGGCACGTGTAACGCCGGAAATGCATATCCTCCTATTTCCATCTGTTGTGCTATTATTTTCTTTCCTTGCTTTGTTACCTCAAGATATGACATTTCTGTCTCTTTGTATATTGTAATTGTTTTACTATTTGTATATTTATGCATTTATGTCGATGTATAATTGGTTTGTTTCGTAAATATTATTTGTATTTTTACGCTGGGTCTTGCCTAGGGAAAACTGCTATCGAACGATTACGTCGATAGGTCGTGTGAAGAATCAAAGTGTGTAGGATCTTTGGTAGTGTTAACTCTGCCGCGTGGAGCGCGGGCTGAGCAGAAGGAGTCTGGCTGGAGTAGCGAGTGGAGCAGGTGTGTTGTGTGACGCTCCCGCGAGGTGCCGCGCTTTCGGGGTTTGGCAGCATGTAATTGCGCTCGACTTGCGATGACGGGAAGCATTAGCTGGCGCACATCAAGAGCCCGTTTCGTCTGGTGACCGTGTCGAGAAGAAGGCGCGCCAACACCCAGCTTCTGCAACAGCGACGGCCGACAATGAGTGACTGTCGCCACCTCCTCGATCGACGGCTTCAAACCTTCAATCAACCAACAAGGAAGACTGGAAGCACGTAAAGTTTTAGAACTGTATGGCAGACCTCAGCTTATAAAATTGTTCCATTTGCCTCGCAAAATTACAGCAACTTAGCATGAACCTTTGTTGCTCATTGTCCCAGTTGCATTACCAAGCAGGGTCCCTTCCTTTTCCGGAATGAACCCGAGTGTCGTTGAAATTCAAACGCCAGTATCATTTTATTTCACTGCTTTAATTTCAAAGTTTAGTTAAGGTATTCTACAGTATTTAGATTGCACAAGCACAAATTAAGAGTGCGAGTTTTGTTACCGTATTTTAGCTTACCTGTGACTGCAGCTCAGCTTGGTACGTACTAAATTTTACTATTGTTAATTGTTCAGAATCATTTAATTCAAGTTCAAAGTTAAATCTCTTATTTCTAAATTGCGTAGATTCAAGTAGTTTTTGAAATGATTGTTGAGGTAGTCCAAGACTAACCGTATTTTACTGAATTTCGATGTGCTTCAGAAAGAAAGCTCACTATTAACTTCAGTCACTAAATTAATTTTCGATTTTCCTGTTTTATTAATTCTTTTGCTAAATTAAGTCAGAGTGTAGCGAAATTTATTACTTCTGACAAACTTTCAGTTTTCACACTACACGTGTCAACCTTCAGTTGCCACGCTTCTAGTGCTAATTATATGTGTAATAACCTTTCTTTTTCAGTTACTATAGTAATTGTCCTTAGGACTGGCGACCGTGATTTCCCCCAAATCTCAAATACCTAATTACCGCTAGTTAATTGTTAACGTAACGGCCGCACATTTATTTTCTTTATTAACTTTACCCCTTTTCAAAATTAATTTCTACCAGTTTCATTAGCACATTTCCTTTTATTTAGATGTAACCCTTTCCTCCCTCTTTACCGACAGGTTAACTTCGGTGACGACTGCATTTCCAAAATTCCCATTAGGTACACGCGGTTTCATTTTTCACTGTCATTAAGGTCGGTAAGTGAGGGGGAGGTTACAGACTCCAGCCACCAGCCTAAATGGCAATTCACCATACGCTCCAAAACCTTACAAACACTACTCGTAGGAGAGATTGGGCGATAGCTGGAGGGAAGATGTTTGTCCTTTCCAGGTTTTGGAGCAGGAATGACCATAGCTTTCCGACATCTTCTGGGAAAGGTACTGTCAATCTAAAGTCGATTATAAAGGCGAAGGAGGTAGCACAGACTAGGGTATGATAGATGCAGCAACATTTGGACGTGGATACTATCCGGCCTCAGAGCAGAAGAGCGAAAGCAGGAGAGTGCATGTCCGAGTTCCTGCATAGAAAAAACGGCATTATAGCTTTCGCGATTTTGAGAGGAAAAAGCGAGAGGTCGCTCTTCCGCTACCCGCTTTTTCGGGAGAAAGGCTGGTGCGTAATTAGAAGAGCTCGAAATCTCAGCAAAGTGTCGGCCCAATGAGTTAGAGACTGCGACTGGGTCCGCTAACGTATCCTGAGCAAAAGTGAGCCCAGAGTCCGAGGAAAAACTGGACGTGTCAGGTATCCCTCGGATTTGACTCCAAACAACTGATGAGGGAGTGAAGGTATTGAGGAAGCTGGTAAAGAAATCACAGCTTGCCTTCTTGCTATCGCGAATGATGCGACAGCATCGCGCATGTAACTGCTTATAGTAGATACAGTTGGCCAACATTGGATGGTGGCGAAAAACGCGAAGAGCAGGTCTCTGCTCGCATATTGCGTCACGGCACGCCTCGTTCCACCAAGGAACTGGGGGGCGCCGAGGCAAAGGGGAGGTACGAGGTAGTGTACGTTCCACAGCTGTAAGAATAACTTCTGTAACATGAGTGACCTGATCGTCGATGCTAGGAAATTTATGGTCATAAAATGTTGCTAGAGAGGAGAAAAGTATCCAGGCAGCTTGGGAAAACTTCCAGCGTTTTGGGAGCATAGATGGTACTTGTGGCTATAATCGAAAGACACATGGAAAATGGGTACTCGAGTATATATCAGCAAGACCGAACCATTCAAAGCGCCGAGCTAGCCGAACAGTGCCGGGTGAAAGGTCCGAATGAGAGTAGGTTGACGTGAAGGCAGACAAAAATGCAGGTTCCGCAGAGTTGAGGCAAACAAGATCCGCTTGGTGGAAAAGGTCAATCAACAGAGAGCCTCTCGGACAAGGATGCGGAGATCCCCAAAGCGGGTGGTGGGCGTTGAAGTCCCCATCCAGCGAATAGTGGGGTGGGAGCTGACCAAGGAGATGAAGGAGATCGGCTCTTCCCACTGGTGTGGACGATGTAATGTATATGGTACAAAGAGAGAAGGTTAATCCAGAAAGGGAAAGACATTCGACGACAGCTTGGATGGAACTGTGTAAGTGGATTTGGTGAGAATGGATAATATCATGGAGAAGAATCATAAGGTCCCCATGTGCCAGAACGCCAGCAACAGAGGGGAGATCAAATGGGACTGAATGGAAATGAGGGAAGACAAAGTGATCATGGGGATGTAGCTTTGTTTACCGAAAACAGAAGATGACCAGGGAGTAGCATCATAAGAGGATCGACAGTTCATCCTGATTGGAGCGAATTACGCGGATATTCCAATGGATAATTGAAATAAGGTGGGCGAAAAGAGGGAACATCTCACCACAGTTGCCGTCAACTCAGCAACCGATTCGTCTCGGTGACACAAAAGATGGACGAGGGCGGCTATCACTGGATGGCGCTGTAGAAGAGACATGCCGTGGTAGAGAAGGAGATGACCTGTGCTTCTAATGAGCGTTCTTGGAAGCAGGACATTGAGATAAGGGAGGAGTTGGGGGTTGTGAGGTCTGGGTATGTAAAAAATCTTTACGAGTAGGCTCTTTATTGGAAGTTTGGGAGTCTGATTTTGGGGCCCGTGGCTCAGTATGAGTCGATGAAGGTTGAGTCTTAGAGTGAGTGGGTGATAATGGGGAGGTCGAACGGGCGATCTTTAGGCTGGCGCTAACGGTGAGATCGCAAGTCTGCATGGTTACCTCGTTAGTAGGTCTAGGAGAGGCGAGGACAGTGCTGTATTTACCCGCTGGGAGCACAGTGGGCTTTCTACTGGCGAATAACTTACGAGCAGGAAAGGTAGACACCTTTTCCTTCACTCGCATTTCCTGAATAATTCGTTCATCCTTAAAAATAGCGCAATCTCTAGAGGAAGCAGCGTGGTCACCCATACGATGGGATGGGGGCTGGACAATCACCCTCATGGTCATCCATGCCACAGGTAACGCATTTGGGCGTATTGGAACACGACTGGCTGGTATGATTAAACCTCTAACACCGATAGCAATGTGTAGGGTTGGGGATGTATGGGCAAACTGAAATTATCTCATATCCCACTTTAATGTTCGATGAAAGATGAACTCTGTCAAATGTCAAGAAGAGAGTGTGGGTTGGTACCAATTCCTTTGCAACTCTTTTCATTACTAGATGTACGACTGTCACTCCGTGATCAGACAGGTAATTTTGAATGTCCTCATTTGATAATCCGTAGAGCGATCTTGTATAAACCACCCCATTTCATAGGTTTAAGGGGACACTCCACTGGAATGTGCTGCATTTTTAGCATTATCTTCATCCTCATAGTGCAACTGATCTATAAATGAGAGATAGCTCAAAACTCTTGCACACAATTAGGGTCATTAATCAAATCATTTCCCAAAAATCGTTGAGATATTTATTATATTTTGGTGCTGACAATAATATTTAAAATAGTATAAAAAACAGAACACTATTTCGCTACGGTACCATTTTCTTTGGAACGACTGACTGCACAGCTTGGAAAAAGAGTCAGAGTACAGATAACATTCACATAAGTGTTTTATGCCTCCAATTTCCTACCCTGATGTTGATCTGTGAAAACGACATGTAATTTATTTTACTACAACAAAAATATTTAAAAATGTAGAACAAATATCACCGATATCATCATCATGTTATAAAATTTTCATGAAATTGTAGGCAAGGGAGGTAGAGGAGGTCCTTCTAAATATCCGTACCATTTTTGGTGAGTTTAACTTCAGTCACTTAGGAGAAAAGTGTACCTGAATGATGAAAATATAAGGTTTTGGAAAATCACAAAACAAGATTTACAGATTTATTAACTTACCACTATGTTCGTTTACAGCATTCCGGCTGCATACTCCAGTTGTCCGCCTGTTTCCTTATCCTCCATACTCTTCCTCTTCATTCGTTTCTTTATCCTTGACTCCTTGGTAGCACCTTCTGCAGCTGTCTCTGCTTCGGTTACTCGCCGCTTATCAATAGCAGTTACAGCCGAAGCCATATTCCTTCCTGTCTGGATGTTCAATTACTTCATAACATTGATCCTTGAAATTGCACCACCATTAAATGTTATTATTTCATACATTACACTAATCTTCAGCACTTTCAGCTCAACAAATACAGTTTTGGGTATTCTCTCACATATACAGCTGTTGTAGCTTTCATTTGCATTCTGAGAGAGGCCATGTATACATTTCCTAAGTAGATTTTTATTTGCCAGATCCCTATATATAGTTCTAATCGCCTCCACTATAGCAAGTGGTAATGAATGCTTGTGGGTATATTGTATGCCTGTTGCATTGCTTAACCACAACTTGTACAATGAATCTTCCCCTTTCGGACACAAATTATGCTGTGGGGTTTCATCTGTTGATACTGTGAAACAACGTTGCCCAAACAGCTCCTCATGTTCTCTAAATCTTATACATTTCTCCTTAATGCTAGTCCATAATATTGAATCAAAGAATCAATTTCATTTTTTGTAAGACGACGTGGACCAACTATGTGTTATCTGTCTGACAGTTTTTTTCCACTGAAGTCTTTACATAATTTTCTCAGCCGAGCTTCTATTCTTTTTTGCACATGCCCAACACATTCAAGTTTTTCTATTAGAGTGTCCCCAAATGGTCTGTCATTAACAACAGTAGTGTGTCCTCTACAGTCTCCATCACCAAGTTAGCCTACAAACCTCACACCACGGCTGACCTCTGATCTTCTAAAAATGTTTAGAACTCCTTTCGTTTCCATGTTTCCACTTGGGCCATCAAAGTTCTTTACACAAACATGGGTGCCAATAAATTTACTCGAACAACCCTGGCAGTGCCTTGTTAGACATTCATGATCTAGTATCTTACCAGTTTCAATTGAAACGTCCCCTTAGAAAAATTAATGAATTACTGGCTGATAAACCTCTTACATTATTTGATTTTCAAACAGCTGAGCAAAACTGAATGTACTCAGACATTACTCTCTTTACTTATTCTGATCAACACTAAACTGACACACAATATTTTTAGTGCTACGCAATCTGACTTTCAAAAATCCCTACAAAAGAATGGCCCTGACTAAATTAACCTATACGTTTCACAAATCACTTACCTCACAAAAATCTTCGTTACTCAAACTACTGCAATACAGCGAGCGCCAATACTGCTAGCTAAATAAAAGATTCAAACTACTGAGGGCACTAACTACTGATAGGCATAGTTAGCAAATGAAAGATTTTGATAGAGAACAAACAATGTATTTACCTTAATAGTGTTCAAAAGTCATAATATATGTAGCAGTTCATGACATCCATTCTTACAAATGTACTGTTTCTGATGGACACACGTCCAGATCATTTGCTCTCAAAAATCCGCCATCTCACTTCCCCACATCCACCACTGCTGGCGGCTCACCTCCAACTGCGCAACGCTATGCGCTGTTAACAGTCAACTGCCCAACACTACAATAGCAAATTCCAACAATGTCACCCAGCCATAGACTGCACATAGCACAGCCAGTGATTTTCATACAGAGCGCTACGTGGTGTTACCAATATAAAAACCTAACCAGCCTACTTACATAGCCCCCATGCTCACCAAAAAAAAAAAAAATTTACAAATTGTTTTGGGCAGTGGCCAATGCAGATCTGAAAATTTTTTTCATAATTACAATAACAAAGAAATCATATGCACACACTTATTGATACAATGTTGGTCAAAAGCTAAAATTTTCTCACAGTTCATAAAGACAGTCCTGATCGTTCATCACAGTAAAATAGCAGTGTTTTTCTCAAAGTCTGAGCAGTAAAAGGAAATGCACACGGAAGTAGTGGATTTCCATGCAGTCTTGAAGATATAGTGTTGTCCTTCCAATGGAAAGACAGTGCTGACTCTCGACATGCAGACAGGTAATGGGCCACAACAGAGCAAACCCACCGCAGAGTTAGTCGAATTTTGAAGAATATTGGTAGGTAGGTCATCACAGAGCAGACCCACTGTAGTCCTGGTAGAGATTACGGTATTGTTGGCTCATCAAAGATGCAAACCCACTGTAGTCCTTGTAGAGATGGCCAGCAGCCATCTGTTGTGACTGTGTGGGTGCACAATCACCATTGAAGAGTCTTGCGGAAAATATAGCAAGTCCATAAACCACCACTTGTGCACTCACGAAGTTTTTGGAATTGTCCTTAGAACCAGCAATGCTGTTAATCAGTCCCTTGCTGAATTATCAATACAGGTGTGAGCACTAACAGTCCTCTTTTTTTCACATTTTGTGCATATGCTATGACCATCAGAAATGTGCGCAGTGAAATGAATACTTACAAGTTACTTAATGTGATGAACTGGTGACAATTACAATTTTATAACATAAGAATACAATTACAAAGGTACAAAATACATCATTAAAGAACACAATAGTACAGATAACATTCGTAGTAATACAGGTTTTACAAAAGAATAGAAACAGACATATACATCAGTGTTACAGGAATTATGACATAAATAAATATATAAAATAATGAGAATAGTTTTCGAAACATTAATTCCACACATGAGCATTGAAACAGAACAGAATTAATAATGTCTATAAACATCTTTACAAAGTAAATGACATATTATTAATGCAAATTATATTTGAGGATAACAGTATTCCTCATCATAGTGAATGTAGCTGAGTATTAGAAAAATTCTACAACATAAATATTATTAGCTAAACACATAAAGACAGGAAAAACACAAATACACAAGAGTACACAAACACATAGCAGAATAACACAGGAGGAAAGGACAGGGTTTGTTTTCAGTGTAACATTTGGTACTGCTGTCCAACCCAAAACTTCATTCCATAGATCTTTCGTCTTATTTCAACATTTGTTTCCACCAAAAAAATCCCATCCAAGCATGCTTTCTGTATTCTGTTCACATTCTCTTTCAAAAATAGTTTTTCTCCACTGTACACTACTTTTGTGGCCAAACCATTTTCTTATAGCTTCTCAATGCATTTCTTCCAATTCATCACAACTCGTTCTCTTATATAGCCTACCCCATCTTAAGCTAACTTAAATCTACTGAGCTCAGATGCTAAACTAAGAGATGACGCAATGCAGCAGCACAAAACAATTAACACAAACAGCAATGACAAAAAAAATGGAAATTGGCAAAGCAAGCAGCAGTATATATAAATTAGCAAACCAATTGCAATATTACAACTAATATAAGGCAATGTGCAGCAACAAAAAAAATAAATCAGTAGTAAAACTGGCTTAGCAGAGTAATACAAAGTGAAATTCAGTAGCACTATCCCTGGCAAACAGCAGCAGCAAATGCAATAACTTATATCTAAACATGACAAAGCTCAAGCAGAAAAATAGTACACTAAAGACAACAATGCAGATAAGGGAAATGTCTATTCACATCTTAATATCTATGTAATTTAAGTCGTGCACCATAAGAAGTTATTCTACCAAAAAAATTACCAAGTAGTTGAAAAGAAAATTATGTATGCAGTAACTGTTATTAATCCCTTCTTATTGTTCTTTCCTTTCCAAGTGCTCCTTTTTCGAAGAATGTGGATCATAAAATTATTATTTAATAGCTCTGTTGACAGAAAGTGTTCACATTAGCAAATGCATTTAATTTTATTTTACAAAACCAATGTTGCAACACAGCTGGAAACCAGATATCAAATGAAATAAGCAACTATGTACAAAGTAAAGCATAAAAATATCATTCAATAGTCATGTTGCATTTCATAAGTTAGAGAAATTCTCTCAACTCTCATAGAAAGACGCTTGTCATAATCAGGTGTGCAGAACTAAGTATCTTTCCAAGTAATGAGCATGTCGTATTTGTGATGCTTTCTAGAAAGGAATGCCAATAGCGAGGTTAATGGCCTCTCCTTTTTTTTTCACCTCTGCCTCTGAAAGGCAAACACTAATAGCTTTTCTCCAGGCGACTGTCGCACAGCTGGGTGCTTACAGTGACCTACCTTCCTTACTGAAATATTTACGACATTAGTTTCTGCTACACTGACAGTCTCATATAAAATAAAAAATTCAAAGGTTAGCAATTTACATTAGAAGTGCGTAGAAACAAAATCTCATATATAACAGTGTCCAAAAAGTTTTGTCAGCATTGTGGTAACTAACATTCACGTATGTACACACATTTCATAACTCTTAACGTACGATTCTTGGTTTCCAACATCCCTTTCATAAATCAGAGTCCCTAACCACTACTCCTTATTCCTTGCCTTATTACACATGTACATATTCATATTCATCAACACGTCTTCAATATTTCATCATAATAAATACATAGCATAATCAGATTCCTCATATAGCATCATCTCCTTGATCATAAACATACCTCAAAAGCATAATACACATCGTCGTCATAATAATAACATCATAACACTTCAGTCAAATCTCAGAAACGTCGTAGCTTTCTGCAATAGTCTCAAAATCTAAAAAAAATCTCTGCTCATTTCAATAGTGTCATCTACCTCAAGCGTACTTTAAAAATCATGATCCCATACCAAATATATCATTCAAAGCTCTCATAGTATCACAATGGTTCCAAAAAAATATGAACGTTCACAAAGTACAGACAAAATAAGATTTCATCAGTGTGAAGTTATCCAACTGTGTAATTGCGTAAACATCTGTCACTGACGTAGTAAAAAAAATGTTTGTCTCTCTCAGTTAAATGATCAGATAGCTGTGTAATTCTGTGTTAGAAGAATATGGTACCGATGTGTAAAGTTGTATAAGCAAATACCATATTAGCTAGGGCTCCTCGTGCTTGCCAAACACATGGTACACAAAGTAAGCATGTACCCCCCTGAGGATTAATGTAATTATACCGTCAGGTATTACAGATTATAGCAATGGAATGAAATGTATCACAGAAAACTTTTGTATCATTGTAACTCAAAAATCATTTAAAAATAAATGTTTTAAGTACAAAATTAATCACTCAAATACGTGTACTGTAGCACTAAACTGTGTGTCTTGTTGTAAGATAATCTCTGTTGAAGTGTCGTAGTTATCGTCCTCCGAAAGCTAAGTTCTGCAGAAGTCAATGTACTTACCTCATGATAAACAAAAGTGAAATGCTTTGCGTATAGATATCTTAGTTATTACACTTATTGCCATGGTGAAGAAAGTACTGTGCTGTAACGTATTGTTGTGCTACGGAAAAGGCTGTCTCATTGTAGCTATACCACAAAAGTTACTACTAAAACATGTTTTACTTTCCAGAATAATACAGAAAAACTGTGCAGATATGAAACAGAAACACCGCAAAAGCAACATTGTAAATTATCACTCATTAGTAGCGTCGTGATAAAATCGTGTAGCTGTCACATAAACTAACCACTGTGTCATCTGGTATCTCACAGAAAGTACTTTAAATCCAGAATGTATTTTCAAGTAAACCAAAATGTTGCATTAAAATCTCATTAGCAGTACTGGTAAATGTTCTAAGTATGTAAGCCTTATAGTCGTTACGTAATCATGCAACTAACAAGCAAGAATGTACACACACAATAACACTGTGACGTCTGTTCACTATAACAATACATTCATAATTTCTGTTTAAATAAGTTCTCTTGGTTCTTGCCTGGATATTTAACTTCAAAACATTGTTGCATGTTAACAGTTTCTTAGTGTGACAAATTGTACTAGTAGCGTGAAGTGAAAACTTTTATGGCAAAGACCAAGTTAAAAAGCAGATTATCTCTCAATAAACGGTTTTACATGTGAAATGTGATGCAATCCTTTACTCTTCCTAGTATGCAGAGTTTCAACTTCTAAGTAATTATCATGTTTTATATGTCGGTAAAGAATGCTAAAATTTTTCTCAAGCTTAGCGTCTACGTTATTTTTCGCTGAGCCAGCCGGCGCACATGGCTGCCTGCGGTGCGAGTCATTGTCTGTCTCTTTGTTGGCACGCGTCGTTATTGGGATTAGGAGACCTAACTTCTACAAATTCACCTTGCCGAGAGGGTCCTGCCCTGTTTGAATCCCGCCAGTTCTGATGCAATTCCGGTCTGTCGTTACGATTATATCGTCTGTCGTCATGTTGGTAATTTCTGTAATTAATTTCTTGTCAGTCACGTGGTGGAGAACTCCCTGAGTCGTAGCTGCGCGGAGGACTATTGTGTCTGAAGTTATTCTGTCTCCCTTGATAATAATTGTTTTGGTTCCCATATTGTCTGTTTCTATGGTTGTCTCTGTCACATTCATTACTATGGAAATGCGATCTTTCTCTGTAATTATTACTACTCTGCCAACGTCATATGGGTGGTGTCTGGTTTGGTCACGGTTTGCGTTGTAAGAATAGCCTTGTCGTGTCCAGTTATTATTTCTTTCATCGCGGAATTGCGACAGATGTGACCTGTAATTGTTGTGTTCCTGTTTTCGGGTTCCGCGATTGTCAATGTCAATTTCCAATTATTGTAAGAGTCCCTGAAAAGCTTCAATGTCGTCTTTGCAAAGTCCTGCCAAAATAATATGTCGTAAATGTTCAGGCAACTTGATTAAGCATATGCGGATGAGTTCTGAGGGACTGTATGGGTTTGACAGGTACTGATTCTTGTGCAACATGTCTTCAAAATATTTCACAAGACTGGAAAATTCGGATTGCTTGAAATGTTTCATCATTATGATGCTGTGTTTTACTCAGTCTTGTGTAGCATGAGACCAATATGCTGAGAGGAAGGCATGATAAAATTCTCCTTCACTGTGACAATGGTGAATGACCGATCGCATTCTTACGACTGGTTCATTCTCTAAATAGCCACACATAAATTCTAATCTGTGCTCTAGTGACCAGTTGGAAGGAAAACAATGAGAGAATTGATGAAGCCATGCTTGTGGATGAATGCCGTTGCCAGAATTCTTAAATGTTTTGAATTTACGTGTAGTAATGAACAGCTTATAGTCAAAATCGTCATGTCGGCGAGTCGCATGTCGTTCATTGTTACTTCGTTTCGGCGGTTCCATCTCAAAATTCGGTGTACCTTGCCAATTTCTTTCATAATTTCCGAAGTGCCCTGTGTTATTATTTTGTGGCTGTTCCGTATTTCTATGTCCCCTCTTCCCGTATTGGAGCGCGAGTGTCCTCCGAAATATGTAATTCTTGTATTACCTGTGTCAACTGATCTTGTACTTCCCGGATTTCTCTTTGGTGTTGCGTATTAATTTGATTCTGATTTTGTTTGAATTTCCTAATTTGTTCATGCTCTTCTGTATCATTAAAGACTACAGGTCTTGTGTCATTCATATTATCATCTACCTTCGTAGATAAATTATTTAGCTTATCCGAAAGTTCGACTATTTTATCTGATAATGACTAAATTCCATCATGTGTCTTTCTGAACCAATTTTCAGGGTATCTACTGTGTCCTTTACGTTCTCCTGAGTTTTTGCAAGTAGCGTAACCGAATTGGTAGATGCAACTGAGTCAGTTTTAGCCCGCAAGGTCTCGTGATTTTCGTGAACAATAGTTTGCTGTTCTTTTATGGCTGCTTCGTGATCCTGTAATGCATTTTCATGCCACGAAAAAATAGGTTGAAAATGCTCACAAATTTGTGGTTTTATGTTATTAGAGACTTTTTGACATTTCGATTCGATGTTATGTAACTCAGTAATTAAATCTTCACGTGTTTGTTCAATCATGGTGTCTAACTTTTGAAGCTTTTGTCCCATTTGTTGTGTTAATTGTAATAACAATGCACTGGTGTCTGAAAATGTTCCTCAGTGCTTTTCGGCAGTGCATTTGCACCGGCAACATTAACATTTTGACAAGCAGAAAATCTGTCTTGACTTATTTGAGAAAACGGTGAGGACCCAAAACCTGAATCTAAAGTATTTGCGAATTTGTGTCCTGTCATTTCGGTTTCCTGAGGCGAGCTGTTGCCGACTGATTGATCGATAATGCTTCCCTGTTCACTACTTGTTTCACTGTCTACACTATTATTTGCAGCCCGCTCCATTTCCCTATGCACAATTACCAAATCACTACTTTGAACATTAGTTAATTCATTACACGGTGGCGCTAACACACTGCTTTCGCCTTCACTGTCATTTCTCAGTTTATTTTGGAGCCTAGTATTACGTTTTTCACACACTATTATTGTCACAATATTTCACACGATAACACAGAAAAGCACAATTTGAAGAGCAAAATAAGAAAACACATTAATATAGCATTGAAAATAATATCTCGTTAATTGCAAGCGCAGCTGCGAAATACTTGGTGCAAATCTACATGCCGAGCCACAACTGTTTTACTGTACAACAATGAGAAACTACAACTACAATGGAAATTCTCTCTATAATTACGTGCTAGCAATAAACAATAGCTACACTAATTACAGAAACTACAAGAAAAAATCAGAAGATTCCAGTGAGGTATCCTGGCAGGGTCGCCATATGAAACGTCCCTTTAGAAAAATTAATGAATTACTGGCTGATAAACCTCTTACATTATTTGATTTTCAAACAGCTGAGCAAAACTGAATGTACTCAGACATTACTCTCTTTACTTATTCTGATCAACACTAAACTGACACACAATATTTTTAGTGCTACGCAATCTGACTTTCAAAAATCCCTACAAAAGAATGGCCCTGACTAAATTAACCTATACGTTTCACAAATCACTTACCTCACAAAAATCTTCGTTACTCAAACTACTGCAATACAGCGAGCGCCAATACTGCTAGCTAAATAAAAGATTCAAACTACTGAAGGCACTAACTACTGATAGGCATAGTTAGCAAATGAAAGATTTTGATAGAGAACAAACAATGTATTTACCTTAATAGTGTTCAAAGGTCATAATATATGTAGCAGTTCATGACATCCATTCTTACAAATGTACTGTTTCTGATGGACAGACGTCCAGATCATCCACTCTCAAAAATCCGCCATCTCACTTCCCCACATCCACCACTGCTGGTGGCTCACCCCCAACTGCGCAACGCTATGCGCTGTTAACAGTCAACTGCGCAACACTACAATAGCAAATTCCAACAATGTCACCCAGCCACAGACTGCACATAGCACAGCCAGTGATTTTCATACAGAGCGCTACGTGGCGTTACCAATATAAAAACCTAAACAGCCTAGTTACACAATAAATGTGGCAGTTACAACCCCATTCAGAGAAGTATGACCTCTCTTCTGCCAAGAGCCATCAAATGCTGCTACAATATTTGTATTCTCAGACAAGGCTACTGCTTATTCTGTTGCTCTTTTCATTGAATGTTCACCTACACCACATAAAACATTATGTATTAATTTATTGTATGTGTCAAATCTCAGTGGAGGTGGAGCCAAATCCATCACTGCACAAAAAGTCTGGGCAGCTCTCCTTCCCCTTCCAATACATCCCATTGCATAAGCAAGCTGAATATTTACACTGTAATGTCTACTATCAGTTACTGGCGATGTCATAGTGTCACTGAGCATCTTACACGAGTTACAGGCAGTCACTAACCGACTTGAAAGAGCTTTCCTTGCTGAAATGTCCTCAGGAACACCAATACTATCTTCACAATTGCAGTCCTTACATTTCACAACACTCTTCAAAAGTCTTGACAGCATATTTAGGTTCACAATAACATTTACCTCGTTATTGCTGCTCACAATACTACTAGGCTTGTTCTTATTACATTCAGAAAGCGAAAGTTTACGTCTAGAAGCACTGCCTGTAGAAACAGTTTCTGTGGGCGACTTTTGAAGCAACTGATGTGTATAATTCGGTTCTATTTGGTACTGGTGACCACGAAACTTTCCTTTGAGGCTAAATTTCTTTACTCTCGGCATTTGTAGCTCAGAAACAAAACAACACACTATAACTACAAAACCACACGCGTATGAAATTCCGAAATCATATATTCTCAGATCTTTGTACACATTCGAACCATAGCCTTCTAGACATGCCAGTACTTTTTCCAGGAGTCGGTGCCTTCTAGAACACACCTGTGTTAATGATTCGTAACTAACGACGGAAAAAACGGAAGAACAAAATAATGCATCATGTCTTCTGATGCACTTCAAACTGACAGATGGCCATGGCCCCTGTGCAACATCACGTTAGACCTCACTTTTAGAACGAACGGAAAATGATAATGGCCATAAACTATACATTTTTGAAATCAGCATGAAATGCTCTTTCCTATAGACCAAGAAAATTTTTCCAAATTTTTGGTCATTTTCATGAGCATGTCCTCTTAAAGTACGTTGCGCTTCCACCCTGACAGGGAAGATGTGCAGCAGTGTGATTCGAAGCATTTTTTGTGCCTGGAGGGCACTGTCTGTTTCTAACAATAAGGTGCCATTTCGTAACTGGGAACAAGACCTTACAGGAGCTGCAGTTGCCTTGATTCCTTTCTGTATAATGAAAGGGTTTACTGCTGTGAAGTGTTGAACTTCTTCAGACCGACAAACAACTAGGAGCTTTGGTACTGATGGAAGAATTTTCTGTGGCTGCGACTCATCTAGCTTTCTCTTGCGGGCCGAAGTTGTAGAAGTAGAAGAAACCATCACGAAAGTATCCCCCATGATTACCGGCGTCTCCAATGGTGAGCTCCTTCCTGGTGGGGTCGCTCTCTGGGGGCACTCTCGCCTTAGGTGACTGTCCACACCTCGGGTCACACCTCCTGAGAAATTGATGGAGGGACCAGTTGGCATGTTCAGAAGATACCAGCTCGGGTAATCACCCCTCCCTGGGCTTGGCCTTTACCAGGGGATACGTGCATGTCCTACCTGTGTACCCGGGGTGGGGAATTACACGTTACTCCATCACTGGCTATGTGTGGGAACGCGTGGGTCGGCCTTCAGAAACGCACGGGGAGGAAAGAAAGAAGAAGGGAGGAACAAAGAGAAGGAAAGAAGAGAAGAATTCTCAAACTCTGCAGTGGAGAAGAAGGTAAAGAGAAAAATCGAGGAAAGAGGAGGACAAAATAAGGGTAGATACGTTTCATTGGAGAGAAAAGAAGAGAAACCACTTCATTCGTTCACAGGCGTCTCTCTCCAGATGTAAGCACAAAACATACTCCCAAAGAGAGAGAGAAGAGGAAGAGAAGGGGCGGGTGGAGGGGAGGGGGGGTGAGGATCGGGGATAGGGAGGGATGTGGAAAGGGAATATACACAACCCAGAAAGGAAAGAGAGGTGCATGAGCTCGGAGTCCCATGCTCGCCACGCACGTATCCACAAAAGAGTTGTGCACCCCCTGGGGGTATCTGTGTAGATGTACATGGACTTTTAGTCTTAGCTTCAGTTCTGACGTTACCTCTATTCCAGCACCTCAGTCTGGAAATGATAAGATGTCAGCCATAGCATTTTGACAGGAATGTTGCCGTCATCCTCTTGAAACGATGAGACAGAAACTGGAAAATCCAAGTCAGGATAGTGGGACCAGGTATCCTAGTCCCATAAGCAGTTTTCCATCTTTTGATCGCATTTTGGTGGCATATTTAGTGAGGTAGAAATGAAGCACTCATGTGTCAAATGTATTATCGACAAATTCGGTTCATTTAAGTTGATTACATTCATACAAGACAAGTGGATCTAAAGTACTTCTGCAAGAAATGGGGCATTACAGCAGAAAAATCTCTGGCTTAAATTTGCGAAGTTTATGTTTGACACTAACAGAGTTCAGCTGTTTATTTTCTCTTACCTACTCTGAATGGCTGCCACTTTTCCTTTCAAAGTAGTTCAAGGTCTCACCCAAAATCGCTAACAAGAGAAGATGTATTGTGATGTCATTGGGGGACTGCCCAGCTCATTAAATGAAAGTGTACATCATCTTCACCAATTAACATCAAACACTGTGTGAGTAGTTCACTTTTGGTCTAAAATGTTGTTATTAAATGAATTATTTTGAAATATTATCTCGTAATATAACGTCATAGTAAACAGGGTTCACTGAAGCGATGGCGCTGTGGGCCATCTTTTAATCGTAAATATAGCATTATTCATCCACTGGACAAGTGTCTTTCGTGAGAGATTACAATCTACCCTCGGTCACAAAAATACAAAGTGTTCTGGTTCATAAATGGCACCACCATTGTGAGAGTTGAATGAAGCAGGGAGAGATTTGTTCTTAAGAAACTGGGCGCTCCGTGTTTTATTGTATCAGCATATTAGCTATAAACCAATAGATATTTTCCTCCAGAACACAATTTGCTGATCCTTGCCATTTACAGGTCTTTTCTGAAGAAACACACAGAACACACACACACACACACACACACACACACACACACACACACACACACACACACACACACACACACTATATATATACACTCCTGGAAATTGAAATAAGAACACCGTGAAATCATTGTCCCAGGTAGGGGAAACTTTATTGACACATTCCTGGGGTCAGATACATCACATGATCACACTGACAGAACCACAGGCACATAGACACAGGCAACAGAGCATGCACAATGTCGGCACTAGTACAGTGTATATCCACCTTTCGCAGCAATGCAGGCTGCTATTCTCCCATGGAGACGATCGTAGAGATGCTGGATGTAGTCCTGTGGAACGGCTTGCCATGCCATTTCCACCTGGCGCCTCAGTTGGACCAGCGTTCGTGCTGGACGTGCAGACCGCGTGAGACGACGCTTCATCCAGTCCCAAACATGCTCAATGGGGGACAGATCCGGAGATCTTGCTGGCCAGGGTAGTTGACTTACACCTTCTAGAGCACGTTGGGTGGCACGGGATACATGCGGACGTGCATTGTCCTGTTGGAACAGCAAGTTCCCTTGCCGGTCTAGGAATGGTAGAACGATGGGTTCGATGACGGTTTGGATGTACCGTGCACTATTCATTGTCCCCTCGACGATCACCAGTGGTGTACGGCCAGTGTAGGAGATCTCTCCCCACACCATGATGCCGGGTGTTGGCCCTGTGTGCCTCGGTCGTATGCAGTCCTGATTGTGGCGCTCACCTGCACGGCGCCAAACACGCATACGACCATCATTGGCACCAAGGCAGAAGCGACTCTCATCGCTGAAGACGACACGTCTCCATTCGTCCCTCCATTCACGCCTGTCGCGACACCACTGGAGGCGGGCCGCACGATGTTGGGGCGTGAGCGGAAGACGGCCTAACGGTGTCCGGGACCGTAGCCCAGCTTCATGCAGACGGTTGCGAATGGTCCTCGCCTATACCCCAGGAGCAACAGTGTCCCTAATTTGGTGGGAAGTGGCGGTGCGGTCCCCTACGGCACTGCGTAGGATCCTACGGTCTTGGCGTGCATCCGTGCGTCGCTGCGGTCCGGTCCCAGGTCGACGGGCACGTGCACCTTCCGCCGACCACTGGCGACAACATCGATGTACTGTGGAGACCTCACGCCCCACGTGTTGAGCAATTCGGCGGTACGTCCACCCGGCCTCCCGCATGCCCACTATACGCCCTCGCTCAAAGTCCGTCAACTGCACATACGGTTCACGTCCACGCTGTCGCGGCATGCTACCAATGTTAAAGACTGCGATGGAGCTCCGTATGCCACGGCAAACTGGCTGACACTGACGGCGGCGGTGCACAAATGCTGCGCAGCTAGCGCCATTCGACGGCCAACACCGCGGTTCCTGGTGTGTCCGCTGTGCAGTGCGTGTGATCGTTGCTTGTACAGCCCTCTCGCAGTGTCCGGAGCAAGTAGGGTGGGTCTGACACACCGGTGTCAATGTGTTCTTTTTTCCATTTCCATTTCCATTTCCATATATATATATATATATATAAAATTCTTATCGCTAATATATATATATAGATTATCGATAAGAATGAATATATGTGTTGAAACTTCCTGGCAGATTAAAACTGTATGCCCGACCGAGACTCGAACTCGGGACCTTTGCCTTTTGCGGGCAAGTGCTCTACCATCTGAGCTACCGAAGCACGACTCACGCCCGGTACTCACAGCTTTATTTCTGCCAGTATCGGTCGGGCACACAATTTTAATCTGCCAGGAAGTTTCATATCAGCGCACACTCCGCTGCAGAGTGAAAATCTCATTCTGGAATATATATATTCATTCTCATCACTAAATCCTTGCCATTCCCTGTATAAACGAATAATTGTTCCTATTCAAGAATTCCTCTATGGAATAGAAAGAGCTGTTAGGGAAAAACATCTCTAACCTATGTCTGAAAAGCTGTCTACAATCTGACCTTTTATTTTCATGGGTAGATTGTCAAAGAGTTTTTAAGTTGCATATTTTAGGTTTTGTGTGTGAAAGTTCAATTCACTGAAGGGCAATGCAGTTCATTTTTTCTTCTAGTGTTATCAGTATTTCTGTTAATCTCGAAGTCAGACGGAATGTTGATGATAAATGTCAGAAATGAATAAATATGCTGTGAGGCTATTCCCTATTGCTTGAAGACATGCCTGTAAGTTGTATGTATGAAGAGACGTCGGGCAATGAATGTTGTTTGGCAAAGTGAGGAGTTGCCGAAAATACTTACCTGTGACAGCCAGTGAATGAATATATGCAAAATATGTGAAGTTACTTACTTCTGTATCTCAAAAGTTGTCAATTATGCTCATGGAAAAAGCAGCCAAACTTAAACATGTTAGCAGGCGTACCATATGGTTTTCCCAGTTCAAGTTTTTGCTTACATCTACCCTTAAGAATGACGAACATTTTAGTCTGTTCCTTATTGCTTGACGGTATTCTAGGTTAAAAGGACGTGGAATATTCAGGCGATTCGTGCAAAACAAGTCAGTAACTTTCACAAAAGCACGATAATTTACCACTTTCTCTGTTGATGGTTGTTTCCTAGGCGTCACGACAATTCTTGTATTATCTGCAAACAGGGATAACTCTGCATCCTGATGCGGATAAAATGCTGTATCACTGACACAAAGCAAGAACAATAGTGAGTAAGACTTAATAATCCGTCATGCAGTTAAAAACCTTGATAATTGCTGCACAAACAGCTGTGTCTACGAACACGGAAGAATATCTGCAGAGGAATGAAACAGTGAAATAAACCGCCTAAGGCGACTAAGGATATTACTGAAGACAATTACCCAAAACGGCAATTAAGCTATGCGTTCTATACAGAAGAGGATTACTTAGCTGATCCAGAGTAGACATTTGGTAAAGAATGTAAGACAACTAAATAAAAATAACAAAACACCTCGGCCGTTTCACAACTCACTTTCGCATTGTGTTTTCTTCTTATGGTACACCTTTTAACAATGGTCTGCAGTGGAAGATACTAACATCTTTCTGACCTCAACGTCTCAACCATTAAGGACGGATGCGGGATGCTCGCTCAGTATTTCAGGCAAGCCATGGGAGGGTTACGGTACACGTAATGAAAACCAAACATCGTCGTCTCGCTCCTGATGTCACTTCGTGGTGTGTATGTAGAGCGTGCAGTGATTGGTGTCAAGAAATGAAGGTACAGTCTAGCACTAGCTCTTCTGCAGGAACGTATGGATGAACAAATACTATGCATTAGGGATAAACCGCACGGCGTCGTGCTGTTTCCGAGCCTTGTATTCGGGAAGATGCACGCTTTCATTACCGTGCACATACGCTGGTTTTGGTATTCCGTGCTTTCGCAAAATTACCTCAGGCAGATGCCATGACGTTCCCTACTATATGGCCACCTGTCCCATTCTTCTCAAACCAGACCTGTTAGCATCCAAATGTCTGTACATATGGGTCACGTTTACTGCCCTCAGATTGTCAGTCAATGTCATGTCGAACACCTTTGACAAATGGACCCACGGATGGATAAAACCACTACTACAGCTGTTAAAGGAACCGGTTTGAGCGTGCTTGAGACCGGGTGAACCTGCCATACGTCATCGCGCCGGAACACTGCCCACAGTCAGCGGACGCCCTCGAGGACCCACCGCCGAAGAGTTGGGGGGGGGGGGGGGGAGGAGGGGGCACGCCGAGAGCTGCTGACAGACACGGCTCGGCCCAGGGAAGTGAGCTGGACAAACAGCACAACTGTCTAGTCACATGTTGACAAGATTTTAAACTACTGCAAAGACTGGCCACTTGGCCACTTGCTTTAAATT
Source organism: Schistocerca cancellata (assembly GCF_023864275.1). Lineage (NCBI taxonomy): Eukaryota > Metazoa > Arthropoda > Insecta > Orthoptera > Acrididae > Schistocerca > Schistocerca cancellata. Next base: position 8,058,381 of record NC_064634.1, read on the forward strand.
TCCGCAAATATAAAAACGTGCGCTTCAAAACAAGCAGACAAGCGGCATCAAAATGTCATGTCCGGAATCAGTCAGTTCATGGAAATACCTTGGTGTATCCAGCACAGAAACCTGGCCTGGCAGTCGCTTGCAGATGGACGCCAAACATTCTGCCCGTGCCTACCTGTAAATAAATTTTACTAGAAAACATTCTACCTTGAACAAAACGTAACTTCTCCTGTCTTTTTTACCCATAAAAGTTTTGGCGAACTCTCTCTATCATCGGTGAGTTCCCTTTATTTTTTTCTTTTTTTTTTTGACGAATAAAGAGTAAAATGTTACAAAAGAAAAGGTATAATTTTGGAATTGTGGTATTTAGGCCCACTCCCCCGAGTCGAATTAAGACGGGTGATGCCGAGGGAATTAGATTAGGAAATGAGACACTTAAAGTAGTAAAGCAGTTTTGCTATTTGGGGAGCATAATAACTGATGATGGTCGAAGTAGCGAGGATATAAAATGTAGACTGGCAATGCCAAGGAAAGCATTTCTGAAGAAGAGAAATTTGTTAACATCGAGTATAGATTTAAGTGTCAGGAAGTCATTTCTGAAAGTATTTGTATGGAGTGTAGCCATGTATGGAATTGAAACGCGGACGATAAATAGTTTAGACAAGAAGCGAATAGAAGCTTTCGAAATGTGGTGCTACAGAAGAATGCTGAAGATTAGATGGGTAGATCACATCAGTAAGGAGGAGGTATTGAATAGGATTGGGGAGAAGAGAAATTTGTGGCACAGCTTGACTAGAAGAAGGGATCGGATGGTAGGACATGTTCTGAGGCATCGAGGGATCACAAATTTAGCATTGGAGGGCAGCGTGGAGGGTAAAAATCGTAGAGGGAGACCAAGAGATGAATACACTACGCAGGTTCAGAAGGATGTAGGCTGCAGTAGGTACTGGGAGATGAAGAAGCTTGCACAGGGTAGAGTAGTATGGAGAGCTGCATCAAACCAGTCTCTCGACTGAAGAGCACCACAACAACAACGTATGCCTCGGTAGCACACGCGGTGGCTCGTGTCGCTGTCTGGCTGTGCTGTCCCGCAGCTGGGCCGGTGTCTCGGTGCTGCACAAGTCACGCGGCGACACGGGCAACGCCCTGCGCTGTTAAGATATACGTATTTGTTGGAACGGTACGAATATAAATACCGCAGTCCCAAAATTATACGTTTGCTTATGTAATGTATTACTTTTTGTTCATTAGAAAAGTAAAGGAAAACCACTGATGATTATGAAATGTCGCCAAAACACATATGGGTAAAAAAAAAAAAGAAGAAACTGCGTTTTGCTGAAAGTAGAACCTTTCCGAATAATATTTATACTTGAACAAATGTGGACAAGCGAACTGCCCTTTCATGGAGAAAAATGACCTCAAGACGAATATCTACTTTCAGAGATTCAAGAACTAGTATTAAGTGAAGGACCTGAAAATATTTTATTGGGTGGGGACAGCGTCGGGAGTGACGTGCAGCACGACCACAACACCAGTATGAATAACAAAAGGAGGCTCAGCACTGGTAGCCGAAGTAGGACTCTTTATTTCTGTTGCAGATCGATTTCAATCACTGCGTGACCATCATCATCAATGTTGTCGATGAAACAAGAATAAAACAATCACACTGCACTGTGACAGATTACTCCTGCCCAACTAGGCAAATATGAATATACAGAAGAGATCGTTTTCTGTAGACTCACAAATTCAAGCACTGGAAGTGGAACACCTACGCACGTCAGTGGAGGGCACCTGTGAGGCACGTGGCGGCTGGGCCAGCCGCTTGCAGGCGCCTGCTCAGCTGTGCTCACTGCCAACACCGGACGCAGCAGCGCCCTCTTTAATCATCATTACCACAAAAAATCTATTATTAATGAAAATAGGAGACGTAAAGAAAAATAGTATCTAATCCACGCACACACAAAGAGCCTTAAACGTAAAAAACTGTGGGATTATATCGTAAAGTCACAAAACCGTCAGTTCTCACGCCTTGAGGTTCGTCGTTGAGGCACCGCATCGTGGTGTAGCGTGAATCACAATAGAATATAGTATTGCAGCGATTATATTAACATAACACCGAAATAATTCCTGCGAAACCAAAAGAATTACGATATTATGCACGTTACCATTAGTTTTTATACTCGTACATTTCCAAATGCCTTTATGACGGACGCTTTTTTTCTTCATTGTCAGTTCATTTCCCTCGCCCCGTGTGTCAGCGGATACGAGCCTCCGCTCGTCACCCACATGAGACGAACAAGTTTAAAACATAGTACAGGGCTATTACAAATGACTGAAGCGATTTCATAAATTCACTGTAGCTCCAATTCATTGACATATGGTCACGACACACTACAGATACGCAGAAAAACTCATAAAGTTTTGTTCGGCTGAAGCCGCACTTCAGGTTTCTGCCGTCAGAGCGCTCGAGAGCGCAGTGAGACAAAATGTCGACAGGAGCCGAGAAAGCGTATGTCGTGCTTCACATGCGCTCACATCAGTCAGTCATAACAGTGCAACGACACTTCAGGACGAAGATCAACAAAGATCCACCAACTGCTAACTCCATTCGGCGATGGTATGCGCAGTTTAAACCTTCTGGATGCCTCTGTAAGGGGAAATCAACGGGTCGGCCTGCAGTGAGCGAAGAAACGGTTGAACGCGTGCGGGCAGGTTTCACGCGTAGCCCGCGGAAAATTGGCTCATGCCACAACTGGAGACCGACAGCGCCGACTTCATCTTTCAACATGATGGTGCTCCACCGCACTTCCATCATGATGTTCGGCATTTCTTAAACAGGAGATTGGAAAACCGATGGATCAGTCGTGGTGGAGATCATGATCAGCAATTCATATCATGGCCTCCACGCTCTCCCGACTTAACCTCATGCGATTTCTTTCTGTGGGGTTATGTGAAAGATTCAGTGTTTAAACCTTCTCTACCAAGAAACGTGCCAGAACTGCGAGCTCGCATCAACGATGCTTTCGAACTCATTGATGGGGACATGCTGCGCCGAGTGTGGGACGAACTTGATTATCGGCTTGATGTCTGCCGAATCACTAAATGGGCACATATCGAACTTTTGTGAATGCCTAAAAAAACTTTTTGAGTTTTTGTATGTGTGTGCAAAGCATTGTGAAAATATCTCAAATAATAAAGTTGTTGTAGAGCTGTGAAACCGCTTCAATCATTTGTAATAACCCTGTATATAATTGCAGACGGTGGTTGACAAAATGAATGTCTGACGTAACAGAAATAGATTCAGTTGCATAATTAAAAATATAAGAGGCGGATTTTTTGATTACGTAAAAGATTGACACACATGAGCATGAGATGACAAATGAATGTTTCACAAAAGATGAAAAACAAAGGGGCAGTTGCGTAAGTTAGAGTAAAAAGCCTGCGTGTCGACCGATTATTTGAGATGAGTGAAGTGTTAAGTGAGCCTAGAGGGGTGAGTACCATCTTAACGCAGCATTTGCGGAAGTGCCTGACAGTGCGTCGCCGGCCGGGGTGGCCGAGCGGTTCTAGGCGCTACAGTCTGTAACCGCGCGACCGCTACGGTCGCAGGTTCGAATCCTGCCTCGGGCATGGGTGTTTGTGACGTGCTTAGGTTAGTTAGGTTTAAGTAGTTCTAAGTTCTAGGGGACTGATGACCTCAGAAGTTAAGTCCCATAGTGCTTAGAGCCATTTGAACCATTTGACAGTGCGTCTGTGTGGGCGGTCGCTTGGACGAGGAATTCGGAACAGTGAAGAGGGATGCCATTCTGGTCCAAGTTTTAGGAGGCGGGCGGAGAGAAAGCGAGCCCTGAGCGGGCGAGGTGGGATGGTGGGGGTGGCGGGCGGAAGGGGTTGGAGGTTGGCTTTTGTTCACATGTGGTAGGACGGATTTCACGGTCGGGTAAGGGAAGGCGATTCAGATTCCGTTCGGAGAGAATATGGAGCGAGTGGTGGTAGAGATAAGGCCGAGTACCAGGATCAGAGCAGGTGGGGGGGGGGGAAGTGGAGGGGGGGGGGGACTGACAGACGATGTCTGAAATACGACGTACGTATAAAAGTACACAACAAAGTGTAAAAGCTTTTAAAAAAACCACATTACAAATTCTTCATTATTCATATTCAGGCAGAGTGACTGTACTCAGACACTAATTTTTAAACGTATACAATTTTGAAAAACGTAAAAAAATGTAAATTTGAACGTATAAACAACACAATCTTCAACCTTTTAGAAGCAGCATGCAAAATTCTCATAATCATATGCAGGTAGAGTGACATTAACGTCATGTATTGTCATAACGCGCTCCTGGCGAAGAATGATTACACCACATTACGGAATTTAGACTCACTCTAAAATGTAACATTATAGCTTGCCGTAACGGTAACTCAGTGCGTTCGGTCAGAGTAATGGCCACCTTCTGTAATAATAATAAAAAAAACTGAATAAAGGTTTCATCGACGACATTTGATATACGTCATGCAGCACCCGTACAGAATTTCACAAGAAAAACAACGAAGAAACACCTAGAAAAAAATGACAAAAAATTGGTAAGGACAAAGTTCAGGCTTCCATGCTGACAGGCAGTTCTAACAAGTGTCCGTAAGCCTTTTCAGTTTAATAAATTGTTTGCATCTAGACGGACCTCAGAATGGGATGAGGGGACTCGTATGTCCATTAAAAATCCATCTCACGTCTGTGGGACAAGGTCAAGTAATTTGGCTAAACGGATGCGACTAGAGATGGAATATACAATCCACACCACAAGTAAAGTGTCTTCGTTTTGAAACCGTAATTGCCTCCAGTTGTGACGAAGAGGTTTGAAACTTGGCACACAGGTGCCTTCATCCTTCCTCTGCAACGATGCAAAAGGGTGCCACCATGCGACTTCATTCTCTGGCTCAACGACACATCAAATGGCAAGGTGTCGACATTGGAAAAAAAGTTAATGCTGTCACAATTTTGCCGAAGTGTCACGCGATTGAAAGATTGTCCAACCCCCTCTTAAGCACATTTCACCCCTTCGTTTGATGCCTTTGTGATTGAGGTAAGGACCACGGCGCCCAGCACTGAAACCACGCGTGTGGTTCTTGTGGGTGGCCTAGGAAAACGTCGTCACTCAGAACGGATGCGAAAAGATCTCAGGACCTTCCCATCATGTGTACACGTCCACTCTGGCGTTGGGCAGAATTTTGGTCAAATTTGATGCCAATGTGACGTCATGTACCCACCTTGCAGCTCACACGAACTTCTGAGTTCTGGCCTTTTTTACGCATGTGTCGACATCTTGCTGTTTGAAGAGTCCGAGCGTGATGAAGCAGGGTGCAGTGCTTCCGCACCGTCAGCTAGAAAGGTTGTAAGCACCATCGAGCCAATTCTCAACTTCTGCGTCGCAGTGGGAGACAGTTACGGGGTTTCATTAGCATTTAGCTGAGTTGCGTAGTATAGTTGTCACTTTGTTGACACCTCTGGGCTGAGGATCGTGAGATTTGGTGGGATACAAAGAAGTTTAGAGAGAACGGCATCAAACCACTTGACCACTGGCGACAATAAAAATTTTTTCCTCGAAATTGGGCGTTGCATGAAACATCGAATGAGACTTTCTTGTTACACATAAAGTTTTCGCATATGTATGAGAGAGCCGTAGCACATCGCAGTACAGACTTGCAGTCTGGCCTCAGGAAGGGAACATCAAGTGAAAATGCATTATTTTCTTTCGTGTGTGAGGTTGAACCAGGACTAAAAATAGTTTGGCGGCAATAGATATTTCCTTTGATTTAACCAAAAAACTTGACTGCATGGGTCATGCAGTACTTTTGCGTACGTCTACATGTAGATGGATACTCTGCAAATCACATTTAAGTGCATGGCAGAGGGTTTATCGAACCACCTTCACAATTCTCGATTACTCCAATCTCGTATAGGGCACGGAAAGAATGAACACCTATATCTTTCCGCACGAGCTCTGATTTCCCTTATTTTATCGTCGTGATCGTTTCTGCCTATGTAGGACGGCGTCAACAAAATATTTTCGCATTCGGAGGAGAAAGTTGGTGATTGGAATTTCGTAGGAAGATTCCGTCGCTACGGAAAACGCATTTCTTTTAATGATGTCCAGCCCAAATCCTGTATCGTTTCAGTGACACTCTCTCCCATATTTCACGATAATACAAAACGTGCTGCTCTTCTTTTAACTTTTTCGACGTACTCCGTCAGTCTTGTCTGCTAAGGATCCCACACCGCGCAGCAATATTCTAAAAGAGGGCGGACAAGCGTAGTGTAGGCAGTCTCCTTAGTATATCTGTTACATTTTCTAAGTGTCCTGCCAATAAAACGCAGTCTTTGCTTAGCATTCCACACGACATTTTATATGTGTTCCTTCCAATTTCAGTTGTTCGTAATTGTTATTCCAAGGTATTTAGTTGATTTTACAGCCTATATGTTTGACTGATTTAGCGCGTAACCGAAGTTTAACAGATTCCTTTTAGCACTAATGCGGATGACCTCACACTTTTCGTTATTTAGGGTCAACTGCCAATTTTCGCACCATTCAGATATCTTTTCTAAATCGTTTTGCAGTTTGTTTCGATCTTCTGATGACTACTAGTCAAAAAGCGACAGCGTCATCTGCAAAAAACCTAAGACGGCTGCTCAAATTGTCTCCCAAATCGTTTATATAGATAAGGAACAACAAAGGGCCTATAACACTACCTTGGGGAACGCCAGAAATCACTTCTGTTTTACTCGATGACTTTCCGTCAATTACTACGAACTGTGACGTTTCTGAGAGGAAATCGCAAATGCAGTGACATAACTGAGACGATATTTCATAAGCACGCAATTTCACTATAAGCCGCTTGTACGGTACAGTGTCAAAAGCCTGCTGGAAATCCATAAATACGGAATCGATCTGAAATCCCTTGTCAATAGCATTCAACACTTTATGTGAATAAAGAGCTAATTGTGTTTCACAAGAACGATGTTTTCTAAACCCATGTTGACTGTTTGTCAATAGAGCGTTTTCTTCGAGGTAATTCATAATGTTCGAACACAATATATCTTCCAGAATCCTGCCGCATATCGAAATTAATGATATGAGCCTGTAATTAAGTGGATTAATCCTACTACCTTCTTGGATATTGGTGTGACTGTGCAACTTTCCAGTCTTTGGGTACAGATCTTTCGTCTAGCGAACGGTTGTATATGATTGTCAAGTATGGAGCTAATGCATCAGCATACTCGGAAAGGAACCTAACTGGTGTACAGTCTGGACCAGAAGACTTGCTTTTATTAAGTGATTTAAGTTGCACTACTCCGAGAATATTTATTTCTACGTTACTCATGTTGGCAGCTGTTCTTATTCGAATTCTGGAATATTTTCTTCGTCTTCTTTTTTGAAGGCGTTGCGGAAGGCTGTGTTCAGTAACTCTGCTTTGGCAGCACTGTCTTCGATAGTATCTCCATCGCTATCGCGCAGAGAAGGCATTGACTGTTTGTTGCCGCTAACATACTTCACATACGACCAGAATCTCATCGGATTTTCTGCCAGGTTTCGAGACCAAGTTTCTTTGTGGAAAGTTACGAGATTTAGGGAGAAAGCTCAAGAATGTTTCACTCATATCTGGAAAGTAGAAAGCAGAAGAGTGCCCGGTGTCGACGACCACCGAAGTGAATCTGGGGTTGTGTAAAGTGGGGGAGGGAGGAGAGGGGTGGGAGGCACAGGGTTGTGTTCTGCATCCGTTGCTTTTCTTTATACGTATCAATTGTCTGCCACTAAACATGACACACGATTCCAAAATGTTTACCTCTGCCAACTCCCGTCTAACGCTGTGGGCTAGGGAGGGACGGTGATTTTCCGGACGGCAGAAAATGCAGCGTGTCAGAAATACAAAGTAGTGCGCGAGTACGCATACTGCCGACTCCGTCCGAGTAGGGTGCTAACGTCATGAGGGGAAAGAGGACTTGCCAGATGCCAAAACGTATCCGATGCTCCATCTCACCGACGACTTGCCGCGCTGAGAATAACAAAATGGACCAAAGAGAAAACTACCGAGTCGGCCCCAGTCGGGCATTCACTGAGTTTGGGGAACAAGACATACGAGTTGTAACCTCCCCCTCACTTGTCGACCTCAATGACAGTGAAAAATTAAACCGCGTGTACCTAATGGAAATTTGGGAAAAAGCAATCGTCACCGAAGTTAATCTGTCGGTAAAGAGGGAGGAAAGGGTTACATCTAAATGAAAGGAAAAATGCAAATGAAACTGGTGGAAATTAATTTTGAAAAGGGGTAAAGTTAATAAAGAAAGTAAATGTGCGTTCGTCACGTTAGCAATTAACTAGCGGTAATTAGATATTTGAGATTTGGGGGAAATTACGGTCGCCAGTCCTAAGGACAATTACTATAGTAACTGAAAAAGAAAGGTTATTACACATATAATTAGCACTAGAAGCGTGGCAACTGAAGGTTGACACGTGTAGTGTGGAAACTGAAAGTTTGTCAAAAGTAATAAATTTCGCTACACTCTGACTTAATTTAGCAAAAGAATTAATAAAACAGGAAAATCGAAAATTAATTTAGTGACTGAAGTTAATAGTGAGCTTTCTTTCTGAAGCACATCAAAAATTCAGTAAAATACGGTTAGTCTTGGACTACCTCAACAATCATTTCAAAAGCTACTTGAATTTACGCAATTTAGAAATAAGGGATTTAACTTTGAACTTGAATTAAATGATTCTGAACAATTAACAGTAGTAAAATTTAGTACGTACCAAGCTGAGCTGGAGTTACAGGTAAGCTAAAATACGGTAACAAAACTCGCACTCTTAATTTGTGCTTGTGTAATCTGAATATTGTAGCCAGCTGTGAATGCCTTAACTGAACTTTGAAATTAAAGTAGTGAAATGGAATGATGCTGGCGTTTGAATTTCAACGACACTCGGGTTCATTCCGGAAAAGGAAGGGACCCTGCTTGGTAATGCAATTGGGACAATGAGCAACAAACGTTCATGCAAAGTTGCTGTAATTTTGTGATGCAACAATTTTAAAAGTTTGAAAAGCTGAGGTCTGCCATACAGTTCTAAAACTTTACGTGCTTCCAGTCTTCCTTGTTGGTTGATTGAAGGTTTGAAGCCGTCGATCGAGGAGGTGGCGACAGTCACTCATTGTCGGCCGTCGCCGTTGCAGAAGCTGGATGTTGGCGCGCCTTCTTCTCGACACGGTCACCAGACGAAACGGGCCCTTGATGTGCGCCGGCTAATGCTTCCCGTCCGCGACACCATGTCAGAAACTATCATCGCAAGTCGAGCGCAATTACATGCTGCCAAACCCCGAAAGCGCGGCAACTCGCGGGAGCGTCACACAACACACCTGCTCCACTGCCCTCCTCCAGGCAGACTCCCCTCCGCTCTGCCCGCGCTCCACGAGGCAGAGTTAGCACTACCAAAGATCCTACACACTTTGATTCTTCACACGACCTATCGATGTAATCGTTCGATAGCAGTTTTCCCTAGGCAAGACCCAGCGTAAAAATACAAATAATATTTACGAAACAAACCAATTATACATCGACATAAATGCATATATATATATATATATATATATATATATATATATATATATATATATATATATACACTCCTGGAAATGGAAAAAAGAACACATTGACACCGGTGTGTCAGATCCACCATACTTGCTCCGGACACTGCGAGAGGGCTGTACAAGCAATGATCACACGCACGGCGCAGCGGACACACCAGGAACCGCGGTGTTGGCCGTCGAATGGCGCTAGCTGCGCAGCATTTGTGCACCGCCGCCGTCAGTGTCAGCCATTTTGCCGTGGCATACGGAGCTCCATCGCAGTCTTTAACACTGGTAGCATGCCACGACAGCGTGGACGTGAACCATATGTGCAGTTGACGGACTTTGAGCGAGGGCGTATAGTGGGCATGCGGGAGGCCGGGTGGACGTACCGCCGAATTGCTCAACACGTGGGGCGTGAGGTCTCCACAGTACATCGATGTTGTCGCCAGTGGTCGGCGGAAGGTGCACGTGCCCGTCGACCTGGGACCGGACCGCAGCGACGCACGGATGCACGCCAAGACCGTAGGATCCTACGCAGTGCCGTAGGGGACCGCACCGCCACTTCCCAGCAAATTAGGGACACTGTTGCTCCTGGGGTATCGGCGAGGACCATTCGCAACCATCTCCACGAAGCTGGGCTACGGTCCTGCACACCGTTAGGCCGTCTTCCGCTCACGCCCCAACATCGTGCAGCCCGCCTCCAGTGGTGTCGCGACAGGCGTGAATGGAGGGACGAATGGAGACGTGTCGTCTTCAGCGATGAGAGTCGCTTCTGCCTTGGTGCCAATGATGGTCGTATGCGTGTTTGGCGCCGTGCAGGTGAGCGCCACAATCAGGACTGCATACGACCGAGGCACACAGGGCCAACACCCGGCATCGTGGTGTGGGGAGCGAACTCCTACATTGGCCGTACACCACTGGTGATCGTCGAGGGGACACTGAATAGTGCACGGTACATCCAAACCGTCATCGAACCCATCGTTCTACCATTCCTAGACCGGCAAGGGAACTTGCTGTTCCAACAGGACAATGCACGTCTGCATGTATCCTGTGCCACCCAACGTGCTCTAGAAGGTGTAAGTCAACTACCCTGGCCAGCAAGATCTCCGGATCTGTCCCCCATTGAGCATGTTTGGGACTGGATGAAGCGTCGTCTCACGCGGTCTGCACGTCCAGCACGAACGCTGGTCCAACTGAGGCGCCAGGTGGAAATGGCATGGCAAGCCGTTCCACAGGACTACATCCAGCATCTCTACGATCGTCTCCATGGGAGAATAGCAGCCTGCATTGCTGCGAAAGGTGGATATACACTGTACTAGTGCCGACATTGTGCATGCTCTGTTGCCTGTGTCTATGTGCCTGTGGTTCTGTCAGTGTGATCATGTGATGTATCTGACCCCAGGAATGTGTCAATAAAGTTTCCCCTTCCTGGGACAATGAATTCACGGTGTTCTTATTTCAATTTCCAGGAGTGTATATATATATATATATACCAATTATACATCGACATAAATACATAAATATATATATATATACAAATAGTAAAACAATTACAATATGTAAAGACACAGAAATGTCATATATTCAGGTAACAAAAATAAGGAAAACAAATTTATAGTACAATAGATGGAAATAGGAGGATATGCATTTCCGGCGTTATAGAGTCACGAATATTTGACGCAGAGACTGAGCGATGCGTGGATCCTCGTGCAGTACGCGCTTCTCAGTAACGAATAGATAGAATGTGCAAGAGGCCTACGTACAGCACGTTTGCGCTCTACACAGGACGGTACAGCTCGTGTGCGCCAAAGCGTGAGACCGGGACAGCGGCAGGCTGCAGCTTGCCCCACTGGCGTTCAGCTGGTGCGTCCAGGAGGCAACGGAGGGAATGCCACAGGAGTACTGCACTCATGCTCATAAATTAAGGATAAATCCAGAATGTGGCGCCACACAACGTGGCACTACACAAAACTCGCGCTAATAGCAAAGGCACATAGGCAACACACACGACACAGACCTATAAGTACCCCGGTATTGGTGATAAGTTGAGAAAACCGTCCCGAAACACGTGTGCTACGATACGCCACTGTTTCCTGCGCATGTACCCCGACATCAATATGGGATATGATCACCATGCACACGCACAGAGGCTGCACAACGGGTTGGCATACTCTGGATCAGGTGGTCGAGCTGCTGCTGGGGTATAGCCTCCCAATCTTGCACCAGTGCCTGTAGGAGCTCCTGAAGTGTCGTAGGGGTTTGAAGACGTGCAGCGATATGTCGACCGAGAGCATCCCAGACGTGCCCGATGGGATTTAGGTCTGGAGAACAGGTAGGCCTCTGTATTCGCCTGATATCTTCTGTTTCAAGGTACCCCTCCACGACGGCAGCTCGGTGCGGCCGTGCGCTATCATCCAGCAGGAGGAAGGTGGGACCTACTGCATCCCTGAAAAGGTGGACATACTGGTGCAAAATGACGTCCCGACACACCTGACCTGTTACAGTTCTTCTGTCAAAGACATGCAGGAGTGTACGTGCACCAATGATAATCCCACCCCACACCATGAAACCACGACCTCCATACAGGTCCCTTTCAATGACATTAAGGGGTTGTTATCTGGTTCGTGGTTCACGCCAGATGAAAACATGGCGAGAATCACTGTTCAGACTATACCTGGACTCGTCCGTGAATATAAACTGGGACCACTGTTCCACTGACCATGAACTGTGTTCTTGACATCAGGCTTTAAGAGCTCTCCTGTGACCAGGGGTCAGTGGAATGCACCTTTTAGGTCTCCGGGCGGATAAACCATGTCTGCTTAGTCTTCTGTAGACTATGTGTCCGGAGACAACTGTTCCAGTGGCTGCGGTAAGATCCCGAGCAAGGCTACCTGCAGTACTCCGTGGCCGTCTGCGGGCACTGATGGTGAGATATCGGTCTTCTTGTGGTGTTGTACACTGTGGACGTCCCGTACTGTAGCGCCTGGACGCATTTCCTGTCTGCTGGAATCGTTGCCGTAATCTTGAGATCACATTGTGTGGCACACGGAGGGCCCGTGCTACGACCTGCTGTGTTTGCCCAGCCTCCAGTCACCATATTATTCTACCCCTCATAACGTCATCAATATGTGTTCTTTGAGCTATTTTCAACAAAGAGTCACCATTAGCACGCCTGAAAACGTCTGCACACTTACTCGCTGCACCGTACTCTGACATGCACCAACACACCTCTGCGTATGTGGACTGCTGCCAGCGCCACCGTGCGACGACCGCAGGTCAAATGCACCGCATGGTCATACCCCGAGGTGATTTAAACCCCTCAAACCGCCCACCAGAGCGCTGTTTCACCATGTATCGTATTATCCTTAATTTATGAGCGTGAGTACAGTAAGAGCGTGGGCAGGGGGGAGGGGTGGGAGGGGGGGGGGAAGGTTACAAAGCTGAGGTCCACAGCTGACGCAACCCCTGTGTCCGAATACAAGTCAGCGTCAGAGAAACTGTTGAAGGGAACTGACACCAGGCTTCTTACAGAATATCGATTAACGACAGACAGAGGAAAGACCAAAATTGTAGAGTTTAGCAGGATGGAGAACAATGACTTGTTAACACTGAAGCAGCCGTACGTCAGTGTAGCTTCCTACAGGTTTACTCTGTCGGGTAGGGAAATCATTAGCATTGCTATTTTCCCTCACAGGAGGAAGGATCGCAAGAGTACGTTAGTGTTTTACGTGTTTAGTGTTCCTACCTAGTCTGGCAAGGGGAATGAACAGTGTGAAAGGTGAGTGACCAATGCGAAGGACGCGGGGTTGAAAAATACTGGCGCGAGCCGGCGTCATCAGTATGTGACAGAGTTGGAAAGCTGCCCCACTGTGGGTCTCCGTTTGGCCGACTGGTCGAATCTCGCAGTATACACATCTGTGGGGCTCTCGCCTGCAGCCCGATGTTGGACTACGCGAGAGTGTGAGGGCAGGCGCACTCGCCGTCAAGGTTCTGGTCGACCGTGTCTGACCACAACGAGGTAGGGCCGCCGTACTGCGCCCCGAGTACACACTAACTTCTTCATAGCTGTGTATGGCGTGTAACGGGGTTCCCGCGTCGTCGCACGCACAGGCTGCCGCTGACTGCACGCCACAAACGGCTGTGTGTGGAGCGGACTGCCGACGAGTGCTGCCGCGCTGCGGTCAGCGGCGAATCGCGGCTCTGCGCCACCCCGGGTAACCGCCGCGGGCGAGTATGGCGGCGGGCGACCTGGAGAGTGGTCCCATTCATCCCGTCTTTTGGACACGCACAACGATGTTATTGTTGGCGTCATGGTGTAGTAAGCCACCGGGTATGACTTCAGGTCACAGCTCATAGTGACTGAAGACACTGGCTACCTCTCATGTGACAGGTATTATAGGGCCATTTTTCAACAGCAGAATGCTCGCCTACACCCGGCACTTCTCTCCATGATGCTGAGGTACTCTGGTGGCCTGTGAGAGAACCACGCCCGCCCCAGACAGAACACGTGTGGGATCACTGCCAGAACCCAGGGTATCAAGGACCAGCTACAGTCAGCTGTGGGCCAGCTTGCCTAAGAAGAGGGCACAGTGGCTTTACGCTACCCTGGCCGATCGAATCAGTCGATGCGTCCGGGTCAGAACGTGTGCAACGCCATACCGACAAGTGGGCTCATACTGCCAAACGTTTTTTAAATCTCAGTCGATTTGTTAATCACTGGTGCAGCATCATGTTACCTCTCTCCTACTGCCGTCCTGGATTTGTGAGCTCCACTGGCGCCAGTTATTGGTATGGAACTGATGGAGAAGTGGAGCACAGCATTGCAGGGTAATCAGTCGTGGAACATTAGAAATTCGGAAAACAGGAGATTGGAAACATCTGCAACTTGCAGATATCGAAGAACGCAGTAAGCTTTTTTTTTTTTTTTGGTCATCAGTCTACTGACTGGTTTGATGAGGCCCGCCACGAATTCCTTTCCTGTGCTAACCTCTTCATCTCAGAGTAGCACTTGCAACCTACGTCCTCAATTATTTGCTTGTCGTATTCCAATCTCTGTCTTCCTCTACAGTTTTTGCCCCCTACAGCTCCCTCTAGTACCATAGAAGTCATTCCCTCATGTCTTGGCAGATGTCCTATCATCCTGTCCCTTCTCCTTATCAATGTTTTCCACATATTCCTTTCCTCTCCGATTCTGCGTAGAACCTCCTCACTCCTTACCTTATCAGTCCACCTAATTTTCAACATTCGTCTATAGCACCACATCTCAAATGCTTCGATTCTCTTCTGTTCCGGTTTTCCCACAGTCCATGTTTCACTGCTGTACTCCAGACGTACATCCTCAGAAATTTCTTCCTCAAATTAAGGCCGGTATTTGATATTAGTAGACTTCTCTTGGCCAGAAATGCCTTTTTTGCCATAGCGAGTCTGCTTTTGATGTCCTCCTTGCTCCGTCCGTCATTGGTTATTTTACTGCCTAGGTAGCAGAATTCCTTAACTTCATTGACTTCGTGACCGTCAATCCTGATGTTAAGTTTCTCGCTGTTCTCATTTCTACTACTTCTCATTACCTTCGTCTTTCTCCGATTTACTCTCAAACCATACTGTTTACTCATTAGACTGTTCATTCCGTTCAGCAGATCATTTAATTCTTCTTCACTTTCACTCAGGATAGCAATGTCATCAGCGAATCGTATCATTGATATCCTTTCACCTTGTATTTTAATTCCACTCCTGAACCTTTCTTTTATTTCCATCACTGCTTCCTCGATGTACAGATTGAAGAGTAGGGGCGAAAGGCTACAGCCTTGTCTTACACCCTTCTTAATACGAGCACTTCGTTCTTGATCGTCCACTCTTATTATTCCCTCTTGGTTGTTGTACATATTGTATATGACCCGTCTCTCCCTATAGCTTACCCCTACTTTTTTCAGAATCTCGAACAGCTTGCACCATTTTATACTGTCGAACGCTTTTTCCAGGTCGACAAATTCTATGAAAATGTCTTGATTTTTCTTTAGCCTTGCTTCCATTATTAGCCGTAACGTCAGAATTGCCTCTCTCGTCCTAAAGCCAAACTGATCGTCACCTAGCGCATTCTCAATTTTCTTTTCCATTCTTCTGTATATTATTCTTGTAAGCAGCTTCAATGCATGAGCTGTTAAGCTGATTGTGCGATAATTCTCGCACTTGTCAGCTCTTGCCGTCTTCGGAATTGTGTGGATGATGCTTTTCCGAAAGTCAGATGGTATATCACCAGACTCATATATTCTACACACCAACGTGAATAGTCGTTTTGTTGCCACTTCCCCCAATGATTTTAGAAATTCTGATGGAATGTTATCTATTCCTTCTGCCTTATTTGACCGTAAGTCCTCCAAAGCTCTTTTAAATTCCGATTCTAATACTGGATCCCCTGTCTCTTCTAAATCGACTCCTGTCTCTTCTTCTATCACATCAGACAAATCTTCACGCTCATAGAGGCTTTAAATGTATTCTTTCCACCTATCTGCTCTCTCCTCTGCATTTAACAGTGGAATTCCCGTTGCACTCTTAATGTTACCACCGTTGCTTTTAATGTCACCAAAGGTTGTTTTGACTTTCCTGTATGCTGAGTCTGTCCTTCCGACAATCATATCTTTTTCGATGTCTTCACATTTTTCCTGCAGCCATTTCGTCTTAGCTTCCCTGCACTTCCTATTTATTTCATTCCTCAGCGACTTGTATTCCTGTATTCCTGATTTTCCCTGAACATGTTTGTACTTCCTCCTTTCATCAATCAACTGAAGTATTTCTTCTGTTACCCATGGTTTCTTCGCAGCTACCTTCTTTGTACCTATGTTTTCCTCCCCAACTTCTGTGATGGCCCTTTTTAGAGATGTCCATTCCTCTTCAACTGTACTGCCTACTGCCCTATTCCTTATTGCTGTATCTATAGCGTTAGGGAACTTCAAACGTATCTCGTCATTCCTTAGTACTTCCGTATCCCACTTCCTTGCGTATTGATTCTTCCTGACTAATGTCTTGAACTTCAGCCTACTCTTCATCACTACTATATTGTGATCTGAGTCTATATCTGCTCCTGGGTACGCCTTACAATCCAGTATCTGATTTCGGAATCTCTGTCTGACCATGATGTAATCTAATTGAAATCTTCCCGTATGTCCCAACCTTTTCCAAGTGCTGAACAGGGTATTCGCTATTACTAGCTGAAACTTGTTACAGAACTCAAGTAGTCTTTCTCCTCTTTCATTCCTTGTCCCAAGCCCATATTCTCCTGTAACCTTTTCTTCTACTCCTTCCCCTACAACTGCATTCCACTCGCCCATGACTATTAGATTTTCGTCCCCCTTTACATACTGCATTACCCTTTCAATATCCTCATACACTTTCTCTATCTGTTCATCTTCAGCTTGCGACGTCGGCATGTATACCTGAACTATCGTTGTCGGTGTTGGTGTGCTGTCGATTCTGATTAGAACAACCCGGTCACTGAACTGTTCACAGTAACACACCCTCTGCCCTACCTTCCTATTCATAACGAATCCTACACCTGTTATACCATTTTCTGCTGCTGTTGATATTACCCGATACTCATCTGACCGGAAATCCTTGTCTTTCTTCCACGCAGACACAAAACCTGCTAAACCCAGAGGTACTAAAGAATAGACGAGTAAAGCGAAAAGGAATAGCTAACACAGTGGTAAAAGGAGCGGAAGAACAGTAGCAGTAGATTAACATTAGAATACGAAAAACGCATTACAGGGAGCGTTGAGAGCAGTAGATGGGTAGTGATGGATTTAGCACAAGTTAGGTGAAAACTTAAGACAGCCTCGAACCAGCGGCAAGACTGCTGGCTTAGAAAGATGGGGGAGGGGGCCGACTGAAGAACCGCCAAAGTCTGTCGGCGCCTAGACCTCAGGGCGAGGATTCCTCACACCATTCTCGTCACTAGAGCCGTCGGCACACGGACCGTGCATCCGAATGTTGAGCGTGCCGGGTTTCTGACGACACAGCGTGCAATACCACGTTGGGGAGCCTTTCCGAACGTGCAGAGCAATATCTAGCACGCCAGATATTCTGAACACGCGTTTAATCGTTGACCAGCAGAGGGCAGAGCTCCGCCTACGTCACTGCCTGTCTCCCCAGCCACCGCAGCCCACCGCCTGCCAGGTATACATCCCGCGCTGCGAACCGAGCTCTACCACTCTAGGCGTGCTGTTACTTCCTCTAACTGTTAACTCATTTTACACTGTGCACGCGAAATAAATGCTCGTCAATATAGTACAAAAATTTTTTTAAAATGCAATTTGCTGCTAAAATTTACACATGCGGTTGTTAATACATCCGATTGCATACAACTGTTTCCACTTTGAATATCTTCATTTGAAGCAAACTGATCGGTTGTATTCGCGTCGACTTCTCCGCTATTAGATACGTAAACTAGGTTTCGAGACGTGCAGAACCGAACTCGAAAACTGACTAATGTAATGAAATTTGCTGAGACTGCCAGTACCTGAACCTTCCCAAAAGCGGCATTGTTTGATCTGTTCGGTCTAACAAATAAACAAAAATAAGAACAAAACTTCCGAGTGTTGGCGCGAGCGTATAAAGTACGCACTAAATATCTAATTTTACTGATAAGCGGATTATTGTCTTGTCAAACCACTGTGTTTCGTGCTAAAGAAAAATTGAGTATGTCATTACACCGGTTCCACAGGGCTACTTCATGTCAACGGATTATTCAAATCAAATCATGTTAAACGGTTGTCACTGCCTTAACACCAAAACATGATGAGTTAGGGTGCGATAAAACAGCCAACATAATGTTTACAGTGCAATAATATGTTTACAGTGCAATAATAATTCACAAAGAAACAGATTCGTTTATTTGGCTGCAATAAATCAATTCTAATTTGAGAGTAGTTTGCATAAATGAAAGCTACAAGACAACTAGATACGATGACCGGCAGTCGATTTAGAGAGAACATAAAACAAAACGTGGTGTGAAAAATATTTACAACATATTCCTTCATCCATTTTCTCTGTTATTGGAGTTTCTGTGAAGAAAGAGGATAGCATCAACATTGTCTGGATCCAAAATTTACCGTCGTGCACTTAGAATTAAACATGCAGAAATAAAATTTATCTCTGATGCAAAGCTGGATGGCTGTACACACAAAATTTTTCTGGCTGTTTTCTGGGGAGTCGGAAACATTTGTCCGTTTTCATTCCGATAATATGCTACATTTTCGACCAATTTACAATTCTGGTTTAAGTACCTATCCAACTCATCTGTGGGAGTCGGATTATCGTCAATATCTTCTTCTGTACTTTTCTTCATGGTGGAGAAACAAAGACTTTTAATACAGAATTGGGCAAAAATCATCAGAACGTAAAAAGTAAAACTGAAAAAAAGTTACATTCTTAAAAATATTTCAATTATTTTCCAGCATTTGAGGACTTGGGCTTAGTCAAAATTGCTCACAGGTTATACCTGGGCAGTACGACAAACAGTTCATTTATATTTCGTTACTATTTAGGGGAGAATATACCTGAGATGACCATCGTTTCTGCAACAGAAATTAGTTTTCTTCGGTAGGCGGCCCTTCACGAGGGAGCGTCATTTTGTTAACGGTCACTCGAAATTACTGATGTAGTACTTACTGGATTGTATGCTTTACCTCTCACATGACTTCACGCCTCTGAGATTCAGACATGATTTCCAGATGCCGAAATAGTGCTCACAGGAGAGTAGCTACCTGGAAGTGCCTTTTGTCTACGTAATTTTTCAGGCGTAGTCGCAATATTTATTCCAGAGGGTTCTCCGTTATGAGGTTCTTAAGTGTTTTAGGAGCATCATTTCCCATGGCAGTGGGAGGTGCAATGTAGGTGGTTTTTCGGTTTCCAGTTCTCTTGAGGTCTCCTGGAAGGGGTGTAAGAAAAAGCCTGCCTTACAATTCCTCAAACAATTTACGTGCTAATGAATACCAGTTTAATATAAAAACACAACAGCATACATACCGTCAGAACAGAAATCACCGAAATCAGTTCGTCCATCAACGTGATGTCAACCGCTCTATTCTCTCTGTTTCTCATTTGTCTTAGAGCTTTTCACACAGTACCGAATACTGCCTTTTGATCGATTAAAGCATGGTCAGTCGTGGGTTCCGGCGAGTATCGTCCGGCTGCTCCAGAGTTCTCTCTAGACCATGAGCAACGCCACTTTGCTTTGAAAATGTCACAAGTTCATTCACTGCAGTTGGAAAAAAATGAAGTTGCGGGAAATTTATACCGCACCTTAAACGCATTTCCTAGCACTGTGTTCAGTGTGTGAAAGGAACGATCCTGCCTACAACATCTACCAAGGGCAGCGGTAATGCTGGCACCGTAATCAGTTGTAAAAGGTACATATTTGAGATAAATAGTCTCAACAATCCCTTTCTAATATTTTCATCTGTTAACTAAATAAGGGAATTAACGTGTCACATAACGAATCCTCTTTGAGCCACATAACCACATACCTATGTCGCCGAGCATTCGCCTCCGTTCACGTACTAAATTACTTTAGGCATAATTTCGTTTCTAAGGTTTTTCACCATTTTCTTGATGTGTCGTGAGACAGTTGTGGGGTGAGGCATACTAGGTTGTGCGGACACTTTTCCGTAAGTCGCTGCAGTGTCGACTAATCTTTGAGCGAGATCCAGGTTTCGTTCACATTGAATAGCTTCATAAGACCTGAAATCTCTTGCACACTTATGTACGCATTTGTCAGTTATCTTGCTCTGAGCAGATTTGGAAAGGTGCTTCTGGTCAACACGCGCCACTTGTTTGTTAGACACACACGAATGGCGTGAAATATGCGAAGTGCCGGATGACCCTTTAGCGTGCAACTAATGTTCATTGCACTCAACACAACAAGTATAGTTAACACTGTTGCCATCACCATCTGCTACAGAGTTAAACACTGCCCAAATTGAAATTTTGGATCAGGCTCAATGGTTCTGTACTGACCAACCATTAGTTTTTGTTTTATTTCCCGTTTTCTTGACGAACTTTACTTTCTTTTCGAAGCCCTTGCAATTTTCGCACTTATCTCTTATATAGTAAGAAAAACATAAAAGTCTGTTATACCATCACTTCTATTTAACTCCTAGCAAGGCAAGGCAAAAGCTTAAATATGGACTTTAGTGATCTGTTACCTAGAATTTATTAACGATTCGCGCCTCATTTATTCGTGTCCATCAAAATCAAATCGCTAGTATGTTATAGCAGCTGTGTTACCAAGTATCTATTCTAGAAGCATGCAGACGTCACAATGTGGTCCAGCTGCTTCCATTCTGGTTATAAAAATTTAAAAAGCTTAAACCTTATGCATGAAAATAATAGAGACTATTAGTATCTTTAGGTAAGGCAATAAACTGGCCGTTGTGGTGAAAGACGGCAACGAACTAAGAAGCAGTATGTTGCAAAATACAGAATGCCAGTTCTTCTGCTAGTGCTTCTGCAAAGTCGTATGCTCTGAAGTGAGTCTTCAAGGTTTCAGACATAATACGCATGTTTGTGGGTAAAAACACAAAAAAGGCAATACGTTGAAAAAGGAAAGTAGTCTGTGTCTATTAACGATCTAGACTGCACGTGAAATAACATAAATAGCCCTATGACAGCCTCAGAAAAAAATAATGAAAACCAGGAAAAAAGGGAACATACTATTGTATGACTGTGTACATCGAAGCAATAAATAATTGAATGAGGGCAGCAGCTCATTTAATAAAATTAATAATAGTTCTACGCTATGGTAGGAAGAAAAGTAAATATACATCCGGATGTCCCTGTCGCTGTTGTGACGCAGAGTCGTTAAAAATAATTTCCTTTGATAAATACCGACACAGATCTCATGTGGGCACCCCCAATTCACAAATAAATCCAAAATAATATTTTTGACTCTTTGTCTCCAGTAGTGAATTTCTCGACGGATTTTTCTGACCGAACGTATTTCCCTTCCAAGTTTTAAACAAAGAATTTTTCAATGTACATAGATTTGACTTCCTTTAACAATAACCATGGCCAACGTTCACTATGGAACTGTGGCCAAAATATCTTTGTTTCACATTCCATGCGTTATTTCATATGATACACATTTGATTACATATTAACACTGAGAGGCACCCACATGCCTTGCTCATACTGTGGCATCAAGCAGTCAGGCCTGCAAGATGAGTGGTCTGCCAAGCGAGTGGATTCATTCTTATTTATCGCAAAACATCAATGACTGATTATGAGCTCTAGTACTCACAATTAAGCTAGAAATTATTCTCATGTTTGAATATTACGCAACGGAAACGGATAACGCAAATCTGACTATTAGTAACTTACACAACTCTGATTGTTCACTACGCACTGGCACTACCACATTTTCCTTTTTTTATTTAACGGCTTTGATCAACACGTGGCCATCGCACTGAATGTGAATGGCGCACACATTACAAATTCTTGATATCATGACTACACACTATTCGAAGAACAAGGCCTCCAATCTTTTTCTTTTCACTATCTTTTTTTTATTCTTTTTTTCTTTTTTTCTTTTCACTATCTTTTTTTTATTCCGATAAAGAACTGGAAGCGAGGTGTAGCAAAGCTAATGCAGTGAGCGCTCAGCTACGATCTACTCTCTTCTGCAAGAAGGAAGTCAGTACCAAGACTAAGTTATCTGTGCACCGTTCAATCTTTCGACCAACTTTGTTGTATGGGAGCGAAAGCTGAGTGGATTCAGGTTACCTTATCAACAAGGTTAAGGTTACGCATATGAAAGTAGCTAGGATGATTGCAGGTACTAGTAGATGGGAACAATGGCAGGAGGGTGTCCACAATGAGGAAATCAAAGAAAAACTGGGAATGAACTCTATAGATGTAGCAGTCAGGGCGAACAGGCTTACATGGTGGGGTCATGTTACACGCATGGGAGAAGCAAGGTTACCAAAGAGACTCATGGATTCAGCAGTAGAGGGTAGGAGGAGTCGGGGCAGACCGAGGAGAAGGTACCTGGATTCGGTTAAGAATGATTTTGAAATAATAGGTTTAACATCAGAATAGGCACCAATGTTAGCACTGAATAGGGGATCATGGAGGAACTGTATAAGGGGGGCTATGCTCCAGACTGAACGCTGAAAGGCATAATCAGTCTTAAATGATGATGATGATGATGATGATAAATTCTATTATTCTATTATTACATTTTTATACAATAATTACACATGAGAAACTCCGCCCAGTGGGCATGGCTTTACATTGGTGATTCTCTATCTTATGGTCTCGTAATTATCTAACGCTACATTGCACTTTCTGGATAGGATGGTGGATCTTTTGCTATATCTCACACTTCGACTCTCACACCCATCATCACGAAAATTTACTCCAGACCGAGCGGTACAAAAAGGAACATGCATAACCCACTGCCTCTGATCCTATCTTGCTACTTTCCCATGCAATCCACACATACTTAAATTACATGAAATACATCACACTGGCAACATACATCACAAAGAATAGTCCCAACGTTAGAATCTCTTCACTTTCAGCTTTCCCACTTCAATTAGTATTCATCCCAGTTTCACACGACACTGCCCCACTTCGTAACTTTTCTTTCCTACTACGAACTCTGGAGGATATATTCACGTCTTCCTGTGCAATGCAAGCCAAGTGGCGTTGCTCGATAGACGGCTGACTCACCTTGCTTCTCTCTCAGAGTATTAGAGTTTGAATCCAGCGTCACACGGGAAAATAACACGCAGAGTAATATTAAGAACATATTCGTCACACACGCGAGTCCTCAACTGATACCATGGACGAGTACTTCTCTTTATCCTTTGTCTCATACACAGATTGAGACTTACACAGTACTCACCACGTGGAAGTACTCGTCTCTAATTTCAAGTCCTGTACATGCCATTTCTTAAATATTTCCAACTTATAGTACACACGCTAGTAATTCAGCTTAACTTAAGCACTCGCAAGTATTTCAACTTATTGCTACAAGTGGTTTCACTGTCACCGTTGGTCACTTCCGAAGATTACTACGATCCCCTTAATATTACCTGCCTGTCACTTAATTCTCCCCCCAAAAGTTCCTGAAATAGAGAAATAATTATTCCAAACTACTCTTGAGTATCTCACATGCATACCATTTTCTCCACTCTTTTGTCTTTACGGAGCACACCTAAGACAGGTCTTACCAACACAAGGTCCAGTGTCAGAATGCTGAAACATGGCCGTTCTTCAGGTCATCTCGCACCTCTGCCGAAGTGGGGGAGCACCTTGCTACCATATTGGTGAGTCACATTTCAGGCGCTCAAAGCTCAGGTAAATTTCATCTCTTTGGTTCCACCAAAGGTGACCAAAGGACCGTCTCAAAGATGATCATATATTGCACATTCACTATCTGTGGTTAGCAGACAATTCATTCACTTTGCAGATCTCACCAAATTGGATATAGGGATTTATTTTGTGGGAATGCACATGTGATCAATTAAATAAATAAAGTCCTTCTTTGGTTCAAATGGCTCTGAGCACTATGGGACTCAACATCTTAGGTCATAAGTCCCCTAGAACTTAGAACTACTTAAACCTAACTAACCTAAGGACATCACACACACCCATGCCCGAGGCAGGATTCGAACCTGCGACCGTAGCACTCCCGCGGGTCCGGACTGCAGCGCCAGAACCGCTAGACCACCGCGGCCAGCAAAGTCCTTCTTTCCTACAATGGTATCCGGCTTCGGCGTATTAAGTGAAATTGAGTTATTATTACAAAAAATATGTTGTTCTGACAAGAATAACGAAGAATGTTGTACCTATTTTCAATGTCGGGCGGTACTGAACCCTTTCAACACTTATTATGTACTGAGTTCTACCACTATATTCCGTTGCGTTAAGGTATACAGTTTGAAAAAATGATCGTTACTTAAGGTCTTTTGTACACGTGGAGCCAAATCTGCAAATTTTGCTAACAGACGTAAATATTTCCGAGTGCACAACGAATAACACCAGCAATGGGAAAGTAGACCTGTTGTTTTTCTTTTTTTCTCTCTCTCTCCAAATACACGTAAGATACCACATTAGGATATCTTACAGTCGACGTGGTCATATTGCGGCTTCAGACACTACAAAAACTATACAGTTTCAGAAACCATGATATGCTAAAATTAATAAAAAGCCTAGTAGATAACTATAATAAAAATTAAACTGCACCTTACGACGTGGCAGCGGCGTGAAAATGTTATGTAGTTACTACTCCGAGTTGCGTGTGTCAACTAAAACGTTCTTCCCGATATAGCTCTAATTGTACTACACGAGGCAACGCCCACGACACGTAGTTTTGGTAAAGTAGGGGGAGTAGAATTTCATTTGTGAAATAGAATTACATAAATTAACGATAAAATGAAGAACGTGGTGGGAATGAAAGGTAAAATGCTGAGCGGAGCAGCCTGGCCTGCGCAGTGACGTCACGGTGTCGCTTCGTCAGTCTACTGCCCGGTGCGGAGTAGAGAGCCTGTATACAGAGAGAGTGGCCATAGGAGAAGTTGCCCGTGATTGGTTAATTAGCTTTGGCGCCATTTTTCTGCCAAACGTCTCTCGCACATCCTATGTTTGCCGTGCTTTTGAGTTGAATTGTAGTTCAGAGGGCTTTTGGAAATGATTAAAAAGTCTTTGAATTATTGAGAGACTTGTTATGCGTTGTGCATGCATGTTCGATTTGGTTGTATATCGTTTTTAATACGTAATTACCGTTTGCGATCTTAAATACTAGTTGAAATAATGAAGCGTTTTATGATGAAGTCGGTAGGCCTACATGTTTGAAGTAATCACGTTAGTAATTGTACAATATTGTTTTTGACATCTGTAATTTGTTCTGCAGACTTTCGTAAACGATGCCAGGTTGTGCTGCATTTGGTTGTTCCAATAGAGGCGAAGGTGGATTTCGCACGTTAGCATTTCCACGCAATGAAGAAAGACGAAAGCAGTGGGCAGTCGCAGTCAACAGGGCTGACATAAATCAAACAGGAGCCCTGTGGAAAGCAACCAAGTACTCTTATCTATGCGAAGTAAGTCGTTTTTGCTTTTTACTACATATAAAACAACTTGCAATGTACATAGTTAAATTTGAAAACAGACCTGTAAATTGGCTGTGTGAAAATTATTATAACACATTATTCTTATAAGCATAGAATTAAAATGGGATTGTGTATGTAACGTGTAAGAATTTTGTTAAGCTGTAGACATCATAATTTAACATTACCTGATTTTTGTAATCTTTTTCGTTTGTTATCTACGAGAGCTATTCAATATATATGAAAGAAAGTGGTAAGCAGTTGTTTACTTGTGACATGCAAAAAGTTTGCAAACGTGACAAGAAGTACCAATACCTCTCACACTTTTTGCATGTCACAAGCAAACAACTGCGTACGACTTTCATTCATCTCACGTGATACAGGTTGCAAGTAGGCTGTTTATGTTTTCTTATTGGCAACGTTACGTAGCGCTCTGTATGAAAATCACTGGCTGTGCTGTGTGCAGTCTGTGGTTAGTTTGCATTGTTGTCTGCCATTGTAGTGTTGGGCAGCTGGATGTGAACAGTGCGTAGCGTTGCGCAGTTGGAGGTGAGCCGCCAGCAGTGGTGGATGTGAGGAGAGAGATGGCGGAGCTTTGAAATTTGTAAGACTGGATGTCATGAACTGCTATATACATTATGACTTTTGAGGTAAATACATTGTTTGTTCGCTATCAAAATCTTTCATTTGCTAACTATGCCTATCAGTAGTTAGTGCCTTCAGTAGTTTGAATCTTTTATTTAGCTGGCAGTAGTGGCGCTCGCTGTATTGCAGTAGCTTGAGTAACGAAGATCTTTGTGAGGTAAGTGATTTGTGAAAGGTATAGGTTAATGTTAGTCAGAGCCATTCTTTTGTAGGTATTATTGAAAGTCAGATTGCGTTGCGCTAAAAAATATTGTGTGTCAGTTTAAGCCCAGTCATGTATAATTGTTCTAAGGGGACGTTTCATATGGCGACCCTGCCAGGATACCTCACTGGAATCTTCTGATTTTTTCTTGTAGTTTGTGTATTTAGTGTAGCTTTTGTTTATTGCTAGCGCATAATTGTACAGAAAATCTCCTTTGTAGTTGCAGTCTTTCATTGTTGTACAGTAAAACAGTTGTGGCATGCATGTAGATTTGCACCAAATTTTTCGCAGCTGCAATTAACTAGATATTATTTTCAGTGCTATGTTAATTTGTTCTCTTATTTTTGCTCTTCAAATTGTGCTTTTCTGTGTTATCGCGTGAAATATTGTGACAATAATGGCGTGTGAAAAACGTAACACTAGGCTCCAAAGTAAACTGAGAAATAATAGTGACGACGAGCGTAGCTTATCAGCACCACTGTGTAGTGAATTAACAGACATTCGAAGTAGTAATTTGGTAATTGTGCATAGGGAAATGGAGCGGGCGGCAAATAATGGTGTAGACAGTGAAACAGGTAGTGAACAGGGAAGAATTATCGATCGATCGGTCGGCAACAGCTCGCCTCAGGAATCCGAAATGACAGAACACAATATTGCAAATACTGTAGACTTAGGGTTTGCGTCCTCACCGTTTTCTCAAATGAGGCAAGACACATTTTCTGCTTGTCAAAATGTGAATGTTGCCGGTGAAAATGCACTGCCAAAAAGCATAGAGAAACAGATTCCAGACACTAATACATTATTATTGCAATTAATGCAACAAATGGAACAAAATCAGAGACAAACACAGCAAAAGCTTCAAAAGTTAGACGCAATGGAACAAAATCTTCAAAAGTTAGACAAAATGGAAGAAAATCTTCAAAAGTTAGACACAATGGAACAACACCAGAGACAAACACAGCAACAGTTAGACGCAATGGAACAACAGCTTCAAAAGTTAGACTCAGTGGAACATAAGCTTGAACAAACACGTGAAGATTTAACTACTGAGTTACATAACATTGAATCGAAATGTCAAAAAGTCTGTAATGATATAAAAACACAAATTTGTGAGCATTTGCAACCTATTTTTTCGTGGCATGAAAATGCATTACAGAATCACGAAGTAGCCATAAAAGAACTGCAAACTATTGTTCATGAAAATCATGAGACCTTGCAAGCTAAAATTGACTCAGTTGCATCTACCGATTCGGTTACGCAAAAACTCAGGTAAACTTAAAGGACACAGTAGATACTCTGAAAATTGGTTCAGAAAGACACATGGAGGAAATTAGTTCATTATCACAGAAAGTAGTTGAACTTTCGGATCAGCTAAATAATTTATCTACGAAGGTAGATGATAATCTGAACGACACAAAAAAGGTAGTCTTTAATGACACAGAAGAGTGCGGACAAATTAGGAAATTCAAACAAAATCAGAATCAAATAAATATGCAACACCAAAGAGAAATCCGGGAAGTACAAGATCAGCTGACACAGGTAATACAAGAATTACGTATTTCAGAGGGCACTCGCGCCCCAATACGGGAAGAGGGACATAGAAATACGAAAAAGCCACAAAATAATAACACAGGGCATTTCGGAAATTATGAAAGAAATTGGCAAGGTGCACCGAATTTTGAGATGGAACCGCCGAAACGAAGTAACAATGAGCGATGTGCGACTCGCCGACACGATGATTTTGACTATAAGCTGTTCATTACTACACGTAAATTCAAAACATTTAAGAGTTCTGACAACGACATTCATCCACAAGCATGGCTTCATCAATTCTCTCATTGTTTTCCTCCCAACTGGTCATTGGAGCACAGGTTAGAATTTATGTGTGGCTACTTGGAGAATGAACCAGCTGTAAGAATGCGATCGGTCATTCACGATTGTCACAGTGAAGTAGATTTTTATCATGCCTTCCTCTCAGCATATTGGTCTCAAGCTACACAAGACCGAGTAAAACATGGCATCATAATGATGAAACATTTCGAACAATCTGAATTTTCCAGTCTTGTGAAATATTTTGAAGACATGTTGCACAAGAATCAGTACCTGTCAAACCCATACAGCCCCTCAGAACTCATCCGCATTTGCTTAATGAAATTGCCTGAACATTTAAGAAATATTATTTTGGCAGGGCGTTGCAAAGACGACATTGAAGCTTTTCAGGGACTCTTACAAGAATTAGAAATTGACACAGACAGTCGTGGGATGCGAAAACAGGAAAACAATCACTACAGGTCACATCCGTCGCAATTCCGTGACGACAGAAACAATAACTGGACACGACGAGTCTATTCTTACAACGCAAATCGTGACCAAAACAGACACCACCCATATGACAACCACTTACAGAGTAATAATAGTTACAGAGAAAATCGCATTTCCGTAGTAATGAATATGACAGAGATTACCATAGAAACAGACAATATGGGAACCAAAATAATTATTATCAAGGGAGACAGAATAACCTCGGATGCAACGGTCCGCCACGCAGTTACGATTCCAGGAGAAATTCTCCACCACATGACCGACAAACAAGAAACTATGTAAACTACCGACAAAACGACAGACCTGAATTTCATCAGAACTGGCGGGATTCAAACAAGCTAGGGCCCTTTCGGCAAGGTGAATTTGTAGAAGTTAGGTCTCCTAATCCCAGTAACGACGCGCGCCATCAAAGAAACAGACAATGGCTCGCACCGCAGGCAGCCACGTGCGCCTGCTGGAACAGGGAAAAATAGCATAGACGCTAACCTTGAGAAAAATTCCAGTATTCTTTACCGACGTATACAACATGATAATTGCTTTGAAGTTGATACTCTGCGCACTAGTAAGGGTAAAAGGTTTACACCACATTTCACATGTAAAACCGTTTATTGAAAGATAATCTGCTTTTTAACTTTGTCTTTGCCATATAACTTTTCACTTTACATTGCTAGTATGCTTTGTCAGACTTAGAATCTGTTAACATCCAACAATGTTTGAAGTTAAATATCCAGTCAAGAACCAAGAGAACTTATTTAAACAGAAATTACGAATGCATTGTTATTGTGAACAGACGACACAGTGTTATTGTGTGTGTACATTCCTGCTTGTTAGTTGCACGATTACATAACGACTATAAGGCTCACATACTTAGAACATTTACCAGTACTGCTAATGAGATTTTAATGCAACATTTTGGTTTACTTGAAAATACATTCTGGATTTAAAGTACTTTCTGTGAGATACCAGATGACACAGTGGTTAGTTTATGTGACAGCTACACGATTTTATCACGACACTACTAATGAGTGACAATTTACAATGTTGCTTTTGCGGTGTTTCTGTTTTATATCTGCACAGTTTTTCTGAATTATTCTTGAAAGTAAAACATGTTTTAGTAGTAACTTTTGTGGTATAGCTACAATGAGACAGCCTTTTCCATAGCACAACAATACGTTACAGCACAGTACTTTCTTCATCATGGCAATAAGCGTAATAACTAAGATATCTATACGCAAAACTTTTCACTTTTGTTTATCATGAGGTAAGTACATTGGCTTCTGCAGAACTTAGCTTTCAGAGGACAATAACTACGACACTTCCACAGAGATTATCTTACAGCAAGACGCACAATTTAGCGCTATAGGACACGCAGTTGAGTGATTAATTTTGTACTTAAAACATTTATTTTTCAAGATTTTTGAATTACAAAGAAAGTTTTCCGTGATACATTTCATTCCATTGCTGTAATCTGTAACATCTGAGGGTATAATTACATTAATCCTCAGGGGGTACATGCCTACTTTGTGTACCATGTGTTTGCCAAGCACAAGGAGCCCTAGCTAATATGGTATTTGCTTACACAACTTTACACATCGGTACCATATTTCTCTAACACATAATTACACAGGTATCTGATCATTTAACTGAGAGAGACAAACTTTTTTACTACGTCAGTGACAGATGTTTACGTAATTAGACCGTTGGATAATTTCACACTTATGAAATTGTATTTTGTCTGTACTTTGTGAACTGTTCATATTTTTTCAGAACCATTGTGATACTATGAGAGCTTTGAATGATGTATTTGGTATGAGATCATGATTTTTAAAGTACATTTGAGGCAGATGACACTTTTGACATGAGCAGAGAATTTTTTTTAGGTTTTGAAATTATTGGAGGAAGCTACGACGATTTTGAGAGTTGACTGAGGTGTTATGATGTTATTATTACGATGACTATGTGTATTATGCTGTTGCGGTATGTTTATGATCAATAAGCAGATGCTATATGAGTTATTTGATTATGCTACGTATCTGTTATGATGAAATATTGAAGAAGTGTCGACGAATAAGGTAAGGAACAATGAGTAGTGGTTAGGGACTCTGGTTTGTGAAAAAAGGTTGTTGGAAACCAAGAATCGTACTTTAAGAGTTATGAAACGTATGTAAATGCGTGAATCTATTACAACACCTCCGAAAATTTTTTGGACTCTGTTATATCATAAGATTTTGTTTCTACATATTTGCAACGCAAATTCTTGACCCGTGAAATTTTGTATATGAGAGTGTCACTGTAGCGGAAACTGCTGTCATAAATATTTCGGTAAGAAAGTTAAGTGACCACGTTCACGTAATGTGTCGTGGGCACCCAGCTGCGCGAAAGACGCCTGGAAAAAAGCCATTAGTGTGTGCCTTTCAGAGGCACAGGCGGAGAAAAAAAAAAGGAGGCCATTATCCTCGCTATTGACATTCCTTTGCAGAAAGCATCGTAAATACGACACTCTCAAACTTGAAAACATGATTACACTGTAGAGTTCTTAATTTATGATATTTACCGAAATGAAATGATGAGAAACATTTCATGTCTATTATCTTGCTAGTTGAAAGATTGTTTACTGCATTATGAAATGTCATATGGCTAGTGAATGACGTTTCACGCCTTGCTTTGCCTATTTTGTTTAATATCTAGTTTCTAGCTGCACTACAGCATTGGTTAAAATAAAATTTAATAGATGTACTAATATAGATATTTTATGCCTACAGATCCAGTAAATAACCATTTTATAATCTACTTCAAAAAAACGAGGGAGCACAAAAAGACATTTCCCTTCACAGGAATTGCATACATAATTTTTGTCAATGACTGGGTAACTTATTTAGCAGTGTAATTTAAGGTGATGCATCACCCTAGTGTTAAGATGTGACATAGGCATTAAACATGGCCATTTTTACTGTAATATTTTTTCTGCTTCAGCTTTGTCATGTTTAGATGTAAGTTATTGCATTTGCTGCTGCTATTTGCCAGGCATAGTGCTACTAAATTTCACTTTACATTACTCTGTTAAGCCAGTTTTACTACTGATTTATTTTTCTTGTTTGCTGCTCATTGCTTTATATTAGTTGTGATACTGCTGCTTGGTTTGCCAATTTGCATTTTTTGTCCTTGTGGTTTGTGTTAATTTGTTATGTGCTGCTGCATTGCCTCATCCCTTGGTATATATATCTGAGCTCAGTAGATTTAAGTTAGCTTAAGAGGGGCTAGACTATATAAGAAACTAACTATGACGGATTGGAAGAAAAGCATTGAGAAGCTATAAGAAAATGGTTTGGCCAAAAACAGTAGTGTACAGTGGAGAAAAACTATTTTTGAAAAAGGATGTGAACAGAATACAGAAAGCATGCTTGGATAGGATTTTTTTTGGCTGGAGCAAATGTCGAAATAAGAGGAACGATCTATGGAATGAAGTTTTGGGTTGGACTGCAGTACCAAATGTTACACTGAAAACAAACCCTGTCCTTTCCTTTTGTGTTATCCCACTATGTGTTTGTGTACCCTTGTGTATTTGTTTTCTTCCTGTCTCTGTGTAGTTTCATAGAATTTTTTCTTCTAATACTAAGCTACATTCACTATGATGAGGAATACTGTTATCCTCAAATATAACTGGCATTAATAATATGTTATTTACCTTGTAAATATGCTTAGACATTATTTATTCTGTTTTGTTTTAATACTCATGTGTAAAGTTGATGTTTCAAAAGTTATTCTGATCTTTTATGTATGTACTCATGTCATAATTCCTGTAACACTGATGTATATGTTATTTCGATTCTTTTGTAAAGCTTATACTACAAATGTTATCTGTATTATTATGTTTTTAATGATGTTTTCTGTACCTTTGTAATTGTATTCTTATGTTATAAAATTGTAATTGACACCAGTTCATCATATTATTAACTTGTAAGTTCCATTTCACTGCACACATTTCTGTTGGTCATAGTATATGGACAATATGTGAGAAGTTGGGACTGTTAGTGTTTGCACGTGTGTTAATAATTCAGCAAGGGACTGGATAACAGCATTGCTGGCTCTAAGGACAATTCCAAAAACTTTGTGAGTGCACAAGTGGTGGTTATGGACTTACTATATTGTCCATAAGACTCTTCAATGGTGATTGTGCACCTGCACAGTCGCAACAGATGGTTGCTGGCTGTCTCTACAAGGACTACAGTGGGTCTGCATCTTTGATGACTCACCAATACCATTATTTCTACAAGGACTGCAGTGGGTCTGCACCTCTGGTGGCCCACCAATACCATACTCTCTACCAGGACTACAGTGGTCTGCTCTGTGATGACCTACCTACCAATATTCTTCAAAACTTCGAATGACTCTGCTGTGGGTTTACTCTGTTGTGGTGCATTACCTGTCTGCATGTCGAGAGTCAGCACTGTCTTTCTGTTGGAAGGACAACACCACTTCTTTAAGACTGCATGGAAATCCACTACTTCCGTGCGCATTTTCTTTTATTGTTCAGACTTTGAGAAAAACACTGCAATTTTACTGTGATGAATGATCAGGACTGTCTTTATGGACTATGAATTTTAGCTTTCGACCAACATTGTATCAATAAGTGGGTGCATTTGATATCTTTGTTATTGTAATTATGAAAAATTTTATCAAATCATTATTGGCCACTGCCCAAAACAATTTGTAAAATTTTTTGTGGGGAGCATGGGGGCTATGTAAGTAGGCTGCTTATGTTTTCTTATTGGCAACGTTACGTAGCGCTCTGTATGAAAATCACTGGCTGTGCTGTGTGCAGTCTGTGGCTAGTTTGCATTATTGTCTGCCATTGTAGTGTTGGGCAGCTGGATGTGAACAGTGCGTAGCGTTGCGCAGTTGGAGGTGAGCCGCCAGCAGTGGTGGATGTGAGGAGAGAGATGGCGGAGTTTTGAAATTTGTAAGACTGGATGTCATGAACTGCTATATACATTATGACTTTTGAGGTAAATACATTGTTTGTTCTCTATCGAAATCTTTCATTTGCTAACTATGCCTATCAGTAGTTAGTGCCTTCGGTAGTTTGAATCTTTTATTTAGCTGGCAGTAGTGGCGCTCGCTGTATTGCAGTAGCTTGAGTAACGAAGATCTTTGTGAGGTAAGTGATTTGTGAAAGGTATAGGTTAATGTTAGTCAGAGCCATTCTTTTGTAGGTATTATTGAAAGTCAGATTGCGTTGCGCTAAAAAATATTGTGTGTCAGGTTAAGCACAGTCGTGTACAATTATTCTAAGGGGACGTTTCAAGGTACGTTAAATCTTTAGCGTTTTGCACTTACGATACAAAACAAATGCTATGCAGTATTTTTTTATTTACGTTACTTTCATTGCAATATGTCTAGTAAACGAACTTTAAAGGAGATAAATGCAAGTAACGAATAATTTTTACAGCCACTGTATCAAATTTTCCTGTGCTGTACGTAGTAGGCTACTACGAGTATATTATTGCTGTAAAGAAAGGCATTTAACGAATGATTTCGCCATATTGTCTTGTGCTTTTGATTCGGTGAGTGTGTACTCCACTACTCCACTACTGGCCATTCAAAAGTCCTGCCCGCAGTTTGGCAGAAAAATGGGCGCCGTATCGTCCGGCTGGCCACTCTCTCCCAATACAGGCTTTCTAGTGCGGAGCAGTGCTGTGTCGGCCCATTTAACGGGAGGAGGGGGCTGCTGACCCCCGGGCCGCCGCGCCGCACCCCCCCCCCCCCCCCCCACCCTTCGCAGACGGATGGCCCGACTCGGCTCTTGCGGTGACGTCACGGGCTCGTTTCTTGCGAGACTGCTGAAGCCCAGTGCGACGTGCCGCTTTGCAGCACTCTGCTGTTACGCGCCGTATACGCTTTCAGCTGAAGCCCGTATGCACATACACCGTTTCTGAGCACCAGAAATTGAAGCTCGCGAAAACCCGTGGTTAATTGTACGATTCGTGTAACAAAATGACGAGAAACGTCACATTCGTGGTTAAAGGATTGCAGCAACTTCCGTATTACGAGATTATGCATTCGAAGGCAATGACATATTGAGGATTCATCAAAATCGCATTGTACTTGGTACGATTGGTTATAATTAAATTTCAGTTACTAACACAGCTACGATTAAAGCTTTCAGGAGAAATGGTTCAGATGGCTCTGAGCACTATGGGACGTAACATCTGAGGTCATCAGTCCCCTAGAACGTAGAACTACTTAAACCTAACTAACATAAGGACATCACACACATCTATGCCCGAGGCAGGATTCGAACCTGCGACCGTAGCGGCTTTTAGGAGATGGGTAAGATACCAGCTATGGTTATCAAAGATTTGTGGTCGGTTTAGTGATATGAGTAGCTTCACTGATTCGGAAGAAAAGGTGTGATGTGTTGATGTATTTCATACGTTGTAAAAATTCTGCTGCTGAACAAGAACAGTGATCAAGTTAGAATGTCCTTACGGTTGTAGTAAAAAGTGAGAATGACGTAATAATTTTTATCTTACGTGGAGAACTACCGTCAATTTCTATCATACTATTTGTAACGGAACTTTTGTAAGCCCATGTCCATATTCACATGATATGGTACTTCCCTTTCGTCTCAAAAAATGTCGAGGGATATTGAAATTTTTATTTATGTATACTAGACACAGAACAACGTGACTTGCATACGTTGAATAGAGCTAACGTACGAATTTTACGCGCGCACATTTCGTAAACAGTGTGAATTACGAGCCAGATGCAGCCGACAACTGCCGGTGGAGCGCTTATATCACGTTGGGGCTCACGTCCCGTGTGCACGAGTCGCGTCGTTTGTGAGCGTTGAGCAGCGCCGTGAAGCCGGCACGCTCAACACTACGTTGAAAAGCACTGTCCGTGGGCCGCAGGCTTCAGTATGGTGGAGCGAACTGCACACAGGCGCCACAACTTCCCTTCAGTCACACTAAGCACTCCGAACAGTTGTAAGAGTATTTGACTAACTAGACAGTTTTTAGGTGCACCTAACCTACACGAATACTCCGCAAGCGAGTATGCAGTGCATGGCGGACAGTGCCTTCTACGACTGTTAGCATTTCAGCTCCGTGTTCCTCCGTAATAACCGTAATCTGTCCCATTTTGTCCTTGCGATCCTTACGAACATGGTCGTAACAGGCAGTAAACCCCTTCTGTAGTCTGTCGCAGTTGCTGACTCTTCAAACTTAATCCATACCATTCACCAAAAATATCGTGTTCTTTCCTCTACGCGTTCGCATGCCGATCATTTCGTAGCGATTCAACCGACCAATGGCGAATCTAGCAGCACATTCCTCAATCGCTTGCATGTCTCCTTTAATCCGGCGTGGCGGAGGATCCCAGACACTCGAACAATACTCAAGAGTGGGTCGCACAAGAGTTCCGTTCGCAGTGTCCTCTACGGACGGACTAGACTTTACCGCAGTTGGCAGTCTGCTTTGCGGATGGACCACACTTTGCCAGGACTCTCACAGCTAACCCTACTCAGCAGGGCGCATTCCGCACCGCTTATCTTAAGCACTGCTTTCGTGTCATTCCGCATTTCCTGTCATTTCGCAACGTTGCGCGCAGGTAATCAATCCACATGACTGAGCCAAGCAGCAAATGATTAGCACGTGTGCGAACATTATGGCAACTTTTGTCCCATCCAATCTCATTAATTAAAAATATCCACGCTGACAATTAGATTTTAATTCATTCCACCCAGTAAAAATTATGCCTGTGCCATTCCGCATCCCCTAAAGTCACTCAAGGACGACACTTTTCCGTGTTATAGTATAAGCTGGTCGTAGGTTGTGTTCCAAAAATGAACAGCATAGAGACAGAAGTGATGTCACTTTCTGCAGGACCTGACCATCATTTTGCAGGACAATGCTCAAGCACGTACAGTGCAAGCTGTTATTGACTTGTTTGACTGATGGGGCTGCTAAGTGCTATACCACCTACTGCACTCCCCTGGCTTAAGCCCTCGTAAGGTCAACTCGATTTCTGAACCGAAGGAAACACTTCACGGCATTCGCTTCAGAAGTGCTACAAATTCGCCGGGCAATAGACCGCGCCGCTCGAACTGTCAACACAACTGGCACTGCTAAGAGTATCCTTCGACTTCCACATCGCTGGTAACGGGTTATACGCAATGCTGGTGACTACTTTGAAGGTCAGTAAAACTTTGAAACACGTATCTATTGTGTACGAGCTGTAAATAAATTGCCACTATTAAAGTTACAACCCTCGTATTTACGAGGTGCAAGCAATCAAATGTCAAGTAGGAAAAATTAACAAGTCCCGTGGCTTCTTTCAACCTCATTTAATCGAAAGGCGAAGGAAAGGCGGTGTCTTCCTAAGGCTCAGTGTGAGATGCCACACTGCACGTGGCCGGCGGAGCTGGGACAAACACTGGCTCTGTACATCAGTACATCAGTCTCCACACGCCGTCATGCCTCGTGCTGGCAGAGGGGTTTCACATTAACGCTAAGCACATCCTTCTACGCAATCTGCGTAAGGAAAAATTCAGTAGATAAAATGCGAAACGCGTCTAGAAATTATATATGTATAAAGGACGTGTGTGTGAGGCGTGTTTGTTCTCTGTAACATCTGCAGAAATATCAACCAGATTTTATTCTTTCTCGAGATTAAAATTTCGTCCCTATGTGTGTTGACTTTTAGTAAAATAAAAAAAAAGATTCACTTGCGGGATTATTCGTCCCAGTCAGAGTTAAAAAGAGGAAACAACAGGTTCACCTCTTCAGTCAAGTCCGAAGGAATAGTTAGCTAATAACTGACAGACCAAGTGGACTGGAAAATATATCAGTGAGACTATGTCTAACTAGGAAATTTCACATGCACAGTTCAACTGGCAGTTACTGTCCATTGGCGGCAGAGTCCAACGAGGCAGTGATGAATGGCGAGAGCGACCCCTTCACGTGACAGTTTTGCTTTTAATACAGGTTCAAGGCTGTTGACGGCCTGGCTGCTCGCTGAACGTACTGCAGTTGCAGTGTCTGGGACCGGCTAGGTACAGTACGGCCACTCAAGTACTCGTTGAACGGAAGGTTACTTGTTTTCTTTCCTCGGGACATGCGACAGGCGCAGAAGAGCTGGCACCGTGTGTTTGAGCTGAGCCTTTTGCGAGCTAGCTGGTAAACGTGTTGCGAGTGTTTACTGGTGGCAGCAGACGTCGACCGCCGTTACTGCTGAGTGGCGGCTGACGCCTGCTGCTGCTGCTACCTGCCACTCTCGGCTGTGTTGCAGTGTAGCTAAAGTCTTAGGTTGCTGCAAAATACACAGGATGTCCCAAGAGGAATGGTCAGTATTCGTACGCACATGTGCTCTATTCCGCAAGCTTTCCGAGACAGAACACAGTTGATGTACACTGTTATTTATTTTCCATATTATTAAATATACTGCCATGTTTGCACAAGTACAACAGTTGAAACATTACAACATGCGTTTTGCAAAGTATCCAATGAAAAATACGTATTTTTCACACAGTCGCGTCCGAGCATTACTTCACAAATCACATTACAGATGTTGTGCAGTTCTCAAGACATTGTGAGTATCACACGGTCTGTTTCAGTGCATTTGTGCGCTGTTAGGTGAGCGCGTCGTTTTGCTCGTCTGAGTGTGTCTGCACGTTGCCTAACGAGTCCAGCAGCGCCCGTGATGTGGCCAGGCAGTTTACGTCGCGTAGCCACTTTTCCTTTGCACATCTCAGACTTCATCCAACCCCACAAACAAAAAGCTACTGGCGTAAGGTCTGGCGATCTGTGACCAGTTATGTGTACTACCTAGACCAGTCCAGGGCGGTTCAGATGGTCCACACTTCCAGTAAAATATGGACAGGTTCCATCACGCTGAAAACAGCGACAACTGAGAAATTCCTCGCGAAATACGTGATCACATAGGCGCCGTTGATGACACAATCGGACGCGCATGCAGCCACAGCCGCGGGCAGCCGCCATGCACAGCTGAAAGTTGCCTCTATTTTTGAGTGTACAGTCAGTGTTGTATTGATGTCAGACAACTCCAAGGTGCGCTCACACGGCCCCCATATGCGAGACACCTCCGGGCAGCACCTGCCTTTACCGTTACTTTCACAAATGCATCTGACAACGTTCTCAATCTTATAAACATGTCACGTGACTATGTAAAAAATAAGAACCAGTCGACCTCTCGGAAATTGTATGTTGTTGTTGTTGTGGTCTTCAGTCCTGAGACTGGTTTGATGCAGCTCTCCATGCTGCTCTGTCCTGTGCAGGCTTCACCATCTCCCAGTACCTACTGCA
This sequence comes from Schistocerca cancellata, assembly GCF_023864275.1. Taxonomy (NCBI): domain Eukaryota; kingdom Metazoa; phylum Arthropoda; class Insecta; order Orthoptera; family Acrididae; genus Schistocerca; species Schistocerca cancellata. Next base: position 8,097,581 of record NC_064634.1, read on the forward strand.
ACCTACATCCTACTGAATCTGTTTAGTGTATTCATCTCTTGGTCTCCCTCTACGATTTTTATCCTCCACGCTGCCCTCCAATACTAAATTGGTGATCCCTTGATGCCTCAGGACATGTCCTACCAACCGATCCCTTCTTCTGGTCAAGTTGTGCCACAAACTTTTCTTCTCTCCAATCCTATTCAATACGTCCTCATTAGTTATGTGATCTACCCATCTAATCTTCAGCATTCTTCTGTAGCACCACATTTCGAAAGCTTCTATTCTCGTCTTGTCCAAACTATTTATTGTTGTGGGTTGGCAGGAGAGCCAACACCGTAATATTAGAGGAAGCCGAAAGGCACGCGTTTTAGCTCACGCAGGCTGGCGTGAGGTCTGTAACAGGTCAAGGAAATTAGACTTTAGCAAAAAACGGACGTAGCTGGTGGAATACTTAACTTTAATCCATAAATGATGAGCGTCGCTCTTGACGGTACATGATTACGGTATCAATCGTAACTGGTAATGGCGCCTTGCTAGATCGTAGCAAATGACGTAGCTCAAGGCTACGCTAACTATCGTCTCGGCAAATGAGAGCGTATTTTGTCAGTGAACCATCGCTAGCAAAGTCGGTTGTACAACTGGGGCGAGTGCTAGGAAGTCTCTCTAGACCTGCCGTGTGTCGGCGCTCGGTCTGCAATCACTGATAGTTGCGACACGCGGGTCCGACGTCTACTAACGGACCGCGGCCGATTTAAAGGCTACCACCTAGCAAGTGTGCTGTCTGGCTGTGACACCACATTTATCGTCCATGTTTCACTTCCATACATGGCTACACTCCATACAAATACTTTCAGAAATGACTTCCAGACACTTAAATCTATACTCGATGTTAACAAATTTCTCTTCTCCAGAAACGCTTTCCTTGCCATTGCCAGGGAAATTGTATACTATCCCAGAAATAGTTAATGCTCGCTTTCTTGATGTCTCAGCTTGTATTCACGAAGATTATTGCCCTAACAGAACCTGTTTACGAAAATAACGCAGAATAACATAGAATGCAGTGGCGGATGGACATCCGAATGCTAACTCGGGTCTATTGCAGGTCCTAGGAGCCTTCCGTGAAGCATGCATATGAACAGACATACAGAAAACAGAGCAAACGCTCTCCGAATGTGGGGGTGACTGGATACAGTCGAGTACAGTGCTATAGTACACCTCCCGATCAGTGCCTTTGGGTTAGGTGTTGGCAGCTGTGCTACATTTACAGGCAATTTTAGAACACAGAACGAGAGGTTATGTCATGATTGCATGAATGGATCTGACATAAAATCGATAGAATTGCGAAAAATGACGAGTGAATAGGTACAAATTGACCAAATATACACTGAAATGCGGGAAAATTGAGGAAGTACTTGCGTATCTTCTGGTTCGTGCCGAACAATTTGTACACGGGAACAAGTATGCGGCAACAAGAGGAATCCGAGAAAATGTCGACATCGAAACGAAGGGAATCAGGGAGGCGGTCAATTTCGTCTCCGTCGAGGCAGCATTATACTGTACGTCTATTGAGGTAGCAGTGATACACGCAAGTTGACTACTGTACTTGATGCTTCTCAGGAGGATAGAGAACCTTTCACCTCTAGACTTACTTGCATCTGCGTTAAAGGATAACAGAGCGTGGAGGGGGTGACCGATTGAGATGGAGCTGTAATGAGGTACGACTTAATGGTTGACTGATGCATTCTAGAGAAAGAGAAGTTGCTGCAGGTCAACTTTTCCAGTGTTCTGCCCAGATGCATCAGTCGCGTGACATAGCCTGCATTCTAGTCGTATACAGCCACGTGTTCCATATGTGGTTTAAAGCACGGTCTACCTGCGACTGTTAACGGTAAACCTGTCGGTCATCAGAGGACTTCCATCTCATGTGTAATGAAACTTGACAGCCGGCCGGAGTGGCCGAGCGGTTCTAGGCACTACAGTCTGGAACCGCGCGACCGCTACGGTCGCAGGTTCGTATCCTGCCTCGGGCATGGATGTGTGTGATGTCCTTAGGTTAGTTACACCTAAAGTTCTAGGGGACTGATGACCTCAGAAGTTAAGTCCCATAGTGCTCAGAGCCATTTGAACCATTTTTTGAAACTTGACACATTCCTCTAAACGAACTTTGATTTATGCGATGTATTCCATCTCCTCTGGTCGCATCTCAGGTGTAAAATCGAGACTTCAGCGTCATAACTAAGTTAGCGATATGTGCTTGTGAGGTGCTGTAATCCCCGTGTACACATTTGCCCGACAGATGTTCTGTTTACAGTGTTAGAATGACTTGTAATTGTGACATGTCGGACGCTGCTGCTATGCGTTTATCTGTTTCCTCGTAGGAGGTATTCCCCGCTACTAACGATCATTTTACACGGGTCTGATGCCGGCATTGTATAATTTCTGAACCGTGAGCAGATATGATGAGTGGACACTATATGTCTCCGGAAAGCTATGTTGTGCTTGTTTCACTCAGAGCAAGTGTTTTACGGAAGTAGTGTTTTTTTTTTAGTTTTACGGTTCGATAACATAATTTATCGTAGAGAAACTGGGAAGAAGGATGTATGTCATGCACTTGAAATATATTTCCCACAGTGAAATATTAACAACGCTACATTCCATACGACTGATAGGTCAGAAACGCAGGTGATCTAACATTATAGCCCGTTTTAAGTGCAGAACGTTGTAGCCTTAGGAGTGCGTGTGTTTATGTTCTCTCTTGCCATTACCTTCCAGGTACCAATCCTAGACTCTAGAACAATACTTTAGAGTTGATAGCTTGGTTGATTTACGTAAAAATGCGTCGAACTCCATCCATCTGGAGCTCCAACGCGCATAAAAATCATTCGTTTCTTGTTCTTCTTAACTGTCTGCTATTACATGACGGCACTTTGAAATCTGTTACTATACGTCGATAAGGACTGCCAAGTTCCTCGACATGGGCGCATCTCGAGACGAGTGAGGACTCGGAATGGACGTACTGCACAGTCATCTACCCATGTTCGCAATGATACTTGCAGAGCGGAGAAGGGGTGGTTTAGCTGTGATACTGAAATTGGGGAAACATGCTGTCACATCACTGGCCTGTTGCTGCAAAATTGCTAAAGTTGTTCGCGCTGTCAGCTGTGATGCTTATTATTAGAGTACATCGATGGTGTCTTTTCCATCCCATCCGTGCACTGGCATGCTGTTGGTTACCACATAATGACTGAATGATATACAGGGTTATTACAAATGATTGAAGCGATTTCACAGCTCTACAATAACTTTATTATTTGAGATATTTTCACAATGCTTTGCACACACATACAAAAACTCAAAAAGTTTTTTTAGGCATTCACAAATGTTCGATATGTGCCCCTTTAGTGATTCGGCAGACATCAAGCCGATAATCAAGTTCCTCTCACACTCGGCGCAGCATGTCGCCATCATTGAGTTCGAAAGCATTGTTGATGCGAGCTCGCAGTTCTGGCACGTTTCTTGGTAGAGGAGGTTTAAACACTGAATCTTTCACATCACTATGCGTGAAACTTGCCCGCACGCGTTCAACCGTTTCTTCGCTCACTGCAGGCCGACCCGTTGATTTCCCCTTACAGAGGCATCCAGAAGCTTTAAACTGCGCATACCATCGCCGAATGGAGTTAGCAGTTGGTGGATCGTTGCTGGACTTCGTCCTGAAGTGTCGTTGCACTGTTATGACTGACTGATGTGAGTGCATTTCAAGCACGACATACGCTTTCTCGGCTCCTGTCGGCATTTTGTCTCACTGCGCTCTCGAGCGCTCTGGCGGCAGAAACCTGAAGTGCGGCTTCAGTCGAACAAAACTTTATGAGTTTTTCTACGTATCTGTAGTGTGTCGTGACCATATGTCAATGAATGGAGCTACAGTGAATTTATGAAATCGCTTCAATCATTTGTAATAGCCCTGTGTATCTTTTTCTCTTCCCAGAGAACTCTCAGTCTCCGAGCTTTGGTTTCATCATCACAATTTGTTTCGAAACGGCAAATGTTGTGGGTGATTTTTGGTTCGCCATCTGCCACTTCCAGGATCCAAGCGCCACTTCTTTGTCTGCCCCGTACGCGTGAAATCCTTATCCACCGTCTCTGCTCTGTTTCGGGTTTCCCACTATCTATCATACAACACTGTGATCCAAGCGTACATTGTCAGAAATTTTTCCCCAAATTAAGGTTTGTTTGTTTGTTTGTTTGTCTTGGCCAGGAATGCCCTCACGGGCTGAGTGTCTTCCTTGCTTGGTACATCATGGGTTATTTTCTTGCAAGGTAGCAGAATTAGCAGATTCCGTAACTTCGTGTACTTCACGACCACCTGTTCTGATGTTAAGTCGCTAACTATTCTTGTTTCTTTTACTGCTCAATGCTTTTATCTTTCTCTGGTTTACTTTCAAATTTCACGGTAGAACAACAAGGCTGAGGAAAGGGCGAGCACCCGTCACAGACGCTCGGCGAGCAGCTGTCCAGACGTCAGCCGTACTCGGCGTTGGGCGAGCAGTCGCTCTCCTTGAGAGAGAAGTACACACTGAGGTGGCACTAGTCGTGGGACAGCGATATGCACGTATACTGATACCAGTAGTATTGCGTGCACAAGTTATAAAAGGGCACGGCATTAGCGGAGTTGTTATTTGTACTCAGGTTGGGACATTCCGAGAAGCAGAGTGTCAAGAATGCGCCGAGAATACTAACTTTCAGGCATAACCTCCCAGCACGGACAACGCAGTCAGTGCTAATAGACAAGGAACACCGCGTGATGTAACCGCAGAAGAAATTCACAGTGCCGTAGACACTGGCGAGCAGATTGATGCCGTATTCCTGGACTTCAGGAAGGCATTTGATACGGTTCCGCACTTACGTTTAGTGAAAAAAATACGAGCTTACGGAATATCGGACCAGGTTTGTGATTGGATTCAGGATTTCCTAGAAGAAAGAACACAACATGTCATTCTTAACGGTTCAAAATCTGCAGATGTAGAGGTAATTTCGGGAGTACCGCAAGGAAGCGTGATAGGACCTTTATTGTTTACAATATACATAAATGACTTAGTTGACAACATCGGTAGCTCCGTGAGGCTATTTGCAGATGACACGGTTGTCTACAAGAAAGTAGCAACATCAGAAGACTCGTACGTACTCCAGGAAGACCTGCAGAGGATTAATGCATGGTGCGACAGCTGGCAGCTTTCCCTAAACGTAGATAAATGTAATATAATGCGCATACATAGGGGCAGAAATCCATTCCAGTACGATTATGCCATAGGTGGTAAATCATTGGAAGCGGTAACGACCGTAAAATACTTAGGAGTTACTATCCGGAGCGATCTGAAGTGGAATGATCACATAAAACAAATAGTGGGAAAAGCAGGCGCCAGGTTGAGATTCATAGGAAGAATTCTAAGAAAATGTGACTCATCGACGAAAGAAGTAGCTTACAAAACGCTTGTTCGTCCGATTCTTGAGTATTGCTCATCAGTATGGGACCCTTACCAGGTTGGATTAATAGAAGAGATAGACATGATCCAGCGAAAAGCAGCGCGATTCGTCATGGGGACATTTAGTCAGCGCGAGAGCGTTACGGAGATGCTGAACAAGCTCCAGTGGCGGACACTTCAAGAAAGGCGTTACGCAATACGGAGAGGTTTATTATCGAAATTACGAGAGAGCACATTCCGGGAAGAGATGGGCAACATATTACTACCGCCCACATATATCTCGCGTAATGAACACAACGAAAAGATCCGAGAAATTAGAGCAAATACGGAGACTTACAAGCAGTCGTTCTTCCCACGCACAATTCGTGAATGGAACAGGGAAGGGGGGATCAGATAGTGGTACAATAAGTACCCTCCACCACACACCGTAAGGTGGCTCGCGGAGTATAGATGTAGATAGATGTAGAATGTATCCATTAGACAGCGCTGTGAAATTTGGCTTTAATGGACTACGGCAGCAGCCTCTCCTGGGCTCGTAACCATATGGGTTGGATCCTAGACGACTGGTAAATCGTGGTCTGGCCACATGAGTCCCGATTTCAGTTGGTAGCAGCTGATGGTAGGGTTCGAGTGTGGCGCAGACCCGAGTTGTCAACAAGGCACTTTGCAAGCTGTTGGTGCTCTATAATGGTATGGGCTGTGTTTATATGAAATTGAGTGGGTCCTTTGGTACAACTGACCCGATTATTGACAGGAAATGGTAGTGTTCGACTACTTGGAAACCATTTATAGTCAATCATGGACTTCATGTTCACAAACAACAAAGGAATTTTTATACGAGTAGATGAGAATGCGCCATGTCACCAGGCCGCAGTTGTGGTTTGGAGAATGTTCTGGATAATTCGAGCGAATGATTTGGCCACTTAGATTCCCAGAAATGAATATCATAGAACATTTATGGGACATAATCGAGAGGTCAGCTCTGCACCGGCAACCCTTTCGCAATTATGGACTGCAGTAGAGGCAGCATGCCTCAGTACTGTCCCAGCGACCCGTGGAGTCCACGTCACGTCGCGTTGTTGCACTGCGCCGGGCAAAACGAGATACGACACGATGATTTTTGTCATCTCAGTACATGTGTATGGTTTATGAGCGCTCAATAGCGAAGTTATCAGCGGGAAAAATATAACACTGTCTGCCAAGCCAAGAATGTGTGCATTCATCTCCAGCTATATCTACGAGTACATCATACTCCGCAAGTCACCTAATGGTGTGTGGCGGAGGGCACTTTCGGTACCACTATCTGATTCCTCCAACCCTGTGCTACTCGCGAATAGTGCGTGGGAAGAATGATTGTCGGTAAGCCTCTGTATTGGCTCTAATTTCTCGAAGTTTCTCCTCTTGATCAATACGCGAGATGTATGTGGGGCGAAGAATATGTTGTCTGACTCCTCCTGGAAAGTGCTGTCCCGAAATTTCAGTACTAAATCTCTCTGTGACGCACAACGTCTCTCTTGTAACGTCTGCCAGTGCAGTTTGTTTAGCATTTTCGTAACGCTCTCTCGCCAGCTAAACGATCCCATGACGAAACGCGCCGCTCTTCGTTGGACCTTCTCTGTCTCCTCTATCAGTCCTAGCTGATAGGGATCCCAGATAGATGAACAATAAGAGTCAGGCGAACAAGCGCTTTATAAGCCCCTTCTTTCGTGGATGAGTTACATTTCCTTAAGATTCTTCCGATGAATCTGAGTTTGGTGTGTACTTTTCCCACTATCTGTTTTATATGCTCATTCCACTTAAAGTCGCTCTAAATAGTTACGCCTAGATATTTTACGGCAGACGCTGTCAGCAGCTGTTTGTCGTCAATAGTGTAGGGGATTTATTTTCGTATGTACGCGCAATATGTTGCATTTATTTACGTTCAGGCTCAAGTTCCAGAGCCTGTACCATTCATAAATTCTGTACGGGTCGTTCTGCAAATTCGTATTGTCTTCTGGCGTTGGAACTTTGGTATACACAACTGCATCATCTGCGAATAGCCTCAAAGAGCATCCGACGCTTTCTACTACATCATTTACATAGGTATGTCGTAAACAGCAACGGTCGTATCACACTTCCCTGTGGTACTCCCGATATTACCTTTACATCTGTCGATTTAGTTCAGTTAAGAGCGACGTGTTGAGTTCTGTCTGCAAGAAAGTCTTCAATCCAATCACAGGTCTGCTCCGATACTCCGTAAGCTCGTATTTTTTTCGTTAAAGAGAAAGGTGGTAAGTCGTTACTGTCTTTTGATTGGTTCACGATGGACACTTCGTAAATTTTGCTGGAAACTTGAATGATTTAGACAAAGTAGATCCACGAATACTTTAGCTTTGTCAACTCACAAGAAAAATATCACCTTTCAACCCAGCATAGGTGACAGGCTACGCTGCTGATTAGTCTGCGGTTCTAGGCGCTTCAGTATGTTCGAATCCTGCCTCGGGCATGGATGTGTGTGATCTACTTAGGTTAGTTAGATTTAAGTAGTTCTAAGTCTAGGGGACTGATGACCTCAGATGTTAAGTCCCATAGTGCTTACAGCCATTTGAATCATTTGATTAGTCTGCTCTTTCAATATGCTTCATTTCATAAAATAGAAAAAAATTAAACGCTGTAGAAATAAATTTTCTCGTTGTTCTGGCTTACCTCCAGAGACATATTTTGAGACGTTATATGTCCTACACTGTGACTGACCGGCAGAAGCAAATCGAAGAGACGCCGCTCTGATTTGCTACTTATCGAATCGAAAGTGCAGAATTTTAAGGATTGTAAAATTGGCGCGCTACAAAAATATGCAGACCGATGGAATAGAGTCTTAAACATTTCCCACAAGCGCATCGCTGACAGGCGGCACGTCATTCTCTGACTAACAACATTGGCAGTCAGATTAACATTCATATTTTAGGAGGTGACCTCAGTGTTCACCGGTACTTGATTTGCCGTATGTGATTAATGACTTTTTCTACATGAAGAAATTGTGGGCAGAATGTTCTTGTAATTGCATGTGTAACCTGTAGAGAGCTTGAACCTGGGGGGCCGCAGCAGAGGCGATTGAGAACAGGCAACGAGATGAGCTGAGGGCCGTAAATGCTAAGCGCAGCGACCTGGCCATGTGAGCTATTCTGGGGAACAGTGTTCAGTGGTTCTTACCTGCAGAGGGACTTCTGACCGAAGCACTCTTCTCCTTGCGCTTAGGGTCAGATAGAATGGTGACAGTTTGCAAAACGTTTTACCTGGGACTGGCGTTAGTCTGTCGCGGAAGACGGCCGGATGTCTGAAAGTGTGTGGAGTAAGCCATTTAAGAGAGACTGCTGTAAACTGAGCTTTTGTGCAAAAGGTGGGAAGGTCATAAAATAACATGCATTCTCATGTTAGAAGCTGGGACGATACGGACAGAACGGCTGGCGTACATGTCTTGTGGAGGTACGACTGCGTGGGAGGCTTGACAGGCTTCTTTCAGAAATTAGAAAAGATTGGATCGTTCTGTAAATGAGGGACTGTGGTCCCGTCTAGGTAGATTTTTTTTTGCCAAAAAATGGGCACGTTTACCGTGAGAATGGCGCTTCCCTAGTGTAAAATCTTTTTTCAGGCAAGAGAGTTTTGGTGTCGCTGATTGGTTCCTCTCAGGAAGTTCCCACCTTGGGAACTCCAGTGCTGTGTCTGTATTGGCTGCCAGGCCACAGTCAAGACGTGAGATTCGGTGAGTAGAGTGAGGACAGACAGTTCGGCTGGTTTTTGTATTGTGGGAGCGTTTTCATTTCACTAATCCGACTCCCATACCGAGGCTTGGTGGAAAGTGCTTGTCATTCTTTGGCGCCTTTCGTTTTGTGGTCATCCCCTGGTGGAGAACTTCAGATCTCTCCCTAATGGGTGAGACTTGTGGTGGGCTAAGAGCCTGTGGCAGTTTCCAACTGAACCGCCAGTGCAACTGCATTTGGTCTCGGACATATCGTGTGACACGAGGATGAACTTGTTCGAGAATCCTGCCTCGGGCATAGATGTGTGTGATGTCCTTAGGTTAGTTAGGTTTAAGTAGTTCTAAATTCTAGGGGACTGATGACCACAGCAGTTGAGTCCCATAGTGCTCAGAGCCATTTGAACCATTTGAACTTGTTCGACCTCAGTCGGCCGCCTGACGTTTGACAAATCCAGAGCGCAGTGTCTTGCCTGTGAGTCAAATTGGTTTGTCCAGACCAGCAAACGGGTGCACTCACACTGAAATCTGCCGCGATTTTAGGGCTCTGACAGGAAATTTTCCCGAGTTCTGACAATCAGAACGCCAGACCGCGTAGTCTGCAAGTTTTCGTGGACGCGTCAGAACATTACACGTGCTTAGGCGCGCCGCTCCTCTCCCCAGCTCGTCGGCTGGATCAAGGTGTGAGGGTGAGGTACTGCTGCACCGGTGTAGGGTTGCTAAATTATATTCACAGCTCTCTGTTCTCCGGTGAACCGTAGTTTGTGCTGTACTTGGTCGTATATGATTCCATTTGAATAGAATTGGGCCTCACAATGGATGTCTGTAAACAAAGTCAGACTGCGTTGTAAAAGGGATTAATTCACGGAGAATTTGTATAGTTTCCACTCCAATGAATGCTTTGCCAATCAAGCACTTCCGTTTTCTGATTTGTGTTTGTCATTTTTCTGTAAGATGTATCAGCTCCTTGTAATTACTAAATTTTTAATAAAACTTGCCATTATTTTGTAAACTTAAACACACCAGTGTTCTAATTCATACTCCCTCCGCTACTCACTGTCTTTATTTTATTGTGGTGGTAGATGAGTAGCTTCACTGAGACATGTATTTATGACTAAAGTGAGCGACGTCTTTCGACGTTTTTGGTGTGATTTGCGGTACGAAAATATTCGGTATGCGAAGTCAATCGATCATAAGATCATCAAAAGAAAACAGACAACATTGAAGAAAGCTTGTAGACATGATTCTTTCTCGTTGCAATTAAACATTCCGTCAGAAGTCACGTTGTCAGAGTTGACCTTTCACGCTGAGGGACCGCCAAAGTCGCTCTTTCCGCATGTGGAACAGCGTAGGTGTTAAAGCTAGTGAATGGGTAGCCTACACATATAGCTACAGGGAAATGAATTTATTCCTGCAAGCACTTCAAATACAAAGCAGAGAAGATGTCTGCAAACCAGGAACGGCTGGCGACATTTGAGACACATATCTCTGGTTGATGACGATGGAAGTTGCAACAGTCGAAGGTGATTGTCACAACAGCAGGGTGACGAGTCAGTCACATTTGTCACCTTTCGTCACGTTTTATAAACGTTTTCACCTTTATACATATGTTAATCAGCTGTTTTCCTGTTTTAGGAAGAAAATACTTTCGTTATTGAGAAAATACTTTCTCTCCCAAGTTTCTGTAATCATTATCTTCCATTTAACTTACTGGAATGCTCAAATGATGAAAGTAATTAAAATCTAAATGAGTGGCTTCTGAAGTCTGAAATAAATAGTTTCTTTTTTTTATAGCAATAACTTCATCTTGGAACTCTTCCATTTGGTCCGTGTTTGCATAGAAAAACAACAATATGGGAATTGTGAGTGCGTCTTGATGCAAAACACTTTGTTATTTGTTTACTTATTTATTCCCCAAACTAGTTTCGGCGAAAAATATCGCCATCATCACTGGGTTCTTTGTATCTTATTTATTGTACCTTCTGGCATGTTTTTATGAATTGTTGTCGCTGTTTGCGGCATATTTTCTGTGCTTTCTCAATTGACGTTTTTCTAGCGTACGTCATGTCATTTGCAAGTTATTTGGACGGCGTGCAGCTCATTGCACATACACAGAAAAGCAAAACTTCCACACTTTGTTTATGATTCGAAAGCATTACGCCATCACAGAAACCATTCAGAAAAATCTTGAGAAAAGAAAATCTGGTATGATTACTTCATTTTAACTCCGTCACTGCCAGTCCCAAGCCTCTTCTAGCAAGTGGTGGGGAAGGAGGACATCGAGGAGTAACACCTCGTAAAAAAACCAGGGTCCATCTGGCTCCAGATGGCAGTACCCTGCGAGCACCGTTGCCTATGGTAACAGGAGAAACCCGGTCAATGGTCTCAAAGGTGGAAGAGGAATCCTAACTCCCGATGGCAGAGAGAGCGGAAGAACCTAATGGAGAAAACAAAACCAAATCCACTTTGCGTCTGTCTTGTAGCAAGCGGCGAAGTGGTCAGCGTCTTTTCACCAGTGGTGCGGCTGATTTTCATATTCTGGAACTAACCATTCCAGTCTTAACATTCTGAGTTCACTCAATGAGTCTACTCAACCCCACATGATTCCACGTACAATCATCATGGAGCAGTTTGATAGTCACAGTATCACTCCAGGTGGTCAGTCCACTGCCGGTATTACTGGCGCAACTGTTCTTTCGGATTCTGGGGCGGCCACATTAAAATGCAGTGAGATTCAGCAGAGGAAGTCGGAGTCCTCTGGCCAACTAAGGGGACATGCTCGTGAAAATGACCAAAAATTTGAAAAAAAATTCTTGGTCTATAGAAAAAAGCATTTCATGCTGATTCCAAAAATGTATAGTTTATGGGCATTATCATTTTCCGTTCGTTCTAAAATTGAGGTCGAACGTTATGTTGCACAGGGGCCATGCACATCTGTCAGTTTGGAGTACGTCAGTATACGTGGTGCATAATTTTGTTCTTCCGTTTTTTCCATCGTTCGTTATGGATCGTTAACACAGGTGTATTCTAGAAAGTACCGATTCCTGGAACCAACGTAGAGGCATGTCTAGAAAGCTATGGTTCGAATTTAAACAAAGATCTGAGAATATATGATTTTGGAATTTCATACACGTGTGGTTTTGTAGTTATAGTGTGTTGTTTTGTTTCTGTGTGTGTGTTTCCTGAGCTACAAATGGCGAGAGTAAAGAAATTTAGCCCGAAAGGAAAGTTTCGTGGCAACCAGCTCCAAATACAACCGAATTATACACATCAGTTGCTTCAAAAGTCGCCCACAGAAACTGTTTCTACAAGCAGTGCTTCTAGACGTAAACTTTCGCTTTCTGAATGTAATAAGAACAAGCCTAGAAGTATTGTGAGAGCAATGTTATTGTGAACCTAAATATGCTGTCAGGACTTTTGAAGAGTGCTGTGAAATGTAAGTACTGCAATTGTGAAGGTAGTATTGGCGTTTCTGAGGACGTTTCAGCAAGGAAGCGTCTTTCAAGTCGGTTACTGATTGCCTGTAACTCGTGTAAGATGCACAGTGATACTATGACATCGCCAGTAACTGATAGTCGACATTACAGTGTGAATATTCAGCTTGCTTATGCAATGCGATGTATTGGAAGGGCAAGGAGAGCTTACATTGATGGATTTGCCTCCACCTCCACTGTGGTTTGACAGATACAATAAATTAATACATAGTGCTTTATGTGGTGTAGGTGAACATTCAACGAAAAGAGCAGCATAAGAAGCAGTAGCCTTGTCTGAGAATACAGACATTGTAGCTGCATTTGATGGATCTTGGCAGAAGAGAGGTCATACTTCTCTGAATGGAGTTGTAACTGCCACATTTATTGAAACTGGTAAGATACTACACTCCTGGAAATGGAAAAAAGAACACATTGACACCGGTGTGTCAGACCCACCGTACTTGCTCCGGACACTGCGAGAGGGCTCTACAAGCAATGATCACACGCACGGCACAGCGGACACACCAGGAACCGCGGTGTTGGCCGTCGAATGGCGCTAGCTGCGCAGCATTTGTGCACCGCCGCCGTCAGTGTCAGCCAGTTTGCCGTGGCATACGGAGCTCCATCGCAGTCTTTAACACTGGTAGCATGCCGCGACAGCGTGCACGTGAACCGTATGTGCAGTTGACGGACTTTGAGCGAGGGCGTATAGTGGGCATGCGGGAGGCCGGGTGGACGTACCGCCGAATTGCTCAACACGTGGGGCGTGAGGTCTCCACAGTACATCGATGTTGTCGCCAGTGGTCGGCGGAAGGTGCACGTGCCCGTCGACCTGGGACCGGACCGCAGCGACGCACGGATGCACGCCAAGACCGTAGGATCCTACGCAGTGCCGTAGGGGACCGCACCGCCACTTCCCAGCAAATTAGGGACACTGTTGCTCCTGGGGTATCGGCGAGGACCATTCGCAACCGTCTCCATGAAGCTGGGCTACGGTCCCGCACACCGTTACGCCGTCTTCCGCTCACGCCCCAACATCGTGCAGCCCGCCTCCAGTGGTGTCGCGACAGGCGTGAATGGAGGGACGAATGGAGACGTGTCGTCTTCAGCGATGAGAGTCGCTTCTGCCTTGGTGCCAATGATGGTCGTATGCGTGTTTGGCGCCGTGCAGGTGAGCGCCACAATCAGGACTGCATACGACCGAGGCACACAGGGCCAACACCCGGCATCATGGTGTGGGGAGCGATCTCCTACACTGGCCGTACACCACTGGTGAGCGTCGAGGGGACACTGAATAGCGCACGGTACATCCAAACCGTCATCGAACCCATCGTTCTACCATTCCTAGACCGGCAAGGGAACTTGCTGTTCCAACAGGACAATGCACGTCCGCATGTATCCCGTGCCACCCAACGTGCTCTAGAAGGTGTAAGTCAACTACCCTGGCCAGCAAGATCTCCGGATCTGTCCCCCATTGAGCATGTTTGGGACTGGATGAAGCGTCGTCTCACGCTGTCTGCACGTCCAGCACGAACGCTGGTCTAACTGAGGCGCCAGGTGGAAATAGCATGGCAAGCCGTTCCACAGGACTACATCCAGCATCTCTACGATCGTCTCCATGGAAGAATAGCAGCCTGCATTGCTGCGAAAGGTGGATATACACTGTACTAGTGCCGACATTGTGCATGCTCTGTTGCCTGTGTCTATGTGCCTGTGGTTCTGTCAGTGTGATCATGTGATGTATCTGACCCCAGGAATGTGTCAATAAAGTTTCCCCTTCCTGGGATAATGAGTTCACGGTGTTCTTATTTCAATTTCCAGGAGTGTAGATTATGAATGTCTAACAAAGCACTACCAGGGTTGTTCAAGTAAATTTATTGGCACCCATGTTTGTGTAAAAAACTTTTGTGGCCCAAGTGGAAACATGGAAACCGAAGGTCAGAGGTCAGTCATAGTGTGAGGTATGTAGGCTATCTTGTGGATGGAGACTGTAAAGGATACACTACTGTTGTTAATGACAGACCATATAGGGCACCCTGATAGAAAAGCTTGAATGTGTTGGGCATGTACAAAAAAGAATGGGAGCTCGGCTGAGAAAATTACGTAAAGACTTCAGTGGAAAAAAACTGTCAGACAGAAAACACATAGGTGGTCCAGGTCGTCTTGCAAAAAGTGAAATTGACTCTTTGACTCAATATTACGGACTAGCAATAAGGAGAAGTGTAGGAGATTTGGAGAACATGAGACGAGCTGTTTGGGCAACATGGTTTCACAGAGTGTCAACAGATGAAACCCCACAGCATGGTTTGTGTCCAAAAGGCGAAGATTCGTGGTGCAAATACTGGTTGAGCAATGCTACAGGCATACAACGTATCCAGAGGCATTCCTTCTTACCACTTGCTGTAATGGAGGCAATTTGGACTATATATAGGGATCTGTGAAATAGAAATCTCCTTAGGAAATGTATGCATGGTCTCTCTCAGAATGCAAATGAAAGCTTCAACAGGTGTATATGGGAGAGAATACCCAAAACTGTATTTGTTGGGCTGAAAGTGCTGAAGATTAGTGTAATGGATGCAATAATAACATTCAGTGATGGTGCAATATCAAGGATCAATTGATAAGTGGCGGGTAACAGAAGCAGAGACAGTAGAAGAAACTGCTACCAAGGAGTCAAGGAGAAAGAAAAGAATGAAGAGAAACAGTATGGAGGATAAGGAAATAGGAAGACAACTGGAGTATGCAGCTGGAATGTTCTAAACGAGCATAGTGGTTAGTTAATAAACCTGTAAATCACCTTTTGCGGTTTACCGAAAGCTTGAATTTTCATCATTCAGGTACACTTTTCTCCTAAAAGTTAAACTCACAAAAATTGGTACAGATATTTACGATGACCTCCTCTACCTCCCTTGCCTACTTTTTCCTGAAAAATTTATAACATGATGATGATATCGGTGATATTTGAGCTACATTTTTAAATATTTTTGTTGTAGTAAAATAAATTACATGTCTTTTTCACAGGTCAACATCAGGGTAGGAAATTGGAGGCATAAAACACTTATGTGAATGTTGTCCGTGCATTCAGTGGTTCCAAAGAAAATGATACCCCAGAGAAATAGTGTTCCGTTTTATACACTATTATAAATATTGTTGTCGGTACCAAAATATAATAAATATCTCAATGATTTTTTGGGAAATGCTTTGACTGACGACCCTAATTGTGTGTAAGAGTTTTCAGCTATTTCTCATTTATAGATGAGTTGCACTATGAGGGTGAAGATAATGCTAAAAATGCAGCCTATTCAAGGGCGTGTCCCCTTAAAACCAAAACAAATACATTTTCTGCAACACTTAACATACAGACACTTCAAGAAACACAAATGACGGGCAATAACACCGTGGATTTCGGCAATTATCGTCGTTTTGAAGGTAAAACTGATAAAAGAGTACTTAATCATGCACCACATCTGGGAGTTGCTTTTGTAGTCAACAAAAATATTTTAAACGCAATAACAGAGGTAAAACCCATTATTAATGTAAGCAGGAGATCCCGGGTTCGAGTCCCAGTCGGGGCACACATTTGCAACTGTCCCCGTTGACTTATATCAACGCCTGTATGCAGCCAGGGGTATTCATTTCATTGTAATTCCAGAGGAGACACTCGATAATAAAAGTTCTCTACAAGGGTAGAGGAGACTCAATGTACACAAACAAGTACAGAGACATAGCCCTAAGTACTCAATTCAAGATGTTTTCAAAGAAATTACACAAAAAATCAAAGCCTGCGCTGACAGTCACCTCCCAAAGGACAAATGGGCTTCAGATCTGGAAGATCAATACTTACGGCAGTCAGTCTTCTTCTAAACAACATCGAAGAAGCGCTACAAAAGAAACAAATGTTCTACACAGTGTTCATAGACTTTACCAAAGCCTTTGACCTACTGGAAAGAGATCTCATAGTCCGAAAACTGGAAAACACAATGGGAGAAGATAGCGTATGGGCAAGAATAATTAAGTCAATCCTCGAATACAACTTAATCTCAATGTCAGACAACCCCTCTTTTTCGAACATAATTTTGCAGTCGAACGGATTCTTACAGGGTGATCCAATGAGCCCTTTGCTATACATTCTTACCACTGAAGAAATACTGCGAATTGGAGAAAATGAAGAAGATGTACACATATATGCATACGCTGACGACATAGCCGTAGGATTAACAGATATACAGAAGCTGCAGAAAATCATTGAGAAAATAAAGAAATGGAGTAGTAAACACAAACTACTCATAAACATAACAAAGACCGAGACAGTGATTTTCAGAAAAGGAGGCAAAACACCCAAGAGTGCGGAAATCAACAGCAGAGAGCAAAAAATAAAAATCTCATCAGACTTTAAATACCTGGGGGTGACATTGCATCCAACAGCCAAATGCTTCACAAAACATACAACAGAACGTGCAGCCCAAGCAATAATAGCAATACAGGACATCAAAAACATCCGCCTACTCAGTCTAGAAACGGCCGTGAAATTATTCAACGCAAAAATCTTGCCAATCCTGACCTACGGGATGGACGTTATATGGGACCATCTGACATAAAAAAATCTAGAAACACTAGAAAACGTAAAATCTACTTATCTAAAAAGAACACTAGGTCTCTCAAAGACAACAAGATCTAGACTAGTGTACCTGCTAGCGAGAGAGACATTCCCAATTGAAGATATCAAACTTCGATATATGATGCTACACACCAAGGCTTCCATAAATCAACTGAAAATCACGGAGGATAGACGAGAAAAAGTATGGCCGGAGTTCTATGGCACCGAAGCAATGACGAACCGCTCATGGACAGCACCGAACGGCGGCATGTCGTAACCAGATTATCTATTCACGGCTTTCATCATCTAATTTGCAAAAACATAAATTATCACGACCCAACCACTACATGTGTGTGTGAGCTGTGTAACGAAGCCTGTGAACGATATCACAGAACTGTGCAGTAAAAGCGTGGAATCTATAAACGAATATGCAAAAATGTAAAATGTAAATGAGAAATGAAAAAGGTTAAGCAAAGTAAATGTATCTGGCTATATGGCTGCAATTTATTAAATAATAATAACGAATTACTAATGTACCTGCATATGTTAATAAATTTGTATGGAAAAAATGACCATATCCTGTGCAGCATCATAAAAAAAATTATTATGGTCTTCACGAGCCTTTTTGATAGGGTTTATCAAAAACGAAAACAATTCATTTTTGCCATATCTCTTTACTGAAAGAATTTGTCACATTTTAATCATTTAAAAAAATATTTTATCAGCTTTGTACTTAGTATACTATGGACTGGACAGCCGTCATGTTGGTACCAAAGGTCCTCCAAGTCTGCAGAGCAAAGTCTCCTAGCATCCGTGGGAGATGGTCGGTTAGGAGGCTGCGATGTATTTGCGGGAGTTCAGATTCCGTCAATGGAAATCGGGCGTATGCGCTCACTGTACACTATCCCGGACCAGACGTTTACACTCCCTGGGCTCTGACGTTTCACTTGATGAAGCCAAAGGGGATTGCCCACAGACCAATAGTGTAGGCTTCGGCGATTTACCTGACCATGATTGGTAAATCTGATTTCATCTCTAAACTAGATACATGGTACACCTGGAAGATCATTTCTTAACGCCCACGTACGGAAGTTAACACGATTCTCGTAATTGTTTCCACGCAGCTCTTGATGGAGAGAGATGTGAGGGGGGCGGAACCCATGTCGACGGAGAATCCGTAGGCCACTTGCCTGACTCACCCCACTTCCTCGTGTAACTACGCGGAAGCTAACGTGCAGGTCGAGTGCGACAGCAGCAGGAACATTAATTTCCCCCTCTTCTGTTACGTTATCTGCATGTTACACTACCATGTAACTCGTTGAAGAGGTCGATAAATAATTGCCGAGAGAGCTGACGTCTGTTGGGACATCTTGCCGCATAGACTGTACAAGAACTAAATTCTTTCTTCCTACACTCTCCGCACACCATGAGCATGTCGTTTTTTTTTTCCATTGGTAACTCCCATCATCCGCTCACGAGGTAGTGTTTGGACTGTCACAAAGTAACTGACAAGCAAGTCGCAGTACACTCAAGGAACACGCAAGCCTACTGTAAGCAAACATAACAACATTATGAAACTTGCTGGCAGATTAAAACTGTGTGCCGGACCGAGACTCGAACTCGGGACCTTTGCCTTTCGCGGGCAAGTGCTCTACCAACTGCGCTACCCAAGCACGACTCGCGCCCCGTCCTCACAGCTTTACTTCCGCCAGTACCTCGTCTCCTACCTTCCAAACTGTGAGGAGGGGGCGTGAGTCGTGCTTGGGTAGCTCAGTCGGTAGAGCAATTGCCCACGAAAGGCAAAGGTCCCGAGTTCGAGTCTCGGTCCGGCACACAGTTTTAACCTACCAGGAAGTTTCATATCAGCGCACACTCCACTGCAGAGTGAAAATCTCATTCCGGATAACAACATTATACCTAGCAACTGCGCAGGTTGAAGGGCATAAACAAGTGTCAGTGTGGAAACTTTATCACAATACAATGTCTCGAAAACTACTCGACTAGAATCCTGCAACAAGTACCACTGACATTCTAATTTACCCGACTTTTAGTTTGCTAATTTCAATAGGCATTGTTCCATTTGAATAAGTGAATTGTGGCACCAAAAAATAACACTTTCTACGTATTATTACAATCGAAATACGAGTCCCTGACTACCAGTCCATTCTGTAACAACCACACATCAATTGCACGTTCTGTTTCTGCAGAATTTGCGATTAAATTGTAAGTGGTCCACCCTGTATGATTCCTGGTGCACCAGCAACAGTTTTGGATAGCTCCATTCTACGCGCGAACTGTTCCGTCTTCGAGGATGCTTCTGTAATCTCCTAATGATGTATAAAAGTAGCATAGTAACATTTAACAATTCATAGTTTTTTAACTCTTTCATCTCATTTAGTACACATGTAAGGTGTCAATGAGAGGCTTCTGACATGTGTATGTAATAACGGCGCAAGACATGACTCCGTCACCTCCCTCCCGAGCCTGCAAGCTCGACTTCCTCCGCATTCCTCTACGACGGCTCGTCCGTGAAGGGAATCCGACAGCTGTTACGTAGGTTCAGTTCTAGTTGTTCTAACATGAGAGCAATTACTAGCCGGGAAACAGTAACCAAACGAAAGCTATACTCATCGAAAGTCGAATAGCAAATTATATACTTTATGCGAGTTCTGGGTCGCTGAGCTATTGTAAAGACTTTCCGTATTTAGGTTATATACTGCTAAGTGTATCACAGTCTTTGGCAGGTAGACGCGATAATGTCAAAACAGTATTCATTCTACAGAAACATGAGTAATAAGTTTATAACAGAAGGTGCTGCAGAAACTCCTTCAACGACCTTGGTGTGTTATGTCTTCATGCCATTTCGTTCATACTCCACTTGAATTTGGGGTTAATATTAATAACGGACGTAATAAGAAGGAACGAACTGCGAAATACACGGTAACAATACTAGAAGTAAAAATAATTTCTCTCTTGAATGAGAGTCCTTCGCAGTTCAGTATGTGATCTTATTTTCTGGTGCAAAAGCATAACAGGTCGCCAGTAAAAACTCAGGCAGAAAATTCTAGATCCTAAGATATTAAAATACAAAAAGGTATGTTTTTAGCCCCACTTTCTATAATTTATCAGAATTCTATGAGTTTTGGATGCCAGCTGCGTTTATACATGAATGCGTAGTGCCGATTCTTTCGGACACGTCCGAAGGAACAGACACCACGCATTCACGTATAACAGATACGCTTCAATGGGCTATCAACCCACAGCTGTCAGTGCAGATGCGAATTTACGTTCGACCTCGAGCAGGTATCTAAAATTAGCAAGCTGGAATACGTGGAGGGGGACTGCGAATAGGTGGTGGTGCGAGGTGGGAGCGTGGACCAGCCGAGGAGTAAAGTCCTGATCCAGTTTATTCCATCAATTCCTTCCCTTTCCTTTCCTTTCTCCTGCCTCCATCTTTACACAATAACTCAGTTTTATTTCAGTCTATGGGCAGGTGATCATATTGTCTGGTACTGGTGATGTTGCTGTTTCTGGTGAGACAGCTACGTCAGACGATCCAAAATATATTCAGCGCAAATAAATATTTCGTGCGACGGTTTCTGCTAACCCATAGCGGACAAAGTGACGAATTTTCTGAGGAAGGCAAGTAATTTTTAACTTTTGTAGCTACATGGCTATGGCACTAACTTCATTTCTATTATTTTTTTAAATGAATGTCGTATCCCATGACACTGTAAGAAGACACTGAAGAAGAATTATGCGACATCATATTTGTATAACTTGACCAAACAGTACAAGATAACAGTACAGCAAATCACAGTCCCACCACGAGCGGAAAGGGTAGCATAAACGACTGCCCTAAAGTGCCAGGCATACTTCATTCAGAGACGGTTCACACGTTTATTATTACGAATGTCATAGAAAAGACTCAAAGTATTGATATCTGGTATAAAGCTGGTAAGTGATTAAGGACAAAACTGCATGTTGAATTTTATCAGGACTTACCGCAATATAGGTATGTTTCGTACTGTTTTCATATTTTTGGAAGCCATGAGTACTTCCTTCTAGACCTCTTGCATTCCCCATACACAGAAGTGCAGGGGTGTTAAGTCTAATAGTGGGCAGGACATTTTGAGTTTCCTTAATGACTCTTCTGGCGATCTCCAATTATTCTTTCAAGAAGGTCTGTAATTATATGTACGGAATGGGTGGGGTGTAAGTCATGTAGGTAACATATGCGTTGTCTTGTGTGAAGTGCGATGTTTTCCAATAACTGTGGCAACATATCTGTTTCTAACTGTAGATACTTGTGATTGTTTAGAGCCTAGTAATAAAATAGGGATCAATGATGTGATTCTTGAACAGCATGTATGTGGTCACGCATTAAACTTCTAATACCCAACATACATTTAAAACTGATGGTGCAAACTTCTGTGTTTTATTGACCCTTGGTTTGTGAACAACTCTTTGACTGTAAACAAACTCCCTCCGTATACACCAGCTCAGCAGTATAGCCAACAGACATACATTCCTTCGATTGATTTCCCCATAGTGAAAGAGAACTTGAAGACCACTAAGAATGTTTGCAATCGCGGAAAGCATGGTGTCATATTCGCAATAGTAGGGGCACATGGGAGGCGAACCTAATGTGTGAAATATAAGTTTGTGTGGCAGGCAGAGGAAAGTATTTCTGCTCCAGGGACCTCAGTCTAACAGACCACAATGTCATGATTCACTTAACTAAAACCCTAGTACAAACATTTGATTTAAATTCAACCTAAGAGATGCACTTCGAATTTGATCGGTTTACAATATGTTGTAGTGCAGAGCAACACAAGAGACATATATTTTTTTACACTTGCTTATATGCTCTTTAAGAGGGTGAAATACACGCTTGAAAAAACAAATGTGCCTTTGGAATACCATTTCATCATGTATTATTAAATATGGTATTAACAATGCTACACGTTTCGCTGTTAGTCAGATGTCGAAATGAAAAACAAAATTGTGTGTCGAGGGGAGGAGGGAATTTCGAAAACAGATGACGTTTTCGACTAATCTGTGTGCACCATTGTAAAGTACATTAAAAACGATAGAACTTTTCTTTGAAGTATTTTTTATATCTGTAATTGTTCCAGCAATGTTTATTCAAAAATGTTAAACTCAGTTACTATCAAGGGGGTGTTTCACACCATTAACGACCGTATGAGCAAGTATAAAAATTTATATCTCTTATTTTGTACTACACTGTGATGTATTCAAAGCGATCAAAATCGAAGTACTTCCCTTCGGTAGGTTTACTTGTTAGTACCAGTGTCTACCATCCATCTGAAGAAAAAGTCCACAACAAACTAACTTCTGACCAGCCAAACAAGAGTACCACATCTCCCTTCTATAATCCATAATCGTCCAACCCATCTTAGCCTAGGCAAATGTTGTAGACACCTGTACTCCATCCTATTTTTATCACATACTCTCCACTGCCTGTATTCGTCTCAGCTGGTATTCATCACACAACTTCTCATGCATCACGAAGATCTTAGCCTTCAATTTTCTGTTTACCTCAATTCCAATATTCTATGGTATCCGCCATCTGTAAGAAGCCTGAATTTCCCATCTTCCTTTCATGTTCTTGTATGAAGCAGGATCATTTAAAGGTCAAGAAACAGGGAAATGCTATATAACTAAGGAACAGACTAGTTGAAAATGCGATGTTACTCGATAAACGGCTAGAGTGCAACGACCTTAGTCAATATGTAGAAGATTTCTATAACTTTTGGTATCGTGGATACATCGTAAATGTGATGGTCCTTCCGTGTATTCTGGTAACTTTGAGGAACACCAAAACATATGGTGGCAATCGAAGCTGTTCCATCGAGAGACTCAATTGAATAAATGGGCTTCACTTGTTTTAGTGTTGTTGTTCAGCTTCTCTCCTATGAGAAGCTGAATCGACCAGTATTTCCCTCTTGCTTCTTGTACATATTGTATACTACTCGTCTTTCCCTGTAGCTTACTGCTATCTTTGCCAGAATTTCGAAATGGTTCAAATGGCTCTAAGCACTATGGGACGTAACATCTGAGGTCATCAGTCCCCTAGATTTAGAACTACGTAAACCTAACTAACCTAAGGACAGCACACACGTCCATGCCCGAGGCAGGATTCGAACCTGCGATCGTCGCAGCCGCGTGGTTCCGGACTGAAGCGGCTATAACCGCTCGACCACAGTGGCCGGCTAACGTATAAAATTTTCGTTGACCCATAACGATCACATTTCACCTTATGAAATTACTTACTACACTGAAATCAGCACTGGTGATTGGATGTGCAGACATTGCTGAAATCCACTACGGTTGTACTATAGCACCGTTCCCATCCATTGCGTCAGACTAAAAAGATTTACGATCACATTCGAAATCGGGCAATTGTTCCTTCCAGTTCTCGTCGCTGAAGAGAGCGCAAATAATGTATTGCGCCTAGTTTGTGTGCAGTTACTAAAATTCAGAAGAAAAGTTTGAAGTTCACGACTGAATTTGAAATAAGAGAATATTGTTATTCATGTTTCAGGCCGGCCGGCGCTACAGTCTGGAACCGCGCGTCCGCCACGGTCGTACATGTAAATAAACAGCACAGTACGTGTAAACTTGTACGGATGTTAGTTTTAAATAAGCTGGAAACAGTAATGCTAGACAGAGCGGTAGACAAGTTCACTTCCACATCTCCTTAAGCTGGCTTCTCCGACCGCAAGTTCCCAACCTCAAATTGTTGAGTGGTGCATTCTCTATGTCCTGTTACATTTATGCACGCTCTTACAGAATCACCTTGTGTAGTGGGTAATACAACACATAGTGTGAAAATCCGTTCTCTCACTTTCGTGAAATAATAACATCTATCGTTTCCTCATAAGCTCTACGACGATAATAGAAATGACCGTTTGGAGCGGAGTGGGACGCCCCTAGATAGGTCAGGGGTGAACTACACGAGGGAAGCGGCTACTCGGGTAGCATAGTACTTGTGGCGCGCACACGGGGGTATTTTAGGCTAGACAGTAGTGCGAGGTGTCCTGATGAACACTCACCTGTCGACGTGCAGGCAGGGGAATCAGGACACGCTCAGTGCAAAGACACTTCAGCTATCAAGATGTTAGGTGTAAATTTTCAGAGTGTTCGGAATAAAGTTCCTGAATTTACTGCCCTCCAGGAAGCGTGTGGCGCGCAAATTATTCTCGGGACTGAGACCTGGTTTAACCCTGAGATAGGAAGTTCTGAAATATTTAGTGAGGGTTGAAACGTGTATCGGAAAGACAGATTAGACACCGTAGGAGGTGGTGTCTTCATTGCAGTTCACAAAAATATTGTGTCTACTGAGGTCGAAGTAGAGTGTGATTGTGAAGTTATCTGGACACGTTTAACAGAGCTAGGGGAAATAAAGTTAATTGTGGGGTGTTATTACCGGCCACCAGGTTCCACCGTGACAGTTCTAGAATCATTCAAAGGGAGTCTACATTCTGTATCGCGGAAGTACCCGGATCATGCTATATTAGTCGCAGGCGACTTCAACCTACCTAGTCTAGACTGGGATGTCTATGGATTCATTACAGGTGGTACAGACAAGCCGTCGTGTGAATTACTTTTGAACACAATATCCGAAAAATGTCTTGAGCAGCTAAATCGACAGCCAACGCGTAATGGAAATATTTTAGATCTGGTAGCCGCCAACAGACCAGACCTCATCGACGGTGTCAGTGTAGAGACAGGGATTGTGATCATGATGTTGTCATTACGACTATAGTCACGAAAGTTAAAAAGTCGGTCAAGAAGGCTAGGAGAGTATTCTCACTAGAAAGAGCAGATAATCAGTTGTTAGCATCCCACTTAGTAAATGAATCGACTTCATTTACTTCCGGTACGATGGACGTGGAAGCATTATGGGCAAATTTTAAACACATTCTAAATCGCGCATTGGACAAGTATGTGCCGAAAGTTACGGACGGAAAAGACAAACCGTGGTTTAACAGCGCAATTCGGAGAGTGCTCAGGAAGCAAAGGCAGTTGCACTCGCGGTACAAGAAAGGTCGGGAGAATGAGGACAGGCAAAAGTTAGTAGAGATTCGTGCTGCTGTAAAAAGAGCGATGCGCGAAGCATACAACCACTACCACCGTCATACCTTAGCAAAAGATCTTGCTGAAAACCCAAGGAAATTCTGGTCTTACGTAAAATCGGTAAGCGGGTCGAAGGCTTCCAGCCAGTCACTCACTGATCAGTCTGGCCTGGCAACGGAAGACAGTAAAACGAAAGCTGAAATTTTAAATTTAGCATTTGAGAAATCTTTCACGCAGGAGGATCGCACAAACATACCGCCGTTTGAGTCTCGTACAGATTCCCGTATGGAGGACATAGTGATAGACATCCCTGGGGTTGTGAAGCAGCTGAATGGTTTGAAAATAAATAAATCGCCAGGTCCTGATGGGATTCCACTTCGGTTTTACAGAGAGTACTCTACTGCAGGGGTCTCCAAACTACGGCCCTCGGGCCGAAACCGGCCCGCGAGGCCCGGCAAACCGGCCCGCGTTATCTGGACGGACATCCCTGGTATCCGGCCCGCCAAATATTTGAGGTGGCGCCTACACTGCCAACAACTGGTTTCGAGGCCTATCGCGACCAATACACCGCGACATTGTCGGAGCTCTATCTTTACAAAGCGGAAGGTCATGGTTAAACTTGTGGCTATCCACAATAAACAAACAGACCATTCTCCGTGCGATAGTGAAAGAAAAGAACGGTTAACAGACTAGTTTCGCGAAAACATTTTAAGTAAAAAAAATTCTTTGCATTTTATTCTACTCACGAGTCTGGTGCAAGTCTTTCAAATGGACGCCACTTCGGCAACTAGCCTTAGTAATCAATCATTATGGAAGATGCTTCTTAAGCGAGGTTTCACTTTCTTTTGATTACGTTGTAAAATACACATAGCAAGTAAATCGTATACAATATTTTTATTTAAAGGCAATTTAAAGAAAATACAATATCTGGTGTACATAATGATATTGAATATTTTAGTTCTAACTGATGTATAACATTGTTGTTCTTGTTGTGGTCTTCAGTCCTGAGACTGGTTTCATGCAGCTCTCCATGCTACTCTATCCTGTGCAAGCTTCTTCATCTCCCAGTACCTACTGCAACCTACATCCTTCTGAATCTGCTTAGTGTATTCATCTCTTGGTCTCCCCCTACGATTATTACCCTCCACGCTGCCCTCCAATACTAAATCGGTGATCCCTTGATGCCTCAGAACATGCCCTACCAACCGATCCCTTCTTCTGGTCAAGTTGTGCCACAAACTTCTCTTCTCCCCAATCCTATTCAATACTTCCTCATTAGTTATGTGATCTACCCATCTAATCTTCAGCATTCTTCTGTAGCACCACATTTCGAAAGCTTCTATTCTCTTCTTGTCCAAACTATTTACCGTCCATGTTTCACTTCCATACATGGCTACACACCATACAAATACTTTCAGAAATGACTTCCTGACACTTACATCTATACTCGATGTTAACAAATTTCTCTTCTTCAGAAACGCTTTCCTAGCCATTGCCAGTCTATATTTTATATCCTCTCTACTTCGACCATCATCAATTATTTTGCTCCCCAAATAGCAAAACTCCTTTACTACTTTAAGTGTCTCATTTCCTAATCTAATTCCCTCAGCATCACCCGACTTAATTCGACTACATTCCATTATCCTCGTTATGCTTTTGTTGATGTTCATCTTATATCCTTCTTTCAAGACACTGTCCATTCCGTTCAACTGCTCTTCCAGGTCCTTTGCTGTCTCTGACGGAATTACAATGTCATCGGCAAACCTCAAGGTTTTTATTTCTTCTCCATGGATTTTAATACCTACTCCGAATTTTTCTTTTGTTTCCTTTACTGCTTGCTCAATATACAGATTGAATAACATCGGGGAGAGGCTACAACCCTGTCTTACTCCCTTCCCAACCACTGCTTCCCTTTCATGTCCCTCGACTCTTATAACTGCCATCTGGTTTCTGTACAAACTGTAAATAGCCTTTCGCTCCCTGTATTTTACCCCTGCCACCTTTAGAATTTGAAAGAGAGTATTCCAGTCAACATTGTCAAAAGCTTTCTCTAAGTCTAGAAATGCTAGAAATGTAGGTTTGCCTTTCCTTAATCTTTCTTCTAAGATAAGTCGTAAGGTCAGTATTGCCTCACGTGTTCCAGTATTTCTACGGAATCCAAACTGATCTTCCCCGAGGTCGGCTTCTACTAGTTTTTCCATTCGTCTGTAAAGAATTCGTGTTAGTATTTTGCAGCTGTGGCTTATTAAACTGATTGTTCGGTAATTTTCACATCTGTCAACACCTGCTTTCTTTGGGATTGGAATTATTATATTCTTCTTGAAGTCTGAGGGTATTTCACCTGTTTCATACATCTTGCTCACCAGATGGTAGAGTTTTGTCAGGACTGGCTCTCCCAAGGCCGTCGGTAGTTCCAATGGAATGTTGTCTACTCCGGGGGCCTTGTTTCGACTCAGGTCTTTCAGTGCTCTGTCAAACTCTTCACGCAGTATCGTATCTCCCATTTCATCTACATCTACATCCTCTTCCATTTCCATAATATTGTCCTCAAGTACATCGCCCTTGTATAGACCCTCTATATACTCCTTCCACCTTTCTGCTTTCCCTTCCTTGCTTAGAACTGGGTTTCCATCTGAGCTCTTGATGTTCATACAAGTGGTTCTCCTTTCTCCAAAGGTCTCTTTAATTTTCCTGCAGGCAGTATCTATCTTACCCCTAGTGAGATAAGCCTCTACATCCTTACATTTGTCCTCTAACCATCCCTGCTTAGCCATTTTGCACTTCCTGCCGATCTCATTTTTGAGACGTTTGTATTCCTTTTTGCCTGCTTCATTAACTGCATTTTTATATTTTCTCCTTTCATCAATTAAATTCAATATTTCTTCTGTTACCCAAGGATTTCTACTAGCCCTGGTCTTTTTACCTACTTGATCCTCTGCTGCCTTCACTACTTCATCCCTCAAAGCTTCCCATTCTTCTTCTACTGTATTTCTTTCCCCCATTCCTGTCAATTGTTCCCTTATGCTCTCCCTAAAACTCTGTACAATCTCTGGTTCTTTCAGTTTATCCAGGTCCCATCTCCTTAAATTCCCACCTTTTTGCAGTTTCTTCAGTTTTAATCTACAGGTCATAACCAATAGATTGTGGTCAGAGTCCACATCTGCCCCTGGAAATGTCTTACAATTTAAAACCTGGTTCCTAAATCTCTGTCTTACCATTATATAATCTATCTGATACCTTTTAGTATCTCCAGGTTTCTTCCATGTATACAACCTTCTATCATGATTCTTAAATCAAGTGTTAGCTATAATTAAGTTGTGCTCTGTGCAAAATTCTACCAGGCGGCTTCCTCTTTCATTTCTTAGCCCCAATCCATATTCACCTACTACATCTCCTTCTCTCCCTTTTCCTACACTCGAATTCCAGTCACCCATGACTATTAAATTTTCGTCTCCCTTCACTATCTGAATAATTTCTTTTATATCATCATACATTTTTTCAATTTCTTCATCATCTGCAGAGCTAGTTGGCATATAAACTTGTACTACTGTAGTAGGCGTGGGCTTTGTGTCTATCTTGGCCACAATAATGCGTTCACTATGCTGTTTGTAGTAGCTTACCCGCATTCCTATTTTCCTATTCATTATTAAAGCTACTCCTGCATTACCCCTATTTGACTTTGTGTTTATAACCCTGTAGTCACCTGACCAGAAGTCTTGTTCCTCCTGCCACCGAACTTCTGTAATCAATAATAACTGTAATCAATTTATATCTCGAAAACTCACACTGTTAGAGTATTCACGTAAAGAAATTTAACATCTTAGTCATAATTAGTGACTTTTATGTAGTTGTAACTTTCATTTAGCATTACATGACGGTGATCATGGAGTGCTAGGGTGCTTTAATCCCACTAGCTAGATCTTGGCCCTTATGACCTCGTGGAGGAGTCAATGTGGCCCGCGGACTAAAAAGTTTGGAGACCCCTGCTCTACTGCATTGGCTCCTTACTTAGGAGCGAATCTCTTGCCCAACGTAAAGTCCCGAGCGACTGGAAAAAAGCGCAGGTGACGCCTGTATATAAGAAGGGTAGAAGGACGGACCCTCAAAATTACAGACCAATATCATAAACATCGGTTTGTTGCAGGATTCTCGAACATATTCTCAGTTCGAATATAATGAATTTCCTTGAGACAGAGAAGTTGTTGTCCATGCATCAGCACGGCTTTAGGAAGCATCGTTCCTGCGAAACGCAACTCGCCCTTTTTTCGCATGATATCTTGCGAACCGTGGATGAAGGGTATCGGACTGATGCCATATTCCTTAACTTCCAGAAAGCGATTGACTCGGTGCCCCACTGCAAACTCCTAACTAAGGTACGAGCATATCGGATTGGTTCCCAAATATGTGACTGGCTCGAAGACTTCTTAAGTAATAGAACCCAGTACGTTGTCCTCGATGGTGAGTGTTCATCGGAGGTGAGGGTATCATCTGGAGTGCCCCAGGGAAGTGTGGTAGGTCAGCTGTTGTTTTCTATCTACATAAATGATCTTTTGGATAGGGTGGATAGCAATGTGCGGCTGTTTGCTGATGATGCTGTGGTGTACGGGAACGTGTCATCGTTGAGTCACTGTAAGGGGAAACAAGATGACTTGGACAGGATTTGTGATTGGTGTAAAGAATGCCAGCTAACTCTAAATATAGATAAATGTAAATTAATGCAGATGAATAGGAAAAAGAATCCTGTAATGTTTGAATACTCCATTAGTAGTGTAGCGCTTGACACAGTCACGTCGATTAAATATTTGGGCGTAACATTGCAGAGCGATATGAAGTGGGACAAGCATGTGATGGCAGTTGTGGGGAAGGCGGATGGTCGTCTTCGGTTCATTGGTAGAATTCTGGGAAGATGTGGTTCACCTGTAAAGGAGACCGCTTGTAGAACGCTGGTGCGACCTATTCTTGAGTACTGCTCGAGCGTTTGGGATCCCTATCAAGTCGGATTGAGGGAGGACATAGAAGCAATTCAGAGGCGGGCTGCTAGATTTGTTACTGGTAGGTTTGATCATCACGCGAGTGTTACGGAAATGCTTCAGGAACTCGGGTGGGAGTCTCTAGAGGAAAGGAGGCGTTCTTTTCGTGAATCGCTGCTGAGGAAATTTAGAGAACCAGAATTTGAGGCTGACTGCAGTACAGTTTTACTGCCGCCAACTTATATTTCTCGGAAAGACCACAAAGATAAGATTAGAGAGATTAGTGCTCGTACAGAGGCATATAGGCAGTCATTTTTCCCTCGTTCTGTTTGGGACTGGAACAGGGAGAGAGAAGATGCTAGTTGTGGTACGAGGTACCCTCCACCACGCACCGTATGGTGGATTGTGGAGTATGTATGTAGATGTAAATGTCCCAGCACACCAAAATGTCCACAAAAATGCATCGGATAGGAAAAAAATTGAAATGTTTACATGAAGTATCACAATGTTCAGTTCAAGTATCGCAGCATTACTTTGCACACATACCCATACCAAAAACATAGCTGTGGACTTTCAGGTTAAGTACCTGAATGTCATTTTCCCACTTATAAAAGAGCAGACAGATAACAGGCCAAAGAGATTGGAACTAATCTGATCAGGCTTATAATTGCAAAAAATATATCTTAGATAAAATACTAGGCAAGCACTCAAAAAACATCGCTGAACTTAGGTGCCTCTGTGCGATTTCTGTGCCTAAACACACGTGGTTTAAGAAATACAATGCTTTAAAGTTAGGTCTAAAAGATCGAAACTGACCTGATGGGGATAAATTACTTGGCAAGCACCGGAACGATTATGTATTATGAATGTAATTATTTAGGCATACCCTTCTTATAACACCCTCCAATTAAATATTTAGGTTTTCAAACGGTATCTATAAATGTGTAAAGGGTCTTCATCTGATGTGTGCTGAAATCACCTAACTTTTTTCCGATAATATTTCACCAAAAATTTAGAATGATAGAGAAGATAATGTAATACTAGAATCAATATAATCGATGACAAATATTAAAAACAGTTGAACAAACTGTTCCACCTGGAACTATACCTCTCTAATATGTAATCAACTTTACCAACATCCAATAAATATACCACCATAGAAATTAAAAATATGTAAAGGGTCTTCATCTGATGCTGTGTGCTAACATCGCCTAACTTTTTTTCTCATAATATTTTACCAAAAATTTAGAGTAATGCTGAAGATAATGTAATACTAGAATCAATATCATCGACGACAAATATTAGAAACAATTGAACAAACTGTTCCAGCTGAAACTATACCTCTCTAATCTGTAATCAACTTCACCAACATCTAATAAATATACCACTATAGAAAGGGAGCATGAAGGTGTATTTATCCCTTACGCCGTAACACGATTTTAGGAAGGAAGAAGGCGTGCCGGCCGCGTTGGCCGTGCGGTTCTAGGCGCTTCAGTCCGGAACCGCGTGACTGCTACGGTCGCAGGTTCGAATCCTGCCTTGGGCATGGATGTATGTGGTGTCCTTAGGTTAGTTAGGTTTAAGTAGTTCCGAGTTCTAGGGGACTGATGACCTCAGATGTTGAGTCCCATAGTGCTCAGAGCCATTTGAACCATTTTTTTTTGAAGAAGGCGCTGTACCATGATACATCACTTCAACTGCAGAACGACATGCTTCGTTTACATACACACATATCACGATAAAAGATGGTGATAAAGATGTGGCTTCTCGAAGGACAATGGAAGAGTTAATATCTAAAAGGCAAATAATCTAATTTGTCATTTATTAAGTACAAAAACACACACACACATGTGCAGAGTGCTTATCATAATATGCTATTATAATTAGATATGTCTCTGAAAATTTGAGCAAAGTAGGATTTCACGCGCTTTACAACCACAATAGAACTTCAAACTAAATTTTTCCACGTATAAATTGACTGTATTACTTATGACATTCTCCATGTTTCACTTACTTATGCTACTTAAATAAATTATTAGTTAATAGACGACAGTAGTTTGATCTTTGTAACACACGTAACACACATTACTTTCTTCTAAATGTGATGCAAATTTACACACATGAGAACTACTGCAAATGTAACCGACAGCTTAAAATCCACGATTATTACTCATATGCCTTAAATTTACTGAGGGTTAAAAGTTCTTACCACACTTTGCAAGCAAAATGGATTTTCAAATTATTCATTTCTGCACCTAAACAATGGCAAGATTCTATGCATGGAAAAAGCAGTTACACATTTCCCTCGTCGTCTTACATGGTCCTAGTAAGACAATGTTCTCATATGCACCTTACCAGCCTTTCACTTCATTTTCCGCCACTCCAAACAAATTTCGGTACTTCTTGAAGTTCCTTTTCAATAGACACTATTTCATTATCAGTGAATTATTGCTTATAGCTTTCGATGCCAGCAAGAAAATTAATCGCTCTCTCAATTCATTTGTGCCAATATCTGCTGTTGACTGGCTGGGACCGTCTTCCAACTGTGAATGTCATCATAACCACCATAATCTTCTTCTCCATCATCAAACTCATCATCTTCCTCATCATGATCATCCTCTGCTTCTTCCCCACCTTCTGCGTTCACAAATGCATTGTTTTTAAGATCTTTGTATGTCTGTAGATCTGATGGGGAGCTGAAATGCGTGTTTTTTTAACTATATCTTCCTCTCTTCTGCCTCCTGGTGAGATTTTTTGTATCCAGCAATAAGAAAAGCTGAATTAAGATCCGAAATTGAGAATAACATATCTCCATTAAGTGATGGTAAGAGATCTGTAAGTATTGATTCACTGTGTTTGAACTGGATGATTAAAAATTAATTCACATCATAATATTCACTCAATTACTTTATACAAAATATGATGACCAACAGCATCAGTTCAGATTTTTCATCAAAACTGCTGTAGCATCATTAAATGCCTTCCTTATTTGTGAGCGGTTGTCTTTATAGAAGAACAAGCTATTACTTCTTTTGCTACTTCCTTATATGTTTCTTTGCGCGTTGCGTCTATGCTTGTCTTCTTTTCGTAGTTTCTCATGTGACCCTCGCAATAAATGGCAACAAAATGAAACAAACTGTTCGTAGCTCGCTTCTTTATATTCGACAAAATATAAGATTGTTGGAGATTATGTCAATCCTCTTGTACAGACGTCCACAAATCTAATCTAATGCAATAGTGTTCACGTGCATATTTTGGCAAACAGTTTTTACGTATTTAGGTGAAAATAATGCGTGGTGCGAGTATCAAAGTACTGTCATCTACTACCTATGATTCATGTAAGTAGTATCAGTAAGCGAGCTGCATGTATTTTAATAAGCAGTGCAGATAATTTAGACGTTGAAATGTTTAATTTGTAGGTCTTTGTGCCTGCATCGTGTGTTAAATCTTACATATAACACAATTTTCATAGCGATCTTGTTTATTACGATAAGCACTCTAGCTGTGTGTATTTTAATAATTAATACGGACAATTTAGTTGTGGAAATATTTAATTTGAAGCTACAATGTGCTTAAAAAGTGTACTACGAAATATTGTATATAATACCGTTTTATTTTGCGCGTTTCATAGAGGTCTCTGATTATACTTGCATATTATGATAAGCAGCAGGTACATGTGTGTTTGGTTTTGCACTTGATAAATGATAAATAATTTTATTTACTTCCTAGAGGTCGACTATTCAATTTTCTTTGGAGATGTCACTTCTCTGTCACCAGCTTCGGTCGTTTTATGTGTGTGTGTGTGTGTGTGTGTGTGTGTGTGTGAAACAAAACATGTCGTTCTGCATTTGAAGTAACATGACAAAGTAAAAAAAACGCCATGCTTCTTAAAATCGTACTGAAATGTAAGCGATAAAACACTTTCTCACCCATCTCCCTCCTAAAATCGTGTTGTGTTTGTGAGCGTGGCGGTACTTTTATCAGATGTCGCTGAACTGACTAGAGTTTTAGAGACGTAAACTTCCAATTGGAGCAGTTTGTTATTCGTCTGTAACGCTTTCCATCGATCATTTTGTTTCTAGTGATAGATAAAATTCGCCCTTATCCTCAATTTTTGGTGAAATATTATTAGAAAAAAATTTAGGTGATGATAATACACAGCATCAAACTGAAGACGCTTTATGTATTCTTAGATGCCGTTGTGCAACTTAAATAGGTCATTTGTGGGCAGTACACCAAGGCTCAAATGGCTCTGAGCACCATGGGACTCAACTGCTGTGGTCATCAGTCCCCTAGAACTTAGAACTACTTAAACCTAACTAACCTAAGGACATCACACACATCCATGCCCGAGGCAGGATTCGAACCTGCGACCGTAGCGGTCGTGCGGTTCCAGACTGTAGCGCCTTTAACCGCTCGGCCACTCCGGCCGGCAGTACACCAAGGGTCTGCTTGAATAATTACATTTAGAATATATATTTGTACCGGTCTTTGCCTAATACGTTATTTTAGTCAGATCAATTTCGATCTTTTAGACCTAACTTTAAATGTGATATATTTCTTAAACGATGTGTGTTTAGGCGTTAAAATACCGTTGGCGCAATTTTAGCCATGTTTTTGTTCTGTGCTTGCCTAGTATTTTAGTTGACATATGTTTTCTGCAGTCATAAGCCTGATCAGATTAGTTTCGATATCATAAGTCTGTCAACTGTCTGTTTTAGTGTACGAAAATAGCATTCAAGCAATTTGAAAGGCCTGAGCAATGTTTTAGACATGAACATGGGTGTAAAATAAGATGGAGATATTTGATGTACACATCCAGATTGTTTCCTTGCCGTTCCATTTTTGGAGTCATTTTACACTACTGTGGCACTTGACAAGCATTATATAGATGTGGTAAATAATTTCTTCGACCTTATGTTGTGTTTTACACTAAGCGTGGTACATAGATAGAGCTTTGAATCCTTTCATCTGTTGGGGAAGACGAGCAACAAGAGGACATAAACAAGTAATCGATTTTATTTCGCGATTTTTTTAGTTTTACGCAACATTTAAAGTAAAACTCAGGCTCAGCATTTACGTATAACTAATTTATTAATCGAAACTTCCTGGCAGATTAAAACTGTGCGCCCGACCGAGACTCGAACTCGGGACCTTTGCCTTTCGCGGGCAAGTGCTGTACCAACTTGGTAGAGCACTTGGTAGAGCACTTGCCCGCGAAAGGCAAAGGTCCCGAGTTCGAATCTCGGTGGGGCACACAGTTTAATCTGCCAGGAAGTTTCATATCAGCGCACACTCCGCTGCAGAGTGAAAATCTCATTCTGGAAATTTATTAATTATTTTGTATACAAATATGTTTGTTTTTAACTATTTATAGAGTATATATTTCATACTTATTCTATTATTCCACAGTGAATGATGTATAACATCCAACGAAATTCACAGATGCGACTGTGAACCAGTCCATAAACGATTTTTTGTAGTCAGTATTTCTAGCACAGTTGACAAAAGAATTTTAGGCAGTTCAAGTGGTATTACGTATTTTAGATGTGTAAATACTGCAAACTTAATTTTTTATAATTGTGGATGTTTTGGAGCACTGCAAAAATAATGCTACACTGTAATTCGCTAGTGGATTTTAATGTCAGCTAAAATACTAGGCTCTGATTCAAGGAGAGCGGCAGGAACTGGTACATCTTGACTGAGAAGGGGAAACGTGAGTAAACAACCACGGCTAAGCCCAGGCCACGTAGATCTTACATACTGCAGGGGCATTGAGTTTTCAGAAGGTGGTTGTAAAAAAAAAAAAAGACCATGAAGTCAGCGAAAGGAATGACTCGTGAGTGTTAGAGTGCTGGCAGGAGTCCAGCTAGAGAGACGACTGTGCGTAGGGACATGTAAAGGATGTGGTGGTGTGGGCGAGCAACTCCTCGCAGGTCACCAGTTGCAGCAGTAAACGGTAAGCACAGCCTGAGGTGGAGTCCAGAGCGACGCCACGGGACACTGGATGACTGGAGATAAGTTTCCTGGAGTCATGAATCATGCTATATCCAGTGACAATTTTAGGGAAGGATTTGGGTTTGGTGTATGTCTAGAGAAAGATACCTGTCATCGTAAGTAATGTCAACATAGAAGTACAGGTCAGGTGGTGTTAGAGAATGTTCTTTACGTGGACTGGCCTGCCTAGAGCCCTGACATGAACCCAACCGAACATTGGTGGAATGAGCTGGAAGAACGGCTTCACTCCAGACCCCCAACGTCCAACATCAATACTTCCTTTGCTTTTCGCATTATTTAACAAAGAAACAACTTAAAATTTTCATAAACATTTGGTATAGTGTTATCGATACTTAATTGACAGAAATGTTTTGTATCATTGGAACTAACTAAATCAAGGTATATTAATATATATTGCATAATTATTGTAGCATCATAACAGAATATATAAATAAATAATTTTAGAAAAGACTCCAGTATTCCTAGGTAACGTAGGTAGGAAAGTCAAATTTCAAAACTTTGTTAAACAATGAGGGGATCCACTGAAGATTTTTGGATGACCCGGTACTGCCACTTGCGTGATAGAACGAAAAGAGACGCAGATTTGGTAATCTTGAGTGCCGACGTGAACGTGGTTCCCACGTCTGCCCACGAGAATCTATAAAGTGCAGAAAAGTGCATTGAATCTTATGCATCGTGGTGTGACTGTTGAGAAGATATACCAAAACCTCGTCTCTAAAATCATAGGTCACCATCAAAAGGTGACTGTTGGCAAGATATACCAAAAACTCATCTCTAAAATTATAGGATTCGGATTATAACATCTGTTGAAGTATTTGAGCAACATCAGAAGTACGAACAATGCCTTCTACAGGCATCGTAGTGAGTTAATGTCTATTAATTCAAACGTTCAGAGAGGTGAGGTGCTGGTATATACGAGGTATGGTTGGAAAGTTTTAAGAGTGGGCTTGTAATTGTACAATGGAGGTACTTACATGCTACTGCGATGCATCTCCTTCAAAATCGTTCCCTTCTGACTGAACGCACCTACTCCAACGGTGTTTCCACTTTTGGAAACATTCCTGGAATTTTTTTCTGAAGTGTGTTAAGGACACTCTCCGTATTTGCCTGGATGTCTTCAATCGAGTCAAATCGCTTCCCTTTCAGTGAAAATTTCAGTTTTGGAAACAGGTAGAAGTCCCCAGGGGCCAAATCAGTGGAATATGGCGGTTGTGGAAGCACAGGAATTTTGAATTTGGTCAAAAATTCAACGATGGAGAAGGCACGATGAGCCGGAGCATTGTCATGGTGTAGCACCCAACCCCTGTCTTTCCACAGTGCAGGCCCTTATTTCCGCACCTTTTCGCGCAAATGCTCAAGGAGACATTTGTAGTATTCCTGGTTAATTGTCTGTCCTCCAGGGGTAAATTCATGATGCAGAATACGGGTAGAATCGAAAAAAGTCACCAACATTGTCTTCACCTTCGACCGACTTTGCCACGTTTTTTTCGCTGGTGATGAACCTGGAGTCCTCCACTGCGAAGACTGCTCTTTGGTTTCAGGATCATATCCATATACCGATGATTCGTCACGTTTAATTACCCTATTTAACAAATCTGGGTCATTTTTAATCCGATTAATCAGTTCTTGGCACACTTAGACTCGGTATTGTCTCTGTTCACTTTACAACACTTTTGGAATGAATTTTGGGGACAGTCGACGCGTTTTCAGATCTTCCGTTAAAATTGACTGAACTGCGTAGAAACTTAAATTAAGTTTATCAGCCATCTCCCTAATTGCAAGGTTACGATCAGAGCGCACTACGTCAGAAACTTTCACAACATTTTCATTCGTTTTTGATGTGGAAGGACGGCGGGACCGTGGTTCATCTTCAAATGATTTACGGCCATTTTTAAATCTGTTGAACCGGACAAAAACATTTGACTGGCTCATACAATTATCTCCAAAAGTTGTTTTTAATAGTTCATAAGTCTGAGAAGCTGATTTCCCGGTTTGAAAACAAAATTTCACAGAAACTCGTTGCTCTGTTTTTACGTCCATTTTCACACAGGCAGAATCCAGCAACAGGCCCTAACAGACCTTCACTCAACCAGCTGCCACAACGAACTGAATAAAGGAAACGCAGTTTCCTGTCAGAGGGCGTTCAAGGACAAGGCAATGACTCACTGCCCACCCTCCGTGTGCCTGCTCGCCAAACCAGTAAGCAGTAGCGGATCCATTCTTAAAACGTACCATTCACACCTCGTATTAAACTGTCCCACGGTTCTCGACGACTCCGCACATTTCAAGGCAAGAACTTAATGGTAACCAATTTTCTTAGTAGTTTTATAGGCATTACGGTGAAAAACTTTTCGTTGTTCCAAGTTAAGGATATAATATTTTATATTCTCAACAGGTTCTTACGTTTAGTCACCTAGAATCATTTACTTATCCTGTTTTCCTGGCCATTTTTATATTTAATTTTTTGTGCTGAATATACTATTTTAAATACTATCTGATTATTACACCATATTCACAGTTGTAAGAGGTTATTAATTACTCTAAAGGTCAAGAAGCTATTAACTACTGTGCTAATGAATATTGTCGCCTTTTTCTTGGAAATGGTAAATCTGCTTTAATTTTAACGTACAATTTCTTAATAATTATACTCCATAGTTAATGATTTTTTGAAGTTTTCAGAAATTGTGGCCACAGAGCTACATATTAACTGTGCGTCTTCAATTTATCTTGCTTTCAAGTAAACACAGTAAATAAAACATTTGATTTCAGAATTTCAAAATCAAGTTCAGAGAAATTAAATAAACGGTTATTCGTTCAGAGATGGCAACAGTTTTCATTACATTAACGTTTATTGCAGACTTGTTGCCCTATGCTATATTTAATACTAGATCACAGCCAGGCTTCTAACTACAATATTGTTGTTCGTTGAACGGTCTTACAAATTACGATCGGACCCGACACCCAACTTACGCTTTGGAAGTTTATAGCTGATTTATTTTAAGATTAACGACTGCAGTTTGAGTAGAAATACGGTCGAAATGGAGTCTATGATTAGTTAATACCTGTAGACTAAACGTCTGTACTCATCTGAGTGAAACGGGACAGACACATTAGTGTAAATAGTTTGTGGGAAACGCAGAATTTTACGTTACGCCGCTCAGCCAAGATCATGTACGGAAGCTGCCAAAAAGGCCGTAGTAGTGGCAGCTCTTTCGTTTAACAGACAGGTAGTCACTTCTGTACACCTCGTATGGTAAAATTCGGTTAGACATTACATTTAAGCACAATGTTAAGTCAAAGGAAGTGAAATATATTGGTTACACACGTCATTACCTAACAGTAGAATCAAACACTATTACGAAGACATGAAGTTCTATTACATTCAATTTATTGCTGCAAAAAGCAACAAATCGACTACGGTTATAGTCTCTTGAGAATGAATGTGTTGCCGTTCGTCCACAGAAATTCTGACATCTTTTTGTAGCGGTCTCCACCAGAGTTCATGCTGTCATAAAGGCGACGCGTCGACAAACCACACCTTGTCATCCGCCAATAGGATGTCTGGATACTTTCGATCAATAGTGTACTGCAAATAAGTTCCTACAAACAAAAACAAAATTAGTTATTTTTCTATTTTCTCCGTGATAATTGAAGCTTCATGACTACCTCTAGGTAACGTTGTATCTGTTATAACTTACCATCACATGTTACTATCATCTGTTATCAGTTACTATGCCGTTTGTATGTCTTTAATCTTCAGAAACAACATTTATCTAATTGTGTCAGCATGGTATGTATACCAAACTCCAATAGAAATACGAAAATTTTTATTGGTAGTTATAACTGTTTTAAATCAATGAATCAGAGAGCAGTGACGCATTTGTTGACTGACAGTGTCCAGTACAACGACGTCAGACAGACACAAAAGTTTTTTGACTCACTACTGTCCGTCACTGTTCATCGGAAATATCATTGTCAACGTCGAATTCGTCGAAGCGCAGTTTGTGACTCGCCCAGATGCGCTTGAACTCCTCCGCCAGTTGGTGCAGGTCTTCGGCAGAAGGTGCCTCCACCTGCAGCAGGTCTAACACCTCCGCCGTGGGCCCGAACTCGACCGTACGATCCGAGACGTCGTTTGTCCAACCAGACACGCCCTCAGTGGACAAAGGTTGGGCTTCTCGGTTTTCTCCGTCCTTGCTTGTTGGATGATCGAATTCCTGAGGAATAGGACCTACTCGCAGGGCCCCTGTAACATCAGTGGTGATTCCACGCTGGGCGCTCAGTGGCCGGCCCTCGCTGGTCCAGTTGGGCCCTGCCCCTACGGCGGCCAGCAGCTGGTCGTGCTGCGCCTGCAGACGCCTCATCTCCTCCGCCAGCTGCATATAGTCAGCTCCGGAAAGCCGCCATCGGCCCAGCAGGTCTGCCGCCTCCTGCAGGAACCGTCGCTCCACGGTCAGCACATGGAAGGCCTCCTCTGTTGTCACAGGTCTGCCCCACGACTTCTGGAACATTGTACACACGGTGCCTCTGACATGTCGGAATTCGGCTATTCGAAATTCTTTTAACACAGAAGATCGTGATATGGTCTCATCATTCAATCATTGCACAAACGTCAAAATAATACACTACTCACTGTTTAAGTTGCAGCACCATGAAGATGGCATGCAACAAACGTGAAATTGGGACGGAGGGTGCTACATGCCAAGATAAGCGAATAATTAGGAGTAAATCGAAACGCATTCTGCACTGCCAGAAAAAAAAAAATAGTGCAACCTTTTAGAGGTTTCCATTTCTCTGAAGATTTATTGTTGCAACTGTGTATATGGAGTACATTTAAGATCAATAGCACAAGCAGTTCTGAGGTACCAGATATCGACCCATGCTGAAACACCCATATTAGTACACAGTGTAACATCTACGGGCAGCAATGCAGCACTTACTCCAGCATCCAGTCGATCGTACAGATGGCGAGTACTGTCCTGTGATAAGTTGCACCATGCCTGCTCGACCTGTTCACATAGTTCTGTACGAGTTGTTGGTTGATGAGTCACACGAGTCGCTTCTCGTCCCATCATATCCCACAGTTGCTCGATTGGAGACGGGTCCGGAGATTCTACTGGCCAGGAAAATTGCTGCACGTCGTGTACGGCATGTTGAGTTTCAGGGGCAATTTGTGGGTGAGCGTTATCCTCTTGGAACAATACATCATACTCCAGTTGCAAGAACAGCAAAAGAACAGGTCAACAACATTTTGCACGTAACGAGAGGTGGTTACATCCCCTCTAGAAAGACCAAAGGTGAATGAGGGTTGTAGCTTATCGCGCCCCAGACTATAAAGCTGGGGGTGGGGCCAGCGTGTGTTGGACTAACACACTCTGCGAGACAGCGCCTAACAGGTCTATGTCTTATGCCCAATCGATCATCACTTGCGTGCAGGCAGAGGTGTGCTTCCATCGCTGAAGATTGCGGCACGCCATTCCATCTCCCCAGCGATCCTCTGACGGCAACAGTCGAGCCGTGCACGTCGATGCTGTGGTGTGAGTGGAAGACGGGCTGGAGGTGTGCGTGCCAGTACTCCCACTCCTCATGACCTGTCCACAGCAGTTCGTGTTGACACGTCTGGCCTCACGAGTCGTCTTACCTGGGCTGTGGTAGCTGTACGGCCTGCCACTGCCGCCCTTACAGTACCAAGACCCTTGTGGGCTTCTGTGTTCGGTGGACATCCAGGACCTCGTCTACGGATGTGAGAATGTTTAGGTGTCCACTGATATCAGCATCGTTGCGCAACTGACTCAGCACATCCACCTTGCGTGACAATTCTACGAAAGGACCGTCTCGCAACTAGGAACGCCACAACCTGACCCCTTTCAAACTCTCTCAGTTGGCTGTAGGAGGCACGACTGCACCTCTGTGGCATGGTTGCCTGCATGCTCCACACCTCCGCATCACACTCACCCTCCTGGCTGTGAGCATTCCCTATGAAAGGGAAGACATAGATGGAGCTCTGATAACTATGCAACAACGCTCTCTGTTGGTATGCGACGTTGAAACTGTTATCAGTGCATCTATTATCCCCCAGGTGGCGTATTCGTCATCGGATGAAAATCGATATCGTCTTTCCAAGTGTACAATGTTTTTCTTTTCCAGCAGTGTATATGTAAACACAGTGTAGTGTCACGGCCAGACACCACACTTGCTAGGTGGTAGCCTTTAAATCGGCCGCGGTCCGTTAGTATACGTCGGACCCGCGTGTCGCTACTATCAGTGATTCCAGACCGAGCGCCGCCACACAGCAGGTCTAGAGAGACTTCCTAGCACTCGCCCCAGTTGTACAACCGACTTTGCTAGCGATGCTTCACTGACAAAATACGCTCTCATTTGCCGAGACGATAGTTAGCATAGCCTTCAGCTACGTCATTTGCTACGACTTAGCAAGGCGCCATTACCAGTTACTATTGATACTGAATCATGTACCGTCAAGAGCGACGCTTATCATTAATGGATTAAAGTTAAGTATTCCACCAGCTACGTCCGTTTTTCTAAAGTCTAATTTCCTTGTCCTGTTCCAGACCTCACGCCAGCCTGCGTGAGCTAAAACGCGTGCCTTTCGGCTTCCTCTAATATTACGGTGTTGGCTCTCCTGCCAACCCACAGCACACAGATTACGCTACGAGCTCCTCTTTAAAAAATAATATTCATCGCAAGTTCTCTGTGAAACGATGGAGCTATTCCTCGTATGCAGAAGAGAAGCATTCATCAGGGCATGTCGAAATTCGATAGCAGTAGGATCACGGGCTATCGAGGGTTCACTTTATCATTGCGTGGTGTTGTTGCTCACATTGGTCGGCATATCACAGCTGTCGAACGCTTTAAGAGGACTGTACCCTAGGCCAGACGAAATCTCAGCGACTGCAAGCGACTAGCACCTGACAGAACGATCGTAAGGTTTGCTTGACCGACCAAAATCGTACAACCACCCATGTACTTTGAGTTAGGATATTGGCTTGTTTGATGCAAGTCATCTATCTACGTGCACAGGACTATAACAATTGTAGCAACGTCAACAATGAGCACAGCACCATTATTGACCCTTCCCTTGACGAGGGAACAAGGAGAGGTATGCCTACAGTAGTGCGCCTAACTGTGGAATGCAATCTCACCGTCTTTTCAAATAACACCCGC
This sequence comes from Schistocerca cancellata, assembly GCF_023864275.1. NCBI lineage: Eukaryota > Metazoa > Arthropoda > Insecta > Orthoptera > Acrididae > Schistocerca > Schistocerca cancellata. Next base: position 8,141,119 of record NC_064634.1, read on the forward strand.
TTTCGTGAACAGCATCACTGTGAATATATCCAAACCTGGAGGTTTCAAGGAGAACTAACATGGCCAGATACCATTTGTCATTGCCATATGGGACAATAGCTGGCTTTATGGTATGGGTATGGGTATGATATGGGTATTGGCTAAACAACACTATCACTTCGTCACATAACTAATAAATTCGGCAGCAGCCTTTACACTTCTTACTTGTGTCCTTCTTCAAATTTCTGTGATGCTGTATTTCAACAAGATAACGGAAGACCGACTTTTTCCCTCGCTAGCACGCTACCAAGTTCTCGACACGTGTCATTCTTACTCTACACCATTCGTGAATCAAACAGAAAGCGGTATAATTGTCACTGGCACCGCAGGTATCCTCCACGACTCACTAAAAGGTCGCTTGAAAGTGTGCAGTTCACAAAATGACACACGTGTTTAAGCCCATTTGTTATTACATCGAGGTGACAAGAGTCATGGGATAGCGACACATAGATATACGAGGTTTGTCCGGAAAATACGTATAAAAGTTGAATAATAACTTTATTTTACAATTATTCAGGTACTACAATATGGTCTCCTTTAAAGTACTCGCCCTGAGACGCGATACACTTCTGCCAACGCCGTTTCCACTGTTGGTAACATTGCTGAAAGTCTTCGGTTGTGTTGTTGTTCAGTTGCCGTGTCGTTTCCGCCTTGATGGCTTCCACATCTCCCAAGTGCCGCCCCCGAAGCACCATTTTGCATTTCGGGAACATGAAGAAGTCGCACGGGGCTAAATCGGGTGAATAAGGCGGGTGGTCTGTCACGGTGATTGAGCTTCGGGCCAAAAACTCGCGCACAACGAGCGACGTGTGAGCGGGCGCATTGTCGTGATGAAGGATCCACCTGCCCCCTTTTGCCAACTCCGGCCGAACTCGGGTCACGCGAGCTCTGAGAACTTCAACGTAAAAATTTCCGTTCACTCTCTGGCCGGGAGGGACAAATTCCTTATGAACAACGCCCCTAGAATCAAAGAAAACAATCAACATTGTCTTCACATTGGACCTTGATTTTCGCGACTTTTTTGCTCTCGGTTCTCCTGCTAGTTTCCATTCCTTGCTTTGAGATTTGAGCTCCACATCGAATTCGTAAAACCAGGACTCGTCTCCAGTGATGACTCTGTTGAGAAAGTCCCCTCGTTCCTCTGCTTCCAACCAATCCTCACAGGACTCAACCCTCTTTGCTTTCTGTTCTGGCGTCAAGAGCTTCGGTACGATTTTCGCACACAATTTCTTCATTTCAAGTTTTTGTCTCAGGATTTCGTCAACGATTGTTTTGGAGATTGACAGCTCGTCAGCAATCATTCTGACTGTGAATCTACGGTCTTTAAGAACACAAGCCCGAATTCGTTCAAAATTTGCATCGGAAGTCGATGTCGACGGGCGTCCTGGGCGAGGGTCATCGTTTACTTCTTCTCGGCCATCCCGGAACCTTTTGTAACCACTTGTTCACGGTTGGTTCCTTCAGAGAATTGTCTCCGTAAACCTGTTTCAAACACTCAAAAATCTCACGGCGTTTCTTGCCTAGCTTTGCAAGAAACTTGATGTTGACGCGCTGTTCCTCAATCAGAGAGAGCTCCATGCCGACGGCAGGTGAAAAAGGGTAACTGTCAACAAGCTGCCGCACACTCCCACCTTCACGCAGAGTGCTCTGACCCGAACTGAGCGTTGATGGGATTGATTACAGCAGAAGTCCCACCTAGCGGTGACTGCAACTTGTAACATAAAGACATTATTCAACTTTTATACGTATTTTCCGGACAAACCTCGTACATATGGCTGTAGTAACGCGTACACAAGGTATAAAAGGGGACTGCATTGGCGGAGTTGTCATTTGTATTCAGGTGCTGCATGTGAAAATATAGGGTGATTCAAAAAGAATACCACAACTTTAGGAATTTAAAACTCTGCAACGACAAAAGGCAGAGCTAAGCACTATCTGTCGGCGAATTAAGGGAGCTATAAAGTTTCATTTAGTTGTACATTTGTTCGCTTGAGGCGCTGTTGACTAGGCGTCAGCGTCAGTTGATGCTAAGATGGCGACCGCTCAACAGAAAGCTTTTTGTGTTATTGAGTACGGCAGAAGTGAATCGACGACAGTTGTTCAGCGTGCATTTCGAACGAAGTATGGTGTTAAACCTCCTGATAGGTGGTGTATTAAACGTTGGTAGAAACAGTTTACAGAGAATGGGTGTTTGTGCAAAGGCGATGGATCGGCCGCCAGGCAGCCCGTGACAGAGCACTTCATCACTGGCGTCCAAGAAGCCCTGATCTTACCCCCTGCGATTTTTTCTTATGGGGGTATGTTAAGGATATGGTGTTTCGGCCACCTCTCCCAGCCACCATTGATGATTTGAAACGAGAAATAACACCAGCTATCCAAACTGTTACGCCTGATATGCTACAGAGAGTGTGGAACGAGTTGGAGTATCGAGTTGATATTGCTCGAGTGTCTGGAGGGGGCGATATTGAACATCTCTGAACTTGTTTTTGAGTGAAAAAAAAACCTTTTTAAATACTCTTTGTAATGATGTATAACAGAAGGTTATATTATGTTTCTTTCATTAAATACACATTTTTAAGGTTGTGGTATTCTTTTTTAATCACCCTGTATTTCCGACCTGATTATTGTCGCACGACGGTAATTAACAGACTGAACTTGGAATGGTAGTGGGAGGTAGACACATGGAACATTCCATTTAAGGAATCCAATACTGAGAGATCCACATTGTCAATAGTGTTTAGAGAGCACCAAACTTCAGACATCACCTCCCACCACGGACAACGCAGTGGCCGACGGCGTCCACTTAACGACCGAGAGCAGCGGCGTTTGCGAAGAGTGTCAGTGGCAACAGACAAGCAAGGCTGCATGAAGTAACGCAGAAATCAATGTGGATCGTACGACGGACGTATCCGTTAGGGCAGTACGGCTTAATTTGGCATTAATGGGCTGTGGCAGCAGAGGACTCTGCTAACAGCACTACATCCCCTGCAGCGCCTCTCCTGAGCTCGTGACCAGTTTGGTTTGACCCTTGACGACTGAAAAACTGTGGCCTGGTCAGATGAGTCACAATTTTAGTTGGCAACAGCTCATAGTATGGGTGTCGTCAGACACCGTCGCCAGAGGTCGCCCCTGTTTCATTAGCTGACAGTGTGCTCACAGTGCGTCCGATCTCCTTCGTCAGTTTTTGGCGGGGTCAAGGTGGTTAGGTTACGTCAGAATGGAATCTACTCTGTGTATGAAATAAGTCAGATTTAGCTTACTAGGGTGGGTGGATACCATGACACCTCTGTGCTCGGAGAGACGAGGGCTGCACTGCGGCTGTTGCTATTACAAAGACGCGGGCTGAATGCAAGTGCTATACATGCCACGAAAAGAACGTGTCGTGCAGGCCTAGTGTTCACCCTGTCTCCAGTTAATGGATTAACCACCCAAGTTTTTCGAATATATAAGATAATGGGAGAAATGTTCTGTTACATACTCTAGGTGATTTGTGGTGACGTTAAAAAGCAAGATTATGAACACTCCATTTCGCTGTGTTCATTTAAAATTGTGCAGACACACGTCAATTAACTTTCAATAACTGTCATTCAGCATATGTGTGGCATAAAAGCAAAAAGTTTAGCATAAGATACTGAGAATACCTAAAGCACCGAAAAATGGAAATGCCTAACGTACACCACATTTGCAGACCATTTCCTATAGCAAACGACCACCCTACTGGCCTAACAACGGCAGTGAGCAGGGGCAGTAGACAGCTGATGACAGTCTTTCACTACCCAAAAATCCCACAAAACTGCGAGTTCAGTCCACAGCTTCTGAACTATATTCCGATTATGATATTTTTATCGTCAGGATTCCACATACTCACTTTTTTTTTGGACCAAACGTATCAGTTTCTCACACCCCATTAATATGGGGTCTGAGAAACTGATATGGGGTGTGTGAGAAGGTCGATCGATTCGATCGAAGAAAACAAACTGATTGAAATTTCACCGATTATCGTCCAAAGTCTGTATTTTCAGGTGATGAGATTGGCTGCAATGAGACCACACAGATAGCAGCGTAATGATTCGGAAAGATCCGCCCAATTCGGCCGATTCTATCGTCGGCATATTCCGCAGACATCGGTCCCACTGTGACTGCAGCCTAAGAGAATGGAAGGACAACAGTACTTGGTTATTATTGACAGGTTTAGCAGCATTCTGAGTCTGGGACGACTGAACCTAAGCACAGGAGAAGGAGTATTGTGGCAACAAATACAGTCCAGATTTTGCAACCTACTGTGAGAAATCAGGCAGCTGTTTACGAAATCCTGCTTCCTGGTGCTATGTATTTCTGACACAGCATTCTGTAAGACCACAGTCTGTGCAGTGGTGGGCTGAATTTTCATATGCTGTAGCACAACGCTGCACCTTTGTGGCCACTATGTGAATGGAAGTGAGGCTCTGTCACAAAATAACTGAGTTGTTGTTGTTGTGGTCCTCAGTCCTGAGACTGGCTTGATACAGCTCTCCATGCTACCCTATCCTGTGCAAGCTTCTTCGTCTCCCAGTACCTACTGCAACCTACATCCTTCTGAATCTGCTTAGTGTATTCTTCTCTTGGTCTCCCCCTACGATTTTTACCCTCCACGCTGCCCTCCAATACTAAATTGGTGATCCCTTGATGCCTCAGAACATGTCCTACCAACCGATCACTTCTTCTGGACAAGTTGTGACACAAACTTCTCTTCTCCCCAATCCTATTCAATACATCCTCATCAGTTATGTGATCTACCCATCTAATCTTCAGCATTCTTCTGTAGCACCACATTTCGAAAGCTTCTATTCTCTTCTTGTCCAAACTATTTACCGTCCATGTTTCACTTCCATACATGGCTACTCTCCATACAAACACTTTCAGAAATGACTTCCTGACACTTAAATCTATACTCAATGTTAACAAATTTCTCTTCTTCAGAAACGCTTTCCTTGCCATTGCCAGTCTACATTTTATATCCTCTCTACTTCGACGATCATCAGTTATTTTGCTCCCCAAATAGCAAAACTCCTTTACTACTTTAAGTGTCTCATTTCCTAATCTAATACCCTCAACATCACCCGACTTAATTCGACTACATTCCATTATCCTCGTTTTGCTTTTGTTGATGTTCATCTTATATCCTCCCTTCAAGACACCATCCATTCCGTTCAACTCCTCTTCCAAGTCCTTTGCTGTCTCTGAAAGAATTACAATGTCATCGGCGAACCTCAAAGTTTTTATTTCTTCTCCATGGATTTTAATACCTACTCCGAATTTTTCTTTTGTTTCCTTTACTGCTTGCTCAATATACAGATTGAATAACATCGGGGAGAGGCTACAACCCTGTCTCACTCCCTTCCCAACCACTGCTTCCCTTTCATGTCCCTCGACTCTTATAACTGCCATCTGGTTTCTGTACAAATTGTAATGTAGATATATTAAATACCCTCCACTCATCCCCTAGCAGCACTTGTTTTTATACTGTGACTGACGCCACCTCCACACCAGCTGAAAGTTCTGTGTGGGGCAAGCAGCTTCACCTTCACGTTGATGGTGTCATCAGTTAGTCACTAGTTCAAAAGACGCTGCTATAGCTTATGGTTCCACTTCTCAGTCGAGTACGTCCAAGGAAGACCTCCTCTGGAATGCCTTCGTCTAGCACTATGGGCATCTCCGAGGGTTCTGGGTTCAGCACTGTGTCAGCCCTGCTTTTGCAACGAATCTGGTATAAGCTTGCTGGCTATCAGCAAAGCTGATTCAGCAGCGACAACCCTTTCCTTCAAGCAGCGCCACTGACTCGTGAACCCACACACTGCCGCAAGTCGAGCACACAGCTGGGAATTATGCTGAGAGAGCAGCTACTAGCTGCATGGCCACTCAAACCTTCGAAACCCTGTCATCAACTTATGTATAGTAGACTTGTAGAATAAAGAATATTATTGATATAGAGATCTCCTGATTCTGCACTCATTGTGATATTCATAGAATGGAACCCATAGATCCAGCATGCCCCACTCTGGGCAGAAGTGGCCATTCTTGCTAGTATTAGTAGTGAGATAAAGTTAGTTCTGGGGCGTTTCGTTAGTGAGAGTTGCCTACATCTAGGACTAGAATACATTCAGGGACAAAACTGATGGATTTATGGCCCCCTTTCCCTCTCCTTAACCTATTGTTATGCTAACTGACTTACAACCCCCTGGGGGGCTAACAAAACGCCCCAGAATGAACTTTATCCCGCAACTATGTCGTTTCTATCCCCAACATCGTTACACAGGGCATTGTCGTTCCATTAACGGGTATGATCATTGCCTGAACTGTGGACTGATGGGTGTCACATTAATCTGAGTTTGTATCTCTAGGTTGTAGATATCAAACAGTCGTTTGGTTATGCTGCCATGGTTGCTTCATAGAATCTTGATAGTTAGCTTGAGCAAAGTGCACATATTCTTTAGTCGTAACCCTCTGTTTACATAGGTGAGAGTTCCAGTAATAAGAGCAAACGTAAAGCTGTTGGAAATCCAAATCTGCCAGCAGCTGCAGTTTGTTTTGTGCATGCAATGTCTACATGCATGGACAATGCTGCAGCATATAACTTAGTTGAAACATAACTATGTCGAAGCCTAACTTTTGGTGTCAGATCTAGGGTTCTGATGCCATATTCTCTGCAGATCGCTTGCATGGAGCTAATCTTAGGCTTCCAATTCAACGTGGCTGGTTCAGTGAGTGGACCATAACGTACGTTCCTATCTGTTTTCTAATTGTAAAGTTGGGCTAGCAGTTCTCTTGAACAAAGCCAATCTCTACAAAGTTTTCAGTTCTTAGTTATTATTGAGCAAAGAGCTCACGTTGTCCAACTACCCTTCTAAAACTGTTGTTGTACTCACTATATGGGAGGGTATCCAAAATTTCCCAGAATTTGAATTTTGTGCACAAATGGTTGCGACTACACTGAGATACTGATAGGTGTCTCTCCATACATCTTTCTTGAATCCAAAGCAGACTGCTTTCATTGTGGCTTCCTGAGCAGTAGCGCGCTCTACGAATTACACGTATGTGCCTGTTTTAACACTTGCCACATCACAAACAGGGGATGGTGACAGCCTTCCTGTGCCGCGCCCTGTGAATAGAGCGTCTAGTACATAAAGCGAGATGGCTCGCCAAGTATGAAGAAAGGCAGCTCGAAACGAATGTCACCCAAATGTAACGGCCGAAATCATTTCCGACTCCTGGCCTACGCAGACGAATAGGAAGAACAAACAGTGACATATTGAGCACCTCTAAAGTAAGTAAAGAATTTGGGTACATGCTCTTTCTGCTGACATGTATTTACACCGACAAAAAAAATCGCAACACCAAAAAATTAATGTAGAGTAATGAAATTTCGGGAATACATTTGTCTAGGTAATACATTCAAGTGATTAACATCGTAAAATCACAAGTTAATGTAGGCGCGATATAAACTATTGCCAATCTGAAATGGTAGTACATTAATAACAAGTGTAAACGCTAGAATGTTAATTAAAATGTAAATGACGTGTGACTAGGGCCTGCCGTTGGGTAGACCGTTCGCCGGGTGCAAGTCTTTCGATTTGACGCCACTTTGGCGACTTGAGCGTCGATGGGGACGAAATGATGATGAGTAGGACAACACAACACCCAGTCCCTGAGCGGAGAAAATCTTCGACCCAGCCGGGAATCGAACCCAGGCCCTTAGGATTGACATTCTGTCGCGCTGACCACACAGCTACCGGGGGCGGACAGATGGTTAATTCAAGCTTACAAACGTGCAAGTTTTGTATTATACCGGTGCTAACTTCAGTTTTTGGGATGGAAAGCCATGCCTGTTACATGTGGTCGGTGGATCAAGGACGCCAGGGTTGTCGTCCAACGAGGTCCCATATGTGCTCGACTGGAGATAGATTTGGTGAACGAGCAGGACAAAGCAACATGTCGACACTGTAAAGCATGTTGAGGGATGGCGTTAACCTGTTGGAAACCATCCCCTTGAATGTTGTTCATGAATGTCAGCACAACAGGTCGAATCACCGGAATGACGTACAAATTTACAGTCAGGGTTTGTGGGACAACCGCGAGAGCGTTCCTGTGGTCACACGAAGTCGCACACCAGACCGTGAGTCTAAGGGTCGGTCCAGTGTTTCTGGCACGCAGACAGGTTGACTGCAGACCCTAAACTGGCCTCCCTCTAACAAACACACGGCCGGCACTGGCACGGAGGCAGAACCAGCTTTCATCAGAAAACACAACAGACCTCCAATCTGCTCTCCAAGGAGCTCTCGCTTGAGACCACTGAAGTGGCAAACGGCGGTTGTTTGGGCTCAGTGGGATGCACGCTGCAGGGCGTCCGGCCCGGAGCTGCCCTAGAGGCAACCAGTTCGTAGCAGTTCGTTGTGTCACAGTGGCGCCAGCTGCTGCTGCAGATGCAGTACGAGGTGCGGCTAGAAAAAAACCGGACTGATGCTGGAAAAACCTTTTATTTACAATTATTTACAATTTCATGTTATCTCCTTCAATGTACTCTCCTCCTCGGTCTCTACACCGCTCCATACGAATTTTCCAGTGTTCATAGCAATGCTGCAGATCATTTTCGGTAAGTCCATACATTACTTCCGTCGTTTTTTCTTTTACTGCTTCAACAGTCTCAAATCTAGTTCCTTTCAAAGCTGACTTGACTTTAGGGAAAAGAAAAAAGTCACAGGGGGCCAAATCAGGTGAGTAGGGTGGATGATCTAAGATGCCAAAAACGTCTTCACTGACAACGCACTCTGACCTGGGGCATTGTCTCGGTGAAGGATCCGTGACTTTTTTCTCCACAAATCGTTCCGTTTTCTCCGTACTCGCTCACATAGGGTAGCCAGGACGCTAATGTAGTAATGCTGATTCACTGTTTGTCCCTCTGGTACCCAATCAATGTGCACAATCCCTTTGATGTCAAAAAAAACAATCATCATTGCCTTGAATTTCGATTTTGACATTCGTGCTTTTTTTTGTCGTGGAGAACCAGTAGTTTTCCAATGCATCGATTGGCGTTTAGTTTCAGGATCGTAAGTAAAAAACCACGATTCATCGCAAGTAATAACATTTTGTAAGAAGGTGGGATCACTTTCAATGTTTTCCAGGATGTCAGAACAAATCATTCTTCGGCGTTCCTTCTGTTCAATTGTGAGACACGTTGGAACCATTTTTGAACACACTTTGTTCATGTTGAAACTTTCATGAAGAATCTGCCTAACACTTTCCTTGTCAACTCCTGTTAACTCAGACACTGCTCTGATTGTTAAACGGCGATCTTGTCGAACAAGTTTACCGATTTTTTCAATGTTTGCATCAGTTTTTGCTGACAATGGTCTGCCAGTGCGAGTGTCATCACTGGTGTCTTCGCGGCCATCTTTAAATCGTTTAAACCACTCAAACACTCGTGTTCGCGATAAACAATCATCGCCGTACACTTGTTGTAACATTACAAACGTTTCGCTTGCAGATTTTCCTAGTTTGAAACAAAATTTGATGTTGACACGCTGTTCTTTCTGTACACTCAACATTTTCCGACGCACAGACAAAACGTCAACTACTTAAAACAGACGCCACGGGCAGACTGAGTGCAGGAGGCAGATGAAACTCGAACAGTAGGCGGAGCGAGAGTCACGTGACAGGCCACGCGACTTTCAGCCTTATTGCATTCGTTTTATTGTTTCACCAGTACTAGTCCGGTTTTTTTCTAGCCACACCTCCTATGATGCACGATGGCCTTCCCCCTGTGTGGTGCCACGCGACCTTCCAGAAGCCGGTCTTCTGGTGACCACACATTGTCGTGACCACCACTGCCAGGAATCGTGTACAGCGGTCACATTCCTACCGAGTCTTTCTGCAGTATCGCAAAAGGAACATCCGGCTTCTCGCAGCCCAATTACACTATCTCGTTCACACTCAGTGACGTATTGACAATGGTGTCTTTGCCGCCTTAAAGGCATTCTTGACTAACATTAACTCGCCACGTGCTATATCAAGGGTTGCTAAAGCTCGCGACCGTTACAGCGTGTATTTAAATCAAACCTGATTTGCGTAACCATAGCGCCGCTACTAACGCCACTATTATGCGACATGTGAACAGAAATCACCTTTCAGATGTAGAAACATGTCTACCAACTTTCTTTTGTGTCACACAACTTCTTCTTGGTGTTGAGCTTTTCTTTTACCGTCAGTGTATTTTCTTATGTTTCGCAGTTTTCACGCTCTCGTCTTCAAAAATCCGGGAGGTATTTATAAATAACCCAGTGTAACGAGGTCGCTTTGGGCTTCAGCGCACAGTTTCGTGTAATACTGTCTCACGTGTCTGCTTAAGTGAACTGGTCATAATAATAGTTGTCAAGTTCATCCTCGAATGTTTGTAATGTTTTCTTTTAATTCTCCACATTTCTCTGATTATGTGACACACAGAGGTACACTCCAGAGCAATGTTCACCACATTACAAGATCGTAGATAGTAACACCTAACGGATTATTGCACCGAAGTAGCGATGTAATTTTAACAAGCTTTATTATAATACTGCTTCATATTAAAAATGGTTCAAATGGCTCTGAGCACTATGGGACTTAACTTCTGAGTTCATCAGTCCCCTAGAACTTAGAAATACGTAAACCTAACTAACCTAAGGACATCACACACATCCATGCCCGAGGCAGCATTCGAACCTGCGACCGTAGCGGTCGCGCGGTTCCAGACTGTAGCGCCTACAACCGCTCGGTCACTCCGGCCGGTGTTTCATGTTAATTAGACGATGCTGGTTCATAGATCATGCAGACAAGTTAAATAATATTCCAAAACAATTTTCTTCCAAACGCTTTATCTTTCGCGAAACAGGTAGAACGTTCTTTTAAAAATAAAACTGCAGCTTTGTGTACTGCCCAAGAGTTGTACCTCAGTGCAAATGTTGGGCAAGTGTCCTCTGCGGCTGTCTCAGGTCTACCAACCTTCAATAGTGACATTTTAAGCTGCCAAATGATTTTCTATCGTATATGTTTCACTGTTACGTGAAATACACTATGATCAGAGAAATTTAGTGGCTAAATTTTACAGTCTGGAAAGTTCTTGCCAAAGGCTTTATTCACGAAAATTCTGTCGAGACGGCTGTTGAAAGAGGATGCTGCACAGATGTACACGACTTGGCAGTTACATAATTATTATCAACTATTAATTAAGTCCACGATGTTTTTTATCATTTTCAGTTGCTGACAAAAATTAAAATTTGAGATCTCATCTTCTGTATGCAATTAAAGACTCCATGTATTACAAGTCCACATTAAACTGTAAGTCTTATTATATTTGTATGCAAGTTAGTAAAGAAAAAAACATCGCCTTTTAAACAGGGCCTTCCATTGATTCTTGTATATGCGTATCAGACTAGCAAGAGCAGATCTTGAAGTTGTGTTACTCATTAAATGAAACAACAAGTTTACTGTTACCAGTCACCGTTTTATTTATTTCCACGACGCGTTTCAAAGGTTTAAACCTCCATCATCAGGTGGATTTACATTAGTTAGTAAGACATTTGTGTGTGTTTTGTGTTACGATGTTTTGGACGGACACAACAGCGAAAGGAACCTGTGACCACTGGAGACAGTGCCTCAAGTTCCTCCAAAAAAATCGCAACACAACACACACACAAATGTCATACTACTAATGTAAATCCACCTGATGATGGAGGTTTAAACCTTTGAAACGCGTCGTGGAAATAAATAAAACGGTGACTGGTAACAGTAAACTTGTTGTTTCATTTAATGTCAATAACAGTCACGGTAAAACCTAACCTACAACGATTGCATTTAAAGTTGTATTACTCAACCGGCTCGTGATACGGCTTTATCAGAATTAAGAACTCTTTCTTTAAAGAGGATGGCATTTACACCTCGCAACATATGTTTATCGTCCTGCGGAATAAACTACATTACAAATTCACATACCTGTTACTTCTGATAACATGGCAACAACCACGTCTGTGCCACTGGTTAGTTCTCTTACACTATATAGTTTAGACTCTGATGGTATCCCATTAATAGTTACAGTACTCATTTCGTATTTCTGCGGCAATTGGATGTGTTATTTCTGTGCTTTTAATGCCTCTAGCTTCCTTCACCTGACGGAAGCGAACATCGAGGAAAGAAATGTGCCATCTTTTTTCCTTTTTTTTCTTTCAGCATCAAATGTATATTTCGCTGTGCTAATTGTTTTTTCCATGTCCTAAACTTGTGTTTTGATCCTGTATGTCTGGTCTGAGTGTTGCCTTTTCTCGTGGGTGGAGGACGTCTCGTAGTCTGCGAGGGCAGTTTTGCCACTTTGAGGTGGCTAGGCGGACAGAGACAGGTGGTTTTGTGTGAGAGATTAGAGAAGGTTTGTCTTCGGGTGACAGTGGTCTTTGTCTTAGCATTCTCCTCCTCTCTGGCTTCCAGATCGGGCGAGTACTCAACACTCAGATCGTCACACTCTTGCCGGCCGAAGTAGCCGCGCGGTTCTGGCGCTGCAGTCTGGAACCGCGAGACCGCTACGGTCGCAGTTTCGAATCCTGCCTCGGGCATGGATGTGTGTGATGTCCTTAGGTTAGTTAGGTTTAACTAGTTCTCAGTTCTAGGGGACTAATGACCTCAGCAGTTGAGTCCCATAGTGCTCAGAGCCATTTGAACCATCGTCACACTCTTGTTCGATCTCTTGGTAACTCAGGTTGTGTCTCTCGTATACACTCCGAGATGTGGGTAAAGTATTGGAGTGGTCTTGATATACTCCAAATTGTTTTATAGGAAGGTATCTAACTTAGAACGAAAGGAGAAAATTTACGTTATTCGTTTAGCGTATAAATTCATATGTCCACGAGCGTTTCTGATTTCTATATGAGTGGTGTCCGCCTCCGTAGCGTAGCGGTAGCGTTACCGCCTACCACACAGGGGTCCCGCGTTCGATTCCCGGCAGCGGACTGGGTGTTGTGTGTCCTTCTTCATCATTGACTCGCAAGTCGCCGATGCGGCGTCACCTAAAAAGGACTTGCGATACGGCGGCCGAACTCCCCAGAATGGGGCCTCCCGGCCAACGGTGCCATACGACCATTTCATTTTTCACATGAGTGGTACTTTGTCGAGAGATCATTTGGCTTCCACGTAGGGTGCTAAGACAAAGGAACCACTCTTAGATACACTATCAAGCTGTCTTATCTTCAGTTCTTTCCATAAATAAAAGGATTTTATTTGCACTTTACGCAGTTTTGGAATTCTGAATTTTCCCGCTTTCGACAGACTTTGTAATTGAGTTTTTGCTTTAGCCATGTTATTGTGTGATACTGTGATGGAATCGACGTCTTTTCCTTTCGTAGTCTTTCATAGGTGGAAGGAAGGAAGGAAGGAAGATTCGGTTTAACGTCCCGTCGTCATCGAGGTCATTAGAGACGGACCACAAGCTCGGATTGTGTCAAGGACGGGGAAGGAAATCGGCCGTGCCATTTCGGAGGAAGCATCCCGGCATTTGTCCGGAGCGATTTAGGGAAATCACGGGAATCCTAAATCTGGATGGTCGGACACGCGTTTCAATTGTCATGGCCGGCCACGGTGGCCGAGCGGTTCTAGGCGCTACAGTCTGGAACCGCGCGACTGCTACGGTCGCAGGTTCTAATCCTGCCTCGGGCATGGATGTGTGTGATGTCCTTAGGTTAGTTAGGTTTAAGTAGTTCTCAGTTCTAGGGGACTGATGACCTCAGATGTTAAGTCCCATAGTGGTCAGAGCCATTTGAACCAATCGTCGTCCTAACCACTGCGCCGCCTCGCCCGGTGTAGTCTTTTCTAAGTGTTCGCACATTCAGTGCTTGTCTAGAATGGAGCAGGATTTTCTCGTAAGGATGTGGTTTTTGTGGCTAAAACGTCGAGTTTCCAACGTTGTATGTTTGTCAGTGTTCTACCACATTTTCACTAGATTATATTGAGGTAGATATTCGTATTCACGACATAAATGTGTTACATTTCCTTCATAAAATATAGCTATTCGTATAGTCTGATTTTCTAATTTCCAATGGAAGGGTTTTCATGATTTTCTGATGGGATGGTTTCAGTCCACGCAGGTGTTCGTCAGATTATGCTGGGGCATGTTGTGCCTTTTAGTAATCGATTGTTCTCAGTCTTTGCTGCAGATCGAGTGCCTTGATGTGTACTGAGATTTTTTTGTTTTCATTTTTCTCAATTTAACGAATTTTCGCAGTTTTCCTACCAGTTCATTGTGGTGACTTGCTTTTCTGCCCAGTCTCCAATAGTTTCAGTAGACGTGGCGGCTCGGTGGCTTCTCTCTACCTAAAGCGGCTTTTGTGTGAATGGTCGAGTTGTGCTCGTTGTGAACCCACGTGTCTCCTTCCCGCCCTCACATTACGATGCAATGAACCCAGTTTTTTAAATAAATGGTAGTACATTCACCGTAGCTGTATGCTTCTGGTTAATCTTAATATGAGTACACATTATTGTCTTATAGAGAATAATGATTACTGAGTGTCGAATTTTGTTTCTGTTGCGACTGAAAACAAATTTCATTTGTGAAGTCTCAAAAAGCTCTAGGTCTCGTATTTTTCAAATCACAATCCATTATGTTCCATTCAGAGAGCTTTTAATGTATACAGTACACGGTCTAAATTTAAATACAGGGTGAACATTAGCAACGCCGACAAACTGCAAGAACGGATCCATGCCTGGAAACTGAGGAAAGAAAGGTCCTATGAACACGTGTCCGGAAGCACATCGTTGCCACGGTAGATCGCACTGACGAAACAAAGCTCTTCTGCCTGTGTACCGTGTGTTCCTTGTGTGTTTGAGGCTGTGCGATTGATGCATCGTACTGTAAGCAGCAGAATGGTTCGGTATTCATGTCGGGAACAAGCCGAGACGGTGTCTGCGTACGGCCTAGCAGGTGGAAACGGTCTAGAGGTAGCACGCATATGCCAAAACAAGTACCTTCGCAGACACCAACCACATCACACAACATCTCAAGCCCTTTACGGCTGTTTGTGTAATCCTGGGTGCTTCCAGACAGACGAACGTCCAGGGAGGGGGCTGATTGTGCGTACTGCAGATCTGGAGGACGGGGATCTACAGGATATTGAGACGAGCCCTAATACAAGCTCCAGGGAAGCGACCCGCCAGCGTTTTGTAAGCCGAAGTACGGTTCTGTGTATCCTGCATGACAACCGCCACCGTCCCTGCCACCTGTAACCCCGTGGAGGCCACTCTGAACACCTGCTGTGACGCTTCCCTGTACCGTGTTCCGCGACGATTTGTTGTCGTTGCACGCACACCGCCCATTTTGGGACACATGTTCGTAGCACCATTTTTCCTCCGTTTCCAATCAAGAATCCGTCCCTGCAGTTTGCCGATATTATTAAAATTGACCCTGTACAAAACGTTAGGTTACCATTGCCTACATTACTCGTAAATTTGAATGTCGATAAAGCTTGATTTGTGGTCAAAGATAGTGAATTCTCCCCCCCCCCCCCCCCCCCCAGCAGTCACAGATATGTTACGGAACTCACAGATGAGGTACAGTTAAATGGGAACAGACGGATGCTACATTTCACTACAAATTAAATTCTTCAACTAGCAGCAAATTGCCATTTTTCAGTTGGTGTACAATGTCCAGGATGTTCGAATGGTAGTGTGATCGTTTGTGAAACAGTTAGACAGGAAACATACGATGCACAAACAATAAAGTTTTTCTTCCAGGTTCAAAAGTTTTCCCTCTTCATTGTTCAGCATTGCTTATTGACATTGTGTTGCTTTAAGTGTTCGTAATTGTTTTACATACGTGAGGATGGTTTTGGAGGTTCTTTCATGTGGTTCTGTATTCTTTCATGTGAGAAAAATGTGTGTTCTTTTCGATGGTTTTTATAAGTATGTGAAGGCCTAGTGTAGCGGTGCTGAGACCGAGTGGAACTTTTGTACAGCGCATGTTATGTTAGCGTGTTAGGAAGTGCGAATTTATACGAATTTTCTTTTCTTTTTGCATTGTGGGTATATGGAACATTTTTTGTTTGGATATCTAAATTGCACGCGAAATGGCGACGCGGAATAGATATAAAAGCACTTCGCGACCCGTAAAGTATAAAAGCGAGGAATCTTCCATGGCAAGTGAACGCGTGCTGTGCGTCAGAGAACGTCCCGTTGGCGGACCGTATACGACCTCTTTGTCTCACGAACAAACTGCTGTTACCGGAGGTGACGAGGCGGAGGCGCTAACCGCGTGTCAAACGGTAGTGTGTGCTGGCACACGCGAGCAATAGTAGTAGTAGTAACGATGGTCTAGGCGACATTGCTAGATCCTCAATCGCGACTTAGGGTTCGACGAAAATGCAGTAGCGTGAAAATTACCCGAAAAACGGTTTAGTGATGACTAAAGAATCACTCATGGCGTGTTTAGAGAATTTCATGAGCGTAATAACGAAGCAAAACGAAAATTTAACTGCGGAGATGAAAACAATTAAGCGATCGGCTAACGAACCAACAGGATGATGCGAGAAAAGAAAAGAAGGAATTTCGCGTGTATAGCGACGATAGACTAGCAAAGCAACACAGTATGATACGAGAAAACAGAATAAAGTCTTAGGGATGGAAACACCGCTGTGTTCTCAACGTCACCACGGGCAATTCTACTCCACGCCAGGGATTCCTGCTACCACCAAGGAATGTAGATTCGATGAATGTTCATATTCAAAATGGTTCAAATGTTTCTGAGCAATATGGGACTTAACATCGGAGGTCGTCAGTCACCTAGACTTAGAACTACTTAAACCTAACTAGCCTAAGGACATCAAACCCATCCATGCCCGAGGCAGGTTTCGAACCTGCGACCGTAGCGGTCGCGCCGTTCCAGACTGAAGCGCCTAGAACCGCTCGGCCACTGCGGCCGGCGATGAATGTTCCAATGACATTTAGATCACTTGGAGAATGTGGTGGGGAAGTCGAACCAGAGACTGCAGAAACTTAGAAGGCGTAACAGGTCTACTAAAAGCACTCACGCCACTGGCTGCACTATCCCTGTCCGTCCTATGCTAGATTACTGCTGTGCGGTATGGGATCCTTACCAGATAGGATTGGTGGAGGACATCGAAAAAAGTCAAAGATGGACAATCCGTTTTGTACGAGGGCTATCCACAAAGTACATTACCTTTTGGAATTAAAAATAAATGAAGTATTGGAATTTTTTTTTTATTATATACAGATGAAAGCCACACTTAAATACTGCTTTTCTACATAGTTGCCATTTAAATTAAGGCACTCATCGTAGCGATGGACGAGCTTGGAAATTCCTTCGTCGTAAAATTCGGCCGCCTTCGCCTTCAACCACGTGGTTACCTCTTCTTGAAGCTGTGCGTCGTCATCGGAACGCTGCATAGCCGACCACTTCTTCATTGCTGGGAATAAGTGGAAGTCGCTCGGTGCCAGGTCGGGACTGTACGGCGGATGAGGAAACAACTCCCACTTAAAAGATTCGAGAACTTCACGAGTGGCATTTGCCGTGTGGGCCCGGGCGTTGTCGTGAATCGGCAAGATCTTTGAGCCCAACTTTCCCCTGCGCTTGTTTTGTATTGCTCTTCTGAGGTTGTGCAAAGTCTGGCAATACCTTTGAGAGTTTATTGTAGTGCCTCTTTCCAGGAAAACCACAAAAATCACACCTTTTCTGTCCCAAAAGACAGCCGTCACGTGGTTGAAGGCGCAGGCGGGCGAATTTTACGACGAAGGAATTTCCAAGCTCGTCCATCGCTACGATAAGTGCCTTAATTTAAATGGCAACTATGTAGAAAAGTAGTATTTAAGTGTGGCTTTCATCTGTATATAATAAAAAAAATTTCCAATACTTTATTTATTTTTAATTCCAAAACGTAATGTACTTCGTGGATAGCCCTCGTACTATCGAGAAATACGAGGACGAACGACTGTCACGGTTATAAGACAGTTGGGGTGGCAATCATCAAAACAAAGGCGCTTCTCTTTGCGGCGAGATCTTCTCACGAAATTTAAATCTCCAACTTCGTTCTCCGAATGCAACATTATTTTGTGGCGCTTACCTGCATTGAGAGAATGATCGTCGTAATAAAATGAGAGGATTAAGAGCTCGCACGGAGAGATTTAGATATTCTTTCTCCCGTCGTGCTGTTCTAAAGTGGAATGGTACACAAATAGTGCGAAAGTGTTTCGACAAACCCTCTACCTGGCAGTTAAGTGTGAATTGCAGAATGGTCCTATAAATGTAGAAGGAGGAAGTTGCAGGTAGACAAGAAAGCGGTCACAGTACGGCACTTTTGAATGTTGGGCTCCATAAGGTTCCCTTTCTGTGCAGCGACCGTGGAATATAAAATTATAACGAATGTAGCAACCAGTCGCGGAAATATAATTTATTTATCTTGTTGCAAATCGATTTCGACTGATATCAGTCATCATCTGCCAAGGACACTACTACTACTTATGGCATGTATCGGTTAGGAAAATACACCGATGATGACTGACATCAGTCGAAATCGATTTGCAACAAGATAAATAAATTATGTTTCCCCGACTGGTTGCTACATTCTTTATAATTTTATATTCCACGGTCGCTGCACAGAATGGGAACCTTTTAGTACGGTGCTTGTTGCAGTGGCGGAAAGTGACGAAGTTAGATCTTTATTGAGTTTCAAGGAAGGGCAACGCAAAATTAATCGACGACATCGTACGTTGACACCTGAGTTCCACGAGCGCGTGACGGAGGCAAAAGTTCGTTATCCGTTCAGTGAACACAAGGGAGAAGATTAATCTTAATGTTTCAGGTGCACTGTTAAGTACTGTTCGCAAAATACAGCATCACTTAACTCTACATTTTCAGTGGATCTCCACAGCACTGCAAGCTGTTGATGCCAATGCAATGGTATTGAAACCAAATGTCAAGGCTGTTGTCTTGGCTGAGTCTTGTTCACTCTAATGACAGCTTCGGTCCACTTGTTCGTATTACCGTAACTTTAATTGAAATTGAAAAGAAAAGCGTAAATATTAGCTAATTTGAACACGTCAGGTCCACATGTGGCTGTATGGCACTTGCAATTCCATTTAATAAATTTAAGTTAGAAAATTATTCGCCCTTAGAGGTTTCAACATGATTCCGTCTACTCAGCAGTTACAGTCTGGAACATCCATCGTTTCCTAAATCATAAGGGTTGTGAGCCTTTACATTCCTTACACACAAAAACTTTCTAGAGTGAATTCTGCACTTGTACGTAACTAATGAGGAGGTATTGAATAGGATTGGGGAGAAGAGATGTTTGTGGCACAACTTGACAAGAAGAAGGGATCGGTTGGTAGGACATGTCCTGAGGCATCAAGGGATCACAAATTTAGCATTGGAGGGCAGCGTGGAGGGTAAAAATCGTAGAGGGAGACCAAGAGATGAATACACTACGCAGATTCAGAAGGATGTAGGTTGCAGTAGGTACTGGGAGATGAAGGACCTTGCACAGGATAGATTAGCATGGAGAGCTGCATCAAACCAGTCTCAGGACTGAAGACCACAACAACAACAACGTAATTTTTCTAATTATTTATTGGCTCTTTATTATTATTTGTTGGCTTTTTACGTTATACTGGTAACGACTATGGTTTAAACAACAAGTAGCAACCAGAAGTTCTAGGAATGCAGCCGCATCTAGTACTACTGCTATTGCAGTATACACGTCGCCAAGTGGGGCTTAACGCGCCAGGCTCCATCGGCATATGCAGCGAGTGGACACGCCGAATCGGGCCATCTTCTTTCTCAAGTATAAAAAAAAATTCTCAGATACCTTAGCGCGAAGTTTCAACGCCACTATTAATAAGCCTTAAAACGTTTCTGACGGGAAATCACGAACCTACTCGCAAAACTGAAGCGATACTCCGTAGGCACGTAATTTGAGTGGAAGTCTCTTGTAAGGAATGGTGTCACAGTCCTTCTGGTAACCTGGAAATATGGAATCAATTTGAGATCCTCTGTCTATAGCGCTCATAAAGATAAGAGAATAAAGAGCTAATTGTACGCACAAGATCGATACTTTCTCTAACCGTGTTGAATATGTATCAATAGACCTTTTTCTGCGAGGTAATTCATAATGTTCGAACACAGCAGATCTTCCAAAATCCTATAGCAAGTCACGTCAGTGATATGGGTCCTTAAGCCGCGCGGGATTAGCCGAGCGGTCTAAGGTGCTGCAGTCATGGACTGTGCGGCTGGTCCCGTCGGAGGTTCGAGTCCTCCCTCGGGCATGGATGTGTGTGTGTTTGTCCTTAGGTTAATTTAGGTTGTGTATAAGCTTAGGGACTGATGACCTTAGAAGTTAAGTCCCATAAGATTTCACACACATTTGAACATTTGATATGGGTCCTTAATCCATCGGATCACTCTTACTTCGTTTCTTGAGTATTTGTCTGACCCGTGCAAATCTCCAGTCTTTTCGTACGGATCTTTCGTCGAGGGAGCGGTTTTGTATGGTTGCTAAAAAGGTTATTCTATCAGCATACTCTGAAAGAAACCTAAGTGGTATGCTGTTTGCACCGAAAGACTTGCCCTTTTCAAGTTCTTCGCTACACAGCGGATATCTACTTCTAAGTCACTCATGTTGACAGTCGTTTTTTAATAGTACTCTGGAACATTTACTTCGGCTTTTTTGGTGAGGAACTTTGGGGAAACTGTGTTCCATAGCTCCGCTTTAGTGGCGTCGTCGTCGCTGATACTACCATCGATGTTCCACAGTGAAGGTACTGTCTGGCCTTGCCACTGGCGCACTTGACGCACGACCAGCATATCTTTGGCTTTTCTGTCGTATTTCGATATAGAGTTTAGTCGTGGACGCTGTTGAATGCATCTTTCATCGAAGTCTGCAGTAAGTTTCGAGCTTCAGTGAAACATTGCCAGTCTTGAAGATCTTGTGTTCTTTTAAATTTTGCATGCTTTTATCCTTGCTTATGCAATAGTGTTCTGACCTGTTTCGTGTACCATGGGTGAGCAGCGCCATTTTTTCTTAATTTATTCAGTACAAATCTCGATTGCCTCAGATACTATGTCTTTTAATTAAAGCCGCATGTGCTCTATACTTACATAGTTGGTCTGGAATGAGTGGGGATTCTCTGTTACGAAAGCATAAAGCGAATTTTTATCTGCTTCTTTTGCGTTTATTTTTGGTGGATTTAAAGATTCGGCAGTCGGTCTCGCTACAACGATGTATCCGTCATGATGCTCCATATTATCTCAGGATTATTTGTTGCTAAGAGGTGAAGTATGATTTCTCAGCCATTTAACTTCGAGTGGGTTCTTGAACTGTTTGTTTCAGAATGTTCGTTGATGTAAAAGTGAAGAGTATAAACTATTAACAAAATTACGTCTCCCAAAGGGCAGGAAAGACATCTGCCTCTAATTCCCCCCTTTACCCTAGAAAATAGATATTGTCTTTACAAACTGAACTTGCATCCTGCCACCACATAAACAGATAAACAGAATGTTTCAAAGTATTTGCATAAGACGTCTAGGAGTGGTAGATCACGTCATGGGAAACAGCTTTCGTTAGGGACAAAATGTTCGATGACACTTCACGACGACACTAGGTGTCCTTTTTCTAGTCACTGGAGCGCAGGCACTCCGCTGTGCGCATGTGCAGTGTGTGTTGCCTATAATCCATTCGTTCACTCTACGTGAAAGGGCCTGGCTTCGCTTCTAAAACATCCTTCTCTGCTTTGCTTGGTGAAAAGCACTATACTGAGGTAGGTAGTGTGCAGCATACCTGGTTATTAGACTTTGATAGTTAAGTGAAATCTCATCAGGGGTCGCCGGGAATCGTCAGCGAACATTTTATCTCTAACAAAAGTTGTTCTCCATAACGTGATCCATCACCCACAGACGTTTGCTCCAAATACTTTGGAATAACATGTATGAATTCGGTATCACTTTGAAGACAAGAACAAGGATCGGATACAGAACAGCAGGAAGCGCAGTTACAGCTATTTGTAATCAAATTTCAGAAGTATTTCGTCGTTCTCCCTTATTCTCTTGTAATCTTAAAATGCCAGATGACCCTGTGTTCTGAAAGTGGCCGGTAGAGTTGCACTTCCAATTCATAGAGTTTTTCTCTTATTACCAGACAACGTCCAAAAAATTCCAATAAATGTGACTATTTAAAATATTCTCTTATTCGCAATATCTGAGAGCAAAATAATGTCTACAAATATTATTCCAACTAAAGTCTCTAAATAAAATATATGTTCTAGATACCTGTTATAAAGTGACAGTTTTAGATTCTTACTTGATTTATCAATGCAGTTTTTCAACGGTTTTGAGTTTTATTTTGTAAAAAAGTTGTGCTTAGGTTTCTTCGCCCCATCCCCTTCCACGAAACTAATATAGCTTGCCCTGCTCCCTCTTTATGAATCCCCCTAATGCAGATTCGTGATACACTGTCGTGTGGCCTCATGCATGTTAACATTCACCAAAAACCTCGATCTGGTTTCTTGAGTCATTCACTTAGCATTTTGCAAAATATATAATACGCAGTACTTCGACTTGTGTGTGACATAGTCCTATTCAGATTTTCGCACAGAACATGAAGAAACAGTAAAGTTCTTACAGTAGATCTTGTCTGGTCTTAGCTTTGGACCAAACTCACTTTCCTTTCGGAAGATTTTAAACTTCTGTAGTAAACTTCAAAATTTACATGGGAACTATTTTGCAAGTACACGGGAAAAAGGATGGTGGCTGGTAAACATTTATCATATAGTACGTAAAGAATAAGAAATTCCCGAGTAATACTTGTTTTTAAACAATGTAGAAGCATGTATTATTCAAGTGTTGTTGACAGGTATGAGAAACAGAAATAAATATCTGAATAGCATGAGAGACGTTTACATATTAATAAAGTATAATTAGTACACTGCCACCACGAACAGAAGATGAAGTTTTGGGACGTAATCACATTTTCACTTACTATTGTATAGTTTATATCGTTGTTTACAAGGTGAAAGAACAGCAAAGAGTTACTAGGGAGCAAAGTTTTTGTTCATTTGCACTTGTTGTCGTCTTTACTACACCATATTCATTACTCAGATGTAACCTTTATCAAAGTGAACGCTACACAGCAATTGCAAAAGCAGATCTACTAGATCTCCGACTACTTGTTAGCTGAAGACTGAAGAAGTGTTCGTGTTTGACATTCAGAGCAGATTAGAGCCTTCTGTTCCATTTTTATTGAGTATGCTGTAATATTGTAGACTGAAAATTTATATGGATTTTTTTGGCTGCAGTTTAGATAGCGTGATTGCCATACAAGGGCTGTTTAACATTATTATAGTTTAATCACTGCTGCCCAATGCAGATCTGCTTGTGAGTTCACAGCATGCAGTATTATTTAGTTATATTTATTACAGTGTTAGCTGGTATGCACTGTAGGAAGGTGACTGGGTTAAGCAGTCTGTTGTTAGAGGTTAAATAAATGTGCAGGGTGGCATGTTGTAATAAAAATGATGGGGCAAATAAATTGTAGCTTGTGTCACTAGAAGACTGTCCAGAGTCCAATGGAGCATTCGGTGATGAAGAATTTTGATCAAAAGTCACAGCAGAGTTTAGTGCGACTCCTGGCTGGCGGGCTGCTATGGAACCAGCAGTGTGGGAACTTTCAGTGGCTGTCCCCAGTCCGTGGCGGCGGCGGCGGCGGCGTCGGGTCGGACTTAGGCGGGAGCGCCAGTCGTGGCGGCGCCCTCTACGAGGCCCGTGAAGGCCGACCCGACTTTGTTGGCCAACTCGGTCGCGTTGCCCTGTATGGCGTGCCACGAGTCGGCCGTGAAGAACTCCTGCGCCTTCTTGGAGACTTCGCTGGCGACCCGCTCGATGCCCTCCAGGATGTTGGCCGCCGCCTCCGTCGTCGCGTCGGCGTCCCGGCGATCTCGCGGCAGGGACACCACCACCTGCACACCAGAGCCACGTGTGTGAAGGCCGTTGCGCTTAAGTAAGTGACGTAAAAATCTGACTAAGTTAAAACTGTGGGTCTGGCCGCAATTCGAACCCACATCACTGCATTTCACTTGCATCCACAATCTACCTTACAGTGTGTGGCAGAGGGTACTTCCACTACTGTACTGGTATCATTTTCTTCCTTTGTGTTCCCTTGACGAAAGGTGTGTGGAAGGCTCTTAATTTCCCCGATTTTGTCGTTGTCATCTTTTTGCCAGACTAGTTCCAAGAAACAAGTCAGTGCAAAGAGGCCATTGTATCACCTTCTGCCATTTAGCACTATTTGGATGCAGTAAGGAGGGGAGTGAATTCAGCACACTGCCCTCCTGGCTGTAGACTGCTTCCCAGGCCTTGGAGCTGCTACTTCTCACCGCAGGTATTGTGTTGTATTGTCGCGAAATAAGGGAGAGAATGCCACTGATACAACACACGAGGTGCTGTAGCAGTCATTAAAACAAAGACATTTTCCGCTGTGGGGAGATCCTTTCACAACATTTGAATCATCAGCTTCCTCCTCCAAATGCGAAAATGTTTTGTTAACTCCCACCTACACAGGGAGAAATGACCATCGACGTAAAATAAGAGAAATCAGAACTCAGAAGGGACCATTTAAATGTTCACATTTCGCATGTGCTATGCGAGAGTGGAACAGTCGTGAAATAGTCTGAAATTGCTTCTGTGAATACCAAGCATTTGGATGTGAATTTCTGAGCAGCGATGTAAGTGTAAATGTAGATGTAAATGTAGAAGTAGCTCATCAGTTGGCTTCTCAAGGTTGTGTGAAAGCCATTCCTGTGCACACCATTGCAGTTGCAATGCCACTACCATTTCACAGGCAAACGTTTCGGAATACGTGGTCGAGTATTGCGCAAGCTGCTGGTAGCTGGTGAGTGCAGTGTGTTGTTATTTTGGTTACAGCAACAGAGGTGTTGAACCATTGTAAGACATGGCAGGCTGACTCAGTGAAACCTGCCAGTGTAACTGTAATGCACAATGCAGACAAGGGGATTTCTCCATCAATGGGCTCCAGTATTAGTATTGAGAATGTGATTGGAAGTGTCACAATAGCATAACAGACTGGCTGATGTTCAGTATATCATGTTGGCAGCAACCTCATTCATAGCCCAGCAGTGCTACGAGGATGTTGGCCTAGCGGCAGCAGTCTCGAGTACAGGTCTTCATCACAGTACCAGCTTCCTGCACTAAGTCTACCTCCTGTGCTCAACGTCACAGCGCAGTGGGTTGAATCCATCAGTAAGGCAGACTCCTGCCCAAGGCGGTAGCAGCTCATATCAAGTGCGCAGCAACAGTCTTTAACCTTCAGAGTGGGCACGCCCCCGGGCCACTACCCAACAGCCACTGGAACACGTTCACTGCAAGCTGCTGCCACAGCACCTACCATTCCCAACCATCTTCGTGCACTGCCGATGCAAGGTGTTCGAGGTGTGACTCACGCAACAAGTTTGTGTGCCGCACAGTGAGTAAAGGTGTCAGCAAAGCTGGTTGAACGTTTGCAGCCAGCGGGCTGGACGCTGGTTGTCATCTCACCAGGCACTTGCCCCACCCCACGTGGGGTGGGGACATCGTCGTCACCCTGCACCGATATCGCACAAATGTACGAGTAGCGTAGAGTGCTAGTTTAGACAGCCGGGTGTCTGTGGGCGTTAACAAGCCTGCCATCCTGTCACAGCCCTCCGTCACCAGCCGTCCTACATCGAAGCGACCTGCCACCCCGTGGTCGGCTGTACGGTCCAAGCACCGAGGGAAAATCCCGGGGGATAAAAGTTTTAGTCTTACAAGGAGTCAAAAATCTGATTTTTATAAATTTCAGGGTCCTGTACCTCAATTATTCAAAATGACAGTCACAATCGCATTATTTATTTTGTCGCCAGCCGGTTTCAACTCGCGATGGGGTCATCTTCAGGGCAATTTACACTGTAAAGTTATATTATTAGTAAGTAATAATGTAGGTAACCTACAGGCAATCAGTTAGTCAAAGTTACATAAATAAACAGATTTTTATACCCACTTGGTCGCTCGCTGGAGTCGTCACCTGCCTGTGCACGGTTGGTGACTCTGCGTGGTTGGTTCTCTGCATGAGCTCAGATAACGGCCAACGACACGTGGGCAGACGGTAACGCCCTCCACTGTGACCAACGGTAGTTAAATACTTAACCAAGAAATCGTAAATTTTAAAGTTTGATCCAGTTGTAATATAAAACGTAACAAATAATAATTATAACTAATTAAATCTCGAGAAATTTACAATTATTTACAATTCAGATAACTGTTGTCCCATTCAGCATGATGAAGGGAGAATTGTGGTACACCGGTGCTACGACATCGAATGCAGTGCTACAGCAGACGACGCGTACGAGGAGGCTACTACGACGACGGAATCCTAGCCAAATGGGCTAAGGGGCACCTGATATACTTCGTTTTTCTAATATGTTAATTTTATAATGGAGAATACACTGATTTTAAAGTTTTTTACTAATTACTAGTAACAATTTTTATGGATAGCAGCCAGAACACACCACGACAACGCATGCTGTGCAAAGATAACGCCGCAGCAGAAGACCACCTGGATTGACAACGGCATGGCGGTAGAATCGTTATGGTATGCCGTTACCATAACAACGAGCGCCGCGCAAAGATGATATCACAGCAGACGACTTATACGAAGCGGCTACCATGACGATAGCGTCCCAACCACACAGGCTAGGGGGCGCTTGATATATACTATCGCCTATGGCAACGGCGTCCCTACCACACAAGATAAGAGGGCTTTACTCTATCCACAAATTATGTGAAAAATGAATGGGATAACAGTTATCTGAATTGTAAATTTTTCGAGATTTAATTAGTTATAATTATTATTTATTATGTTTTATATTACAACTGGATCAAACTTTAAAATTTACGATTTCTTGCTCAAGTATTTAACTACCGTTGGTCACAGTGGAGGGCGTTACCGTCTGCCCACGTGTTGTTGTCCGTTATCTAAGCTCATGCAGAGAGCCAACCACGCAGAGTCACCAACCGTGCACAGGCAGGCTGACGACTACAGCGAGCGACCAAGTGGGTATAAAAATCTGTTTATTTATGTAACTTTGACTAACTGATTGCCTGTAGGTTACCTACATGATTACTTACTAATACTATAACTTTACAGTGTAAATTGCCCTGAAGATGACCCCATCGCGGGTTGAAACCGGCTGGCGACGAAATAAATAATGCGATTGTGACTGTCATCTTGAGTAGTTGATTATAAGTAAACCAATCGCTGCTATCTCCACGCAACTATGCTGTCTAAAAATTTCATGTACCTCAATTGGTAAAAATGCAACCGTTATATAGGATCACTTCGTTGTCCTTCTGCCTGTCTGTCTGCGTGTGTGACTGCTTGTCTGTCTGACTGGCAGAAACCATTTCACTCAGGAATGGGTAGACGTATCGAGTTGAAATTTATGTCACGTTCGAAAGTATACCGTCCCTTAGCGATACAAAGAATTGAAGGGTCTAAGTGAATGCTATGAAAAGATACGGTCATTTATGTCACGTACTTTGATGCTCGCAAACTCACACATAAAAACCTGTAGTGTACTTCCCGTAGACTAATACTCATGAAATTTGGCAAGAAGAAAGATTTCAATGTACAACTAAAGAAAGAAGTCGCATAATTCGTTACATCACACGAAAAAATGTTTTTTTCATTTGTTATCTGACTGCCTGTCCATCTGTTTGTTAATACCCCTTTTTGTCAGGGGTGGGCAGACGTATCAACTTGAAATTTACGTCACATACTAAAGTTACGGTCCCCTGGCAGTGCAATAAATGTAAACTTCTAAGACAATGCAATGAAAAAATACGGCCATTGCTGTCACATATTTCGATACAAATTCACCTATAGCGTACTTCCTGTTGACTTAGATTCATGAAAATGAACAAGAAGCAAGGTTTCAAAGTACAACTAAAGGAAAATATCCCAAAATTCTTAAATTGTATTTATATCACACGAAAAAAAAAATCATAATTTTTTTACCCAGCTGTCTGTCCTTCTCTCTGTTAAGACTTATTTTTTCTGGAACGGTTAGCCTTACCAAGTTCAAATTTATACCACATAATAAAGTCTATGATTCCTTTGTTGTGCAAAAACGTTCAGCTTTTAATTTAATACTGTTAAATGATGCCGCCATTTGTCACATATTTTGGCACTCGGTCATCAAAACCTGCATGGCATTCCCGTCGATCTGGAATCAATAAATGTGTCAAGAAGCACACCAGAACAAGTAACAGAAAAAAACTCCGAAAACTATTAATTTGCAATTATATCACGCGACATAAATTTTTTGTCATTTTTTATTCGATTTGAAACTTAAATTTGAAACATTCCCGAAAGTTTTCGAATTCTGAGCGATATCTTGCCAGTATGAATGTCGACAACAGGGGAGAACTGTCGAGTTTCTCGAGTCCCGGGATGGATGAACTGCCTGTGTGCGTAACTAAGTTTGTACAGAACTCTCACGGCGCGACACTTGCTCCCAACTCTGGCCAATTTTTTTATGTTTATGGTACTTGAAGCTCAACACTCAAATGTCAGTCAACCAAAGAAGTTCAATGGAACTCTCAAAAATTCTAAAGAAAACAGAATTTTACGTTTCCCGAATGTTTTTAGTACTAAGTCGATGTTTTGACAGGCAGCCTCACTCTGGGTTAAAATATTCGCCTGGCAGGTCTGTGTCTCGGGTTCAGTTCCTAGCTATGGTACATTTTTAAACCAAGATGCATTTCCGTGAGCATATCTATGGATCCTAAAAATACGTAGATGACGGTTTAATTTCTAGTGTTATTTAATTTTGACAACCTTTATTAACAAACTCTTATAAATGATCAGCAATTGAGAATTTAGATTCACAACTAAAATTTGAATTTTTAATGTCATGGGTCTATGTAATTAGAAATAAAGAGTGTGCATACTTCATAAAAATGGCAGATATGTGTTAATTGGCATGTATTTGTTGAATTTTATATTTAAATGAGGTAAGTATTCGAAACGGACAAAAAAAGGAAAAAATAATGGCCGGAAGAAGACTCAAACCAGCGATTACCAGATTCAAGTGCTACTGATTTTTTTTACATCTCTATGTGTTTTACGCTTCACGGAAATGCTCACAGAACACACCTTTGTTTAAGAATTTGCTTCTGCCAGGAATCGAAACTGGGTCATCTATACCGGAGGCGAACATTCTAACATATAGCCCATTGTTTGTCGAAACAGCTCTTACTTTAGATTCTTAAAGACATTCGGAAATCTTCCAAGTCGATATTCTAGAGGATTTTTGAGAGTTACAACTAATGGCGGCTGATATTTTGGTTCTGAACTTCACGTACCATAATTATTTAAAAAAATTCCAAAATGCGATTGCCATGTGGTCTCCTTATCAGTGCAGAAGTTATTGGCTTACTCTCGAACTACTGCAGGAATGTAGAGGATTTGGAGTTGCGCGTGCAGTTTGGTAAATAATGAGGAGCATTAGACTGGAATAATTAAAGTCACGGGGTAGCGATACGCAAATACACAGTCTATATGGTCCTAACTCGCTAAACGGGCCTAAGGCTTCCACCTTTTTGATGAGTCTGGTGTGGCACAGCAAAACCAAAGCCGAAGTTTTGAATTTCACGTTCCAGAAACCGTTGACTCAGGAGATTAGTACAAAGATACCGTCGTTTGACCATCGTACGGACTCCCATATCGACGACACAGTAATAAGCGTCCTTGCCGTAGAGAAACAACGGAAAGATTTGAAAGCAAATAAATCACCAGTTCCGGATGGAATCCCAGTTCGATGTTATGAAGAGTACTCTATCGCACTGGCCCCTTACCTGGCTTGCATTCATCGTGAATCTCTCCCGCAGCACGAAGTCCCAAGCGCAGCCGCAGAATTACAGACCAATATCCCTAACTTCTGTTTGTTGCAGAATCCTTGAACATATTCTCGGTTCTAATATAATAAACTTTCTTGAGACTGAGAAGCTTATGTCCACGAATCAGCAAAGTTTCTGAAAGCATCGCTCGCGCGAAACTCAGCTTGGCCTTTTCTCACATGATATGCTGCAAACTATGGATCTACATCTACATGTCTACTCCGCAATTCACATTTAAGTGCTTGGCAGAGGGTTCATCGAACCACAATCATACTATCTCTCTACCATTCCACTCCCCAACATCGCGCGGGAAAAACGAACACCTAAACCTTTCTGTTCGAGCTGTGATTTCTCTTATTTTATTTTGATGATCGTTCCTACCTGCGTAGGTTGGGCTCAACAAAATATTTTCGCATTCGGAAGAGAAAGTTAGTGACTGAAATGTCGTAAATAGATCTCGCCGCGACGAAATACGTCTTTGCTTTAATGACTTCCATCCCAACTCGCGTATCATATCTGACACACTCTCTCCCCTATTACCTGATAATACAAAACGAGCTGCCCTTTTTTGCACCCTTTCGATGTCCTCCGTCAATCCCACCTGGTAAGGATCCCACACCGCGCAGCAATATTCTAACAGAGGACGAACGAGTGTAGTGTAAGCTGTCTCTTTAGTGGACTTGTTGCATCTTCTAAGTGTCCTGCCAACGAAACGCAACCTTTGGCTCGCCTTCCCCACAATATTATCTACGTGGTCTTTCCACCTGAAGTTGTTCGTAATTTTAACACCCAGGTACTTAGTTGAATTGACAGCCTTGAGAATTGTACTATTTATCGAGTAATCGGATTCCAACGGATTTCTTTTGGAACTCATGTGGATCACCTCACACTTTTCGTTATTTAGCGTCAACCGCCACCTGCCACACCATACAGCAATCTTTTCTAAATCGCTTTGCAACTGATACTGGTCTTCGGATGACGTTACTAGACGGTAAATTACAGCATCATCTGCGAACAACCTAAGAGAACTGCTCAGATTGTCACCCAGGTCATTTATATAGATCAGGAATAGCAGAGGTCCCAGGACGCTTCCCTTGGGCACACCTGATATCACTTCAGTTTTACTCGACGATTTTCCGTCTATTACTACGAACTGCGACCTTCCTGACAGGAAATCACGAATCCAGTCGCACAACTGAGACGATACCCCATAGGCCCGCAGCTTGATTAGAAGTCGCTTGTGAGGAACGGTGTCAAAAGCTTTCCGGAAATCTAGAAATACGGAATGAAGGACAACAGGTAAATTCCATATTTATAGATCTCCGGAAAGCATTTGGCACGGTGTCCCAATGCAGGCTGTTTACGAAGGTACGAGCATATGGAATACGTTCACAGATATGTGAGTGGCTGGAATACTTATTAAGTAGGAGAACCCAGCATGTTGTCCTCTACGGCGAGTGTTCATCAGAGACGAGGACAGTGTCAGGGGTGCCCCGGGCAAGTGTGACAGGACCGCTGTTGTTTTCTGTGTACATAAATGATTTTGCGGACGGAGTGGGAAGCAATCTGCGGTTGTTTACTGATGAGTTTGTGGTGTACGGTAAGGTGTAGAAGTTTAGTGATTGTAGTAAATACAAGATTTAGACAAACTTTGTAGGTGGTGTGATGAATGGCAGCTAGCTCTAAAAGTGGAAAAATATGAGTTAATGCGGGTGAGTAGGAAGACCAAACGTGCAGTGTTTGGACACAGCATTAGCAGTGTCCTGCTTGACACAGTCACGTTGTTTAAATATCTGGGCGTAATGTTGCAAAGCGGTGTGGGGTGGAACGAGCGTGTGGGAAGTGTGGTATGGAAGGCGAATGGTCGACTTCGGTTATTGAGAGAATTTTAGGAACGTTGAAGCTAATGAAAGGGTAGCTTACACATACGGCTGCAGGTAAAGTGAATTTATTGGTGTCCTTCACCTCATATACGGTGTAGAGAAGTTTATACAGGGTGTTTCAAAAATGACCGGTATATTTGAAACGGCAATAAAAACTAAACGAGGAGCGATAGAAATACACCGTTTGTTGCAATATGCTTGGGACAACAGTACATTTTCAGGCGGACAAACTTTCAAAATTACTGTAAGCGTGTGCTGTTCACAACGTGCAAGTGTGCTGTAGACAACATGGTTTATTCCTTAGAACAGAGGATTTTTCTGGTGTTGGAATTCCACCGCCTAGAACACAGTGTTGTTGCAACAAGACGAAGTTTTCAACGGAGGTTTAATGTAACCAAAGGACCGAAAAGCGATACAATAAAGGATCTGTTTGAAAAATTTCAACGGACTGGGAACGTGACGGATGAACGTGCCGGAAAGGTAGGGCGACCACGTACGGCAACCACAGAGGGCAACGCGCAGCTAGTGCAGCAGGTGATCCGACAGCGGCCTCGGGTTTCCGTTCGCCGTGTTGCAGCTGCGGTCCAAATGACGCCAACGACCACGTATCGTCTCGTGCGCCAGAGTTTACACCTCTATCCGTACAAAATTCAAACGCGGCAACCCCTCAGCGCCGCTACCGTTGCTGCACGAGAGACATTCGCTAACGATATAGTGCACAGGATTGATGACGGCGATATGCATGTGGGCAGCATTTGGTTTACTGACGAAGCTTATTTTTATCTGGACGGCTTCGTCAATAAACAGAACTGGCGCATATGGGGAACCGAAAAGCCCCATGTTGCAGTCCCATCGTCCCTGCATCCTCAAGAAGTACTGGTCTGGGCCGCCATTTCTTCCAAAGGAATCATTGGCCCATTTTTCAGATCCGAAACGATTACTGTATCACGCTATCTGGACATTCCTCGTGAATTTGTAGCGGTACAAACTGCCTTAGACGACACTGCGAACACCTCGTGGTTTATGCAAGATGGTGGCCGGCCACATCGCACGGCCGACGTCTTTAATTTCCTGAATGAATATTTCGATGATCGTGTGATTGCTTTGGGCTATCCGAAACATACAGGAGGCGGCGTGGATTGGCCTCCCTATTCGCCAGACACGAACCTCTGTGACTTCTTTCTGTGGGGACACTTGAAAGACCAGGTGTACCGCCAGAATCCAGAAACAATTGAACAGCTGAAGCAGTACATCTCATCTGCATGTGAAGCCATTCGCCAGACACGTTGTCAAAGGTTTCGGGTAATTTCATTCGGAGACTACGCCATATTATTGCTACGCATGGTGGATATGTGGAAAGTATCGTACTATAGAGTTTCCCAGACCGCAGCGCCATCTGTTGTTGAAAATTGTAACTACTGTAATTTCGAAAGTTTGTCCGCCTGAAAATGTACTGTTGTCCCAAGCATATTGGAAGAAACGGTGTATTTCTATCGCTGCTCGTTTAGTTTTATTGCCGTTTCAGATATACCGGTCATTTTTGAAACACCCTGTATGTAATCCGAGAACGATTAGTTGTATTTGCAGCACACTGGCCCGGTTGATTACGGTTCTGGCTCGGTACTGAATGTCTCTGCGTTTCCGTTGGGCTGTTATCGGCGCCAGTCGGAGGTCATCGCCTGCTGTCACGACAGCGATGGCCGCCGAGTGTGCGGCGGTCACATATCTGAGGCGGTTGCGGTCAAAGGGCGCGCCCTTCGCTCGCTACAGAGTGATAACGGGCGCAGACAGACAGGGAGTTGATGTTCAACGGCTCTATCGCCACGGACGCAAGAAGCAGCAAGTAGTGCTCCAGGCAGAGACTACTCTTTCTCTTTTTAGATTCGAAAGCAGCGTGGAGTCAGGAATTCCAATCGAGCGAGGAGTGTCGACGGCGAGACACTGGAACGGTACTCCGGAGGAAGGCGGTGCACGTCCCCGACCGAGCGCTCACGTTTACCTCATCCGTGGTTCCCCTAAATCACACGAGGCAAATACCTGGGTGGTTCCCTTCGTAAGCGTACAGACTACTTCCTTTGACATCGTTCTCCAATCAGCGATTTGGCCCCGTAGACATAGCTGTTGGGGGACGCTAAACTTTATTTTCAGAGGAACTCAGATCGGGGAACTATTAGTCACTAAGCTTGGTTAAGCAGACGAATTCGCACGAAAAAGCTTCTCAAGCGAAGGTATATCAAATATTGTACAAAACTATTTTACTTGGCACATCTTTTCTGGAACTCTCACATGTCTTCCGGTTGAGACTGTATGGCAGTTAAGTTCCTTTCAGAGTATGCTGATACAATAGCTCCATACTTAACAATCATATAAAACCGTTCGCTCGACGAAAGATCCGTACCCAAAGTCTGGAAAGTTGCACAAGTCACACCTATATTCAAGAAAGGCAGTACGAAATGGTTCAAATGGCTCTAAGCACTATGGGACTTAACATCTGAGGTGATCAGTCCCCTAGAACTTTAAACTACTTAAATCTAACTAAACTAAGGACATCACACACATCCATTCCCGAGGCAGGACTCGAACGTACTATCGTACCGGTCGCGCGGTTCCAGACAAAGGCAGTAGGAATAATCCACAAAATTGCAGGCCCATATCATTAATATCGATATGCAGCAGGATTTTGGAACATATATTGTGTTCGAGCGTTATGAATTACCTCGAAGAAAACGGTCTATTGACACACAGTCAGCACGGATTCAGAAAGCATCGTTCTTGTGAAACACACCTAGTTCTTTACACACACGAAGTGTTGAGTGCTATTGACAAGGGATTTCAAACTGATTCCCTATTTCTGGATTTCAGGAAGGCTTTTGACACTGTACCACACAAGCAGCTTGTAGTGAAATTGCGTGCTTATGGAATGTCGCGTCAGTTATGTGACTGGATTCGTGAATTCTTGTCTGAGAGGTCACAGTTCGTAGTAATTGACGGAAAGTCATCGAGTAAAACAGAAGTGATTTCTGGCGTTCCCCAAGGTAGTGTCATAGGCCCTTTGGTGTTCCTTATCTGGGAGGGAGTCTGAGCAGCCGTCTTAGGTTGTTTGTAGCTGATGCTGTCGTTTATTGAAAAATAAAGTCATCAGAAGATCAAAACAAATTACAAAACAATTTAGAAAAGATATCTGTATGGTGCGAAAACTGGCAATTGACCCTAAATAACGAAAAGTGTGAGGTCATCCACATGAGTGCTAAATGGAATCAGCTAAACTTCGGTTACATGATAAATCAATCAAATCTAAAGGCCGTAAATTCATCTAAATACCTAGGAATCACAATTGCGAGCAACTTAAGTTGGAATGAATATACAGAAAATGTTGGGGGAATGGCTAACCAAATACTGCGTTTTTTTGGTAGGACACATAGAAAATATAACAGATCTACTAAACAGACTGTCTACACTACGCTTTCCGTCAACTTTTAGAATACTGCTGTGGGTTGTGGAGTCTTTACCAGATACGATTGACGGAGTACATGGAAGGGCAGTACGTTTTGTATTATCGCGAAATAGGGGAGAGAGTTTCACTTATATACGGGATTTGAGGTTCATATCATTAAAACAAAGGCGTTTTTCGTTGCGGCGGAATCTTCTCACGAAATTTCAATCACCAACTTCCTCCTCCGAATGCGAAAATATTTTTTTGACTTCAACCTACACGGGGAGAAACGATCTCCGCAATAAAATAAGGAGCTCTCACTGGAAGAATATTCGTTTGTTCCGCGCGCTGTACGAGATTGGAATAATAGAGAATAATTGTGAAGGTGGTTCGATGAAACCTCTGCCAGGCACTTAAATGTGATTTGCAGAGTATCCATGTAGGTGGAGATGCAATTAAAAGAAACCTAAACAAAAAATAATGTACTGTTGGGTAATTGGTAAAGCAGTGTCTTATTTTTAATGTGCTAGGTACTTCGGAAATTCTAGTTACAGGTCTATTTAACTGATTTGTACAGATACAAGAAAAAAAATGCTATAGCTGATATTTAAAATTAACTTTAGATGATACATTAAACGACATTTGTTTTGTAATTTATTAAAATGTGTGCCAGAGTTTTGGTGAAGGAGAAGCTAGAACTACATTCAAAACTTAATATGTAACAAGGTTTTAAGGACTCACTTGTTTGTCTATGTTCAAATCCATGAATAACCTAGAGACGAATTTAGGGAGAGAGTTGTAGTTCTGTGTGAGAGAAATTCGATAATATAACTATTTAGTAGAATTGACAACAGTATGGCAAATGAAAATGCATTTAAAAATTGAGGGTTTCTGTTATATTTGGGGGGCGTTGGATAATATACTGCCTGGAAGATTATTCCTATCTCTGTAGTAAAACGCTAAGTTCGTGCAATTGGTAGTATTAGTGATTTGATTGACTGTGTATTACCCTCCAGTGGTTTTGATTTAAGTACAGTGGCATCACCCTTTACGTGAATTAATTTTATTTTAATCTTTAGTTTGATTATAAGATTGGATACGCCCATCCCCTTAAGAGCACATCTTCGAGAATGTGGAGTCTAGTCTGGCAACTGCCAATGAAGGTCAGAGGGAAGTACAAATGCACAAATCGGGTGACTGAGGAATGTATGGCTGTCGCAAACATGGTTACAACCCGAAGTAAAATATGGTTCGAAGTGGCCCTGAAGATTTATTTTCTTTCGTCGCTGCTTTGTAGAACAACTTCGTGGTTACAACTGAAAATGGGAACTCAGACTGTTCTTCATTTATAGAAAAAGCTTTCAATTACGCAATACGCACTGAATATGCATAAACGACTTATCTGATAGTGTCTAAAGCACCTTCGAAGTGTTCGCTTGGAACATCGCCGCGCGGGGTAGCCGAACGGTCTTGGGCGCCTTGTGACGGTTCGTGCCGCTCTCCCCCCATCGGAGGCTCGAGTCCTCCCTCGGGCATGGGTGTGTGTGTATAGTGTACGTTGGATTAAGTAGTGTGTAAGCTTAGGGACCGGTGACTTCAGCAGTTTGGTCCCATAAGACCTTACCACAAATTTCCAAATTTCCTTGGAACATCGTAGTTTACAGGATATTATCGACACTGGATGATCGTAAAGAAATGGAGAAAAACTTGGACAAAATACGAACTTGGTGTAAGGAATGACAGTTCTCTTTAAATGTAGATAAATGTAAGATAATGGTTACAACAAAGAGAAAGAACGCCGGATGTCCGATTACAAGATTAGTAGCAAAGTTTCACAGCACGTCACATCTTGTAAATACTGGACGGTGGCTTGGAAACTACGAATGTTTACCACATAAAAGATAAATTACAACAATTATGTGCGTCAGCCACTTTTATTTTATCCCACGACATGTTTCCAGGGCTTACGCCCTGATCTTCAAGTGGATCAGTGAATTATTCTTACAATTTAGTTTCCTGGATGTAGCCAGTTGTCCGTTTTGAGCTTCATTTAGAAGATTTTGCGCCCGAACGAACCTTGAAGTTCCTTATACGTTTTCATCATTAGATGGCACACAAACACAGACCAAGAACATAATCCACTGATCCACCTTAAGACGAGGGGCGTAAGTTTTCGAAACGTGTCGTGGGAGAAAATAAGCGATACAGATAATTGCTTCACTTTATCTTTCACGGCGGTAACTGAAAATTCAAATAGTGGGATTAGCTCGTAAGATCAGTATTAGCTAATGCGACTGGAAAACTTAGGATTTGTTGGTAGGGTTCTGGAAAAGTGAAATTCATCTGTACAGGAAATCAAACGCCAGTTGCTAGTGATACAAATTGTGGACCACTGCTGCAGCAAGCTGGCCTCACATCGGACGTGGAATGAGTTCAGAAACGTGTTGCTAGGATTGCAGTGGGTCGTCACATACGGTACGAATATGTATCTGAGATGATCATGGCATTAAAATGGGAATCTCTACCACGTAAATTTAGAAAACCGTTGTTC
Source organism: Schistocerca cancellata (assembly GCF_023864275.1). Lineage (NCBI taxonomy): Eukaryota > Metazoa > Arthropoda > Insecta > Orthoptera > Acrididae > Schistocerca > Schistocerca cancellata. The sequence goes on from NC_064634.1 coordinate 8,179,002, forward strand.
CAGGAATACTGTGCGACATTTCAGCTGTACATCTACATCTACATGATTGCTCTGCAATTCACATTTAAGTGCTTGGCAGAGGGTTCATCGAACCACAATCATACTATCTCTCTACCATTCCACTCCCCAACATCGCGCGGGAAAAACGAACACCTAAACCTTTCTGTTCGAGCTGTGATTTCTCTTATTTTATTTTGATGATCGTTCCTACCTGCGTAGGTTGGGCTCAACAAAATATTTTCGCATTCGGAAGAGAAAGTTAGTGACTGAAATGTCGTAAATAGATCTCGCCGCGACGAAAAACGTCTTTGCTGTAATGACCTCCATCCCAACTCGCGTATCATATCTGACACACTCTCTCCCCTATTACGTGATAATACAAAACGAGCTGCACTTTTTTGCACCCTTCCAATGTCCTCCGTCAATCCCACCTGGTAAGGATCCCACACCGCGCAGCAATATTCTAAACAGAGGACGAACGAGTGTAGTGTAAGCTGTCTCTTTAGTGGACTTGTTGCATCTTCTAAGTGTCCTGCCAATGAAACGCAACCTTTGGCTCGCCTTCCCCACAATATTATCTATGTGGTCTTTCCACCTGAAGTTGTTCGTAATTTTAACACCGAGGTACTTAGTTGAATTGACAGCCTTGAGAATTGTACTATTTATAGAGTAATCGAATTCGAACGGATTTCTTTTGGAACTCGTGTGGATCACCTCACACTTTTCGTTATTTAGCGTCAACTGCCACCTGCCACATCATACAGCAATATTTTCTAAATCGCTTTGCAACTGATACTGGTCTTCGGATGACGTTACTAGGCGGTAAATTACAGCATCATCTGCGAACAACCTACGAGAACTGCTCAGATTGTCACCCAGGTCATTTATATAGATAAGGAACAGCAGAGGTCCCAGGACGCTTCCCTGGTGAACACCTGATATCACTTCAGTTTTACTCGACGATTTTCCGTCTATTACTACGAACTGCGACCTTCCTGACAGGAAATCGCGAATCCAGTCGCACAACTGAGACGATACCCCATAGGCCCGCAGCTTGATTAAAAGTCGCTTGTGAGGAACGGTGTCAAAAGCTTTCCGGAAATCTAGAAATACGGAATCAACTTGAGATCCCCTGTCGATAGCGGCCATTACTTCGTGCGAGTAGTTTATCTCGCATAGGTCCCGTGAGAATACGGTAAGAGGTATTAGCACGTTTAAAAAAAACATAAGCAGTCATTTTTTTACTCGCTCGTTACGCGAGCAGAACCGGACAGAAATTTGTTAATTCCTGGTACGAAGTCGCATCCACCGAGTACTGTACAGCACCTTGCGGAGTATCTACAGTACACAGAGAAGAATAGATTAACGGCTACTGCAACACGTTACCTGCAGCAAGAAGACGGCTACGAGCAGAAACACGAACACGTGGCGGGCCATGTCTGGTAGCGTGCTGGAGCGTCGCCGTGTGGTACAGACGGACTGGAGGCGCCGCGCGCAGACTGCCTCCTTAAAAGGCCCGAGTCCTGCCCCCTCCCCCCCTCCCCCCTCCCCTCTCCCCTGGCCCCCTGATCGTCCACAGAGAACACGCAGCCTCCGGGGTTGAGTGGCTTTCATCATCACAATTGTTTCGTAATGGCAAGTGTTCTGCATGTAACTGACTCCGACATCCGGCTCGTCCAGGGTCCAACAAGCGTCGTGTCGCGCAGCCCACTTGTGAAATCCGCGTGCACTGTTTTTACTTTGGGGACGGCCTGCCGATAGCAGCCGGTTGTGCTCCCACATTTTTGTGACTTTCATCTCCGCTTGCGTTTCAACTCTCGCAACCTTAATACTTTGCTTCACCAGATTAATCAGTCTCTGCTTTAATCTTAATACTTTGCTTTAAAACGTTACACAGTCTTATTTACAAGCAGCTTTTTTCTGCTACTGGAAACGAGGTCACACAAGAAGTTACCAGAGATATGTCACTGACTTTCGGCTGTATAAATCACACTATCGTTTGTAACCTCCCCACAAAATAAAAAAAAAAAAATAATAATATGAGTATGATTCTAATTTAGTGTAACCTCCCCACAATAATATAAAATAAATACAGGGCTATTACAAATGATTGAAGCGATTTCATAAATTCACTGTAGCTCCATTCATTGAGATATGGTCACGACGCACTACAGATACGTAGAAAAGCTCATAAAGTTTTGTTCGGCTGAAGCCGCACTTCAGGTTTCTGCCGTCAGAGCGCTCGAGAGCGCAGTGAGACAAAATGGCGACAGCAGCCAAGAAACCGTATGTCGTGCTTGAAATGCACTCACATCAGTCAGTCATAACAGTGCAACGACACTTCAGGACGAAGTTCGACAAAGATCCACCAACTGCTAACTCCATTCGGCGATGGTATGCGCAGTTTAAAGCTTCTGGATGCCTCTGTAAGGGGAAATGAACGGGTCGGCCTGCAGTGAGCGAAGAAACAGTTGAACGCGTGCGGGAAAGTTTCACGAGTAGCCCGCGGAAGTCGACGAATAAAGCAAGCAGGGAGCTAAACGTACCACAGGATGGTGCTCCACCGCACTTCCATCATGATGTTCGGCATTTCTTAAACAGGAGATTGGAAAACCGATGGATCGGTCGTGGTGGAGATGATGATCAGTAATTCATGTCATGGCCTCCACGCTCTCCCGACTTAACCCCATGCGATTTCTTTCTGTGGGGTCATGTGAAAGATTCAGTGTTTAAACCTCCTCTACCAAGAAACGTGCCAGAACTGCGAGCTCGCATCAACGATGCTTTCGAACTCATTGATGGGGACATGCTGCGCCGAGTGTGGGAGGAAGTTGATTATCGGCTTGATGTCTGCCGAATCACTAAAGGGACACACATCGAACATTTGTGAATGCCTAAAAAAACTTTTTGAGTTTTCGTATGTGTGTGCAAAGCATTGTGAAAATATCTCAAATAATAAAGTTATTGTAGAGCTGTGAAATCGCTTCAATCATTTGTAATAACCCTGTATTATGAATAATGATTCTAACTTAGTTAACCTCCAAACAAAATTCTTTCTCATTTGTAACCTCCCTACAAAATTCTTTTCACATTAACCTCCACACAAAAGTCTTTCTGATTTAATCTAAGCTCAAAATTCATTCACATTTAGCGTAACCTCACAACAGAAAAATTCCTAAACCTCTCAATTAAATTGTCGCTCACTTAAGACTTTTCAATAACTCACTGTGAATTTAACCTGGTAAATTTTGGACGACAGCAGTGCTGCGTCATGGCCCTGAAAGATCATTCTGAATAATAAAAAAAAGGAAAAATTCTCACCTCAATGAAGTCGCCGGATATATCTGCTCTTACAATAAATTTTTCCGGCACAGCTGTGTACAATGCTGGCCGACCTATCTGTCATTTATGAAAGGGAGCAACCGATTTTTCTATTGCAATAATCGGGATGATCATGGATGGGAGAAATTGGTAAATTCTTTAAATTGAAATGAATGGTTGTTAAAAGTTACTTTTTATGAGGAAGATTATTATTACGAGAGTTTTAAAACATTTACATGCGACTTGAGATAACATTACTACATATGCGCGAGGCTGCTTTTACCTTGTACAATAATACTCAGGTTCCGGCATCGCTGCACCGCGACCGGCCCAGCCAGCACGATACACCAGACCAGACCAGACCAAAGCAGACTCCAGACTAGCAACAACTTACTGCTACAGCTACACAGTTCCTACTGCAGTCAACACTGCTCTCTGGTCAGAGATTCTCTTATACCTTGCCTATTGCAAGCAGCGCATGAGCAATACATCGAAATTACATCTGCTAGGACCTCTTACACGTTTTACCTGAATTGGAATGTTAGGGTAGCACAGGACATTCTGCAAAATGAGTCAAGTCGAATCTATGTAACTCGAAACAAAGGCTATCAACAGGAAAGAGTCACGTATTGGCAATCAGTCTTGGTTCAAATGGCTCTGAGCACTATGGGACTTAACATCTTAGGTCATCAATCCCCTAGAACTTAGAACTACTTAAACCTAACTAACCTAAGGACATCACACACATCCATGCCTGAGGCAGGATTCGAACCTGCGACCGTAGCAGTACCGCGGTTCCGGACTGAAGCGCCTAGAACCGCTAGACCACCGCGGCCGGCGGCAATCAGTCTTCATCCGAATCTGTGCCTCCGTAGCTGAGTGGTCGGTGCCGCTGACTATCATGTGGGGCCCTGGGTTCGATTCCTGGAACTGCTCGGGATTTTTTTCCTCGGTGGGAAGACTGGTATGGGGTGCATTCAGCCTTGTATAGTCAAATGAGGAGCTACTCGGCCGATGAGTTCCAAGGTCAAGAAACCCCAGTACGAGCGAGAGAGCGGTGTGGTATCCGATAACGCCGTCGGCATACGATAATATTCCGGTCGACCGGGCCGCTTGTCTAGAACGTGGAACTTTACCTTTTATATCTTCACCCTAAGTACGCGCGGTGGTCCACAAGGTTCGTCTTAGGATGCTTATTTTTATTTTTTACTTATTTTTCAGGTCACGTGAAACAAATAGACATAATCATGGATCGAGAAAGTACGTACTTTACAGCACGCTGATTACAAAATTTATAAACAAAAAAACTAAAGAAGTAATAAAACAGGAAAAATTATGAGAGTGTTTACGAATAATTAAGATATTACAGAAAAAAATTGCCATTAATGCGAGTAATTCCAGTACAGAACAGAAGCAGTGTACCATTTAGAGCCCGCATCTCGTGGTCGTGCGGTAGAGTTCTCGCTTTCCACGCCCGGGTTCCCGGGTTCGATTCCCGGCGGGGTCAGGGATTTTCTCTGCCTCGTGATGGCTGGGTGTTCTGTGCTGTCCTTAGGCTAGTTAGGTTTAAGTAGTTCTAAGTTCTAGGGGACTGATGACCATAGATGTTAAGTCCCATAGTGCTCAGAGCCATTTGAACCATTTAGATTTGAAGACTTCAGCCTATTGAAAATTTCTGGTTGATGGTATTCGCAGCGGCCTTAGACTGTTTGCCGATGATGCTGTTGTCTACAGGAAAGTAGTATCACACGATAGTTGTGAACAAATCAATGAGGATTTGCAGAAAATAAATGCGTGGTGTAGTGACTGGCAGTTATCTCTCAATATTAGTGTAATCTACTGCGTATAACAAGGCGAAAATCCCCATTAATGTATGAGTACAAGATAAATGATCCGTCTTTGGAAGCGGTAACATCAGTCAAGTATCTGGGTGTGACTATTCGAAACGATCTCAAATGGAATGATCAGATTACACAAGTAACGGGTAAGGGGAACTCTAGATTGCGGTTTATTGGTAGAATCCTGAAGCGATGCAGTCTTTCAACAAAGGAAATAGCTTCAAATACGTTAGTTCGTCCAATCTTAGAGTATTGTTCGTCTGTATGGGACCCTTACCAGTTGGGTCTGATTCAAGAGATTGAGAAGGTCCAAAGAAGAGCGCCAAGATTAGTGACTGGTACATTTAGCCATCGCGAGAGCGTTGCAGATCTCATAGAAAAGTTTGAAGTGGGACTCACTTGCAGACAGACGACGCGCTAAACAGAAGGGGCTGCTCACTAAATTTCGAAATCCGATCTTCGCCGAGTATGTAGAGCATATATTACTACCACCAACTTTCAAATCGCGCAATGATCACCATTCAAAGATAAGGGAAATAGGAGTTCGTACTGAGGCGTTCAGACAGTCATTTTTCCCTCGCGCGATCCGCGAATGGAACAGGGGGGGGGGGGATATGACTTTGGCGCGATTTGTGCCCTCCGCCACATACCGCTTGGTGGCAAGCGGAGTATACATGTAGATGTAGAAAATTAAACCTGCTGGAAAGTGCATACGGTTCTGTTCATTCCTTAAGCAAGTGTTGTCTAATTGCAAATCGTTTTGTCGTCTTGTGTTTTCTGATGAATGTTTCAGTCATTTTTTCTAAATGAGTCAATGTTGTCAACAGGAAATGCCATGACGGCCTGTATGCACAGAGAGGGCAGACACACCTGAACAACAGCCTACACCAGGTTCCAGAACTGACACCACAACCAGTCTACCAGCCCGTTTCTAACTTAGAAATATCCCTGGTGAGCGCACAGAGTTTCCCACAACATAACACCACACGAGGTAACAGGATGAAAGTAAGTAAAGTAAACAAGCCTTCACGTTTCAATCTCGCAGACACTGGAGATCACTCACATGGTGCCGACAGCAGCATTCAGTTTACGTACGTGAACTTGAACGTGATACGTCGAAGGAACTTTTTCATCCGCCTCGGCAGCTGCGCGGTCTGCGTCGCAGATTGTTAACTGAAAGGGCCCGCGTTTCATTCCCGGCCGGGTCGGAGATTTTCTCCGCTGGGAGACTGGGTGTTTTGTTGTCCTTACGCTCGTATCGTCATAATTCACATTACGCTACTGAGAATTTGAAACAGTCGACTTCACTGAATGTGTGACTACCTGGTGCCAAGAAAACTTCGCTGTAACAAATTTTCCGTTCCAGAAATCGTTGCACTGCGTTTCGTTTCAGTTAAGCATTAATCTGTACTCTGAAGACCACGTGCTGATTTTGCGGACTATCGTGTAACCTAGACCGTTTGTATTACAATCCCCGTAGACCGAGCGAGGTGGTGCAGTGGTTAGACACTGGACTCGCATTCGGGAGGACGACGGTTCAATCCCGCGTCCGGCCATCCTGATTTAGGTTTTCCGTGATTTCCCTAAATCACTCCAGGCAAATGCCGGGATGGTTCCTCTGAAAGGGCACGGCCGACTTCCTTCCCCATCCTTCCCTAATCCGATGAGACCGATGACCTCGCTGTCTGGTCTCCTTCCCCAAAACAAACCAAACCAAACAATCCCCGTATTCCACAATAACAGCTGTCTTTTCCTTGGACACTTCAATGGTAACATTACCAGATGCTAGTTAGTTTTGTTCGCTTATAATACAACTATTCAAATAAGCGGCAAAGAGCTATTAATGAAATTTTCATAAACAACAATATAACGAGCGATCCAAGAGTTCCCGTTTGAGGGCATTGCTGCGGCGAAATAGGTAGAACTTTGATCCAGAAATGCGTGAAATATTCAGAAATATACACGGTGTCCCAGAAATGTTGCGACAAACTTCTACGCACCAAAATGTCGACAAACGATTAGTGTGCCTTCCTGGCAGATTAAAACTGTGTGCCGGACCGAGACTCGAACTCGGGACCTTTGCCTTTCGCGGGCAAGTGCTCTACCAACTGACGATCGAGATGTGGCTGCCCGATCCGTTACAGCCGTGCGGATAAGATGCCTGTCATCTCGACTGCTAGTGATACGAGGCCGTTGAGATCCAGCACGGCGTTCCGTATTAGCCTCCTGAACCCACCGATTCCATACTCTGGTAACAGTCATTGGATCTCGACCAATGCGAGCAGCAATGTTGCGGTACGATAAACCGCAATCGCGATAGGCTACAATCCGACCTTTAACAAATTCGGAAACGTGATGGTACGCATTTCTCCTCCTTACACGAGGCATCACAACAACGTTTCACCAGGCAACGCCGGTCAACTGCTGTTTCTGTATCAGAAATCGTTTGGAAACTTTCCTCATGTCAGCACGTTGTAGGTGTCGCCACCGGCGCCAACCTTGTATAAATGCTCTGAAAAGCTAATGATTTGCATATCACAGCATCATCTTCCTGTCGGTTAAATTTCGCGTCTGTAGCACATCATCTTCGTGGTGTAGCAATTTTAATGGCCAGTAGTGGATATTTCACGCACATTTGACATATTTCACGCGTAGCTGTACACACGTTTCACCTACTTGTCATGCGAATTTCTCCGTGCAGTTTCATTTTCACGCATCTTAATGTTTATGACGTAATTGTGCGTGTGCACCCAGTGGTACATCTGCCTTCTGTAATGTATTGTGAATAGATCTAGTAGTAAACGAGCTATAAATTAAAACGTCATGCCTGATACGACAGTTTCCCACAAATCTCGGTGTTTATGACGTCGTAACCCTTGAACTATGTTTCGTGGGATGTTATATTTTTCTAGGTGCATTCAGCGGCATACTTGCATAACGTCTGCGAAATGTGTTGAGAGTGGAATTAGCAGTATCGAAGTAATGAACTAAAGTCATGCATGATGCGGCAGTTTCTTGCGTATCTCAGTGTTTATGACGTCATATCTCCTAAAATATGTATCATTAAATAATATAATTTCCTAGGTGCATTCAGTAGCAAATTAAACGTCTTGCATGATGTGGCAGTTTTTCATGCATTTCAGTATTTTACGTTATATCTCCTGAATTATGTGTCTCACAATGAGGTAGTTTTGTAGGTGCATTCAGCGGCAAACGTGGTTACTGCCTGTGAAAAGTGTTGCGAGTAGAATTAGTAGCAACGAAGAAATAAATTTAAGCGTCTCGCATGATGTGGTAGTTTTTCATGTATTCAATGTTTATCAATTTGTATCTCCTGGACTAAGCGTCGTCCAATGCTGAAAATTCTTGGTACATTTAGTGGTATATATGCATATTGTTTTCAAAATGGCTTACGAATACAGTTAGTAGTAAAGAAGTAAGAAATAATGTCTTGTTTCATGTTAAGTTTTACTGCATAAGCACCGAAAATGTATTAAGGGGATAACTTTTTTCCTTTCATTATTTTGTGGGTGTCATCAGCGAGAAAAAGTTTCATAAAGGCCTGAAATTATGAGTAAAGGTTGATGCAAATCCCTAAGACTCTCATTCTCAACTTCTGGATAACTTAAGTACGAGCATATGCAATGTATTCGCAGTTGTGGGCATGGACAACCATCAGCTGTGTAATGGAACGTCGACAGTGAAAAGTGGTGCCGGGCCAGCACTCGAACCCAGATTTTCCGTTTATCGGGAGCAGTCAATGCTTTCATGGAAAAATGTTTGTGGTTGCCAACGGAAACATGATTGTACCGAGGCGTACACCTCGTCGGCCAAAGCAAAACTTTCTTCTGTGTTCCAAAAATAAGGGGAATCGCTTGAGGAAAGATTGGCATTGTATGGATGGTGTATAGGGCTTTCCCAGGAAACTTCTGCAGCATAGTCGAAATAACCTTGGAGACGTACGAACGGGTCCGAATTTCGCAGCCGGCTTCTGACGGGTCAGTATCAAATGAATGTGAAACCACGGAGCCAGTCGAAATCCACATCAGGTAATTAGACCGTCGACCAATGAAGTCTTCAAGCACGGAGGAATGAGGTTTGAGCCCCATCGAGAAATCCAGATTTCGTTTCGTTCATCACAATCGATGTTTTTGGAAAGCCTGCTACAGTGTCATTCATGATTTAAATAACGAAAAACTGCACCGGTTACTTGTTTTTTAAGGCTTAGCACGATGCGTTTCGAGAATTTATTTTCACGTGCACTTGTTTCCATAAACACTTTTTGTGACGTTTGCGCATGTGATTTTTCTGCTTCTATCGAAGTTTAGTTGTCTTTTCGAGGTTGTACTGCAATCGTAAAATCTGACAAAATGAATTTTGGAATGTTTTTATATGCCTATATTAGAGATGGTATTCTTGTTTGCCTGCTTAAAAGTATTCTGCCTCTTCCGTTATACAGAATATTACACACAGGCAGATCATCACTTATACTCCATTTTGTGACCAAAAAATGCTACAGAGACACAAAATAGATACACTGAACACATCAAGTGTTACACAAATAGCCAATTTACAAAATCAGCTATAGCAACACACACAAAAAAATACTGGACACCTATTCGAAAACAAAGGAGACGATCTTAAGATACTTCCCACAATCACGTAAAGGGATTTAATGGAGAAGCAAGAAAAAAAGATTCTCAGTGACAAAATAGACAGCGGGTAAGTTGATTTTTTCCAATGTTTCTCCTGCATATGATAACTGTTTCAATATTTACAAATATATACGTTTCTTCATAAATTCTAATCCACATCTACAAAAGAGAGAGAGAATGTAATCGAAAATTTAGTAGTCAATAATGCCAAAACGAAAATTTAGTAGTCAATAATGCCAAAATAAATTAGACCTGTAATTAAGTGCAGCTAGTCACAGAGGTCAATTGTTGGCTGTAAATATCGTATGTCGCCGAAACTTGGAAATATTGTAAGGCGTTAATGCTGAACCATTTCAAGCTGAAAAAATATTAGCTCCAATCATGGCCACCAGGCGCAAATCTGGCGCTGTGAATGCAAGAGAGATGTATAGAAATGTTTCCATATGTAATGTATTAGGAATGGGACATGGCCAGAAAAGGTCAAAGAAGTGAGAAACGCATAATGTTGATTTAGTATTAACCGTCGCTTACACAAGTTGTTCAACACCAGCACCGGTGGCATCGACGAGGTTCTGTACAGCGCCGGATTTGCAGCTGACGGCCATAATCGTAACTACTTTTTCCAGCATAAATCGGTTCCACACTATAGCGTTACCGTATCTACCAAGTTTCGCTCCCATTTGATAATTGCAGCCCACACTGGACCTCCATGAGCAGCTGCATTTAAATTATAACCACGTGGTATGCACAGAGAGAAGAAACATCTCTGAAGTGAGCATCGCGTTCTGCACATGTTCTCAGCATTAAGCTAGAATTGTTACGTGATCTAGGGACGACGTAGTTCGTTTATCTTCAACTCACATTTGCCATCAGGTCACATCATGTCACGTCAATTCACGTCGCATCAAAAGATTTCACAGTGCAACTCAAATGGCGGTATTCCCACAGATCGTCAACGGACCGTCACGCCACTTCAAGGCACGTCTAGGTTTCTCGGAAAGAAAGTTTTGACGTTATCGTTGTCTACCAACAATGTAAGTTAACCTATTTCGCCGTGTTCACACGTTATAGTAATTTATACATTTGCGTCATCTCAATGTTTATTTGTTTTTGTAGCAAACTGCAAATGTTCCATGAAGACTTGCATATTTTTTACACTCCGTTTTCTTACACAAGCGAGGTCAATATCTAAAAGGGAAAAATTATTTAGGTTCTACAATTACAGAATGTATATAAGTAAGAAGGTAAGTTAACTAAGCAATTTCCTTTAAATAACGTTTTAAGCGGAAGACCACTTTTAATGAAGAAGAAAAATATAGTTTTTATGACGTTATTAGTTACGTAAGGGAAAAAAAACGGATATGGTAAACAGGCTCCATTTATTCCTTTACAGCTGTTGTTCGAGGTTTTTGTATGTATAAGTTTACCTATCAAATAAATGTTGATATTTTGAAACGTTATTTCACTTCTGAGCGCTTAAACAAACAAAACTGATCAAGAACATACGCTATGAAGTTTTCTTTGGCCATTGATAAACCTTATCGTCGTTAGTTCCTCCATTCCGATACTATATTCTGACTTTTTGTACCTCTGATGGTGATTCAAAACCTCACTTTCACTGTTAGGTACTCGCATAAGCGAATTGACGTGACGTGACAGACAGTGTAAACGCAGTTTGACGTGACGGTGTCATGACGTGATGTCCGTTCAAATTTATCTTGAAAGCTAAGAGCCCTTGCATTCGAGGAATCAAATGCCAATTGTTATGATGTCTAAAAAACGGCTACAGGAAATCCACAGCTCCTACAAAGGAAATAGTCTACATTAGCGATTTAATGACATTCAAAATTTATAGGACGCATAATGGATGAACCTACGCCGTCCCGAGGTCACACGACCAAGGTGGCAATGTATGTTGACAACAGAAAATCAGTACTGTGCATCTGACTGGTCATTTCGGAGATATTTCAATTCTACCGGTATATATAATATAGTCCACAGCAAACGTGAGACCTCTGAGTATGTAGAAACTCTTCGTGAAACCACAGTGGCGTAATATCTCTGTAGCATGTTTTGAGTAAAAAGACAAACAGTATAAGTGATGAATTACCTGTGTTTAATATTGTATAACGGGGGAGCACAATACTTGTAAGTAAAAATATCATTTCTAACATTGTCATATAGAAACATTTCAAGATTCAATAGGTTTGTTTATAAATAAATAATCTGCTACCAGTCACGATTTTTCTTTATTTTATTATTCGCACGACGCGTTTCGAGAAATAATTCTCATTTTCAAGTGCGTTTTTTATGTGTGTTAAGCCATTTCTTTTGATGTTGTCAGTGTGTGTGAGTCTGCTTCATTTTGTTGACTTTTACTGTAATACATAAGAAACGCGATTTTTAGTTGGGTATCAATTCTTTCTGTGAGGTTAGTGGCTAAAGTTTGAGAACAATTTGTACTTACAGTTTCCTAATGGTCCATTTGTGTAGAGTCTCACACACACTTAACATCTTACACAACTTGTACACTTTACACATCGAAAATATCTTATATAAACAAAACAGTTACAAAGATCTTCTTACATGTAGTTCACAGAGATAACATTATAGGCCTTCCACAGATTATGATATGCTTTTGTACAGAGGTTATTTATCTTAACAATTTGGCTTATGAATTACTTATATTGATTTTACAGTTGTGCTTATTTCTATGTTTTACTATTTTTATTTAAGTATAATATCGAAACATCTGAAGAAATTCACTGATTGCTTGAAGAACTGGAGATATATTCACATCACAGAAAATATGAAGATAAAATATTAAATGAAAAACTTGAAAGTGAATCAGTGAATTTCTTCAGATGTTTCGATATTATACTTAAATAAAAATAGTAAAACATAGAAATAAGCACAACTGTAAAATCAATATAAGTAATTCATAAGCCAAATTGTTAAGATAAATAACCTCTGTACAAAAGCATATCATAATCTGTGGAAGACCTATAATGTTATCTCTGTGAACTACATGTAAGAAGATCTTTGTAACTGTTTTGTTTATATAAGATATTTTCGATGTGTAAAGTGTACAAGTTGTGTAAGATGTTAAGTGTGTGTGAGACTCTACACAAGTGGACCATTAGGAAACTGTAAGTACAAATTGTTCTCAAACTTTATCCACTAACCTCACAGAAAGAATTGATACCCAACTAAAAATCGCGTTTCTTATGTATTACAGTAAAAGTCAACAAAATGAAGCAGACTCACACACACTGACAACATCAAAAGAAATGGCTTAACACACATAAAAAACGCACTTGAAAATGAGAATTATTTCTCGAAACGCGTCGTGCGAATAATAAAATAAAGAAAAATCGTGACTGGTAGCAGATTATTTATTTATAAACAAACCTATTATATCTACAGTCGCAGGCTTTCAAAAACCATTTATAATGGATCTAATCAGATTTCAAGATTCGTTTTGTCCTATATTCCGATTGCAGTATAACATCAAATAGACAACTAGAATGTAAGAGAGGCAGAAAATCACACATACATGCGTAAAAAAAATATGTGAACAAATGCACTTGAAAATGAGAATAAATTCTGGAAAAGTATTGTGCTAAGAATGGAAAAAATAAGTAAGTGGTGCAATGATTCGTTATTTAAATCCAAAATTAGTTCTTCCGTGGCTTCCCTAGATCCACCAAGGCTAATACTGGCATGGTTCCTTTGTAAAAAACATACCCGTTTTTCTTCCTCATCCTTGTCACGTCCGAGATTGTGTTCCCCCTCCGATAATGTCATCGTCGATGGGTCAGTTAAGCCTACTTTTCCATATCTTCCTCCATCTCCAATGGTCATATCGTAGACGGGACGTTAACCCTATCGTGCCGTCCTTAGGCCGGTATTACACTATCAAATTTCTTTGTCAAAGATTTGATCAAAGATGTGATCAAATATTCCGTCAAATATATTTGACAAAGATCTTTGACGTAGCGCTACAAGGGGTATTACACTGTCATCATATTTTTCGTCAAAGTTCAAGATGGCTGACAACAACAACATGTTATTAACCGCAGCAGTTGCATGTACCACAATTGCACTGTGTGCACATGCAGAAGAGAAGTGGGGGAAAAAAAGGAAACGTACCTGGGTGTAGTCGTGGGTTTTATGACGACACGATAAAAGCAAAACTTGTTACGTGAGCTTATAGTGGAGGATGTCAAGTCGTACATCAATTACTTAAGAATGGATGAGCATACATTTCTGTATGTGCTTAATGAAGTGCATCCTCATATCACAAAGCACAATATTCACTTAGGAACTGCTACATCTGCAGAATACAGGCTCACTGTAAGACTCCGATTCCTTGCTACAGGTTAGGTTAGGTCAGGTCAAGTCTCCAATCTTCTTAATCTATTTTTGTATTCAGGGTGCCTCACGTTGTAAAGCGCCTCATCAGCTTCATACATCTCTATTAATTTTGTAGTGTTCAGCACACACCAATTGTAGTTACTGGCAATGCTTATGAAAACACTACAGATGACAGAACGCTGCAGCGATGCTAGCGCTCCATGTGGTAACATGTCACATTACAGTGAACAGAAGACAAGCGACTTATTTGATCAAATCTACAGCGAGGTCCTAGATTTGATCAAATGTTGGACGACATTTGACAAAGTTCCCTATTACACCATCAAATACCTTTGACAAAATTTTTTGACAAAGATATTTGACAAAGAAATTTGATAGTGTAATACTGGCCTTACCTATTAGGTCCGTCACCGCCATAATGAAAGACAGCAAGCTGGTAAACAGTCCCCGCAGCCATCCAGATGGAGATGGGCTCCATTGGAAAAGTGGACGATAATTACCATCCGCCGCAACGCTGACCTTCCGTCTACTTGAGACCGCTTTAGTCCCCCCTCTTTGTTTGCGGAGGGCAATAATGCAAGTTTTGTTTTGTAACAGGGTAAATTTGGAGCTCTCATCTGGCGAATCTTATAGCGAAACCGCTTTCTTTATCTCGGAGAAGGCAGAATTCCTATACTGTCTCAACGAATTGAAAACAAAATATAGTCCACCTGCGAACTGTGTTAACACGAAACATTTCATTGACTGGGTTATTCTTCCATCGACTGGGATTTTCTTTTGATGTGTAGCTAAAAGGAATTTAACAGCTAGTATCAACTCGGAAGTGATATCCTTTATTGTAAAGTGAAAATAGCCTTCGGAGATTATGTGGGGATAAGCTGTCTGCCGTTAAAACCAAAGATAATGAATTATCTGAAGTGGAAAATAGAGATAGAAATAGTGTCCGTAAACGTTAAGATTTTAGGCAACAAATTAAGTGCGACATTTCAGCAATTCACCATGTAAGTATATAAAAATGTCATTTTTATTGGAAAGCAGTGAAGCAATTGCATTTAGTGATACGTTACCGAAGAAATCAAAACATAATAATACCGAGAAACGCGAAAATAACGCATTACAACCATGTAGTGAAACGAGGATGCCTCTGTACAAGCGGGTGTCTGGCGCTGAACTACGCGATTGATATGCTAGAAAAATAATAGGGAAAATTTTGCCTACTACTTCTTTTTTTGTTTTGTGTGTTCTGTCTTCAAATATTTCGTTCCTGTATCAATCAATTCATCTCAAAGTACCACTTGCATCCGACTTTCACAATTATTTGCTGCATGTGTTTCAGTGTTCAAGGGCGGGATTAAGACTCAAGATGAAACGATATCAGTGATAAGATTCCCTGATAACGTTGGTAGCCTCAGCGAAAGTGAAGAAGAATAACAGGATACGTTGAATGGAAAGAACAGTCTAAGGTGTACAGAATATATATGGACTGAGAGTAAATCGAAGAAAGACGATAGTAATGAGAAGCAGCAGAAACGCGAACAGCGAGAAACTTAACATCAGAATTGGGGATAACGAAGCAGACAAAGTTAAGGATTTGTGCTACATATAAGAGAACCTCCCCATCGCAGCCCCCTGAGATTTAGTTATAAGTTGGCACAGTGAATAGGCCTTGGAAAACTGAACACAGATCAGTCGAGAAAACAGGAAGAAGTTGTGTGGAACTATGAAAAAAATAAGCAAAATATACAAACTGAGTAGTCCATGCGCAAGATAGGCAACAGCAAGGAGAGTGTAGGCTCAGGAGTGCCGTGGTCCCGTGGTTGGCGTGAACAGCTGCGGAACGAAAGGTCCTTGGTTCAAGTTCTCCCTCGAGTGAAAAGTTTATTTTTTTACGTTCGCAAAGTTATGATCTGTCCGTTCGTTCATTGACGTCTCTGTTCACTGTAATAAGTTTAGTGTCTGTGTTTTGCGACCGCACTGAAAACCGTGCGATTAGTAGACGAAAGGACGTGCCTCTCCAATGGGAACCGAAAACATTTTATCGCAAGGTCATAGGTCAACCGATTCCTCCACAGGAAAACACGTCTGATACATTCTATACGACACTGGTGACGGCATGTGCGTCACATGACAGGGATATGTTGTCGACCCACCTAACTTGTACACTTGGCGAATGGGTAAAAAGATTCTTCTACCTTGCCCGATTTAGGTTTTCTTGTGGATGTGATAATCACTCCCAAAAAAGTGATGAAAACATAAGAGTTTGTCAGATAATAATTGTCTGAAAATAAAAAATTAAACTTTTCACTCGAGGGAAGACTTGAACCAAGGACCTCTCGTTCCGCAGCTGCTCACGCTAACCACGGGACCACCGCGCTCCTGAACTCACACTATCCTTGATGTTGCCTATGTTGCGCATGGACTACTCAGTTTGCATTTTTTGCTTATTTTTTTCATAGTTCCACACAACTTCTTCCTGTTTTCTACATTGCTCTGTGTTCAGTTTGTCAAGGCCTACCCACTGTGCCAACTTATAACTAAATCTGAGAGGGGTGCGATGGGGAGGTTCCCTTGTTAGGCTGCAACATAACACACGATTACGTGGCAAGGACGACATAAGAAGCAGACTAGCACTGCCAAAGAGGACACTCCCGGTGTCAAAAATAGGCCTTCATTTGAGGAAGAAATTTCTGAGAACGTACGCCTGGAACACAGCACTGTATGGTAGTGAAACATGGACTGCCGGAAAACCGGAACAGAAGAGAACCTAAGCCTCTGAGATGCGGTGCTACAGAAGAATGTTGAAAATTAGGTTGATTGATAAGGCAAGAAACGAGGAGGTTCTCCGCAGAATCGCAAGGAAAGGAATATACTGGAAACACTAACAAGAAGAAAGGATAGGATGACAGGACGTCTGTTAAGATCTCAGGTAATAACTTTGACGGTATTAGAGGGAGGTGTAGATCGTAAAAATTCTAGAGGAAGACACAGATTGGAATACATACAGCAAATAATTGAGGACGTAGGTTGTAAGTGCTACTCTGATACGAAAAGCATACCTAGTAGCATGCAGATTATTCCCTGATGTGTTAACACAAGTCCTGCCGCCCCGTGTCCCTTCTTCTCCTCAGTGACATCGATGTGTTCCTTTGCTCGCCGAGTCTGCGGAGAAACACCTCATTCCTTATCAGTCCACAAAATTTTCAACATTCTTCGGTAGCACCACATCTCAAACGCCTCGATTCTCTTCTTTTCGGCTTGTCCCACTACCCAAAGTACGCTACTATACAGTGCTTTCCTCCAAAAGTACATTCCAGAAATTTCTTCGTCGATGGTAATAGATTCTTTTGGTCAGGAACGCTCTCTTTGCCTCTGCCAGTCTGCTTTTATGCTTCGACTGTGCTCAGTTATTTTGCTTCCAAGGTAGCAGACTTCCTTAATTTCGTGATCACCACTTTTAAGCTTCTCGCTATTTTCATTTCTGATATTTTCATTACTTTTGTCTTTTCCGTTTTACTCTCAATCCATTCTCTGGACTCATTAGATTGTTCAGTCCATTTAGTACATTCTGTAATTATTATTCACTTTCGCTGAGGATAGAAGTGTCATCAGCAAATCTTATCACTAATAGCTTTGAGCGCGTGTTTTAGTCCCACTACCGAATCTGTTTTGATTCCATGATAGCTTCTTCGATGTATGGACTGAACAGTAGGGGCGAAATACTGCATCCCTGTCTTCCTCATTTTTAATCGGTGTACTTCGTCGCCGGCCGCGGTGGCCGAGCGGTTCTAGGCGCTTCAATCCGAAACCGCGCGACTGCTACGGTCGTAGGTTTGAATCCTGCCTCGGGTATGGATGTGTGTGATGTCCTTAGGTTAGTTAGGTTTAAGTAGTTCTAAGTTCTAGGGGACATGACCTCAGATGTTAACTCCCATAGTGCTCAGAGCCATTTTTTTTTTGTACTTCGTCCTTTATCTTCCAATCTTATTGCTCGTTCTTGGTTCCTGTGCGTACTGCGTATTCTCCTTCTTTCCCTATAGGTTACACACCTTTATCCACAATTTCGAACAGCGTGCACCATTACACAATGTCGGATGCTTTTTGTTGGTCGACAAATGCTGTAAGTGTGTCTTGGTTTTTCTTCAGCCTTGCTTCCATTATCAAGAGTGACGTCAGCACCACTTCCTTCACGCTTTTACCTTTCCTAAACCCAAAAAAATCGTTATTAACTAAAATCCTCAAGTTTCATTTTCATTATTCGGTGTATTATTCTTTACAGCAGCTTGGCTGCAAGAGCTGTTAAGCTTACACTGCGACAGTTCTCGTACTTGACTGCTCTTCCTGTCTTCGAAATTGTGTGGATGATTCATCACCCAAAAAATTGTACATCGCCAGCCTCATAGAATCTACACCCCAACTTGAAGAATCGTTCGGTTGCCACTTTCCGCAGTGATTTTATAAATTCGAACTGAATGTCAGCTATCCCCTCTACCTTATTTAACTGCAAGTCTTGGGCTGTCCTTCTAAATTCTCAATCTAATACTGAATCCCCCGTGTCTTTGAAACAGACTCCAATTTCTTCTTCTGCCTCGTCGTCAGACAAGTCCTCTCCTAATACAGGCCTTCAGTGTACTCTTTACACCCGTCTGCTCTCTCTTCTGCGTTTAACAGTGAAGTTTCCATTTCACTCTTATCGCCCTTGCTTTTAATTTCGTCGAAGGCTGTTTCGACTTTTCTGTGTGCTGAGTCAGTGCATCCGACGATAACTATTTTTTCGGTTCTGCACTTTTTCTGCAGTCATTTGGAATTAGCTTCTGTGCACTTCCTGTCTATTTCATTCCTAAGTGAACTATATTTCTGGATTCCAGTCTTGCCCTGCATATTTTTTGTACTTCCCTATTTCTTTCATCAGCTAAAGTAATTCTCTTGTTACACAAGGTTTCTTCGCAATTACCATCCTGACCAACATCTGTGATTGCTCTTTTTAGAGACCACAACTCCTCTTCACCTGAACTACCTACTGCAGTATTCCTTATCACACTTATTGTGTACGACTTCGTTACAGGAGAGAGTTAGGTTAGGTATGGTTAGGTTAGGTTAGGTTAGGTCTCCAATCTTCTTAATCTATTTTTGTATTCAGGGTGCCTCACGTTGTAAAGCACATCATCAGCTTCATACATCTCTATTAATTTTGTAGATGTTGGTGCACGCCAATTGTATTTACGTGAAATGTTTATAAAAACACTACAGACGACAGAACACTGAAGCGATGCTAGCGCTCCACGTGGTAACATGTCACATTGCAGTGAACAGAAGACAAGCAACTACTTTGATCAAATCTACAATAAGGTCCTAGATTTGATCAAATTTTTGACGACATTTGACAAAGTACCCTATTACAACATCAAATTTATTTGACAAAGATATTGGACAAAGAAATTTGATAGTGTAATACCTTGTAACCTCCTCCTCACTTATCGACCTTAATGACAGTGAAAAATTAAACCGCATGTACCTAATGGAAATTTGGGAAAAGCAATCGTCACCGATCTGTCGGTAAAGAGGGAGGAAAGAGTTACATATAAATAAAAGGAAAAATGCAAATGAAACTGGTGGAAATTAATTTTGAAAAGGGGTAAAGTTAATAAAGAAAGTAAATGTGCGGCCGTTACGTTAACAATTAACTAGCGGTAATTAGATATTTGAGATTTGGAGGAAATTACCGTCGCCAGCCCTATGGACAATTACTATAGTAACTGAAAAAGAAAGGTTATTACACATATAATTAGCACTAGAAGCGTGGCAACTGAAGGTTGACACGTGTAGTGTGAAAACTGATAGTTTGTCAGAAGTAATAAATTTCGCTACACTCTGACTTAATTTAGCAAAAGAATTAATAAAACCGGAAAATTGAAAGTTAATTTAGTGACTGAAATTAATAGTGAGCTTTGTTTCTGAAGCACATCGAAATTCAGTAAAATATGGTTAGTCTTGGGCTACCTCAACAATCATTTCAAAAGCTATTTGAATCTACGCAATTTAGAAATAAGAGATTTAACTTTGAACTTGAATTAAATGATTCTGAACAATTAACAACAGTAAAATTTAGTACGTACCAAGCTGAGCTGCAGTCACAGGTAAGCTAAAATACGGTAACAAAACTCGCACTCTTAATTTGTGCTTGTGTAATCTAAATATTGTAGCCAGCTATGAATACCTTAACTGAACTTTGAAATTAAAGCAGTGAAATCGAATGATATTACTTTAATGCTGGCGTATAATTTCAACGACACTCGGGTTCATTCCGGAAAAGGAAGGGACCCTGCTTGGTAATGCAATTGGGACAATGAGCGACAAAGGTTCATGCTACGTTGCTGTAATTTAGTGAGAAAAATTTAACAGTTTTAAAAGCTGAGCTCTGCCATACAGTTCTAAAACTTTACGTGCCACCAGTCTTCCTTGTTGGTTGATTGAAGGTTTGAAATCGTCGATCGAGGAGGTGGCGACAGTCACTCATTGTCGGCCGTCGCTGTTGCAGAAGCTGGATGTTGGCGCGCCTTCTTCTCGACACGGTCTCCAGCCGAAACGGGCTCTTGATGTGTGCCAGCTAACGCTTCCCGTCCGCGACACCATGTCAGAAACTAACATAGCAAGTCGGGCGCAATTAAATGCTGCCCAACCCCGAAAGCGCGGCAACTCGCGGGAGCGTCACACAACACACTTGCTCCACTGCCCTCCTCCAGCCAGACTCTGCTCTGCCCGCGCTCCACGCAGCGGAGTTCACACTACCAAAGATCCTAAACACTTTGGTTCTCCACACGACCTATCGATGTATTCGTTCGACAGCATAGTTTTCCCTAGGCAAGACCCAGCGTAA
The DNA here is from genome assembly GCF_023864275.1 of Schistocerca cancellata. Classification (NCBI taxonomy): domain Eukaryota; kingdom Metazoa; phylum Arthropoda; class Insecta; order Orthoptera; family Acrididae; genus Schistocerca; species Schistocerca cancellata. Next base: position 8,200,067 of record NC_064634.1, read on the forward strand.
AATACAAATAATATTTACAAAACAAACCAATTATACATCGACATAGATGCATAAATATATATACAAATAGTAAAACAATTACAATATATAAAGGCACAGAAATGTCATATATTCAGGTAACAAAATAAGGAAAAAAATGTATAGTACAATAGATGGAAATAGGAGGATATGCATTTCCGGCGTTACAACCTGCCTAACCTGTACGGTTCTGTTCTGTGCTTTCAAGATGTTTAAGACCCTGAGAAAGCTACGCAGAGCGATTCAAAACAAAAGATGCAGCATTCTGCCAAAGGGAATTGTCCTTCTCCATTACAATCCAAGACCTCAGACTGCAGGTCAGACCCCGCGATTTATTGGACAGTTTTCGCTGGGAATTTTTAGACCCCCCCTACAGTCCTGTTCTTGCGCCGAGCGATTACCATCTGTTCCTCAAACAACACCTCAGTGGCAACCGTTACAATGATGACTGCGGGGTGAAACCGGCAGTGAACTCTTGGTTATCGGAGCAGGCGGCAAGTTTTTATGAAGAGAGTATTTTCAAATTGGTTGAGAGGTATAATACGTGTTCCAACAAATTTGGCAACTATGTCGAAAAGTAGGGTGAAGTATGTACTTTCTGAAAATAAATTTACTTTTTTGAAATAACCTTTCGTTGTGTACTTATGTTCAAACGGGCCTTACTTAAAAAAACACGCCTCGTAGAAGATTAACTTAAGTTGTATTTCTCCAAGAGAAGCAAGACTGATTACAGATACTGCAGGAAGAATTAAAGTCCAGCTATCGAAGACATAAGGAAGAGACTCCAAGCGTGAGTAGGTTGTCTGGTTGCCACCTGCTGTTCTATACGGCGGCGTCAGAGGGCGCTTGTAGTCCAGAGCCACGGGAGAACACCACAGGGGCCATCATTGTTTAACGGAAACTTCCGATTCCACTGTCAGCTTAAAGACGCCGGTAGTGTGGTGTCGATACGTGATACCACAACAGTATCCACATCTTTAGCGAACTTCAAACATGCCTCATCGTTCGACAGTATTTATGCACCCCACTTCCTTCCACACTGGTTCTTCTGGGCGATTCCCTTGGACCTCAATTCACTCTTCATCATCACTAAATTGTGATCTGAGTCTATATCTGCTCCTGGGTACGCCTTACAACCCAATATCTGATATCAGAAGCTCTGCTTGACCATGACGTAATCTAACTGAAATCTTCCCTATTTCCCGTTCTTTTACAAGTACACCTCCTCCTCTTGTGATTCTTGAACAGAGTACTCGCTGTTACTAGCTGAAATTTACTGCAGAACTCTGATAGTCTTTTTCCCCTTTCATTGCTGTTACAAATTCTCTTATTCTACTCCTTCCTCTACTACCACATTCCAACTCCACATAACTATTAGATTACCACCTCCCTTATACTAAATTATTCGCCCAATATCTTCATATGTTTTCTCTACCTCGTCAGCATGTATACTTGGACTATCATTGTCGGCGTTGGCTTGCTGTGGCAGCTGATGAGAACGACCCTGCCACTGAACTGCGTACAGTAACTCCCTCTCTGTCCTGTCTCCCTTACATCCTACTCCCATTATACCTTTTTCTATTATTTTTTATATTACCCCATATTTGTCTGATCATAAATCCTTATCTTCTTCCCATTTCACTTCACTGACCCCCACTATATCAAGACTGAGCATTTGCACTACCCTTTTTTATTTTCTAGCTTCCCTACCACCTTCAAACTTCTGCTCGACTAGTAGAATGTTACTCTATCGTTCGTTTCTGTATCTTTTCCTCATGATCACCTCCCCGTGGCTGGCCCCTTCCAGAGATCCGACTGAGGGACTAATGTGGTGTATTTTGCCAATGGAGAGATCTTGAAGACACTTTTTCAATTACACGCTACATGTCTTGAGGATACACATTACGTGTCTTGAATGCAGTGGTTTCCATTGCCTTTCATACTCTTTCGGTTAGTCGATGCTGATTGCCCGCTCCACAGATAAGAGAGTGCACCGGATCTATGTCCGCTCCTCCGCCTCTTTGACAAGGCTGCTGACAGAACGAGTGTGACTTCTTATGCCGAAAGTCTTCAGTTGATGTTGCTGACAATTTTCATTCAGAGTTCAAGCAGTGTGTAGCGTATTACGATGTTTACGACGTTGCTCATCGAGCCATATACGTTATCTCGCATTTCTAGCTGCTTCTCTCACACAAATAATGATAAAAATTCAGAAATTCAGGGTCGCCACCAGCCAAAGCACTTCCTAACCATTTAGAAAAAATGGAGCTGGAAAATTATTAGTTTCATTACTTTAATAATTTAATTACAAGTACGCAAATTTCTTTAAGCAGCCAGATAAATAGCACTCCATGTCGTGCATGAAGCAACTTCATTAATTCAGGAATGGAAATCAGAGTAAGGCGGTAAGATCGACACCAAAGAATTTATCTTTCACGTAGATTATTTATTGTAACTAAATGTTTGGTTGCGCTTCCTAACTACACATAACTGGTGCCTGACTCGAAATATTTAAGTAAGAATTACGTGAGAATGAAACAGCACAATTTACCAACAGCAAGAAGAAACGCAGAAGACGGGGGTGGGAGACAATTCTGCTATCATCTCCTTTGCATCAATACCATAAAAATATCTCAGTGAGATTTGCATTACGATTCTACGAATGCACTATTCTGGACAGAGGTTTAACCAATACAGGAGGCTGTGCGATAATTATTTAACATACTAACTGCGTCTGCTGCTTGCAAATGGCCGAACTAGAGCACGTGGTGCATTCTGACTCAAACTGTTGTGCTGCTTTGTAGAAAGCGCACGAAAGAACAGATATTCTTGCAGAAATTGTAGCTCATTAGACAAGCAAACTGTTAAAATGAAGCCTATTGCGGTGCCGTGGTGGACCAGAAGGGTCATTGATCACCAAACACGTGGCACTAAATAGACACACAAAGACAAAAGCAATTTCCAAAAAATACAAGATTAAAAATCATTAAGAAAAATAACTCGCTTCACACGCTTCAGTTAAGCTGAAGTTCTTAAGTATTTCACCAGTTAAACATAACGAAGTCCTAACTCAACCTGCTTGCTATCACCTGAAACCCCCCTTAAGAGCTACGATCCGTACTCACCAAGCGTTCACCGAAGAGTCCGCTTTCTCTTTCCAGATTTCCATAGCTCCCCCTGCAGCGGAAGCTACCAGACGGGTAGCCCTCCGTCACCAGCCTCACACACAAAAACAGCCTTCGACTAAGATGGTTAAACCTCTCTGTTCAGGTATTGGAAACCTAAGTTGGTCATACTGTGCTCTCCTTCGAACGAGAAGCAACGTCGTCTGCTCCCAGCAGACGATGACCAACTCAGCGTTTCCCACAAAACAAAACCGAAACCCACATTAAAACACACGTATAATAATCAATAGGCCTTATTTGAGTGCTCAGTCTTTCTGGAAGAGTTCATGAATTGAGCTAAAATCAGGTAGTAAAATGAATAGGTTGTACCGAATTCGACAAGCGTCGTATGAAAAGACTTCACAGAGACGTGTCGAGTGGCTAGGTTCTAAGCCTGGACCCAGGACTTTTGTTTACTAGTCGAAGTCTCTATCCCTATGCTTCTTCCCTAGCACTCTTATTTATGGCGATGGGACACTTTTGAAAGGTAGGTATAACTCAGGAACGCCTGAAGCAATTTCATCAAAACTTGGTGTTATATGACTTCTGGAGACAAGTACTGTTGGGGCAGGGAACTCCTAACGCCATTATGGATACGGCAGAAATATAAAGGAGGTAACGTTTCAAAATTAAGCGAAAAAGACCGGCAGTAGTATCGACTCCACTGTATTCCTGGGTGCTTGGCTGAGTGGCGCCAGTCCTGATGACATTTAACCCCTAGGACTGGGGCGGCGGGACAGAGCGACGACGTGTAAAGCAAAGCTCTGGAACGCTTGGACCAATGCCAACCAATCTCGGCGTTCATAATACAACACTAAGCTAAAAATATTACAGGGCGTCGGCGGGTAAACCCTTTTATATTTGTGTCAGATGCATCAATACAAACAGAAAAAATAAATTATGTGTATAAAACAATTTTCTTAACATAAACATGGCGTGGTATACGCAAATACGCAAGATTACGGTGTGGACCAACTTCTGGGGGCACTCGGAGCGGCCTTCAGTGGATTTTCCTCGGTTCAGGGTGTGGGACAGAGCCAACAAAAAAAAAAAAAAAAAAAAAAGTTCAAATGGCTCTGAGCACTAGGGGACTTATCATCTATGGTCATCAGTCCCCTAGAACTTAGAACTACTTAAAACTAACTAACGTAAGTACAGCACACAAGACCCAGTCATCACGAGGCAGAGAAAATCCCTGACCCCGCCGGGAATCGAACCCGGGAACCCAGGCGTGGGAAGCGAGAACGCTACCGCACGACCACGAGCTGTGGACCAAAGCCAACTGGAGAACAAAACGATCCATGACTTGCTTTCTTTCGCAATCGCTGTTGGTAACGACAAATAGAAGGCCCATTTCTGAAGATAACATATAATTCTTCACAATCGAGAACGTGGAAGATGTCGCACGTATACTTTTGTCTGTGTCAGGCAGAGAGATTTTCTTATTGTTGGGGCCAGTGAGGATCGTTTGCTGTTTGTACTTCGCTCAATTCTGTTCTTGCTTTGAATGGAGTCGTTTGAAAGATGTTGCTGGTTTCGAGTAACTGTTTCCTGGTTTTGATTTTTGGCCGGTTGGTGCACAATCCTGTAATGAGTTGCTAGGCTTGGCGACAAGGTTCATTCTCTCCACGCTGTTAACAACTTCACGATGTATGTCTGAGCTAGCAACATCTGCCAGCTAATATACCTTGGTAAGTGACGTAGGTCGCAGATATTCAGTAATGAGTCGATACGTTTTATTTAGCACCTTATCGAATTCTTTGGCGTTAGCAGACCTGCACCAAACAGGGTTTGAGTGTTTTGCCATAAGAAGTAAACCGATAATGCGACGGCTCTTAAATATCGTGTTACTAATTATCTTCCCAAGGACGTTATTTCTGGCGTCCACTTCCAACATTATCTTATAATAATTCTGCATTTACATCAAGGTTCGGTCAAGTGTGACACGTAAATATTTTTAATATAGTGCAGCAGCCAATTGTACTCCTTTCCAAGTTAACACTGAGTTTACGATAGGCCAGTCTGTGATTAAAACTGAGAGCGTACAGTTCGGGTTTAACTGCATTTGGGGGAAGTTCATTTTTGGTACAGTAAATACTCATTTTCTTCAAAGCTTCTACCACTTTAAGATCCACTTTTCCGAAGGACTTTGCCTGAGCTACCAAAGTCAGATCATCTGCATAAAGAAAACTCATGTATTCTCTGGAAGTGGCTGGTCGTTAGCATAGCTTTAAAAAAGAGCAGGATCCAGCATGCAACCTTGTGGTTACCCATTTATCAAACATTTGCCATCGACTGCGTGGTCCCTGAAAGTCTACGTGGGACCTTGTCTTTTCAATCAATTCTTCGATGCCATTGATGAGACCATAGTCCTTTGTTAACCCATAATAAACCAAAATAATCCATCAGATAGAATTTTCGTTTTTGTAGCCGCATTGTAACTGGTTCACAGTGCAAAGTATCACAAGACGGTGCCTCCATGCAGAACTCTTCACGTCTTTCGCCGCGACGCTCCGAGCAATCGTCGCCTAGACGTCGCTCATAATCCGGAAACAGTTTCTTCTTCCATCACGAGATCTTCAGAGCGTTAGATCGATCAGACGCTGGTTCCGTCGACAGCAGCACGTGGCGCTGATATGGGATCTATCATTCTGCTTTCATCAACGAGTTCGCAGAAGCAAGATTATGTCTCCGGTCGCGGATGAATGGATCCTGCAGTAGAGGATCCAATTGTGGTTCATCAGTTCTTCCGTGCCACGGTTCCAGCTGACGCTGATGAAGAGTTGCCATAGTAATAGCAAGCCGCGAGTGTCCGGTAAATTCAGATTGAAAGACTCATCTTAATACTAACACAGATCAGATAGCTGACATTCAGTGCATTAGTTAGAGGATAGGACTTGAACTCCAGTACCACGCACCTATCAACACTCAAAGTTTAGTCATCATCATCATCATTTAAGACTGATTATGCCTTTCAGCGTTCAATCTGGAGCATAGCCCCCCTTATACAGTTCCTCCATGATCCCCTATTCAGTGCTAACATTGGTGCCTCTTCTGATGTTAAACCTATTACTTCAAAATCATTCTTAACCGAATCCAGGTACCTTCTCCTCGGTCTGCCCCGACTCCTCCTACCCTCTACTGCTGAATCCGTGAGTCTCTTGGGTAACCTTGCTTCTCCGATGCGTGTAACATGACCCCACCATCTACATCTACATCTACATCTACATCTACATCCATACTCCGCAAGCCACCTGACGGTGTGTGGCGGAGGGTACCTTCAGTACCTCTATCGGTTTTCCCTTCTATTCCAGTCTCGTATTATTCGTGGAAAGAAGGATTGTCGGTATGCCTCTGTGTGGGCTCTAATCTCTCTGATTTTATCCTCATGGTCTCTTCGCGAGATATATGTAGGAGGGAGCAATATACTGCTTGACTCTTCGGTGAAGGTATGTTCTCGAAACTTCAATAAAAGCCCGTACCGAGCTACTGAGCGTCTCTCCTGCAGAGTCTTCCACTGGAGTTTATCTATCATCTCCGTAACGCTTTCGCGATTACTAAATGATCCTGTAACGAAGCGCGCTGCTCTCCGTTGGATCTTCTCTATGTCTTGTATCAACCCTATCTGGTACGGATCCCACACTGCTGAGCAGTATTCAAGCAGTGGGCGAACAAGCGTACTGTAACCTACTAAGCCTGTTCGCCCTGACTGCTACATCTATAGAGTTCATTCCCAGTTTTTCTTTGATTTCCTCATTGTGGACACCCTCCTGCCATTGTTCCCATCTACTAGTACCTGCAATCATCCTAGCTACTTTCATATCCGTAACCTCAACCTTGTTGATAAGGTAACCTGAATCCACCCAACTTTCGCTCCCATACAACAAAGTTGCTCGAAAGATCGAAAGGTGCACAGATAACTTAGTCTTCGTACTGACTTCCTTCTTGCAGAAGAGAGTAGATCGTAGCTGAGCGCTCACTGCATTAGCTTTGCTACACCTCGCTTCCAGTTCTTTCACTATGTTGCCATCCTGTGAGAATATGCATCCTAAGTACTTGAAACCGTCCACCTGTTCTAACTTTGTTCCTCCTATTTGGCACTCAATCCGTTTATATTTCTTTCCCACTGACATTACTTTCGTTTTGGAGATGCTAATCTTCATACCATAGTCCTTACATTTCTGATCTAGCTCTGAAAGTTTAGTTCTGCATAATAATAAATGTATATTATATGTTTGATGTTGTGTCGTGCCTGTTAATTGAAGCTGTACTCTGTGATCAATGATCACGTACGTTGCAAAGCGTGCGAACCAGCCACGTTGTACACCAACGAATGTTCTGTGGTAGGAGGTTCGCTTCCTGCTCCCCTGGGTGCTGGGCTGTAGACTTGCTTTGGTACACAGCAAGGTTGGAACTGAAAGTCAGAGTTAGTCGCGCGGCTTAACACTCCAATCCGTCGGCCGAATCATCCTCAACAGTGTCACATGCTGTCATACCGTGAGGTGAGACTGCGCAGGAATCTGACACGTATCCAGACACTATGACGCGCAGCCCGGTGATTAAAAACGCCTCGACGCTGCTTCTCCTCTCTGATGTAAATTAATTCAACTACTAAAATTCTAACGGACCGCCTGCTTGTCGTGCACTAATCCTATTTTACGAATACTTCGTACAAAAGTAGGGCCCAAACAAATACATTGGCTGAAACAGAGTTGATAATTTTTGAAAACGTTATTGGAGGTATCGGCGATCGAAATATAATCTTTGAAATCAACCATCACATGATCTTCTTCACACCTACAGCCACATTGATGGACAATAGCTGTGCTTCAAGCAAACGTGCCTTGCGTTCTAATCTTATTGTAATCAATTTAAACAAAATAGAGGTTGTGGGCAAAAGTAGGCTAGGGCAGAATGGGTAACCATTTAAGACAGTCAAACTTTTGTAGACTCCATGGCTTCCAATCAATACAAATAATACCACCTTCAGATGGCTGAGACTGTTCTGTGAACTTTATTTCTTACAGTGATCATGTTTCGGGCTAAAGATTGAGAAGGACGTATATTAGTCGGGAGCAGTCCGGACTTCAGATTTAAAAAAATCGGTGTCCCGAAATATGGTTTCGGGACGGCAGTCTATTCAGGATTTCGGACTTCAGTTAGATAATCACACAGTATATATTTTTCTCCAAATTTTCGCGAGGATTTATATTTCAACTCCAGCTGTTACGAAAAATAACGAAAGTTTTTATTATCGCAGCTGACTGAGTCCCTGAAGGAGTGTTAGTGCTTGGTAAGACTGTTGAGTTTCCGTTATAGTTTCTCATTCCAGTTCAGCGGGTCTCTGTTTCTCTGCCTGAGTCGTATCACAATTAATTTGTTACTAAAGTGTTTCATTGTTTCAAGAGAAATCAAAATTTCAGAAAGGAAGTGTTCATTCCAAGAAAAATATTTAGACGAATGGATTTTCATAACACGTGGGAGAAGTGACTAGGAAGTAGAATATGTATTTTACGTTATGTTTCCATTGCACATGGGGGAAGAGCAGATATTAAAGATCATTTAGTAAGTTTAAAGCATAAATCAAACGCGCATTCTTCAAGCACTTAGAAAAATTGACAGTTATTATGTTGGAAAATCATTCAAACAGGTTAAATTAGTAACAGCAGTGGAACTAGCTGTCTGCTATCATCCCGTTACACATCATATGTCTTTGAAATCAGTGGACTGCATTCCAGGATACTGTCCAAACTTTTTAATGATTCCGAAGTAGCAAAAAAATGTGACGTTGGGCGGAATAAAATCAATAGCAATTGTGAAATCAGTGTTAGCGAGCGACCTTGTCAAACAAATAAGCGATGATCGTTCAAATGTCCATTACTTTCGTGTAGCTACAGAAGCTAGGAATCTCAAAAAAAATGGTTCAAATGGCTCTGAGCACTATCGGGCTTAACATCTGTGGTCATCAGTCCCCTAGAACTTGGAACTACTTAAACCTAACTAATCTAAGGACATCACACACATCCATGCCCGAGGCAGGATTCGAACCTGCGACCGTAGCAGTAGCGCGGTTTCGAACTGAGCGCCTAGAACCGCTAGACCACCGCGGCCGGCTAGGAATCTCAAAATCGAGAAAATATTTCCATTAGTTAATTCACTTTTTGACGATCTAACGAGCCAATTGGACAGAATTTGGTTCGATATTCCTCAGGACGACACCCAGCAGCTGTATCAATCGATGACTAACCGAATAACTAACTGCATAAGCACCAGAGGACACATTATTGACTTGCTCAATTTGTGAAGCTCTTTGTCTTGAATAAATCATCATTTTTTCTGAAATTGTAATCATATGTTTATTTGTACATGTACATCGTATCTCCCGATTTCCGTTCCATTCTGGTAATTCCTTCGTGGTGCGTCGTTTTCTGTCTTTAAGTGTATTATTCACACATGAAGCACACTTCACACGAGTTGGCATTAGGAACGTCCACAGTCAGCTAGTACGGGCATTTGAAAAGTCCACACCAGTTGTTCCTTCCCATAACGAGGTGCGGTTCTCCCTCAGCAAGAGGGCCGCTATCGTTGGTGATCGGGCAGGCGCACCCCATCTTCTTCTTTTCTCCGATCTTCATCCCGTATCTTCACGGGGTCGCCATGCTAACTGTTGCGTTTGTTAATTCAGTAATAGAAGGTTGCTACGTTCCCTTCCTGTTACCACCCTTTTCTTTCCCAGGACTGAATTCGCGAACACAACTGTCTACACTGATTAAAACTTCCGGGCTAAGAGGCCGTGGTCCAATAATAGAAATACTTCTCCCTGACGTTTCGTTGCCAGCTGCGGGCAACATCATCTGAGGTGAGTCTACGACTGGCTGCTAGGCCGTGGAGGTCCTGTTTATATAGAGCGCGTAGAGGGCGCCACCACTCGTCACATGTTGTCAACAGTAAAACTATCTCTGGCTGGCGTCATTACTCTCGATCGAAGGTAATCGATTGTCACATCTTTGGTACAGAGTCGATCGCCATATCTTATCTAGCTTCAAGCCTTCTTCTTTCCTGTTAAAATTATTGTGGTGTTTAAAAATCTCTACAGCCTCTCTATACATACGTGTGTAATAATGCGATGTCTTAGCTAGCACGCTCGTCTCACTAAATTTTATTTCATGGTCACCCGTTTCAAAAACATGTTCCGCTACAGCCGATTTGTCCGTGTGTCCCAGTCGACAATTCCTTTTATGTTCAGTTAGGCGAGTATTGATACTTCTTTTTGTGGTTCCAATGTAAACCTTCCCACAACTACACGGAATCTTATAGACACCAGGAGTAGCTAGAGGGTGTCGTGCATCTTTCGCCGATCTTAAGCATTCACTAATCTTCTTGGTGGGTCTGAAGATTGTTTCAACTCGGAACTTGGCCAGCACTTTCCCGATACGGTCCGTAATATTGTGGATGAATGGAAGAAAAACTTTCCCCACCGATGGTTGTCCAGCCGTTGCTAATATTTTTATGGAATTTTTTGAACAGCAAGCACTGCAGTCAGCTAGAAAAAGGCCTTTGAAGTGGTATCGGTATGTGGACGACACTTTTGTCATATGGAATCACGGTGAAGAAGAACTGAACCGTTTTTTGAAGCATTTGAATAGCATCAATTCAAAAATACAATTCACTATGGAGACAGAAAGTAACGGACAGATAAATTTTTTGGACGTCTCAGTAATTAAACGAGCAGATGGGACTCTGGGTCACAAAGTCTACAGAAAAGATACGCATACCGATCGTTATATTCATAAGGATTCAAACCATCATCCCAGGCAGAAGAGAGGTATTATCAAGACATTGGTGGACAGGGCTAATAAAATCTGTGAGCCAGCTTATTTGCAAGAGGAACTAAACCACTTGCGAACCGCTTTCCAGAAAAATGGGTACGCTGGCAAGGAGATCGATAGAGCACTCCATCCCAGAAGAAAAATGTCCGAAAACGTGCAACAACAACAACCATCGGTGGGGAAAGTTTTTCTTCCATTCATCCACAATATTACGGACCGTATCGGGAAAGTGCTGGCCAAGTTCCGAGTTGAAACAATCTTCAGACCCACCAAGAAGATTAGTGAATGCTTAAGATCGGCGAAAGATGCACGACACCCTCTAGCTACTCCTGGTGTCTATAAGATTCCGTGTAGTTGTGGGAAGGTTTACATTGGAACCACAAAAAGAAGTATCAATACTCGCCTAACTGAACATAAAAGGAATTGTCGACTGGGACACACGGACAAATCGGCTGTAGCGGAACATGTTTTTGAAACGGGTGACCATGAAATAAAATTTAGTGAGACGAGCGTGCTAGCTAAGACATCGCATTATTACACACGTATGTATAGAGAGGCTGTAGAGATTTTTAAACACCACAATAATTTTAACAGGAAAGAAGAAGGCTTGAAGCTAGATAAGATATGGCGATCGACTCTGTACCAAAGATGTGACAATCGATTACCTTCGATCGAGAGTAATGACGCCAGCCAGAGATAGTTTTACTGTTGACAACATGTGACGAGTGGTGGCGCCCTCTACGCGCTCTATATAAACAGGACCTCCACGGCCTAGCAGCCAGTCGTAGACTCACCTCAGATGATGTTGCCCGCAGCTGGCAACGAAACGTCAGGGAGAAGTATTTCTATTATTGGACCACGGCCTCTTAGCCCGGAAGTTTTAATCAGTGAAGACGCCGGCCGTGAAAGCCTACGCGCTATGATTACAACTGTCTACGTCTAGTGTTATCGCATGTGAGTGTCTGAACATTTTCTGCATGTTTACGAACAGTGTCAATGAGGCAGGGCATGGGTATCAGCCAGGTACTCGCGTAGTCGGATGTGGGAAACCGCCTAAAAACCTCATCCGAGCTGGTTCGCTCATCGGCCCTCGTCGTTAATCCGCCAGGCGGATTCGATCCATGGCGGGGGCCCCTATCAGAATCCCGGAAGTGGTGTGCTAACGCACGCGGCTACCCGGAATGATATAGTTGGACACCATGTACTTATAAATGGACCCGTCGGACAAGTTTGCACAAACTTCCTGCAAAGCACCATATCTCATGTTTTTGAAGACATTCTACTGACCATCCATTCATAAGCTCATTTCTTGCACGCTGGCTCTTCTATACACTTCAGTCGTACGGCTCGGCCACCTGCATCTACATCTACACAACCATTCAGCAACTCACGATTAAGTGCATGGCAACCGGTTCACCGAACCACCTTCACGCTATTTCTCTACTGTTCTACTCTCGATCAGCGAAAGAACGAACAATCAGTCTTTCCGTGTGAGCTGTTATTTCTCTTATTTCATTGCAATGACCATTTCTCCCTATGTAGCTGGGCGCCAACAAAATATTTTCGAGTTTGTTAGATAAAGCTAGTGATTTAAATTTCATCTTTCTGCGACGAAAAACACCTTTGTCTTAATTATTAAAGCCCCAATTCGCGTATGATATCCGTGGCATTCTACTCCCCCTTTCGTGCTGACACAAAACAAACTTGGATCGAATGTTTCCTCATCGATGGATAGCTGGAGGTGGCCGAACTGCTTGTCCCCAACGCACACCTCACTTGAACCCTACCGGCTTCTACTTGTGGGGCCATTTGTAATCATTGGTATACTCATCCCCTGTACCTGATGAGAAAGTTTGGGAGGAAATACGCAATACTCCTCTAAGTTGGGTTCGTGTTCACAGGAGCGTAAGACACCGACGTGAGGTCTGTATTCAAGTAGGAGGTGGATATTCTGAACTCTTGTGTAAGGGATTACTTGCAGTAAGAAAAACGTTCCTTTGAATGTTACTCTTTTGAAGGCTAACTGGGAAATCAAGTATTTCCGGACACATGTTGTAATGAACTTTTTAATTGTCTTCAGATGACAAACGTAATTTATGCCCTCTCTTTTTGAAACTCCCTGTGTGGAGCTGGAGAACTGTAGCAAAAAAAAACATTAAGGCCAGCAGAAGATCAAGGCTTCGTGCAGAGATTGTCAGCTCATCCTCAATGTGAACAAGTGTAGCGTATTGCACATAATCAGGGAAAGAGGCCGATTACTGTATGATTACACAGTTCCAGTCACATCCAGTAAATATCTAGTAGAATGCGTACAGAGCTACTGAAAGAAGAACGATGAGGTAAAGCTAATCGTAGGAAACGTATACGCCAGGTAAAATTCACCGATGGAACCACCTGAGGTGTGGGCCACCCACGAGTAAGGTAGCTCACTAAACTCTCGTTCGTCCGATACCAGGGTATTTCTCAGTCTGGGATCGTTACCAGGTAGCACTACTGTAGACTACTGTAAGTAAGCCTAGGCTACGGTAGTTTTCCTAGTAGCTTCGATCAAGAAAGACCGTGCATTACCTCTATGTTAGGTGTGTTGCCTACCTATCTGGCGTTACCTCATAACGATCGCTTTCTTTACGTATGTGATCAGTGTCTTAGAAGATCCCCTAAAAACTGGAAGTGGTGAACAGTCTAGAAACTGAGTGAGGACACATAAAGGGTCAGGTAACCTACAGAACATTTTTCCTCTCTATAGTTACCCTCCTGCCTGTCACTTAAAGCTAAACAGCATTTGCAGCAAAAGTGAAATTGTGAATGTCTAATCCAGGTTTTATTCGAAAATTGTTTATTTGCAGCGTGAAACAGAGAGATATTGTTGTAAAAATGAAGAAATAAAACTGATTCATAATATAGCGCTAGAAAAAGCGATTTCCCCAACAGAAAGGCAAAACAAAGAAAACCGCACATCAAAAATGTATCAAACGTCGGTTCACTACTTCGTCCAACTTACATAAAATAGTTTCTGGTATAAATAAATAACTTTTGAATTTATCAATAATAACAGGAAAATCTTGTCTTTAATCATGATGAAGAGCGTTCTGTTAAGTGCAAAACAACAACAATAATAAAATATACTTGCATCAAAAGTAATTGCTTTGGTTTCATAAAAGAGCAGAATTTACACGATCAATTAATTTATGTGCTTATAAAATGCAATTTATGGACTATGATGACATAAAATACACAATGGACTAACACTGAATGATGTGCTGTTATAATTATGTGCAAAACAAACATCATGACACAAACAGAAGTCGTCGGCTCCCAGTTCGTCTCTTACACATTCATTTATGTTTCCCTCCTACCTTATTACCATTACTATCAATAATCCAACCGTTTACTATCTTATTAATGTAGTGTACTAAAAATACCGAACCATAGTTTTGGTAGAGCGCAACTCTAGGTAGGACTGACAGAGGAAAACAGCGAAGATACAAAGAAGAGCTGTGTGTGTGTGTGTGTGTGTGTGTGTGTGTGTGTGTGTATTTTTTTAATGACAGTAGTGTGTTACCCAATCGCGGAAGCGTCGCTGCTGTGCTGATATATAACTCCAGTGGCACACGCTGCAAGAGAGGCCTTGTGCTTCATTGTCCGGGGCAATCGTTAAAATTCTGAGAGAAGACACTCAACATATTGTTTTTTCCTAGATATACACATACTTCAAAAAGTATTTGTCAGACGCATGAGTTAATGTTTAAGGGTGTTCAGGTAGTGACAAATTGTTAGAATGGATTAGAACAGGGACATGTACATTATCAATCAGAGAAAAGAAGAATACAAAAAAGAAACAGTTTTCTATTTGCATAAACATAGTTAAAAATTCAAAAGTAGAGACAGGCAATTTAGGATGCTTAATAAATATTCGTATACAATACAGAAAACGACACTCTAAACATATACTGTTATAGTTATCACATAGGAGAACCCCTTTCCTCTTTATAATCTCTTGGCAGGGATTTCACCAGAAATTCGGTTGTTTGCACAGTAGTTTTGCTCCACTATTCTTGTACGCCCTTCTTTAGATAATTTCTATTGGCTATCTCATGATTCTCACATTTTTGAGAGTACATTCCACAATTTCTCTGTTGCATTAATGTCTTAGGATTGCGATCCATGGGGAGTTTTATACAGCAGGTACAGTCTTGCATCTTGAGCTGTATGTTTTGTATTTTATATGAAAATATAATCACTAGAAAGATCCATATTATTAATACTTTGGGACAGATGTGTATTTAGAATGATTATGTAAACCTTGTGGTCCAGAATTCCATCAATTAAACACAAATCTCCCACACCATTCACAGTCGTGCAGCTCCAGACAAGTATCGATATCTTCCCCTTGTTTACCTGAGGCTGTTATATTTCTCTCTTCGAGTCAAAATTCTTTTTTCTTCACACTGCTAGTCCCCCAATTGACTTATACCACTAAAATTGACTTCGTCAGTAAATATACAATACTTCTTCCAAAAAATAAACGCATGAGATTTATGTCCTCTTGCAAACGCAGCTCGCTTCCTTATGTTGAGGTATTCTTTTCTATGGACTGTTCGGTTTCCGTACCCATTCTTCAAAAAGCATATTTCTTACAGTCTGCTGAAACAGACTTTCGTTTAAGCATTTGAACTGCAGAAGAAGCCGCTACACACCGTTGGGTGGCTTGCGGAGTATAAGTGTAGATGTAGATAATTTTGGAGCGCGTAGTTTTGAATTTTTCTTGGCTTTTCTAGGTAGTTTTGTTTTTCCATCTCGGATAGAACTGCCGGAGGGCCGTTTCTTGATTGCTTTTAGTACGTTTTGATCTGATTAAACCTGTATATAATATTCTCCACCGTATAGGCGGGTCTGCCAGAGGTTTATCCGATTTCTTGAAAAGTTGAAAAGGTTTTAGTTTTCGAAACAATCTGATACATATATCGTTCCCTTTTTTCTAGCTTCGCGACGTTTTCGACCCATATTCCTTAAATATTACTCAACGACTTGGAGAACAGAGGGGGAGCTCTCCGTGGCAGTGGATGAAACACAATTGCACAAAGGAATGAAAAGGTGTGTGTGTCAGTACGACAGCATACCTGAGCTCTTGTTTACTAGACGACATCAACTGGGGTATAATTTTAAATAAAGTAGATCTGTTCAGGAATTAAGCAACATATGAATCCAAACAGCGTTTTATTTGAGCCGCTGAAAACTGAAGTGATCTAAGACAAAAAAATTTAGTTTTTGAGTTATACCATTCACTTTACTCACAATGCACGGAAATTTGTTGTGGAGAAGTGGTATAACGATAACTCCCAACGAAGTGACCTAAGAGCTCCAAATGCATTCTTGCTGTCATGCCAGAGTGAAGCGCGTTCGCGGGAAAAGTGGTATAAGTCAAGCGGCAAGGCCACCTGGTCTTGTTGTTCTGTGCTGTTTTGGGTGTTTGTTTAAGCTCTAAAATCAAAAAGGCATTCTAACATTGCCAATAAAAAAAATGGTTCAAATGGCTCTGAGCACAATGGGACTTAACTTCTTAGGTCATCAGTCCCCTAGAACTTAGAACTACTTAAACCTAAGGACATCACGCACATCCATGCCCGAGGCAGGATTCTAACCTGCGACCGTAGCTATCACGCGGTTCCAGACTGTAGCGCCTAAAACCGCTCGGCCAATTGTTAATAAGTATAATCATTATTTTCTTTCTTCAGGTTGGTAATATCCAGATGTTATTAAAGCATAAATTGTCTTTATAAGGTAAGTGTGCTCTCCATGTTGAAGCCTAAGCTAAAGCTTACACGAATCAAGCAGTGATGTCCCACATTAAATACGTAAGCCATAAAAGCCATCCTACTCAACAATATTGTGTCACCGAGGCAAGAAGGAAAGACATGATGACCCTCCCGTACATCACTCCGGTGCACCACGCTTTCTTCAACCAACTGACAACTGCAAGTTCGGCTGGGGAATCTGGACACTTACATGTTAACACTTTGGCAGGGGAAGATGATGCGGACGGTGAAATTATGTAACAGACGTGCTCCACTATAAAGCCTCTTGAAACGTCAGCATGACAGAAACTACATTTTAAGAAATTTCGACATTTAGAAACAAGAATTTATTTATAATCCGTTGAGGAACGCACTGCTGAACTATTAGACTAGTAATTGACGAAAATAATGCAACCATTTTACCTCAGTTCGTGAGAAAAAGTGCATAAAGAGAGCGATAAGTACAGACTTACATTTACTGTATCACATTGTTTTAGAAATAAATTGCAATTATAGAGATTAAAATATAGCGTATTCCGCCTCAGGTATTCAGCTTCACCAAAACGTTTATAAGAAGAGTGGTAAAACTCTTGATTTACCCCACTTTACCTTTCACTATGAGTAAATTTCTGAGAGGGACAGTGGTACTCCAACTTTTAGGGACTATGAAAAGGAATTTAAGGTACAGATAACTAAAATGTCTATTGTAAACGTAATTCTAATATTTCATTTGCACATTTCATCAAATGAATCACGAATTATTGTAAATCACGCATTTACATAAAACGAAACGCAAAACCTTTCATTTCTCAGAAGAGGAAAAATTGAGTTATACCACTTTGGCTCTCAGTGGCTCTTTTCTAAATGTGGATATTAACCGAGGTAAGGAAATCGTTATTGTTTGTTTCTTAGCTATATTTTTATGATTGTTCTTGCTATATTCTGTGCGCTACGGTCGGAGGAATACTTTTTTGAGTCACCGTATCTCACGTAAAGACCACGAAGGTGAAATTAGGGGGACTGGACACCACTCAGATGTTTACCAACAGTCGCTCTTGGCGTGCACCATTCGTGGTTGGAACAGGAAACAGTGAGGAGCACACTGGTTCACAGAATGCACTTCGCCACACACCAGAAGGTATTGTGGGGCGTATAGGCGTAAATACAGGTGTAAATACCATCATCTAAGTCCTTAGATTATGTTAGACAATCATTTGATAACTAAATTTACTGAAATTCTTTGAATCACAGTTTGTATAAATCCAGGTCGCATTCGTGTGAATGTTTTTTGGTTTAGTTGAACGGTTGTGGCGTAAATTTTAACTCCTAATGCACGTACTGTTCGTTAATATAGAAAATTGGGCTACATCGCGCATCTTGATTTCCGTTTAACATTCTGCCGTCCGCACGCCTCGTACAAATTTATTCGCTCGGCGCCGGCAGCGCTAAGTCGGATTACTTGGCTTGTCGACGGCCGCTTGTCGCCTTTCCGTAGATGACAAGCTTCAAACACATTGACTTTTGCGCGCTTTAATTTTCCGGAAATCGTCTATTTTGCCGTATCGTTGCACAAACTCGAATTTTCTTTTCAAGCAACTTCTCCGCAAGTTCTAAACTGTTATAATAATTATCCATGCGGAGGTCACGCCACTTTCCATAAGAATGTGTCAATAGTTCCATCCCTGATTTTGCTAAAGGCTGTCCAGGGCCGGAATATATCTTGAATAAAGAAATGTATCCCGTAATGAAATCACACAGCATCAGAATCAGTATGCCGTATTTTCTAATTTTCGACTAACTGTAAACTTTAAAATTTAATCGTCCACGCCACGGTATCATTCGTTTATCAGTTGTGATGTTTTGACTTAGATTAAATGTTTATTTAAACTTTTTGGAAAAATAATCAGTTACGAAATGCACTTTGACAAGCCGGTTTATTGTTGCTGTCGGAAAAATGTGAAAATGACAATATTTGTCTGAATCGGTTACGAGACATCGTTTTGCGAAACATCGGTGTGTCTACCAACGAATTCGTTGACCAATAATCATCGATCCTTGCTTTTCTTTACAGCTCCCATAAGGATAGCAAGCGCAAAACCATTTCCAAAGTTCGAGTCCCGTAACGTCGACAAACTTGGCATTTTTTAAATCCAGCTTCCTTCTATTTCAATTTTGACTGTAGTGCTTGTTGGTTTTGTTGCTAATATATTCAAATATACCATTCCCAACATGTAATTCTACGATATCCTCGACGCTCTGTGTATCTTTGTGAAATATGTTTGGACCCGGGATCCTACAAATTTATTGTTGGTCGTCGGTAAATAAAAGTCCACTATGGACTGTCTTCTTCGTCTGATTCAGACGAATCAGTTAGCAACCGTAGCGTTCGCCGAGTTGTTCTTGGACGTATTTCACTATCTTCCTAAGATTCTCCTTCACTTTCATTTTTTTCTTATATCCAATGTCTTCTTCCCAATCGGACAAGTCGTCCGGAAACTCAGACAAGACGTCCGCGCATTCATCGTAAGTAATCCTATTGCCTCTTTCGTCTGCCAATGTGAAAGGGCACAAGTACTTATAAAAACAAAACACTTGTTGACGAGTGTAACTTATTGTTACCTAAACAAAACACCAACAGAATGCAAAAGATCCTAAAGTTCTGTCGCCGGCCCCTGCGTGATGCTACGCTCACTACACCACTGTGGTGTCGCCGGACGGCATAGTGTTAATATCCCGATTAATATTCCCCTACTGTTGCATCAAAGTGCTGGCCGTACGGTTGATGATGTGTACGTCCCTCTGTGAATGGAGACCGCGGCTGTGTCCGCCGTCGGCTGTGTCTGCACGAGGCGTCCGCCGACAAGAAGGCGCGCTATCTCTGCGGCCAGGTCACAGGGCGGGCTCGCCGCCGACAAAACTATCTCCGCCGCGTAAACATCGCGTGACGTGCTGGCGGCCTGTCGCAGCTGAAGGGAGCGCCCCGATAGCTTTCAGCCACTTTTATTTAAAAGACATCTCTCAGCTGCAGCCTGTGAAACACGATTGTCAACGTGGCCGCTTGTTTAGTGGTGTGAGACTTGCGGGACATGTTAGCCGAGGTAGAACAAGGGGTTCTTATTTTTCATGCTTGATTTGAAAAAAAAACCCGCATACAAATATTACTTACTTTTATCTTAAAACATAATCAAAACAAATTTGCTGTCGGCCAATATCTAGGCGTCAGCTCTATTAGGTAAACATATACTTCCTATTAGTTACGTACGAAAATTTGTACCAGAGCGGGACTCGAACCCGAATTTCCCGCTTTCTCGCCGCGAGAGAACTTATTTCGAATTAATTTCTGATGGATGTCTGTCGTCTTTAACGGCTGCTCATGCAGACGCGCCAAGGCGGGCACAAGGAGCTAATAAAGGGGTGTCGATTTCTCATAGTCTCGTTCTCACTGGTGCGGGAGTACAGAGTAAAGCAGTGAGCATTAAGTGATGTGTGCAGCAGGTGATGGTATAGAAACGTAGACAGCGTGACGTATGGAAGTTGGGTCGGTCCAGAAGACGTGCACAGCTAGTCGAATTGGTAAAGGTGACCGCTGGCGATAGGAGGAAATCCGGGTTCGAGTGGCGCTCTGGCACAAACTTTCGTGTATCACTAAAAGGTAGTGTGCCTAACACAGCTGATACCAAGAAATTTCCAGTCGTCGAAATAATTTCTAACGGCTGTCAGTCGTCATTAATCTCTGTTCCCACAGACTTTAAAGTAAATAACGAAAAATATTGTAGTAAGTAGATGATTAACCAGTAATTTTATTACTGTCAACTTAATTACTAATACTGCTGTATTAACATTAATAATACAGTGTATAACGCTATTATGTGCAATGTATGTGAGGTTAATATAATTAGAAAATTACGTATTTTTTAAAAAAATATTATTCTTTGGTTAATCCACTTCTTATGCCCGGGAATGATATGCCAATGTTCAGATACAATTCGAAGCACATACTACTTCCATTTCCCGTATTCTGTAAATTATTTGTCACAGCCCTCCGTGGGCTTGACGCATCTCTTAATCGCATCACTTATATAATTCAGTTCGATAACCTGGTGGTCATCATAGCCGAAATCTTCATTTTCATGTACGGCGAAGTCTTACGAAACATGTCATTCAAATCCAATCTGGTAAAAAATATGTTTTATTATAAAAACTGTGCCGACAACTTTAGGAACTTCGTTGGTTTTTACTCTAATTCTTTCAATAATTTCTTCTGACGGTGATGCCTTACGATTCGATGCGTCGATCATTCTCATTTTAAATACGGAGGACTAGTTACGACCAAGGATGACCTAGGCGACGGAACGAGAGACAAGTACCATAAATGACTTTTTTATTTTTGTAAATCCACACGAGACATATCGCTACCAGCAACCATATATTTATAAAATTTTGCAAGGAAAGTGAAATAGGAGCAGGGTACTATGGCTTCAGGAGGCACAAAATCATGGTTTGAGATAGAGTGATATACGAAGTACAAACAGCATAATTAAAATTCGTCACGGAACAAAAATATTTTAAAGAAATAAATAGCTTTCTCCATCCACTTAGTACGATGGATAGTCGGCGGACCACGGAGAAATACTCCACGAGATGGTGTTTCCACAAGAGACGTCCAATTTTTAATCATAAACATCTCCAGACAACTGTTCTCTCAAAGCATCTCAATAAAATCGGTGATTCTAGACACTTCGACTTGATCCATGTGTTTCTTGACCTTCCTGTACTGAATTGCTGTTTGATATATACTAACATCGATTCCGAACCAAGCGTTAGAGAATTTCTTCAGAATTGGTATAGTCGGAACTGTATTCTATCACTTACCTTTTCCGTAAACACGCTTCTAACAATGATTTTATTTACTTGATGTCTGCAAGGTAAACAGGAGAGGTCTTTCTCGGAGAGTATTTAGCTAAATTACTTGTACGTCTAGAAGTGCTCGTATTTGATGCTACTCTGTAAAAAACTAAACCTTTAACTGGGGCTCAGAACCCCACTCGGCAGGAGTTTGGAAAAAAAAATTTTCCTTGCTGTATTCCATAGCAAGTTCAGAAACCGAAATATGCGTAAAATTGAATGAGTAGTGGATTTTTCTTTTCTTTCATGTTCATATACATTTGTGTGTGTAATTTATATTACACGTATATAAATACGTGGCGTTCAATTTCTTATCCCCTTCACTCTCACATCTTGACGGTGCTTCTGCTCGCTTCCTGTTGTTCCCTCTTCCTCAAATAGCTGCTGATCGATATTGTGAGTGAATTTTACCCTTAGTCTTACTTTTGACTGATCGAAAGCTAATTATTTTCATCAATGATACTTAAAGCATTAGCATGTGTTACGTCCGCAAGTTTTTGAAATGTTTCTTTACGTATTAGGACCGCCAACGATATTATAGCACGTCTTTTCGGTTGCTTTCGTTGTTGATAGAAGGTTTGGTACACAGTTTCTCAGTGGAATTTGTACTTTTTCTCAATAAATCATCACTTCCCTGACAGTCAGATGGGCACTTTGACACACAGTTAATTTACAAACCCCACAATTGTAAATGGAATAGCAGATGACAGTTTATTTCCAGTTATTTCTTGCGAGTAATACAGGAACTAACAAGTTATCGCCTGTAAACAGACTCAAGATAAAACACGTTCTACTCCCTACGCCTATTGTCTTCCATCTAAAGTGAAAGACAAATGGAGTAGGCCAGGTTGGATCGTAAAAGGTAATGGCCCTAATCTGTCTACCATTTCTTTACATGACTTAGGGTTCAAATGGCTCTGAGCACTACGGGACTTAACTTCTGAGGTCATCAGTCCCCTAGAACTTAGAACTACTTAAACCTAACTAACCTAAGGACAGCACACACATCCATGCCCGAGGCAGGATTCGAACCTACGACCGTAGCGGTCGCGCTGTTCCAGACTGTACCGCCTAGAACCGCTCGGCCACCCCGGCCGGCACATGACTTAGGGTCACTGGCACACGACGTCAGCTGGACCGTGTGGTCTGTGTAATGAGGACTCATCCAGTTACGAGAACTGGGGTAAATAATCTGTCTAGATTAGCCAATGAATGGATCTGTCGCGCTCTAGTACTACTTTACAAATTTGTATTTTTTTGTGGATTTTCGTTTTTGAAGGCCCCAGGGCACCCCTTATCATTATGTTACTGAGCCTAAATTTCAAACGGCTCATTTTTACATGCAACAGAACCAAGTTGGAGGGTAATCTAAGAAAAATGATCAATTTTAAAAGCTACCGTATCTGAGTCACACTATCATTGACATTAGATTGAATTGGTAGACTGGAAATTGACGTAAGGATTCCATTTCGTTTCACTGCTCTTCTCTCTATGATAATGGCACAACATTGATCTCTATGGTCACACGACACAGCACTGGAACGCAAGGGTGGCACTTTTTAAAATTGTGCTTCACATGAATTGCGTACCACGTGAAGAGACTCTCTCCCCTTTGGTGACCACAAAAGCTGATTAAAAGCAGCGCTCTGCGTTGCTGCGACGAATTTCCACAGGCCCTGCACATGGTCGTACGCGAAACACTTAGCGCACCAGCGCTGGGGTAGCGCCGTTCCTGGAAAAATGGTCTTATTGTTCTCCTTATATGGGGTGATCCCTTGATGATGTTTCCAACTCCCAGAGATGATGAAGGATAAATACATCAATGTCAGCTAACGGACCCAGGTCCGGAAACAACCGAGTCGGAAGTTAAAGCGAAAATCTGCCTAATATCTTTGACTGTGAAATAAACGTACTGGCACTCTTGTTGCTAAGATTGAAGGGTAGGCTACTTCCAGAGGTGGCAGTATGGGCAAAAACAAGAAAAAATGTCCAGTAAATATGTGCTCTAAAACGCATACCTCAAGAGTTACGAGAACTTGTTCACCGTCGGTAGTGGGAAACACGGCTCCTCCACTGAGCAAGTGCCCATGGATCATAAGGTATGTATTTTGGAGCCCATATTTACTGGACATATTTTTCTTGTTTCGGTCAATACTTCTTCCTACAAAAATACGGAAACCAAGGGCATGCAGTAGAAGAGACATGTTTCATAGTATTGAAGATGAACAAGTACTCATAGCTCTGAAGGTATAGATTTTAGAGCCCACGTTTACTAGAAACTGTTTCTCTTCTTATGTTCCATACTATCACCGCTGAAAGATGTCTGCCCTACAGTCTTAGCAACAACGGAACCAGTACACCTATTCCACAGTCAGATGTATCAGAACTATTTTCGCTTACACACTGTCGGAAAAAAATGCAACATCCTGCGTATAATACTGTAAGTAGGCTGTTTAGGTTCTTTTATTGGTAACGCCGCCGCCACGTAGCGCTCTCTGTATGAAAATCACTGGCTGTGCTGTGTGCAGCCTGTGGCTAGTTTGCATTGTTGTCTGCCATTGTAGTGTTGGGCAGCTGGACGTGAACAGCGCGTAGCGTTGCACAGTTGGAGGTGAGCCGCCAGCAGTGGTGGATGTGGGGACAGAGATGGCGGAGTTTTGAAATTTGTAATACTGGATATTATGAACTGCTATGTATATTATGATTTTTCAAAACTATTAAGGTAAATACACTCCTGGAAATGGAAAAAAGAACACATTGACACCGGTGTGTCAGACCCACCATACTTGCTCCGGACACTGCGAGAGGGCTGTACAAGCAATGATCACACGCACGGCACAGCGGACACACCAGGAACCGCGGTGTCGGCCGTCGAATGGCGCTAGCTGCGCAGCATTTGTGCACCGCCGCCGTCAGTGTCAGCCAGTTTGCCGTGGCATACGGAGCTCCATCGCAGTCTTTAACACTGGTAGCATGCCGCGACAGCGTGGACGTGAACCGTATGTGCAGTTGACGGACTTCGAGCGAGGGCGTATAGTGGGCATGCGGGAGGCCGGGTGGACGTACCGCCGAATTGCTCAACACGTGGGGCGTGAGGTCTCCACAGTACATCGATGTTGTCGCCAGTGGTCGGCGGAAGGTGCACGTGCCCGTCGACCTGGGACCGGACCGCAGCGACGCACGGATGCACGCCAAGACCGTAGGATCCTACGCAGTGCCGTAGGGGACCGCACCGCCACTTCCCAGCAAATTAGGGACACTGTTGCTCCTGGGGTATCGGCGAGGACCATTCGCAACCGTCTCCATGAAGCTGGGCTACGGTCCCGCACACCGTTAGGCCGTCTTCCGCTCACGCCCCAACATCGTGCAGCCCGCCTCCAGTGGTGTCGCGACAGGCGTGAATGGAGGGACGAATGGAGACGTGTCGTCTTCAGCGATGAGAGTCGCTTCTGCCTTGGTGCCAATGATGGTCGTATGCGTGTTTGGCGCCGTGCAGGTGAGCGCCACAATCAGGACTGCATACGACTGAGGCACACAGGGCCAACACCCGGCATCATGGTGTGGGGAGCGAACTCCTACACTGGCCGTACACCACTGGTGATCGTCGAGGGGACACTGAATAGTGTACGGTACATCCAAACCGTCATCGAACCCATCGTTCTACCATTCCTAGACCGGCAAGGGAACTTGCTGTTCCAACAGGACAATGCACGTTCGCATGTATCCCGTGCCACCCAACGTGCTCTAGAAGGTGTAAGTCAACTACCCTGGCCAGCAAGATCTCCGGATCTGTCCCCCATTGAGCATGTTTGGGACTGGATGAAGCGTCGTCTCACGCGGTCTGCACGTCCAGCACGAACGCTGGTCCAACTGAGGCGCCAGGTGGAAATGGCATGGCAAGCCGTTCCACAGGACTACATCCAGCATCTCTACGATCGTCTCCATGGGAGAATAGCAGCCTGCATTACTGCGAAAGGTGGATATACACTGTACTAGTGCCGACATTGTGCATGCTCTGTTGCCTGTGTCTATGTGCCTGTGGTTCTGTCAGTGTGATCATGTGATGTATCTGACCCCAGGAATGTGTCAATAAAGTTTCCCCTTCCTGGGACAATGAATTCACGGTGTTCTTATTTCAATTTCCAGCAGTGTACATTGTTTGTTCTCTATGAAAATCTTTCATTTTCTAACTATGCCTATCAGTAGTTAGTGCCTTCCATAGTTTGAATCTTTTATTTAGCTGGCAGTAGTGGCGCTTGCTGTATTGCAGTAGTTCGAGTAACCAAGATTTTTGTGAGGTAAGGGATTTGTGAAACGCATAGGTTAATGTTAGTCAGGGCCATTCTTTTGTAGGGATTTCTGAAAGTGAGATTGCGTTGCGCTAAAAATATTGTGTCTCAGTTTAAGCACAGTCATGTATAATTTTTCTAAGGGGATGTTTCGATACGTGCGTCTGTGCGTTGCGATTCACTTGTCCCGCTCATGGCTACCAGATGGCTCTCAGGAGGCCCATCTGCGCACCCTTTGTTTTGACGACGAGTACATACGCCTAGTGAACGTTACGACATTGTAAGCCTTGAGGAAGGTTGATTGACGTCGACAGATTGCTGTACGACTTGTGCACAGCGCATCGGCGGCCTGTGGAACATTGCCACAAACGTAGACCACGTTCTGGAAGTCCGCCTTGTACAGCTGGATATCAGTATTGACGTGTTACGCGAACAGCGATCACCGACCGAACAACATCCAGAGACGAAATCCAGGCATGTGTTGCAAATGCTGTGACGTCACTGACCATTGGGAACAGTCTGCTTGCAGCAGCTCTAAGATCACGTGTGGCTCTGGACAGGCTGCCACTGGAACCACGACACCACCAAGCATGGCTACTCTGGTGTCACGAGAGAGTAGATTGGAGAGTGGAATGGCATTCTGTTGTCGTGAGGAGAATATGTTCTGTCTGTACGCGCTCGTTGAACGCTCATAGAACTAGTGAGATGCCTATTCTGGAGTACGTCCTCCCGAGATCCACTGGTCCCCACACCACAGTGTGTGTGTGTGTGTGGGGGCGGGGGGGGGGGGAGGGGGGGGGGGCGATCAGTAATAACTCGCGATCAGATTTGGTTTTTCTGCAGAGCAAAGCATCTGGTGCTCGCTACGTCCTGTGCTACCGTCATGTCTGCTCTTCCAGCAGGACAGTGCCCGCCCACATATGGAGGCTGTTAAGCGACGCGCTCTTCTTTGTGTAAAACAAATGGCCTGGCCAACAAGATCAATAGATCTCTCGTCAACTGAGCATCTGTGGAACATAATTAAGTGGCAACTTACGTGTTCTCCAGAGCCTCCAAGAACCATAGCTGAACCGCAACGGAAGCGCAAAATACTGGGGTAAATCTATAGCAGGATGACATTCGACGCCTTTATGATCATTTGCAGGTGAAAATACACTCCTTTGTTGACGTAATTAGGGCTGTGCTGTGTACTGGACACCCTGTACTGTGACATGTGTATTTCATTTGCCCTGAATTTTTATCATCTATTCCTACAATGATGAACTGTCTGTCACATCACTTGTCAATAAAATCACCTTGTGTTACATTTCCTTTCTCGCACTGAAATTTTCGGCTTGGTAATTTCCGATCCAGGGTCACTTACCTCGAAGTGATACATTTACCTATTTCCGTCATCCCCGAATGTTTGTAACTTCATCGTGGAATCACCCTTTACAAACAATGACATCGCTTGGCTTTGCCTCCTACGTAAACAAACTGCTCACTTCCTAGAACCTCTTATATAAGCAATGACATCACACATGTGAACAAACACCTTATTTATCTGGTGCCCCTAAGTAAACAAAATGAACAGACCATGCATGTGTACTCTTTATGTTTACACAAGTGTAACTAATGACCTTAATATAAATGGAATGGCCGCTTGTGCTCTTTCAGGTTGCCGTCTCCCATCTTTCCCTCCCCACTCCGCTCCACCAGATGAATTTGGTGACATCAGAATGGTGGGAAAGCCAAACGCGGTGTTATTCTATAGTTTCAAGCATAATGGCATACGAAACTTCCTGGCAGATTAAAACTGTGTGCCCGACCGAGACTCGAACTCGGGACCTTTGCCTTCCGCGGGCAAGTGTTCTACCATCTGAGCTACCGAAGCACGACTCACGGCCGGTCTCACAGCCCTACTTCTGTAGTATCTCGTCTC
The DNA here is from genome assembly GCF_023864275.1 of Schistocerca cancellata. Classification (NCBI taxonomy): domain Eukaryota; kingdom Metazoa; phylum Arthropoda; class Insecta; order Orthoptera; family Acrididae; genus Schistocerca; species Schistocerca cancellata. The sequence continues at coordinate 8,227,988 of NC_064634.1, forward strand.
CTACCTTCCAAACTTTACAGAAGCTGTCCTGCGAACCTTGCAGAACTAGCACTCCTGAAAGAAAGGATATTGCGGAGACATGGCTTAGCCACAGCCTGGGGGATGTTTCCAGAATGAGATTTTCACTCTGCAGCGGAGTGTGCGCTGATATGAAACTTCCTGGCAGATTAAAACTGTGTGCCCGACCGAGACTCGGCAGAAGTAGGGCTGTGAGACGGGGCGTGAGTCGTGCTTCGGTAGCTCAGATGGTAGAGCACTTGGCCGTGAAAGGCAAAGGTCCCGAGTTCGAGTCTCGGTCGGGCACACAGTTTTAATCTGCCAGGAAGTTTCATATCAGCGCACACTCCGCTGCAGAGTGAAAATCTCATTCTGATAATGGCATACGTCAGCTATCGGTATCAGATTTTCCGGTGCTCATACCTCGGGTTCTGTTGGTGATAAAAAGATAGTGTCAAGTGATTTGTATTGCCCTTGGGCTAGGGACAATTTTTGTACCAAACAGGAGGACCGCCTTAGTGTCAAGACAGAAGTGTGAACATAGCACATTCCTTCTGCTTAGGCAAATAGAGAAAGTCTGTTGGCTCATTTTGTCTGCGGTGAGCCTGGTGGAACTTACGGAGGTTCCAGCAGCTCGTGGGCGGGTCCTCAGAAAACCGCAAAGACAATAGTTCTTTTAGTATACTTTCGCTGTCACCAGTGGACCAGTCGCCAGCCGAGGATTCCAAGACGGCTATGCACAGCAAATGGCTGACATTTTTACGATCTGTTCCTAAGACCCTGATCTCGTATAACCTTGAAAATTTTCTTGATATCTTTATCCGTTTCCGAGATACAGAGGCCAAGGTTAGCGTGCTTCTATACGTAAAGTCTGGCAAGAGACAAAATCTATATAATAAATAACAGCACCAACTTGCTCAAATTTTAACGGTACATTCTCTAGTCATTTAGCTAAGAGATCAATGCGCTCTTTTTCAAAAATCTTTATCCGTTGTCGAGAAAAACCCCAATAACTTGTTTTCTGGATATTAAAACCCAGTCGCGGATTCCGAATCGGCTATACGCAGCAAATGGCTGCAATTTTTACGAAGTAGTCCTAAGACAATGATCTTGAATAAATTTGAAAATTTTCGTCTTGTCTGTATTCGTTTCCGAGATACAGAGGTTCAAAATTACTCTACTTCTACACATAAAGTCCGCACGTAAAATCCGGTGTGAGGCTAAAATGTAGTTTTTAGAGTGGCATAGCACGGGAATATATTCTGTAAAGAGTCTCCGTTATCATCTGGGAACATCTTGTTGTAGTACTGAAGCATATGCAAAATTTGTTTGCACGTAAAATCCGTTCTGACGTGTAAAAATAGTTTTGCATTATTTCAATGTCATATACGTGAACTACATTTTTCTGACCAATACGTCTCTTTTCATAAAAGGTACATACTCTGCTGCAGGAGAAAGAAACCAGTGGAAAAATACTCGTATCGGAGCTCAAAAATTGCGGATATGTTCCTGTTTATTTCAAGGTCTGACTGAAAAGTGTGGTATCAGTTATTGTGGAGAACAATGTCCTAAAGCGACACACAGTGCAAAATCCTAAACTACTTGCGACGTTTCCGGTCACTGTGATCCTTGATTAGATATCTGTAATTATTTGTGTATATTACAACAATAAATCTGCATCTGTTTCGTACGCACACTGCAACTGCGTGTCTACTCAAAGGGGAAGTTTAGCAGTATCAGCCCCGATGTCCTTTTAATATAGATGCCAGTCACAACATTACGTTTCACTCCCAACATAATGTTTCACTCACGATCTCCCCACTCCGGTTAATATGTCGTGCTGTGAGCGTGAATAGGGGGAGGGGGCGTGGAGAACAAGCGCGAGGGTAAACTCGGAGTCGGTTCACCTAAGACTTTTTCATCTTCTGCACTTGACAGGTTAGTCAGTTGCCTGTTTCAGTTTCCCAGTTCGATCCACATTACACAGCATCCCCCCTACAATCCTTAAGTGTGCTTCGTGATGTTACTCGGATGTTAGGGGTGCGGGCGCGCTATGTGGAGTTTTGGGGTCACAGACCAATGTTCTAGAATATGTAGGAAACATTTAAAACGTATACTGAAGAATACCTTTTCCAGCAACTAAAGTTAACCATTACCTACTTTATTAACTGCAGAGCGTTGCCACAGACACTGATTCCTGCGCTTATAAAAGCGGTAATGACCTTTTTTAAGAAACAGGTCGATACTTTTTTATTTATGCATTAACCACTGTGATACACTCCCCATACAAAATATAATGAAGGAACTGTAATTTGCAGTGGGATTATTATTCTACAACATAGCCCTAAGATTTTCGAACCAAGATTTTATTACCGAAAAGTAGCTTCCCACAATTTTGCTGTGACATAGAGATGTATGGAGTATACTGTCACAACTCTGTTTGCTCACCTATAACTGAAAATGCTATCTGAAATCCTACAAGAATCAACGTATCAATTTTGACGCAAATATGGACCAAAGTTTTCTGGCGTTGTGTATTTAACTGTAGACATGAATCTGCAATAATGTATACTGTAAAGACTACCATCTATTAGTACAAAAAATGTCCTGCACCAGCATGGAGCTTAATACGTCATTCTGTAGTCAGGAAGAGGTACATCAGGGCATTTAATAACACATCCATAAGGTATGCAACATACAAGAGTTGTCCAGAAAACGTACCGCATTTTTCTTTCTCAGCGGAAACCAATGCTACGAATGCAAAACATTTCGCATGTTTTATTTGTTGTCTGAGTGATCGCGCCAAGTTTCCGTCACTTCCGACAGATAGCGTAGCTGCAGCACTGTTTCAAAATGGCGTCTGTAGGTGAAGTGCGTTACAAGCAACGTGCCGTCATTGAATTTCTCACTGCAGAGAAAGAAAGTGTGGGGATTATTCACAAACGCTTGTGCAAAATCTATGGAGCTCCTGCTGTCGACAGAAGTACAGTTAGTGGCTGGGCACGGAGGGTGAGGACATCAGAAGGCGGTTCGGCGGACTTCCACGATTTGCAGCGGTCGGGGAGACAATCCACGGCTGTCACACCTGACATGTTGCAGCGAGCTGATGTCATTCGTGAGGGCAGACGCATTACGACTCGTCAGTTGGCGCTGCATCTGTCAGTCAGCAAAGGAAGTGCGGATGGAATTATCCGCACTCTTGGATATTCGAAAGTGTGTGCAAGATGGGTCCCGCGGTTTCTAACGGTGGCTCATAAATCGCACAGAAAAAAACATTTGTCTCGATCTGTTGCATCATTTTGAAGCTGAGGGCGAGGCTTTCTTGTCCCGGATTGTGACAGGTGGTGAAACCTGGGTTTACCATTTTGAGCCCGAAACAAAACGACAGTCGATGGAATGGTGCCATTCCCACACCTCACAGAAGAAACAAAATTCAAAGCAGCTGCTTCCGCCGGTAAGTTCACGATCATCGTATTCTGGGACTGTGGAGGTGTGAGTGTCATTGATGTGATGCCAAGTGGTGGTACCATTTGTTCAGGAGCATATGTCAACACATTAACAAAACTCAAGACGCTCTTCCGGCGACTTCGGCGCCACAGCAACCCAGGAGATGTTTAGCTGCAACACGATGACGCTCGTCCCCACAAAAGTCTGAGGACTGCTGAAGACATCGCAAAACAGGGTTGGACAGTGCTACCGCATCCTCCCTACAGCCCTGGCATAGCCCCCTCGGACTTGGGCCATTAAAGGATGCCATTCGTGGAAGACATGTTGAGGACGATGATGAGGTGATTCACACAGTGAAGCACTGGCTCCGCCACCAGAACAAGAATTGCTACCGACAGGGCACACAGTCCCCTGTTTCGCGCTGGAGGAAGGCCATAGAACGGGATGGAGGTTACGTGGAAAACTAGGCTGTGTAGATAAAACACCATTCTTTCGCGTGTGTAATTCTCATTATGTTCAATAAATGTGGTGAATTACTTTCTGGGCAACACTAGTATATACATCTTTTGCATTTATAGTCCTACTCTACACCCACTTGGGGATGAAATTTAGTGGTGCATAATTAAAGTACCAGCCTTGGTGTCTTTTTAATGTGCGACATCGCTCTCAAACCACAAAGTCCCATTCAGCCATCTGCGTACAACTGAATTAAAAATCAGGGTAATGCTAGCCAAGTGTTAATGTAAGAAGTTACCCCAGGAAACCCCGCCCGGTTGGCCGTGCGGTCTGACGCACGGCTTTCCGGGAAGGAAGGAGCGCCTGGTCCCCGGCAGGAATCCGCCCGGCGGACTTGTGTCGAGGTCCGGTGAACCGGCCAGTCTGTGGATGGTTTTTAGGCCGTTTTCCATCTGCCTCGGCGAATGCGGGCTGGTTCCCCTTATTCCGCCTCAGCTACACTATTTCGGCGATTGTTGCGCAAACAAGTTCTCCACGTGTTCGTACACCACCATTACTCTACCACGCAAACATAGGGGTTACACTCGTCTGGTGGGAGACGTTCCCTGGGGGGTCCACCGGGGGCCGAACCGCACAATAACCCTGGGTTCGGCGTGGGGCGGCGGAGGGGTGAAGTGGACTGCGGTAGTCGTCGTGGGGTTGTGGACCACTGCGGCTGCGGCGGGGACGGAGCCTCTCCGTCGTTCCTAGGTCCCTGGTTAACATACAATACAATACTGTACCCCAGGAAGGTGGTCACTATAATTTATGTATCGCTATGCATCACAATAGTACCATGGTATGCATAAGAGACCAGCTACCCAAGTAGTGGCAGTACCTGAACCTTGTGTATTTTTCGAGTACTATGGGACAACTAAGTTACAAGAGTTATGCTACATATGTGTGTTTTATACTCGGGGATGGCCTGAGTTGGTTCAACAAATTGGTTCTTTTCCATAAGACCTACAGCAAACATTGTCTGTAGGAGCCAATCCTAATTCGATAACGTGTCTATACTTTTTGGTACTGTAGCCACCAATTTTCTGGATTGAGAACAATTAAGTTACTCCTGATTTAATATAACGCTTCTATAATGCATTTAAAACACCTAGACATTTCATCAAAGGATCAAACATAAATCTTTGCCAATTTTTCTCGACATGTCTCTTGCTGTCACAGTATTGCCCCCAAGTAGGAGAATTTTGTAATTTCATCTTGACATCATGTCTCTAGAGTACATCATCTTTCCTCCATTCAAGTATAGATATCCGATGTCTTCCCTCTCTTATATCTAGTGGTCACAGCTTCTACCACGAATTTTGATTACTTCTACTGTGTAATGCTCTTTTATAAGTGTATCTGTAAAATCAGTGGAATATTACTAAAAATTCTGATGTATGGGTGTTATATAATGGGGCTTGATATTCCCGCTAATATATATATCACTTCAGCCTCAAGTCATTACTAGGTTAGCGAAGTGTGCAAATTGCCTGCGGAGTGTTACTCTCACATCGCGAAGAATTTGTTAATAAATGATACAGAACTGTGTAGTACATGTTTTATCAATAGTACTCTACAGTTTTTAATCCTGTAGAAGACTACGTATGTTTATCAACGTTGGTATTGCCTGTCGGTTCTACATTCTAACACAATTTTTTAATGTTGGTCTGTGTTTTTGAAAGATGTGTTAAGATCATAATGTAATTATAGGTATCATATCAAGAGTTTGTCCATCTCTGCATCATCTGTCTTGATGCAGAATGTTGTTGTGTAATATATCACGTTAACTAAAAACTGCTACGTCCTTTGGTCATAAATAATTATATAACATAACGCTACCACAGGTTTTGTGACTGTCTGTCTGTAATGCAGTATAAGCTGCGCAGAATATAAAAAAAAAATCTATTTCCCTCACATGGTATACCAGTATTTGTGGAAACAATAACAGATTTTGGCGCTTTTTTCTTAAGATCCATGGAATAACAAGATGTGTATCATCCCATCCATCTTATGCCGATACAATACGTCAACCCTTTTTTAAGCAGATCCAGATGGGGATGGAGGTTTATAAACAGATTTTTCGTATACACCCTGGTGTAGTAAATTCTTCAAATCCATCATATTTCTGCAAGTACCCCAGTGTGCGACCATTTTCCATTAGCATATACAGTAAATGCAGAACTCCCTTATTCCCCTTTTGTACCAATATTTTCTTTCACGTTCTATGTTTAAATGTGCATGCAAATGAATAAAGGTTTTATACAAGAAAATTTGTGTTATTATTGACTACCCTACCACGTGTAGGCAGATTTCTTTGCCATGTCAGAGTATCTGCAAAGTGCTTGCAGCAGCACTTCCTCTTCCTCCAAATCTCACATAACCACACAATGTTAGCTGTCGAGATCAACCATTACATGTACTAAAACACGTGTATTGTGCTGGGTGTGGGGTGTTTTACAACGTTAGCGAGCACATCATAGGCAGGTGGGTTGACTTAAGCTATCTTTAATAAAACCTTATTCTTACTGATCCTCACAAAATGAGGGTCCATAACCACCCAGCAATGGTGGCACCAGCTTACACTTTCTCCTATGTTGAAAACACAAAATGAAACAGATTTTACAGGTAATTGTGTTACCACCTACTGAAGAAATCTCTAGTAGAGAATACATTAACACGAAAACAATCAGTACTGTAAATGTAACATTGCACACTTGTGCCAACCATCAGAAATTATGGAAAAAGGAATAAAAGAACTTAAGGAAAGGGATGCAGATGTGCGGGATCGTCTGTTGAGTTACTTACAATAAAAAAAATTTCAAAAAGTGGTTGACGGTCGTTTTCTGACTGACAGCAGCTAGTTCTTCGGAACACACTGTGTGCTAATTGGTCATCTGAAGTTATTTCAAAGGCTGAGATATTCTATTGATTGACTTATAAAGCGTCATGTTTTTTACATAATAGCAAATTTATTTATTTAAGTATAAATAAGTTAATACTAACAATACACTATAACATGAAATATCCCTATAGCATTCATAACTTTATGTATGCAATGTCTGCCTATGAGCTTTTCTGCGGCACGGTTAGGCAAGACGTTTGACGGTGTCGTCATACGATACCTACCATTTACTCCAGCAGCCGTGGGTAAGCAGTTTGTTTACGCAACTAAATGGCTCAAATGGCTCTGAGCACTATGCGACTTAACTTCTGAGGTCACCAGTCGTCCAGAACTTAGAACTAATTAAATCTAACTAACCTAAGGACATCACACACATCCATGCCCGGTGCAGGATTCGGACCTGCGACCGTAGCGGCCGCTCGGCTCCAGACTGTAGCGCCTAGAACCGCACGGCCACTCCGGCCGACACGCAACTAATTACCTTTGAACGTATTCAACATACAATACAGGTACTGGCTTTAGGACTAGCTGCTTGTGAACTACTTTCAATGAGTCAGTCACAAATGTCTAGATTGTTTCTAACCGTTCTTCAGCAGTCGGCAGTACGGACGACTTGGACAGAGTTAGGCAGTCCCACACTTGTGTTCCACCGGCCACTCGGCACGCCGTTGGAGGCTTTCACGTTTTCGCGCCGGTGGCCGGCGTGACGTCACGGGCGTGTTGCAGGGCCGCTTCCAGCAGCTGCTTGCGGCGCTCGCGCTCGACCTGCGCTCTGGCGGACGTCTGCAGAGTCTCCAGAATGCCGGTGAGCAGGTCGAAGATGGCGCGTTGCTCCTGTGCCCGATAGCTGACGCGCTTACCCTGCCCCAGGTGGTTGTCCTCTGGTACGCCAATGTCGCTGAGGCTCTCCACAGAGTTCATGGCCTGCAAACCGTAAACACATACAGATATAAAGCGAACCTTGGTGTTTATTTAGTAGTTGTTGTTGTAGGTGGTTGTCTTCAGTCCTGAGACTGGTCTGATGCAGCTCTCCATGCTACTCTATCCTGTGCAAGCTTCTTCATCTCCCAGTATCTACTGCAACCTACACCCTTCTGAATCTGCTTAGTGTATTCATCTCTCGGTCTCCCTCTACGATTTTTACCCTCCACGCTGCCCTCCAATGCTAAATTTGTGATCCCTTGATGCCTCAGAACATGTCCTACCAACCGGTCCCTTCTTCTTGTCAAGTTGCGCCACAAACTCCTATTCTTCCCAATTCAATACCTCCTCATTAGTTATCTGATCTACCCATCTAATCTTCAGCATTCTTCTGTAGCACCACATTTCGAAACCTTCTATTCTCTTCTTGTCTTAACTATTTATCGTCCACGTTTCACTTCGATACATGGCTACACTCCATACAAATACTTTCAGAAACGACTTCCTGACACTTAAATCTACACTCAATGTTAACAAATTTCTCTTCTTCAGAAACGCTTTCCTTGCCATTGCCAGTCTACATTTTATATCCTCTCTACTTCGACCATCATCAGTTATTTCGCTCCCCAAATAATAAAACTCCTTTACTACTTTAAGTGTCTCATTTCGTAATCTAATTCCCTCAGCATCACTCGACTTAATTCGACTAAATTCCATTATACTCGTTTTGCTTTTGTTGATGTTCATCTTATATCCTCCTTTCAAGACACTGTCCATTCCGTTCAACTGCTCTTCCAAGTCCTTTGCTGTCTCTGACAGAATTACAATGTCATCGGCGAACCTCAACGTTTTTATTTCTTCTCCATGGACTTTAATACCTACTCCGAATTTTTCTTTTCTTTCCTTTACTGCGTGCTCAATATACAGATTGAATAACATCGGGGACAGGCTACAACCCTGTCTCACTCCCTTCACAACCGCTGCTTCCCTTTCATGCCCCTCGACTCTTATAACTGCCATCTGCTTTCTGTACAAATTGTAAATAGCCTTTCGCTCCCTGTATTTTACCCCTGCCTCCTTTAGAATTTGGAAGAGAGTATCCCAGTCAACATTGTCAAAAGCTTTCTCTAAGTCTACAAATGCTAGAAATGTAGGTTTGCCTTTCCTTAATCTATTTTCTAAGATAAGTCGTAGGGTCAGTATTGCCTCACGTGTTCCAGCATTTCTGCGGAATCCAAACTGATCTTCGCCGAGGTCGGCTTCTACCAGTTTTTCCATTCGTCTGTAAAGAATTCGCGTTAGTATTTTGCTGCCGTGACTTATTAACCTGATAGTTCGGTAATTTTCACATCTGTCAACACCTGCTTTCTTTGGGATTGGAATTATCATATTCTTCTTGAATTTATTAGTTACGATTTATTAGTTACTATTTTTATATTTGACAAGTTCGCAGAAAATACTATTAGTTAGGTACTAGCAGCAGCAGGCAGCTCGGGTGGCTGATTAGTGGAATAAGGATACCGTGTGGAACAAAGCGGGAATTATATCAAAATGTAAGAAGTAGTCACAATCAAGCTACAGTAGCCCATTACAAACATTACTGTAAGGTGCTTAAAAATGTTATTAGTAAGGCAAAGAGTATGTGGTAGGCAAATAGAATAGCTAACTCACAGCACAAAATTAAAACCATATGGTCATTTGTGAAGGAAGTGTCAAGTCAGCAGTACAATGTCGACGATATGAAGTCAGTTCGTAGTAAAAATATTTCTGTTACTGATAAATCAGATATATGTACAGTATATTTAACAATCATTTTATGAGCATTACTGGTGATTTAAATAAAAATTTAGTATCTGCGGGGAATCATATAACTTTCTTATCGAATGCCCTTCCGAGATTGTTGTCTGAAAAACTAGTCTGCGATACAGACGAGGGAGAGACTGCGTCAACAACTAAATCACTGAAGACTGAGGATTCTCTTGGACATGATGGAGTGCCTAGCGGAATATTAAAGCACTGTGCTGCACATGCTGGCCCTGTACTTGGCCATATTCGTAATTTTTCCTTTAGGAATAGTCAGTTCCCTGAACGATTAAAGTATTCATTAGTAAAGCCGCTTTATAAAAAAGGAGAAAGGGATAATGCAGCCAATTTCAGACCTTTTTCTATGCCATCAGTGTTTGCTACAGTTATTGAAAAGGCTGTGTACGTAAGGATAATTGATCATTTTACATCACACGATTTGCTATCAAACGTACAGTTCGGATTTAGAAGTCGTTTAACAACTGAGAATGCTATATTCTCTTTTCTCTGTGAGGTACTGGATGGGTTAAACAAAAGGTTTCGAACAATAGGCATATTTTTTGATTTAACTAAGGCGTTTGATTGTGTTGATGACAAAATATTGCTCTAGAAGTTGGACCATTACGGAATACGGGGAGTAGTAGCTCACAATTAGTTCACCTCTTACTTTAGCAACAGACAGCATCTACATCTACATCTACATGATAATTCTGCAATTCACATTTAAGTGCTTGGCAGAGGGTTCATCGAACCACAATCATACTATCTCTCTACCATTCCACTCCCCAACACCGCGAGGGAAAAACGAACACCTAAACCTTTCTGTTCGAGCTCTGATTTCTCTTATTATATTTTGATGATCATTCCTACCTATGTAGGTTGGTGCTCAACAAATTATTTTCGCATTCGGAAGAGAAAGTTGGCGACTGAAATTTCGTAAATAGATCTCGCCGCGACGAAAAACGTCTTTGCTTTAATGACTTCCATCCCAACTCGCGTATCATATCTGCCACACTCTCTCCCCTGTTACGTGATAATACAAAACGAGCTGCGCTTTTTTGCACCCTTTCGATGTCGTCCGTCAATCCCACCTGGTAAGGATCCCACACCGCGCAGCAATATTCTGACAGAGGACGAACGAGTGTAGTGTAAGCTGTCTCTTTAGTGGACTTGTTGCATCTTCTAAGTGTCCTGCCAATGAAACGCAACCTTTGGCTCGCCTTCCCCACAATATTATCTATGTGGTCTTTCCAGCTGATGTTGTTCGTAATTTTAACACCGAGGTACTTAGTTGAATTGACAGCCTTGAGAATTGTCCTATTTATCGAGTAATCGAATTCCAACGGATTTCTTTTGGAACTCATGTGGATCACCTCACACTTTTCGTTATTTAGCGTCAACCGCCACCTGCCACACCATACAGCAATCTTTTCTAAATCGCTTTGCAACTGATACTGGTCTTCGGATGGCCTTACTATACGGTAAATTACAGCATCATCTGCGAACAACCCAAGAGAACTGCTCAGATTGTCACCCAGGTCATTTATATAGATCAGGAACGGCAGAGGTCCCAGGACGCTTCCCTTGGGCACACCTGATATCACTTCAGTTTTACTAGATGATTTGCCGTCTATTACTACGAACTGCGACCTTCCTGACAGGAAATCACGAAACCAGTCGCACAACTGAAACGATACCCCATAGGCCCGCAGCTTGATTAGAAGTCGCTTGTGAGGAACGGTGTCAAAAGCTTTCCGGAAATCTAGAAATACGGAATCAACTTGAGATCCCCTGTCGATAGCGGCCATTACTTCGTGCGAATAAAGAGCTAGCTGCGTTGCACAAGAACGATGTTTTCTGAAACCATGCTGATTACGTAACAATAGATCGTTCCCTTCGAGGTGATTTATAATGTTTGAATACAGTGTATGCTCCAAAACCCTACTGCAAACCGACGTCAATGATATAGGTCTGTAGTTCGATGGATTACTCCTACTACTCTTCTTAAACACTGGTGCGACCTGCGCAATTTTCCAATCTGTAGGTACAGATCTATCGGTGAGCGAGCGGTAGTATATGATTGCTAAGTAGGGAGCTATTGTATCAGCGTAATCTTAAAGGAACCTACTCGGTATACAATCTGGACCTGAAGACTTGCCTGTATCAAGCGATTTGAGTTGCTTCGCAACCCCTAATGTATCTACTTCTAAGAAACTCATGCTAGCAGCTCTTCGTGTTTCAAATTCAGGAATATTCCATTCGTCTTCCCTGGTGAAGGAATTTCGGAAAACTGCGTTCAATAACTCCGCTTTAGCGGCACAATCGTCGGTAACAGTACCTTCGGCACTGCGCAGCGAAGGTATTGACTGCGTCTTGCCGCTTGTGTACTTTACATACGACCAGAATTTCTTCGGATTTTCCACCAAATTTCGAGCCAATGTTTCGTTGTGGAACCTATTAAAGGCATCTCGCATTGAAGTCCGTGCCAAATTTCGCGCATCTGTAAATTTTAGCCAATCTTCTGGATTTCGCGTTCTTCTGAACTTCGCATGCTTTTTCCGTTCCCTCTGCAACAGCGTTCTGACCTGTTTTTTGTACCATGGGGGATCAGTTCCATCTCTTACCAATTTGTGAGGTATGAATCTCTCAATTGCTGTTGCTACTATATCTTTGAATTTGAGCCACATCTCGTCTACATTTGCACAGTCAGTTCGGAAAGAATGGGGATTGTCTCTTAGGAAGGCTTCTAGTGACACTTTATCCGCTTTTTTAAATAAAATTATTTTGCGTTTGTTTCTGGTGGATTTGGAAGAAACGGTACTGAGCCTAGCTACAGCGACCTTGTGATCACAAATCCCTGTATCAGTCATGATGCTCTCTATTAGCTCTGGATTGTTTGTGGCTAAGAGGTCAAGTGTGTTTTCGCAACCATTTACAATTCGCGTGGGTTCGTTGACTAACTGCTCGAAATAATTTTAGGAGAAAGCATTTAGGACAATCACGGAATATGTTTTCAGCCTACCACCGGTTTTGAACAAGTATTTTTGCCAACATATCGAGGGAAGGTTGAAGTCCCCACCAACTATAACCGTATGAGTGGGGTATTTATTTGTCACGAGACTCAAATTTTCTCTGAACTGTTCAGCAACTATATCATCGGAGTCTGGGGGTCGGTAGAAGGAGCCAAATATTAACTTAGTTCGGCTGTTAAGTATAACCTCCACCCATACCAATTCGCACGCAAAAAGTCATTATTCACGAAGGTAAGAATGGCTATGATATGGGGTCTGAGAGGGGTACTGTCAAGTGGGGGGTGCCCCAGGGATCAGTGTTGGGCCCACACCTGTTCCTTATTTATACACTCCTGGAAATGGAAAAAAGAACACATTGACACCGGTGTGTCAGACCCACCATACTTGCACCGGACACTGCGAGAGGGCTGTACAAGCAATGATCACACGCACGGCACAGCGGACACACCAGGAACCGCGGTGTTGGCCGTCGAATGGCGCTAGCTGCGCAGCATTTGTGCACCGCCGCCGTCAGTGTCAGCCAGTTTGCCGTGGCATACGGAGCTCCATCGCAGTCTTTAACACTGGTAGCATGCCGCGACAGCGTGGACGTGAACCGTATGTGCAGTTGACGGACATTGAGCGAGGGCGTATAGTGGGCATGCGGGAGGCCGGGTGGACGTACCGCCGAATTGCTCAACACGTGGGGCGTGAGGTCTCCACAGTACATCGATGTTGTCGCCAGTGGTCGGCGGAAGGTACACGTGCCCGTCGACCTGGGACCGGACCGCAGCGACGCACGGATGCACGCCAAGACCGTAGGATCCTACGCAGTGCCGTAGGGGACCGCACCGCCACTTCCCAGCAAATTAGGGACACTGTTGCTCCTGGGGTATCGGCGAGGACCATTCGCAACCGTCTCCATGAAGCTGGGCTACGGTCCCGCACACCGTTAGGCCGTCTTCCGCTCACGCCCCAACATCGTGCAGCCCGCCTCCAGTGGTGTCGCGACATGCGTGAATGGAGGGACGAATGGAGACGTGTCGTCTTCAGCGATGAGAGTCGCTTCTGCCTTGGTGCCAATGATGGTCGTATGCGTGTTTGGCGCCGTGCAGGTGAGCGCCACAATCAGGACTGCATACGACCGAGGCACACAGGGCCAACACCCGGCATCATGGTGTGGGGAGCGATCTCCTACACTGGCCGCACACCACTGGTGATCGTCGAGGGGACACTGAATAGTGCACGGTACATCCAAACCGTCATCGAACCCATCGTTCTACCATTCCTAGACCGGCAAGGGAACTTGCTGTTCCAACAGGACAATGCACGTCCGCATGTATCCCGTGCCACCCAACGTGCTCTAGAAGGTGTAAGTCAACTACCCTGGCCAGCAAGATCTCCGGATCTGTCCCCCATTGAGCATGTTTGGGACTGGATGAAGCGTCGTCTCACGCGGTCTGCACGTCCAGCACGAACGCTGGTCCAACTGAGGCGCCAGGTGGAAATGGCATGGCAAGCCGTTCCACAGGACTACATCCAGCATCTCTACGATCGTCTCCATGGGAGAACAGCAGCCTGCATTGCTGCGAAAGGTGGATATACACTGTACTAGTGCCGACATTGTGCATGCTCTGTTGCCTGTGTCTATGTACCTGTGGTTCTGTCAGTGTGATCATGTGATGTATCTGACCCCAGGAATGTGTCAATAAAGTTTCCCCTTCCTGGGACAATGAATTCACGGTGTTCTTATTTCAATTTCCAGGAGTGTATTGTGGGGTAACTCTTCCCATTCTAAAACGATATTTTTGGCTCAGAAACGGGTGGTTCGGACAGTAAGTGGTGTAATTTCACGAACCTCTTGTCGACCCCTGTTCACGAGACTGGATATTTTGACATTGGCCTCTTAGTATATATACCTTACTGTAATTTCTTGAATTTATTGTTAACAAGATTATTGATTGGCGACTCCATGGAGTGGTGTGTGCGCAACGATCATATACGTGAAATTAGAAGGAAGGTCAGCGTTGGCCGTGATATTTGTTGTGTCTAGACAAGACAGTCTAGACACAAGGCGGAGATACCGAAAGGGCACGCGTCAACTCACGCCGACTGGCGTGAATTCTGGAACAGGATACGTAATTAATGCTATACAGAAAAGTACATAGCTGAGTTAATACTTAACTTTTATTCCATCATTGTGGTACATCGCTCTTGGTTATACAAGTGAGACTCTCTCCAGATATGGTTAATGGCGCCTTGCTAGGTCGTAGTCATGGACTTAGCTGAAGGCTATTCTAACTGTCTCTCGGCAAATGAGAGAAAGGCTTCGTCAGTGTAGTCGCTAGCAAAGTCGTCGTACAACTGGGGCGAGTGCTAGTACGTCTCTCTAGACCTGCCATGTGGTGGCGCTAGGTCTGCAATTACTGACAGTGGCGACACGCGGGTCCGACATGCACTAATGGACCGCGGCCGATTTAAAGCTACCACCTAGCAAGTGTGGTGTCTGGCGGTGACACCACAATATTGATGGTTTATTGATAGCAAAATCGATTTTCAATCACATAGTGATCATCTTCAGTGATGGAAGTTAAAAATTTCACATAGCGATCAGTGAATAAAAAACAAAAGACCACAGATACACCTGATTATAAACCAACTGTTGGAATGAACATATCTGTGGTGTACAAATTAAACTCATAGGCACTGGTGTCAAGTTATTATCAGTAACCAAAGGTAAGAAACGATCACAATAACTGAATTCGCTGTTTACATTCACCTATACAGCAGACCTCGGTGTGGCAGGGTCTTGGAACGCCCTCTGTGGCGTGTGTCACGTGAAGATTTAACAATAATTTATTTGGCAAGAGATTACCACAAAATATCAAAGTGCACTTGAAAATCATTAACTGAATATTTCAAATTGTACATTTCTTCTTTGCTCGTCCTGTAATCTGACACCATATAATTTTAGCTGCTGATATTTATTCTGACATGTTTTTTAAATTGTTCGAAAATAACACGCCAGCGTATGTTGGTAAGATGTGCATTTCCCCCTTTCTTTTTTTCAATGCGTTTTTTAATGTACAATTTTAAATTTCAGCTTCAGTGGCTTCAGTTATTGTGATCGTTTCTTACCTTTGGTTACTGATAATAACTTGGCACCAGTGCCTATGAGTTTAATTTGTACACCACAGGTATGTTCTTTCCAACAGTTGGTTTATACTCAGGTGTATCTGTGGCCTTTTGTTTTTTATTCACTGATCGCTATGTGAAATTTTTAACTTCCATCACTGAAGATGATCACTATGTGATTGAAAATCGATTTTGCTGTCAATAAACCATCAATATTACGGCCAACTCTGACCTTCCTTGTAATATTAGCTTATTCCCAAGAATAAGCATCTTTCACTCAGTTAATACTCGGCAGAAATCAAACCTGCATTTGGCTCGGACTTTCTTAACTCTTGTGCAGAAAGGTGTACAGTATACTGCTGCATCCATTTTCAGTAAGCTACCACTAGATTTCAAAAATCTTAGCAGTAATCCACGCGTTGTCAAATCGAAACTCAAGAGTTTCCTCATGGGTCACTCCTTCTATTCTGTTGAGGAGTTTCTTGAAAAATTAAGCTGGTTCTTCTTGTATTGTTTGACTGTGTTTACTTAAACTTATGGACAGACTGTTTTCAGGTTCATGAAGATTTATTTTTATCTGTTTTTACTTTTATGTTGTAATTTCATGTACTGACACGTTCCGTGACCTTGGAGATTTGCTCCTCAATTTGGTCCTACGGAACTTGACGTGTAAATAAAATAAATAAATTCATGTGATAAGCACCGTAGAAGCTACTGCAAACAATGATTTACGATTGTTATTATGATTATTGTTTTTATTATTATTAAGATTAACAATCTATAACTGTATAAATGTAATTAATGTATAGTAATGAAATGTCCCCCCATGAACCATGGACCTTGCCGTTGGTGGGGAGGCTGGCGTGCCTCAACGATACAGATAGCCGTACCGTAGGTGCAACCACAACGGAGGGGTATCTGTTGAGAGGCCAGACAAACGTGTGGTTCTTGAAGAGGGGCAGCAGCCTTTTCAGTAGTTGCAGGGGCAACAGTCTGGATGATTGACTGATCTGGCCTTGTAACACTAACCAAAATGACCTTGCTGTTCTGGTACTGCGAACGGCTGAAAGCAAGGGGAAACTACAGCGGTATTTTTTCCCGAGGGCATGCAGCTTTACTGTATGGTTAACTGATGATGGCGTCCTCTTGGGTAAAATATTCCGGAGGTAAATAAAAACTTTGAGGTTCGCCGATGACATTGTAATTCTGTCAGAGACAGCAAAGGACTTGGAAGAGCAATTGAACGGAATGGACAGAGTCTTGAAAGGAGGGTATAAGATGAACATCAACAAAAGCAAAACGAGGATAATGGAATGTAGTAGAATTAAATCGGGTGATGCTGCGGGAATTAGATTGGGAAATGAGACACTTAAAGTAGTAAATCAGTTTTGCTATTCGGGGAGCAAAATAACTCACCATGGCCGAAGTAGAGCGGATATAAAATGTAGACTGGCAATGGCAAGGAAAGCGTTTCTGAAGAAGAAAAATTTGTTAACATCGAGTACAGATTTAAGTGTCAGGAAGTCGTTTCTGAAAGTATTTGTATGGAGTTCAAATGGTTCAAATGGCTCTGAGCACTATGGGACTCAACATCTTAGGTCATCAGTCCCCTAGAATTTAGAACTACTTAAACCTAACTAACCTAAGGACATCACACACACCCATGCCCGAGGCAGGATTCGAACCTGCGACCGTAGCAGTCCTGCGGTTCCGGACTGCAGCGCCAGAACCGCTAGACCACCGCGGCCGGCTTGTATGGAGTGTAGCCATGTATGGAAGTGAAACATGGACGATGAATAGTTTAGACAAGAAGAGAATAGAAGGTTTCGAAATGTGGTGCTACAGAAGAATGCTGAAGATTAGATGGGTAGATCACATAACTAATGAGGAGGTACTGAATAGAATTGGGGAGAAGAGGAGTTTGTGGCACAACTTGACAAGAATAAGGGATCGGTTGGTATGACATGTTCTGAGACATCAAGGGATCACCAATGTTGTACTGGAGGGCAGCGTGGAGGGTAAAAATCGTAGAGGGAGACCAAGAGATGAACACACTAAGCAGATTCAGAAGGATGTAGGTTGCAGTAGGTACTGGGAGATGAAGAAGCTTGCACAGGACAGAGTATCATGGAGAGTTGCATCAAAACAGTCTCAGGACTGAAGACCACAACAACAACAACAATGAAATGTGTGGATGACGCTGAAGTTGTCGTCCGACGATGTGCCATACGTACTCGGGTGGAGGCAGAGCCAGTGACGGAGCAAGACAAGGCAAATGTCGACACTCCGCAGAGCACGTTGGGTTACAACAGTGGTATGTGGGCGAGCGTTATCCTGTTAGAAAACACCCCTTGGACTGCTCTTCATGGATGACAGCACAACAGGTGGAGTCACAAGACAGACGTAGTCAGGGTGCGTGGGATAACGACGAGAGTGGTCCTGCTGTGATACGAAGCCGCACCCCAGACCACAGCTGCAGGTGCAGGTGCAGTGTGACTGGGGAGCGGACAGGTTGGTTTCGGGCCCTCAACTGGGCTCCTTGTTACCAACAGACGGCCATCATTGGTAACGAGGCAGAACCAGCTTTCATCACAAAACCCGGCAGACCTGCACCCCGTTGTCCAACGAACTCTTGCTCGGCGCCGGTGATGTCGCAGATGGCGGTGGTTTGGGGTCTGTGGAATGCACGGTACGGGGCGTCTGGCTCGGATCTGTTCTTGAAGTAACAAATTTGTAATAATTCGTTGTGTCACTGTGGTGCCGTGTGCTACTGCAGATGCCATACGATGCGCCAGAGCCGTATGCCATACACAGCGGCCTTCCCTGTCGGGAGTGCTGCGTGGCGATTCATTGCCCGGTCTTCTTCCGACAGCGCATTCTTGTGACCAGCAGTCGCAGCAATCATTACAGCGGCTACGCTCCTTCAAAGTATTCCCGCAGTATCGTAGAAGGAACATTAATCTTCTCGTAGCGCTCTTGCACGATTCCGTTCGAACTCAGGGAGGTGGTGATAATGGTGTCTTTGTCGTCTTAAAGGTATTCTTGGCTAACATCACCTCACCACCTCCAACCTCAAAGGTAACTAACGCTGACGACCGTTACAGCGTGTATCTGAAGGGGGACCTGACTTACACAGTTATAGCGGCGCTGCTGGCGCCATTTTTATGCGTCTGGCCCGAAATTTGAATAGGCATCGTCTTTCAGGTGTAGAAACCACACATACGAACTTTGGTTTATGTCGCACAACTCCGTCTTGTGATTTTCTCCCGTCAATGTAACTATCTGCGCAAGATCATTTTACACAAGTTAACCGTGAAGAAAGAAAAAAGAATGAATGAAAAAGAAGTGATCTAGTGGATGAGGAAAGATAGAAGTAGAGAATGAAATTAGGAAAAACCAACTACTGTCCGACTACATACAAATCATACAAATGTTAAAACTAATATGAGGATGTTGACAATGGTGGTAAAATAAAGGTAAGGAAGTTAGCGATATACTGCTAGCCGTAAGTGGTAATTACTCGTGAATTTGTTATTTTTTACGAATGAAATCATTGCCGCCATTTTACTGCGATTTTTTTTATTATTTATTTATTTCACTATGAAGATTTCGGATGTAGGGTAATTTTCAATCGCAATGCTGGAACAAAGTCAGTAAATGTCAAATATGTTGGAATGTCATATGGTTGAATGACATGTCATCGCCTAAAAATTACAAAACTATCTGATGTAAAGTACCTGGACACCCCTATGTGATGCGGAACTGACCACAACGAGTCAGGGGAGGCAGACCCGCCAGTATAAAAAGAGGCGCTGACTGTTGCGTTGTCGTTAGGGAAGTACTGAGAGCAGAACGGTTTGCTCAGGAGCGAGGGGTGCTCTGTGACTTGACACGTGGCCTCTTCACTGGAGGTCATCTGAGTAACAGATCCACGGGGGACGTTGTGACCCTTCTAAAGCTGCCCAAGTCCACCGGTGGTGGTGTGACTGGCGACCGGAAACGGGGTAAGGAACGAGCACAGCTTAATCCAGACCACGCAGACAGCGTGTCCCGGCGAACAGGACAGTCGAGCGTAGCTGGGGACGGCTGTAAAAAATCAGCTCAAGGAACCACTACTGAGTGAGTTCCAGAGTGTTACCAGCAGTGCAGATGGCACAGGGAGTCAGAAGTAGTGGAGCAGTCCCTGAAGAGCCACACACATCTGCAGTCAGCGCCGAGACACACTCGAGGTGGCGCGGAGGGCAGTGGATGGTCGGAAACGAGCTGTTTGGAGGGATGAGTCATGCTATGCTTCAAATGGCTCTGAGCACTATGGGACTTAACTTCTGAGGTCATCAGTCGCCTAGAACTTAGAACTAATTAAACCTAACTAACCTAAAGACATCACACACATCCATGCCCGAGGCAGGATTCGAACCTGCGACCGTAGCGGTCGCCCGGTTCCAGACTGTAGCGCCTAGAACAGCACGGCCACTCCGGCCGGCGAGTCATGCCATCCTGTGACAAATCCGATGCAAGCATTCCTGGAAAACGTTACCTGCCGTTGTGTGTAATGCTGACAATGAAGTGAGGAGAACGCCGTGGTGCAGTGGGAGGGTACTTTTGGTGATTAATATGTAGCCCACTTATTACGCTCACCAAAACGCTAAACGCGGAAGGATGTGAATACATTGTACTGCATTGTGTACTGCGAACGACAGCGGGACACCATTTTCAAAAATTTGCGGTTTTTCCATCCCGTGCATCGCGAAAATCATTAGTCCAAAGACAAAAGGAATAGCCTATTTTTTGTGGAGAACTTAATGTAGTTTAATTTTGTACAGGAAAAGATTCTCGCTAGTAGTCTCGGTTTTCGAATTGTTCAAGAAAAACGTAAAAATGTGACTAAATGCCTACACCTAACCCCCCCCCCCTCTCCTACCGCTACCCCTCCCGCTGCTCACCTCACCGATCAGTATTTTTAGCATTTTACTCATTCATTACACTCTCCCCCTAATACTGTTCAAAAATTTGGAACTACATGGATTTTCCCCTAATTTTCCTTCGTTGACTAGGCTAAGTTGCTCCTACTAGTAATGGATCTCTTCGCCTACTTCTGTTACGACAGCCGCGCCGTATTTGAAACCACATCCGAGACGTACCTGTGGAGAAAAGCGGACGTAAGCCTTTTGAATAGTCACAGGGAAAACGGTCTGGACGATTGACCGATCTGCACTTGCAGCATTGTTCATCTAGGGCTTGCTATGTTTATACTGCTGTGCGGCTGAATGCAAGGTCAAAACGCGACCGTTACATTTCCCGGAGGACATGCAAGTCTACTACATCCTCTTGAGTGATATATTCCGGAGATACTCAGCCATTAGGATCACCAGGCAAGGATAATGTCATGAGAAAATAAACCATACCAGTTCAAATGGCTCTGAGCACTATGTAACTTAACATCGGAGGTCATCAGTCCCCTAGAACTTAGAACTACTCAAACCTAACTAACCTAAGGACATCACACACATCCATGCCCGAGGCAGGATTCGAACCTGGGACCGTAGCGGTCGCGCGGTACCAGACTCAAGCGTCTAGAACCGCTCGGCCACAGCGGCCAAAACCATACCAGTCCTCAGATTGAAGGCCACAATAATAACAGTATCAGCAGCAACAACAACAACAGGGGGGAAAGCCCGCCGCTGCAAAACTGCGAGTCGTCTTTTGTTGGCATTAAACTATTTTCTAACGGTAAAGATTCACTGTTAGAACCAGAATCTAAAAGAGCTTTGGAAGATTTAAGAATAGATAAGGCAGAAGGAATAGACAACATTCCATCGGAATTAATAACATCATAGAGGGAAAGGGCAACAAATCGACTATTCACGTTGCTGTGTAGGATGTATGAGACTGGTGACATAGCCTACCATCAGAGTTTCGGTAAAACATCATCCAGACAATTCCCAAGATAGCAAGCGTCGACAAGTGCTAGAAGTATCGCATAATCAGCCTTAC
Source organism: Schistocerca cancellata (assembly GCF_023864275.1). Taxonomy (NCBI): domain Eukaryota; kingdom Metazoa; phylum Arthropoda; class Insecta; order Orthoptera; family Acrididae; genus Schistocerca; species Schistocerca cancellata. Next base: position 8,249,693 of record NC_064634.1, read on the forward strand.
AGCTCATGTATCCAAGTTGCTGACAAGAATAATGCACAGAAGAACGGAAAATAAAACTTAGAATCTCATAGATGACCGTCAGTTTGGCTTTAGGAAAGGTAAAGGCACCAGAGAGGCGTTCTGTTGATAATGCAATGAAGATTAAGAAAAATAAAGACACGTACATAGGATTTGTCGACCAGGAGAAGCGTTTGACAGTGTAAAATGGTGCAAGATGTTCGGAATTCAGAGGAAAATAGGAAAAAGCTACATGGAATGAGGCGGCCGCGGTGGCCGAGCGGTTCTAGGTGCTTCAGTGCAGAATCGCACAACTGCTACGCTCGCAGGTTCGAATCCTGCCTCGGGCATGGATGTGTGTGATGTCCTTAGGTTAGTTAGGTTTAAGTAGTTCTAAGTTCTAGGGGACCGATGACCTCAGATGTTAAGTCCCATAGTGCTCAGAGCCATTTGAACCATTTTTGTACGTGGAATGACGAGTAATATACAGTATATACAAGTACCAACAGGTAACAATAAGAGTGGGAGACCAAGAACGAAATGCTCAGATTAGAAAGGATATAAGACAAGGATCTAGTCTTTCACCTCTACTGTTCAATCTGTACATCGAAGAAGCAATGACGGAAATAAAGAAAAGGTTCAGGAATGAGATTAAAATTCAAGGTGAAGGCGTATCAATGATATGATTCGATGATGACATTGCTACTTCCTATGAAAGTGAAGAATAATTACAGGATTTGTCGAAGGAAATGAACAGCCTGCTAGTAAATCGAAGAAAGACGAAAGTAATGAGAAGTAGCAGAAATGAGAACGAGATACATACCAAAACTGAGGATCACGAAGTACTCAATGCCAAAGAATTCAGCTACCTAGCAGCAAATTAATCAGTGACGAACGGAGCAAGGAGGACATAGAAGGCAGACTAGCAGTGATAAAAATGGCGTTCCTGGCCAAGAGAACTCTACTAGTATCAAACATAGACCTTAATTTGAGGAAGAATTGCTGAGAACGTGCGTTTGGAGCACAGCATTGTATGGTAGTGAAACATGGACTGTGGAAAAACAGAAACAGAAGAGAACTGAAGCATTTGAGAGGTGGCGCTACAGAAGAATGTTGAAAATTATGTCGTTAGATAGCGTAAGGAATGAAGAGGTTCTCCGCAAAATCGACGAGGAAGGGAATGTATGGGTAACACTAACAAGAGGAAAGGACGGGCTGATGGACATGTGTTAAGACATCAGGGAATAATTTCCACGGTACTAGAGGGACCTGTAGAGGGTAGGAACTGTGGAGGAAGACAGAGATTGGAATACGTCCAGCAAATAATTGAGGACATGGCTCGCAAGTGCTAGTCTGAGATGGAAAGATTGGCACAGGAGATGGCGCGAAACATCGAAACAATCAAGGGCTGATAAACAAAATAGAAAATAAGTAAGGGCTAGAAATTTTCAGCAACACAGAGGTTAAGTTATAGTGTCACCAACATCAAAAATTTAGATATCTCATATTATGCGTAAAGTGTTCAGTATCAGGGATAAAAATATTATTTCTCAGGAAACAGTGTGATTCAACTAAGAGGGACCCATGTGTTTCTTCATTTCGAACGTTCTGCCGAACTGTCTCGAATTATCTGTCAGGCCCAGTTGATTAAAACACTATTCACTGGGAGAGTGTGGATGGGGGGGTGGGGGGGGGGGGTACCCTAGGACAGAGCGCAGTTACCGTCAATGCGCACAGCAATCTTTCGGTATTGTGACAACAAATCTAAAGTAATCCTTTCGGCTTGCACAGTACTGTTTTCTTGTAATTGTTCCACTTCATATCGCCTCGCAATATTAGCCCTAGGTATTGAAAGGGTGTGTCAGTCTCCACACTTTTGTCATTAATACTGTAATCTGGTATTTTCAGATTCCTCCCCTTGTAATATATTGCCTTTTTATACGTTTAAAGAGCGCCGCAGTTCACTACACTACCCAGAAATACAATCTAGCGCTTTCTGGGTTTCCTTACCTGTGGACAGTAGCACTGTAAACAAGCAACTTGACAGTGCTGCTGAGCCTGTCTGATAAATCATTTCCACAGAAGATGCGCCAAACTTTTGAGATCAAAACTGTGAGACAGTACAGCATTATTTTGAGATAAGGACTCAATGGTTACGAATCAGTATTTCACACGGTAAGAGGTTCTGATTAAGCGCCATGTGTGACGCACTTGTTTTCGCACTGAAGACGTTACACGAACGATTGTAGGCTTCAAAAATATGAAAACTGACGTTAGTGTACTAGTAAAAATGAATCACTTTACTGCACTGACAAGGGAAATGCATGATCTCGAACGTTCAGAACCACACAAAAGTGTCTTAGAATATAAACCGGTCGTCCCAAAAACAGCATTTGAATGTTTACCTACTCATGGTCTAAAGGAGGAGTTTTGGTTAAGTGAAGAAGCAAAATTTCGATTTAATAGGACCAGAAACACACCTATTTCAACGGCGTGACTTATTACCACGAAGGAGTGATGGAAAGTAATACCTTCGAATTTTAACGTGAAAACTCGTAAAAGCTTTTTAAATAAAACAAACGCTGTTAACATTCTACATACTTACTCTTAATGTCTTCGTATTTGCAGCCTCTGCCGCTAAAGTTTTCCGAATTACTGCGTGGAACATAGCGTTGAGTAATGTAACTACACTCCTGGAAATTGAAATAAGAACACCGTGAATTCATTGTCCCGGGAAGGGGAAACTTTATTGACACATTCCTGGGGTCAGATACATCACATGATCACACTGACAGAACCACAGGCACATAGACACAGGCAACAGAGCATGCACAATGTCGGCACTAGTACAGTGTATATCCACCTTTCGCAGCAATGCAGGCTGCTATTCTCCCATGGAGACGATCGTAGAGATGCTGGATGTAGTCCTGTGGAACGGCTTGCCATGCCATTTCCACCTGGCGCCTCAGTTGGACCAGCGTTCGTGCTGGACGTGCAGACCGCGTGAGACGACGCTTCATCCAGTCCCAAACATGCTCAATGGGGGACAGATCCGGAGATCTTGCTGGCCAGGGTAGTTGACTTACACCTTCTAGAGCACGTTGGGTGGCACGGGATACATGCGGACGTGCATTGTCCTGTTGGAACAGCAAGTTCCCTTGCCGGCCTAGGAATGGTAGAACGATGGGTTCGATGACGGTTTGGATGTACCGTGCACTATTCAGTGTCCCCTCGACGATCACCAGTGGTGTACGGCCAGTGTAGGAGATCGCTCCCCACACCATGATGCCGGGTGTTGGCCCTGTGTGCCTCGGTCGTATGCAGTCCTGATTGTGGCGCTCACCTGCACGGCGCCAAACACGCATACGACCATCATTGGCACCAAGGCAGAAGCGACTCTCATCGCCGAAGACGACACGTCTCCATTCGTCCCTCCATTCACGCCTGTCGCGACACCACTGGAGGCGGGCTGCGCGATGTTGGGGCGTGAGCGGAAGACGGCCTAACGGTGTGCGGGACCGTAGCCCAGCTTCATGGAGACGGTTGCGAATGGTCCTCGCCGATACCCCAGGAGCAACAGTGTCCCTAATTTGCTGGGAAGTGGCGGTGCGGTCCCCTACGGCACTGCGTAGGATCCTACGGTCTCGGCGTGCATCCGTGCGTCGCTGTGGTCCGGTCCCAGGTCGACGGGCACGTGCACCTTCCGCCGACCACTGGCGACAACATCGATGTACTGTGGAGACCTCACGCCCCACGTGTTGAGCAATTCGGCGGTACGTCCACCCGGCCTCCCGCATGCCCACTATACGCCCTCGCTCAAAGTCCGTCAACTGCACATACGGTTCACGTCCACGCTGTCGCGGCATGCTACCAGTGTTAAAGACTGCGATGGAGCTCCGTATGCCACGGCAAACTGGCTGACACTGACGGCGGCGGTACACAAATGCTGCGCAGCTAGCGCCATTCGACGGCCAACACCGCGGTTCCTGGTGTGTCCGCTGTGCCGTGCGTGTGATCATTGCTTGTACAGCCCTCTCGCAGTGTCCGGAGCAAGTATGGTGGGTCTGACACACCGGTGTCAATGTGTTCTTTTTTCCATTTCCAGGAGTGTATGTCGGTGAGTGAGAAACAACGTGATGGAAGCGAGTTTCCAATCCGAAGAGTTCGTCCACACAGGAGCATCCTATACCACGCCACACATTGTAAGTAGGCTGTTCAGGTTTTTATGTTGGTAACGTCACTTAGCGCTCTGTATGAAAGTCACTGATTGTGCTGTGTACAGTCTGTGGCTGGTTGGACTCATTGTTGGAATATTCGCTTGTGTAGTGTTGGGCAATTGGATGTGAACAGCGCGTAGCGTTCGGCAGTTGGAGGTGAGCCGCCAGTAGTGGTGGAGGTGGAGACATAGACGGCAGTTTTGAGAGGCTGCTGAAAGCAGACTGGATGTCATGAACTGATATATATATATATATATATATGACTTTTGAACACTATTAAGGTAAATACATTGTTTGTTCTCTATCAAAATCTTTCATTTGCTAACTATGCCTATCAGTAGTTAGTGCCTTCAGTAGTTAGAATCTTTTATTTAGCTGGTAGTATTGGCGCTCGCTGTATTGCACTAGTTCGAGTAACGAAGTTTTTTGTGAGGAAAGTGATTCATGAAAGGTATAGATTATTGTTAGTCAGGGCCATTCTTATGTAGGGATTATTGAGAGTCATATTGCGTTGCGCTAAAAAAAAATATTGTGTGTCAGTTTAGTGATGATCAGGATAAGTAAAGAGAGAACTGTCTGAGTACGTCCAGTTTTGCTCAACTGTTGGAAAATCAAATAGTGTAAGAGGTTTTCCAGCACTGTAATTTTTAAATTTTTCGAAGGGGACGTTACAACATTACCGCTGCGATGTCTGCAACAATGCGACGCACGCCTTGGTATCACTGCCGCCCATCATCTTCCGTACAGTCTCGTCTTGGCACCATCCGGTTTGCATCTGTTTCAAAAACTTAAAGAACACCTCCGAGGACCTCTCTTTGGCAAGCACTAAAGCGGTGCAAGCAGAGACCAAGTTGTGGCTCCGTCAACAATGTCAAACATTCTACAGTGACGGCAAACTGGTCTCTCAATGGGAGAAATGTGTTCGTCTTCACCGTGACTTTGTGGAGAAGTAAACTGGTAGACATGAACAATATAGATATAGAATGTTATTAACGTCTGTTTTATTTTAAAAGCCTTAAGACTTTCCACATAAAAATTAAGAGGCAATACATTTCAGAAAGCCCTCTGGAAGCCAGAAAAGAGATTGAAACCTTGAAGAGGGACGGAGGCCTTAATAGTGAAAATACACGAGAAAGACGAGAGATTTTCGAAGATATTTTGGAATCTATTGATGGCAGATATCGGCTGCGTCAAGTACGAAAAGTTTAGTGACTAGCAGATACTGAATTACGAAGTACAGGTGATAAAACTGTAAGGAAGCAACTACCGTAAAGAATTAATATTGTTAAAGACAAATGTGTGAACTGACTGGTTCGTGAATGAGTTGTGACGTCCGAAAGGTAGACACATTGCGGGAACATCTGAGTTTCACAACGAAATTATAACTGTTAAAGGCCGGCCGCTGTGGCCGAGCGGTTCTAGGCGCTTCAGTCTGGAATCGAGCGACCGCTACTGTCGCAGGTTCTAATCCTGCCTCGGGCATGGATATGTGTGATGTCCTTAGGTTAGTTAGGTTTCAGTAGTTCTCCAAGTCTAGGGGACTGATGACCTCCGATGTTAAGTCCCATAGTGCTCAGACCCATTTGATCCATTTTTTGAACTGTTCGATGACGGGAAGGGCACGGCACGAATTTTGTCTGAAGCGAAAGTTGTGAATGAACTGAATTCCGGAGTAAGTTTTCGGTAACACAAATTTTCCGTTAAATATGTTTATATTGGACTCTGAGCAGAGTCACTTGGTCCAGCAGATAGTGATGCTTCAGTTCACAGGCAGAATATCAGAGATCACGCAGCACTGAACCGTAGCCGCTGACATTAGAAAGGTAGGGAGCTGGTCATGGAAGAACAAGAAAACGAACGATAGCATATCAAACGCAAACGTTGTCAGTTCTGTCATAACCTTTGCAGTTAGTTACCCTAATGAATGTTCAGTTAAATTATATAGAAAACATACAAAAGGAAGTATTTTAAGAAAATAAATTAGCTCCTTAACGAAGAGATTTGTGCAGTTGAAATCAATGTGGTGGATGCACTTACTAAGACATAGTGAAAATTTAAAACTCTCTCGCAGCTGTAACTTTTATAAACTACTTTATATTGACTTAAATTCAAGATCGTGAAGTGGGATGGTAATTATATGTTAGTTGAGGTGTGTCGTTGAGATTATTATACAAGTTGTTTTACGAAGGTACGCAGATGTTTTAACATGTTGTTCTACGAATAAAACTATAGATAAAAGTTCTTATATGTTAGTTGTGGTGTGTCGTTGAGATTATTATACAAGTTGTTTTACGAAGGTACGCAGATATTTTAACATGTTGTTCTACGAATAAAACTATAGATAAAAGTTCTTATAAACATAAATCCGCTTATGTTTAGTTACGGCTAATATAAGATTGTGCCTGAGATTTAGCAACTTCGGCAATGTGAAGCCATCGCAAAACTGTATGAGGTTACAGTAAAGCACGATTTACATTTATTTGGTTGTTATTGGTCTGGTGAATCTAATAAAACACGTCCCAGATGTGTATCTGCAGTAGTTTTCCAGAACATCCAGACCAAAGAAGCAATGATGTAATTTCGTAAAATTTTTAATTTATTAACTACTTGATCCAATATGTTTTTTTTTAATTCCAGACAACTGCACAAAGTTTTCAACAAAATTTGTAGAGGATTTAATTTTGAAAAAATAATGATAATAACGGATGTAAATGATGCACTTTTTGTTTATGGTAAGGATACAGATTATTGTACTTAAGTGTACGCCATTCCTTAGACTGTGAAATGCCTAATCGTTGAGAGAAATGCCTAATCGTTGTGCGTTGGTAGCCGAGCTACGATGAACAGCATACGTAATATCTTCATCATCGTCTTCTCGTATCGAGCGCTCGTACTGATTATGAACGCTAGGTAGAGAACCTGTCTCCCGTAACAATCGAAATACTCCGCTAATGTTTCCTGAATTCGGAATCCTCCGAATTGGATAACGCAGGCGATTTTCATCAACTACAGCCATAGTATTACCATCACATTTTCCATAAATAAAAACCATATTGGCGTAATCCTCTGTAGAAAATTTGAAAGGCATGCCTATTTCATAAATCATCTACAAACTACAACAGTTACTATGTGGTTTCACCTAAACACGCTGTTGTTATTATGTTCTTTCACTGAACAATACAGAAAATTAATTCGATTCAAAGTTAGGAAACGACTGAAACAACTCGCTAACGTTTCTTCATTCTTAATGGAAAGTAAACAAATTTACTTGTATAATAATCTTTCGTTCTGTGCATGTTCTGTAAAACTACTGCAGATACACGTCTGTGACATGTTTTATTAGATTCACCAGACCAATAACAACAACAAAAAATGGAAATCGTATTTACTTTAACCTCGTACAGTTTTGCGTTGGCTTCATATTAGCGAAGTTGCCAAATTTCAGGCAAAATTTTTTTTAGCCGTAACTCCGTTACTAAACATGTGCGGACCTATGTTTATATGAACTTTTTTCTTTAGTTTTACTTGTAGTATAACATATTAAAATATTTGCATATCTTCGTGAATCACCCTGTGTATTTTGCTTCTAGTATGTTGCTAGGATTTTTAAGTTAGTTGCGTAACGCCGTGTGTCAGTAAACAAAAATAATAAATGTGTGAATAGCGGCACACAGGGTAGTCAATAACTTGGTTTATTTGTTCGCTGCTCTGTTGGTCGGAAGTATATTCATTGTAGAGTACTGTCGTATTTCACTACACAGTGGTATTCAGACTGCGCTCGGCGTCACTCAGGGTCGTCAATACTTAGGTGTGAGTAATGAACAAATTGTGCGTTATTGTAAATCTTTCTTCGTTGTTATGTTGGTTAAATTTTGGTTAGCTGTGGTGTACTGCCATGTTTCACAATACCATGGTAATCAAATTGCGCTTGGCAGCACACAGGGATCCCATTCGAGATGACAGGCATCTTATCCGCATGGCTGTAACGGATCGTGCAGCCACGTCTCGATCCCTCAGTCAACAGATGGGTACGTTTGCAAGACAACAACCAGCTGCACGAACAACAGTTCGATGACGTTTGCAGCAGCATGGACTATCAGCTCGGAGACCACGGCGGCGGTTACCCTTGACGCTGCATCACAGACAGGAGCGCCTGCGATGGTGTACTCGACGACGAACCTGGGTGCACGAATGGCAAAACGTCATTTTTTCGGATGAATCCGGGTTCTGTTTACAGCATCATGATGGTCGCATCCGTGTTTGCGACATCGCGGTGAACGCACATTGGAAGCGTGTATTCGCCATCGCCATACTGGCGTATCACCCGGCGTGATGGTATGGGGTGCCATTGGTTACACGTCTCGCTCACCTCTTGTTCGCATTGACGGCACTTTGAACAGTGGACGTTATATTTCAGATGTGTTACGACCAGTGGCTCTACCCTTCATTAAATCCCTGCGAAACCCTACATTTCAGCAGTATAATGCACGACCGCATGTTGCAGGTCCTGTACGGGCCTTGCTGAATACAGAAAATGTTCGAACTGCTGCCCTTCCCATCCCATTCTCCAGATCTCTCACCAATTGAAAACGTCTGGTCAATGGTGGCCGAGCAACTGGCTCGTCACAATACGCCAGTCACTACTGTCGATGAACTGTGGTATCGTGTTGAAGCTGCATGGGCAGCTGTACCTGTACATGCCATCCAAGCTCTGTTTGATTCAATGCCCAGGCGTATCAAGGCCGTTATTATGGCCAGAGGTGCTTGTTCTGGGTACTGATTTATCAGGATCTATGCACCCAAATTGCGTGAAAATGTAATCACATGTCAGTTCTAGTATAATATATTTTGTGGTGTCACCGCCAGACACCACACTTGCTAGGTGGTAGCCTTTAAATCGGCCGCGGTCCGTTAGTATACGTCGGACCCGCGTGTCGCCACTATCAGTGATTGCAGACCGAGCGCCGCCACACGGCAGGTCTAGAGACACTTCCTAGCACTCGCACCAGTTGTACAGCCGACTTTGTTAGCGATGGTTCACTGACAAATTACGCTCTCATTTGGCGAGACGATAGTTAGCATAGCCTTCAGCTACGTCATTTGCTACGACCTAGCAAGGCGCCATTACCAGTCACTATTGATGCTGTAAACCATGTACCGTCAAGAGCGATGTTCACCAATTATGGATTAAAGTTAAGTATTCCAGAAGATACGTACGTTTTTTACTAGTCTCATTTCCGTGTCCTGTTCCAGACCTCACGCCAGCCTGCGTGAGCTTAAACGCGTGCCTTTCGGCTTCCTCATAGTGGCTTGGCTGTCTTGCCAAGCCACAACATATGTCCAATGAATACCCGTTTATCATCTGCATTTCTTCTTAGTGTAGCAATTTTGATAGCCAGTAGTGTAGCATTGCGGTGGAGAAAGTTGGATGGTAAATATATATGTTTTCTCCGTTCCTTCTGGAGGTTTTAGAAGACAGTCACTTTTAGGTGAGTGAAGAATTGAAGTCTAGAATCATTTAACTGAACTCAGTCAATACTTTCTGAAATACTTTCCGTAAGAAGTTGATCAACGCAACTATATCAAAAATCCTTTTTAGTAGAGAACTAATCTTCAAACTCCACATTGAAATCGAAGCTAATTTCCTCCTCACCGTTTGTAGTCTTCGAACTTGCTGAAGTAGGAGTATCCGCAAGCAGGTAACGACTGCTAAAAAGGCCCTATGAGTTTTGATACTTTTTGCAACATCCTGCTTGTGTAGGGTATGTTTTTCGGCATTGTCAGTTATCAACACGAAATATAGGTTGCGAATGAACGTGGACAAAGAAACGCGAGTCACAGTGTCCAATCTTGTGCCGAGATTTGAAGAGCCGTTGATGAAGAATTAAAGTGCATCTTTCCCAATGATACCATTGCGAGAATAATATGCAATAACATTTAAAGTTTAGTAAACTTTGTTAGGTTTTCAGTTAATGAACAAATTAATACTCATAAGTATTTTTATTTCGAGCATGTAGTGTAGTTATCACACGCTTCGAGTCATATATATACGCGCGCGTGCGGCCTCATATCTTCTGGACTGGGTGTGGAATAGCCCCGTCTATCTGGAACGTAGGGTTTACCCGATGGCCGTTTCGTACCACCGCTATGGGTTGTAGGTGGTGGTGGACATCTTGTTTGATAGTCTCGGAGAGGAGTCGGTGGTGGTGAAGCTTCTGTGTTGACCTGTCTGTTCGATCAGGGCAACGGGCCGCCTATACGCGAAAAGAGCCGCAGATGTTTATTTTCAGGTCAATCGAGCTGTGGACACAGGGGCGTCAGTAATTTGGTTTATTTGCTGTCTGATTGGTTGGTTCGTTGATTTGGGGGTGGGGACCAAAGACCGAGGTCATCGGTCCCTACCTTCTGTCTGAGTAGGGTAAGCGTGGTATCCCAGAACAGAGAGTATGCACTGTTCTGCGGTTGTACCTGACGCACCGGCAAATGAGGGCTGTTGCTATGGCAGCGTGGTGGACGGCTGTCTATCATTGCGGAAGAAAAAATTGGATGATAATTATACACATTACTTACAATTAACATTCAACACCGACTTTAATTTCTACTTACTTCCACAACTTACGACATACTGATGGCAACAGTTCATTTTTCACAGCTGATTTTGTTGATGTGGTAACACTTGCATGTATGTGTGCGTGTAAGTGTGTATACAGTTTACATATTAAAAAAAGGAGAAGAAATAACTTCCTGTGTGCAGTGGAATAGTTGGATTTTGCCGACATCAGTTCTGACTAGATTTTGAAGAAGTAACTAAACTGAACAAGACAACAGAAAACACGTTCTCAATAAAGTAAAATCCTCTCTGTACCACTATACAACAAACTCATGTTCTCTAAAACATTTTCTTTGTCAGGAACCCGATTCTGGAACACTCTTCCTCAAAATATTAGAGAAATTAAAATCTTTACAAGCATCATAAGATGGCTAATGGCCCCCTTCTGTCACAACAGCTATCTCTTCTACAGCTCACCCTAGTCAACCATCCAGCCACCACCACCTTTCCTGCCCCCTGTCTACAGAGTTCTCTAATAACATTCTGTTCTTTCCTAGCGCCAATGTCACTTCCATTTTAGTCTTCCCCTCTTTCACGGTCCCTTCCATTTCTAATACCAAATAAAGCTTCAAAAGTTCAAAACTAGTCAATACCATTATTAAAGACTCCATTATTTTATTATTATTAAAGTTACTACTATCATTAGCGCCAATTACGCCAGTTATTACTTTTTAATAATTCAATTATTATGGGGTTGTTTATGTAATAACTAATCAATATCATTCTTAATTGCTTCATTATTTTATCATCAGTATTAGTGTTACTATTACTATATCCCAATATAATATAATAATTCCAACCCCAAAGAAAGCAGGTGTTGCCAGATGTGAAAATTACCGAACTATCAGTTTAATAAGTCACGGCTGCAAAATACTAACGCGAATTCTTTACAGACGAATGGAAAAACTGGTAGAAGCCGACCTCGGGGAAGATCAGTTTGGATTCCGTAGAAAAATTCGAACACGTGAGGCAATACTGACCCTACGAATTATCTTAGAAGAAAGATTAAGGAAAGGCAAACCTACGTTTCTAGCATTTGTAGACGTAGAGAAAGCTTTTGACAATGTTGACTGGAATTCTTTCAAATTCTAAAGGTGGCAGGGGAGAAATACAGGGAGCGAATGGCAATTTACAATTTGTACAGAAACCAGATGGCAGTTATAAGAGCCGAGGGGCATGAAAAAGAAGCAGTGGTTGGGAAGGGAGTAAGACAGGGTTGTAGCCTCTCCCCGATGTTATTCAATCTGTATATTGAGCAAGGAGTAAAGGAAACAAAAGAAAAGTTCGGAGTAGGTATTAAAATCCATGGAGAAGAAATAAAAACTTCGAGGTTCGCCGATGACATTGTAATTCTGTCAGAGACAGCAAAGGACTTGGAAGAGCAGTTGAACGGAATGGACAGTGTTTTGAAAGGAGGATATAAGATGAACATCAACAAAAGCAAAACGAGGATAATGGAATGTGGTTGAATTAAGTCGGGTGATGCTGAGGGAATTAGATTAGGAAATGAGACACTTAAAGTAATAAAGGAGTTTTGCTATTTGGGGAGCAAAATAACTGATGATGGTCGAAGTAGAGAAGATATAAAATGTAGACTGGCAATGGCAAGGAAAGCATTTCTGAAGAAGATAAATTTGTTAACATCGAGTATAAATTTAAGTGTCAGGAAGTCGTTTCTGAAAGTATTTGTATGGAGTGTAGCCATGTATGGAAGTGAAACGTGGACGATAAATAGCTTAGACAAGAAGAGACTAGAAGCTTTCGAAATGTGGTGCTACAGAAGAATGCTGAAGATTAGATGGGTAGATCATATAACTAATTAGGAGGTATTGAACAGAACTGGAGTGAAGAGAAATTTGTGACGCAACTTGGCTAGAAGAAGGGATCGGTTGGTAAGACATATTCTGACGCATCAAAGGATCACCAATTTAGCATTGGAGGGCAGCGTGGAGGGTAAAAATCGTAGAAGGAGACGAAGAGATGAATGCACCAAGCAGATTCAAAAGGATGTAGGTTGCAATAGTTACTTGGAGATGAAGAAGCTTGTGCGGGATAAAGTAGCATGGAGGTCCGCATCAAACCATTCTCTGGACTGAAGACTGTAACAACAAGATGGCATTCTCTTGTATATGCGTATAATCAGTTTAAAAGTGTCTTAAACTTTGCATGTGACTTGATTATTTTTGATTACAGTAAAACTACAGGTAGCTCAAGATATCTTTAGCGCCCCCTCGTTGAGGTTTTTTTCTGTGTCCGTCACCGAGCGGAGTGCAATGTAACACTGTGGCGGCGTCAGCGGACAGTACACAGGTAAACAAACAGAGGAAGCTATCCAGACGACATTGTTACTGCAGGATAATGGATAACCTTTCATCGTTAAAGCAGCCTGAACTTTTCGCGGTGCCAGTTAAAACTCTACGGCTGCACCTCGTATAGTCATCGCCTGCTGTGCCTACGTGCGCACACGGAAAGAACGGCGTCGGCCTCACCTGGACGTGGAGGCCCGGTCCCAGCAGCAGCAGCAGCAGCAGAGGCGGCAGTGACGTCAGCAGAAGCACAGCCGGGCTGCCGTTCAGCGCCATGTCTGCATGTAGGCTGGCGGTCGCTGCCCCGCTTTATAGCGCGGGCGCCTGCTGCCTCAGCAGCGGAAGGAGGCACCTCTGCGCTCCAGGGTTCGTATTTCTGGGAGCGTCCCCATGACCCCCACCACATTACTGGGCTCTTCACTGCCGTCATCAGAGTAGGGGTATCTGTCTGGGTATCGACAAGGGACGGCTACCCCTGCCGGAGTGGCCGAGCGTTTCTAGGCGCTACTGTGTGGAACCGCACGACCGCTACGGTCGCAGGTTCGAATCCTGCCTCGGGCATGGGTGTGTGTGATGTCCTTCGGTTAGTTAGGTTTAGGTAGTTCTAAGTTCTAGGGGACTGACGACCTCAGAAGTTGAGTCCCATAGTGCTCAGAGCCATTTGAACCATTTGACGGCTACCCGATGCCCAAAACTTGTAGGTTGCTTCGTCAGAGTACGTACATCCGCCAGACTCCGTCATGTTGGGGTAACAGATGTCGTTCGTTCGAGTCACACCTATGGCTGACAAATTTTGACTTACCGTGTACAGAGCTAAAAAGCGAAAGCTTCAGCCACATTGTTTTTATGGTCTAGAGGTCACTGCCATTGGTAACTTAGTTAAATCTTTCGTTTTAGGATGCCCTAATCACGTATTTGCGCGACCGCTGTTCTCTGCCAGATTTCATAATAATAAGCATCTGGCAACTGACAGAAGAATCCAAAAACGTTGACCAACTTATAGTTTCGCCTTTTATGCAAAAACAGTTTTTCTTGTTACCCAAACATGTTTCGGCACCTCTGTGTCATCATCAGTGGGGTTTTTGTTTATTGAAAGCTATAAAAAGTTAACGTATTTTAAGTTGTAACTGATCTAACAAAGTGAGGCCTGAGGAAAGCTTTTGTTTGTTTTTCTTCTTACCGCGATTTTACATTAATGTAAAATTATAATTCAAAATAATAATATAATTTTACATTAATGTAAAATCACGGTAAGAAGAAATACGTACAAATACTCTCTTTAGGCCTCATTATTTGGGTTTTAACTGGTCTATCAATTATTTTCACTTTTTACTGTTTTCAATAAACAAAACCCACTAATGACGGCACAGAGGTGCCGAAATATGTTTGGGTTACAAGAAATAACAGTGTTTTTGCATAAAAGACAGAACTTATACCCTATAATTTAACTGCAAACACGGAAAGAATGACAAGTGCTGCATATTCAAAACACGAATAATACGTTGACTGACGTTAAGGGGTTTTTAAGAGCGTAGTTTTCTTGCTCAGACACAAACAAAAATATTTACAGTGAAAGATATGCTTAAATGTAGTGAAAGATATGCTTAAATGTAATTGGATTATGTGAATTCCGCCGTGAGCTAATTAAGGTGACCACTTACCTGAGGGGCAGAGGCATAAGTGGCGTAGATACAGCGGGGCCAGGGGAAGTGAGGGGGGGGGGATGTTTTAATGTTTGTCTCACAGTGCTGACGACTCACGGGCGTGCGCGACTCGTACCGGTCAGCTTGTAACCTCCTTACTATATTTGTTTCTGTATAAAATTTAGCTCAACTTTACCTCCCACTTTACAAAAATCTACGTATTACCAATACTCATGATGATGATGTCCCATACTCCGACGAGCGTAGGTGACGATGCGGGAGACCCGCACCACCGAATAGGCAGGGTCGTAGCGGAGGTGGTTTGCCATTGCCTTCCTCCGACCGTAATGGGGATGAATGATGATGATGAAGACGACACAAGAACACCCAGTCATCACGAGGCAGGGAAAACCCCTGACCCCGCCGGGAATCGAACCAGGGACCCCGTGCGCGGTGAGCGAGAACGCTACGGCAAGACCACGAGCTGCGGACATTACCGATACAATCTACTCACAAACTGCTGTTCAGCTTAAACTCGTGTGCTAACCTTTCAGTAAACAAAACTTGATGTGAGTTCACCTATAACTGATCTGAATAAAACTTCTCTTTATATTAAATGCACAACTGAAGTACAGCAATTATCTGGCCCTAATCAAAATTTCAACTTGCCTTGTATCTTGACGACATTGTTGCATATTTCTCGTAAGCACAACAGCAAACAGCAAGAAGGCAGCGGCTGAGCCAGAGTTCTATTTCTAAATTAAAATTCGAACTGTTGCGTACCACATGGTGCAATTTGGTAATTAATAATGATAAACAGTGGGGTGGCGAGAGAAACTGTTCCTACGAAATGATATTCGAAAACAACCATTTTAGAATGAAGTATGTATTCAGAAAGACAGAGAAAACTTCCCGTGATCTTCACACATAAGGATGGTCTGAATATACTAAGTTCAACAAAATGAACAATGATTTAAAAAGGATACAGTGTTAACAGGAAATTTCTATAAAAATCAAACAGCTTAATCAGTTGATATCTTAAAGTGTCAGTCAGGGAAGTAGGGTGGTCTTTTTCTCCGCTCTACATCTACATCTACATCTACATCTACTTCATTACTCTGCCATTCACAATAAGTGCCTGGCAGAGGGTTCAATGAACCTCCTTCAAGCTGTCTCTCTACCGTTCCATTCTCGAACGGAGCGCGGGAAAAACGAGCACTTAAATTTTTCTGTGCGAGCCCTGATTTCTCTTATTTTACCGTGATGATCATTTCTCCCTATGTAGGTGGGTGCCAACAGAATGTTCTCGCAATCGGAGGAGAAAACTGGTGAGTGAAATTTCATGAGAAGATCCCGTCGCAACGAAAAATGCCTTTGTTTTAACGATTGCCACTCCATTTCACGTATCATGTCTGTGGCACTATCTCCCCTATTTCGCGATAATACAAAATGAGGTGCCGTTCTTTGAACTTTTTTGATGTCATCCGTCAGTCCCACTTGATTCGGATCCCACACCACACAACAATACTCCAGAATAGGACAGACAAGAAGAGTGGTGTAAGCAGTCTCTTTAGTAGACCTGTTGCACCTTCTAAATGTTCTGCCAATGAATCACAGTCTTTGGATTCATCTACCCACAACGTTATCTATGTGGTCGTTCCAATTTAGATTATTTGTGATTGTAATCCCTAAGTATTTACTTGAATTTACAGCCTTCAGGTTTGTGTGACTTATCTATCGCGTAACAGAAATTTAGCTGATTTCTTTTAGTACTCATGTGAATAACTTCATATTTTTCTTTATTCAGGGTCAGTTGCCACTTTTCACACCATACAGATATCTTACTTAAATCATTTTGCAATTCGTTTCGGTCGTCTGATGACTTTACAAGACGGTAAATGACAGCATCATCTGCAAACAATCTCAGAGGGCTAGTCAGATTGTCTCCTATGTCGTTAATATGGATCTGGAACAATAGAGGGCCTATAACACTTCCTTGGGGAACGTCGGATATTAATTTTGTTTTATTCGATCACTTTCCGTCTATTACTACGAACTGCGACCTTTCCGACAGGAAATCACGAATCCAGTCGCAAAACTGAGGCGATATTCCATAGCCACGCAGTTTGGTTAGAAGACGCTTGTGAGGAACGGTATCGAAAGCCTTCTGGAAATCTCAAAATATGGAATCAATTTGACATCCCCTGTCAATAGCACTCATTACTTCATGACTATAAAGAGCTGGTTGTGTTTCACTAGAATGATATTTTCTGAATCCGTGCTGACTATCTGTTAATAAATCGAGTTCTTCGAGGTAATTTGTAATTTTCGAAAACAGTATATGTTCCAAAGCCCTACTGCAAATCGACATTAGTGATATGGGCCTGCAATTCAGCGGATCACTCCTACTTCCCTTTTTGAGTATTGGTGTGACTTGAGCAATTTTCCAGTCTTTAGATGCGGATATTTCTGTGAGCGTGCGGTTGTATATAATTGCTAAATGTGGAGCTGTTGTATCAGCATACTCTGAAAGGAACTTCACTGGTATACAATGTGAACCGGAGGCCTTGCCTTTATTAAGCGATTTAAGCTGCTTTGCTACACCGAGGAAATCTACTTCTATGTTTCTCATCTTGGCAGTTGTTCTTGATTGGAATTTAGGAATATTTACTTCGTCTTCTTTGGTGAACGAGTTTCGGAAAACCGTGTTTAATAACTCTGCTTTAGTGGCACTGTCATCAGTGACTTCACCGTTGTCATCGGGCAGTGAAGGTATTGACTGCGTCTTGCCACTGGTGTGCTTTATCTATGACCAGATTCTCTTTGGGATTTGGAAACAGAATTTCGTTGTGGAAATTATTAAAAGCATCGCGCATTGAAGTACGCGCTGTCTTTCGAACTTCAGCAAAACTTTGCCAATCTTGGGGATTTTGCATTCTTTTAAATTTGGCAAGCTTTTTTCGTTGCTTCTGCAACAGCGATCAGACTCGTTTTGTGTACCACGGGGGATCAGTACCATCACTTATTAATTTATGTGTTATACATCTCTGAATTTCCGTCGATACTATCTCTATGAAATCATTCCACATCTTTTCTACGCTTACATGATCAGAACGGAAGGAGTGGAGTCTGTCTCTTAAAAAGACATTAAGAGCATTTGTATCAGCTTTTTTAAATAGATATACTTTGAGTTTCTTTTTGATGGTTGTAGGTGTTACGGTATCCAGCGTAGCAGCTACTGCCTTGTGTTCGCTAATCCCTGTATTCGCCACGATACTCACTATTTCTTCAGGATTATTTGTTGCTAAGAGGTCAAGTATGCTTTCGCAACCACTTATGCTGTGAGTGGGCTCATGGACTAATTTTTCAAAATAATTTTCTCAGAAAGCATTCGGTACAATTTTGGATGATGTTTTATGCCTGCGCCGGCTTTAAACGTATAATTTTTCCAGTGTATCGGGGTTAGATTGAAGTCACCACCGTCTATAATTGAATGATTTGGGTACCTATTTGAAATGAGACTCAAGTTTTCTTTGAACTGTTCTCCAACTGTATCTTCTGAGTCAGGGGGTCGGTAAAACGATCCAGTTAATAGTTTAGTCCGATACCCATACTATTTCGCAGGAACTATCTACTTCAATTTCACTGCAAGATAATCTACTTCTGACAGCAATAAATACTTCACCAACAACTGCATTTATTCTATCCTTTCTGAACATTGTTAGGTCATTTGAAAAAAATTCGGCTAAAATTATTTCCGGCTTTAGCCAGCTTTCCGTACCTAAAACTATTTGAGCTTCAGTGCTTTCCATTACAGCCTGGAGCTCTGGTTCTTTCCCAACAGCCAGCCAGAGTGGCCGTGCGGTTCAAGGCGCTACAGTCTGTAAGATGTAAGACCGGGATGCAGCCTGTCGCCCCAACTGTTCAATCTGTACATTGAAGAAGCATTGACAGAAATAAAAGAAAGGGTCAAGAATCAGATGAAAATCCAGAGTGAAAGTAAATCAGTGATACGTTCCGCTGATGACATTTCTATGCTGAGCGAAAGTGAAGAAGAATTACGTGATCTGCTGAATGGAATGAACAATCTAATGAGTACAGAATATGGATTGAGGGTAAATCAAAGAAAGACGATAGTAGTGAGAAGTAGCAGAAAGGAGAACAGCGAGTAACTGAACATCAGAATTGGTGATCACGAAGTAGATAAAGTTAAGGAATTGTGCTTCCTAGGTAACAAAATAACGCGTCGTAGACGGAGCAAGGAGGACATAAAAAGTAGACTGGCACTGGCAAAAAGGGCATTCCTTGTCGAGAGAAGTCGGATAGTATCAAACATAAGCCTTAATTTGAGGAAGAAACTTCTGAGAATGTACGTTTGGAGCAGAGCATTCTATGGTCCTACACTGGAATAGAAAAGAGTCGAAACGTCTGAGATGTGGTACAGAAGTATGTTAAAATTAGATGGAATGATAACGTAAGAAACGAGAAGGAACTCCCGAGAATCGACGAGGAAAGGAATATATGGAAAACACTGACAAGACGAAGGGACAGGAAGACAGGACATCTGTTAAGACATCAGGAATAACTTCCACTGTACTAGATGGAGGCGTACAATGTAAAAACTTATAGAGTGGAGCAGATCCAGCAAATAATTGACGACGCAGGTTGCAAATGCTACTCTCAGACAAAAACGTTGGCACAGGAGGACTTAGTGGTGGGCAACATCAAACCAGTCAGAAGAGACTGAAGACACGAAAAAAAGATAGAAATCTTAAATTTTTCATACCACCAGGAGACTGTAGACTTTAATATGTGACATATAGCTATTCCTGAGAAAGATGGTCTGAACAGACAGACAGATACAGACGGACAAAAGAGGAATATCATAAGGCAGTGGTCATCAGACTTTTTTGCTCAAGGGCCAGTACTGACTCGGTGGGGCGGTACTTCGGGCAGTTTATGTATCGCTCTTGTTATCAACTGGTAAACTAAATGAATTAATATGTTACGAGCCCTCACAAAATTATCTGTAGTAAGCGCTTGTAACGCCGGAAATGCATATCCTCCTACACTCCTGGAAATTGAAATAAGAACACCGTGAATTCATTGTCCCAGGAAGGGGAAACTTTATTGACACATTCCTGGGGTCAGATACATCACATGATCACACTGACAGAACCACAGGCACATAGACACAGGCAACAGAGCATGCACAATGTCGGCACTAGTACAGTGTATATCCACCTTTCGCAGCAATGCAGGCTGCTATTCTCCCATGGAGACGATCGTAGAGATGCTGGATGTAGTCCTGTGTAACGGCTTGCCATGCCATTTCCACCTGGCGCCTCAGTTGGACCAGCGTTCGTGCTGGACGTGCAGACCGCGTGAGACGACGCTTCATCCAGTCCCAAACATGCTCAATGGGGGACAGATCCGGAGATCTTGCTGGCCAGGGTAGTTGACTTACACCTTCTAGAGCACGTTGGGTGGCACGGGATACATGCGGACGTGCATTGTCCGGTTGGAACAGCAAGTTCCCTTGCCGGTCTAGGAATGGTAGAACGATGGGTTCGATGACGGTTTGGATGTACCGTGCACTATTCAGTGTCCCCTCGACGATCACCAGTGGTGTACGTCCAGTGTAGGAGATCGCTCCCCACAACATGATGCCGGGTGTTGGCCCTGTGTGCCTCGGTCGTATGCAGTCCTGATTGTGGCGCTCACCTGCACGGCGCCAAACACGCATACGACCATCATTGGCACCAAGGCAGAAGCGACTCTCATCGCTGAAGACGACACGTCTCCATTCGTCCCTCCATTCACGCCTGTCGCGACACCACTGGAGGCGGGCTGCACGATGTTGGGGCGTGAGCGGAAGACGGCCTAACGGTGTGCGGGACCGTAGCCCAGCTTCATGGAGACGGTTGCGAATGGTCCTCGCCGATACCCCAGGAGCAACAGTGTCCCTAATTTGCTGGGAAGTGGCGGTGCGGTCCCCTACGGCACTGCGTAGGATCCTACGGTCTTGGCGTGCATCCGTGCGTCGCTCCAGTCCGGTCCCAGGTCGACGGGCACGTGCACCTTCCGCCGACCACTGGCGACAACATCGATGTACTGTGGAGACCTCACGCCCCACGTGTTGAGCAATTCGGCGGTACGTCCACCCGGCCTCCCGCATGCCCACTATACGCCCTCGCTCAAAGTCCGTCAGCTGCTCATACGGTTCACGTCCACGCTGTCGCGGCAAGCTACCAGTGTTAAAGACTGCGATGGAGCTCCGTATGCCACGGCAAACTGGCTGACACTGACGGCGGCGGTGCACAAATGCTGCGCAGCTAGCGCCATTCGACGGCCAACACCGCGGTTCCTGGTGTGTCCGCTGTGCCGTGCGTGTGATCATTGCTTGTACAGCCCTCTCGCAGTGTCCGGAGCAAGTATGGTGGGTCTGACACACCGGTGTCAATGTGTTCTTTTTCCATTTCCAGGAGTGTATTTCCATCTATTGCACTGCAAATTTTTTTCCTTATTTTGTTACCTGAAGATATGACATTTCTGTGCCTTTATGTATTGTAATTGTTTTACTATTTTATTTCTATGCATTTATGTCGATGAATAATTGGTTTGTGTTGTAAATATTATTTGTATTTTTACGCTGGATCTTGCCTAAGGAAAACTATGCTATCGAACGAATACATCGATAGGTCGTGTGGAGAATCAAAATGTTCAGGATCTTTGGTAGTGTTAACTCTGCCGCGTGGAGCACGGGCTGAGCAGAAGGAGTCTGGCTGGAGTAGCGAGTGGAGCAGGTGTGTTGTGGGAAGCTCCCGCGAGTTGCCGCGCTTTCGGGGTTTGGCAGCATGTAATTGCGCTCGACTTGCTATGATAGTTTCTGACACGGTGTCGCGGACGGGAAGCATTAGCTGGCGCACATCGAGAGCCCGTTTCGCTGGTGACCGTGTCGAGAAGAAGGCGCGCCAACATCCAGCTTCTGCAACAGCGACGGCCGACAATGAGTGACTGTCGCCACCTCCTCGATCGACGGCTTCAAACCATCAATCAACCAACAAGGAAGACTGGAAGCACGTAAAGTTTTAGAACTGTATGGCAGACCTCAGCTTCTCAAACTGTTCCATTTTCATAACTAAATTACAGCAACGTAGCATGAATCTTTGTTGCTCATTGTCCCAATTGCATTACCAAGCAGGGTCCCTTCCTTTTCCAGAATGAACCCGAGTGTCGTTGAAATTCAAACGCCAGCATCATTCGATTTGACTGCTTTAATTTCAAAGTTCAGTTAAGGTATTCATAGCTGGCTCCAATATTTAGATTACACAAGCACAAATTGTTAACGTATTTTAGCTTACCTGTGACTGCAGCTCAGCTTGGTACGTACTACATTTTACTATTGTTAATTGTTCAGAATCATTTAATTCAAGTTCAAAGTTAAATCTCTTATTTCTAAATTGCGTAGATTCAAGTAGCTTTTGAAATGATTGTTGAGGTAGTCCAAGACTAACCGTATTTTACTGAATTTCGATGTGCTTCAGAAACAAAGCTCACTATTAACTTCAGTCACTAAATTAACTTTCGATTTTCCGGTTTTATTAATTCTTTTGCTAAATTAAGTCAGAGTGTAGCGAAATTTATTACTTCTGACAAACTTTCAGTTTTCACACTACACGTGTCAACCTTCAGTTGCCACGCTTCTAGTGCTAATTATATGTGTAATAACCTTTCTTTTTCAGTTACTATAGTAATTGTCCTTAGGACTGGCGACCGTAATTTCCCCCAAATCTCAAATATCTAATTACCGCTAGTTAATTGTTAACGTAATGGCCGCACATTTACTTTCTTTATTAACTTTACCCCTTTTCAAAATTAATTTCCACCAGTTTCATTTGCATTTTTCCTTTGATTTAGATGTAACCCTTTTATCCCTCTTTACCGACAGATTAACTTCGGTGACGATTGCTTTTCCCAAATTTCCATTAGGTACACGCGGTTTAATTTTTCACTGTCATTAAGGTCGATAAGTGAGGGGGAGGTTACACGCTCTACAAGTTGGTCGCCGGCCCCAAAATACTGATACTTAAAGGTCGAACACTTCGTGTCGATTCTTCTGTGTTTTAGATTGCAGTAACACTCATCAGCTTCAAAGTTGTGACACTACTGCCTGATGAGGTGTTGTGACGTCCGTGTGAGGGACTGATTAACTGATTAATAATAGCAAGTGCACTTATATCCAAATGCGTTATGCAAAATGGGACATGATCACAAATGTTTACTAAATGTTTTGAATGCAATTTTTCTTCTACTCATTGCGTTGTATTACAACAGCCTTAACTTAATTACGTATTTATTGCTACGAATTGTACCGCATTTGCAGACGACCTTCTCTATAATGCGTCTTCACGAAACCACGTTATTTCCATTTCACAATTTATACCATAGCAGCTTGCATGGTAGGCACATCATTTTGTTTTTTGTATGTTATCGATGTGCACGTCAGAGAGAGTTTCGTTACTGTTAAACAACATTTAGTCTGGTCGTGGCACAGTCTTTGTCTCTGCGCAGTCTAACACATGTTTAGCTTCATTGGCAGCTAGTTAACTTTGTTCTCTTGCTGGTAAAGACTACCAGTCTCGCTTGCGTGATTAAAAAGGCGGAGCTCACCATCTGCAGCATCGTCGACAGAACGAACTGTGGTCCTTTGGAGCAGAGCCGGAAGAAGGGTCTGAATCAGAGGCTCAGGCGGTTCTGTGACCGTGTAGGCTGCAGAGTCCTCGACTTGCGCCATCGGGTGGTGAGTTTCCGGGCTCCGCTTAATAGGTCAGGAGTCCACTACACACAGGAAGCGGCTACACGGGTAGCAGGAGCTGTGTGGAAGAGACTTGGCGGTTTTTTAGGTTAGCGGGTCTCAATAAACCACAGAAAGGGCGTCCGTGTAAAAGTGGGCCGGTAAAACATAGTAAGGTAGTTGTAGAAACGATCGGTATTGTAGTTGTAAATTGTCGTAGCTGTGTTGGGAAACAAAAAATAATGGTTCACATGGCTCTGAGCACTATGGGACTTAACAGCTGAGGTCATCAGTCCCCTAGAACTTAGAACTACTTAAACCTAACGAACCTAAGGACGTCACACACATCCATGCCCAAGGCAGGATTCGAACCTGCGACCGGAGCGGTCGCGCGGTTCCAGACTGAAGCACCTAGAACCGCTCGGCAAAGCCGGCGATCGGCAAGTGACTTACCCGAGCGTGGTGCAGTTCAGCGATACGGGAAAGGCGTGTTTTCCCAAACGGCTGCCTTCAAAACTTAATGTGCTTCTTCCCCACCTCCATAGCCGAAATCTCTCACGCACGCTGGTCCTCTAGCACATGACCTGGAGATGTCCTCTTTGAATGCTGCTGGTGAAAAAAATTTTTACAGTGGGTATTTTTCTGGTATCCTGATCCACAGACTTTACAATAATGTCCTGAATTAAATACCAAATCTCGCTGTAATGCCTCGTGTAGTGACGGCATGTGACACTGTGGACAGCTGTACGTCCGTCGAAGGTAGACGTTAAGCTAGTCGACCACCGTGATGATACTGCTTCCACATCTGCCTTCTTACTCTGCGAACTAGTGCGAAGTGTATGGCTGAGGGTACTTTTTATTGCACCGGTTGTTAGGTATTATTTCCGGTCCATTCATGTAAGAAGCGTGGGAAGACTTGCGTCAGAATGAAAATTTCATTCTGCAGCGGAGTGTGCGCTGGTATGAAACTTTCTGGCAGATTGAAACTGTGTGCCGGACCGAGATTCGAACTCGGGACCTTTGCCTTTCGTGGGAAAGTTCTCTACTATCTGAGCACGACTCACGACCCGTCCTCACTGCTTCAATTCTGCCAGTACCTCGTCTCCTACCTAACTTCACAGAAGCTCTTCTGCGAACCTTGCAGAACTAGCACTCCTCAAAGAAAGGATATTGTGGAGACACGGCTTAGCCACAGCCTGGCTCGGTCCGGCACACAGTTTTGATCTGGCAGGATGTTTAACACCAGAACTGAGCCTGTTTGGTGCTCGCTCGATCTCTAGTGCGACGGATCGATTTGATTGTGCGTGTGCTGCCATTCCCCTTAAGTTGGCAGCGGCCGATTTGGTGGCGCCACCGTGGGTTCTGGCGAGGATTGTTCTACCCGTGAGCTGGGGAGCTCGTGAAGCGAAACAGTGAATCTCTGCCCCGTGGTTGTGATTCGTTGTCGACTTCGGTCAATGTTTATCTGTGGAGTTGCACACAGCATCCGTAAGAGCTGTAGGCGGAGTCGCGGTAACGTTGGCGTTCGATTCTGCTAGGTGTAAGGGTAGAAGCTGATTCTCCGTTAGATATGGGCAGCCTATATATCCTTGTGCCCGATATCACTTGTGATTTACGTGACGCGATGGTGTCTTGGTGGAGCTGAGTCATTGGTTGGCCGTCAAACATACTTGGTCATAGATCTGTTGTAACTAAATTTTTCCTCGAGTCATTTGAATCTTATCTTTATCTACACTAGTGATAGAAGTTGAAGAAATGAATTAAAATTTGTGCCATGGCCGGGACGTGAAGCCAACTCTCCTTGCTTACGAGACAGGTGTGCTAGCCATTACACCAACACAGCATTATAGCTCACCAACCTGCACGGATTACCCTAGCCCAATGCCCTTCCCAACAAACTTCATTCATATCTTCAGCTTATTTTCTCCTTCTTACATCGTCAGTACTGCCGAGGCTCTCTGGTATTGGAATAGCTCCCCCAGCACTGGATGTAATACGGAATCCTGCGTGTACCTCAAGCGTACGTGAGTCCGCCAATGGCACAAATTTTTATCCATTTCTTCATCTTCTGTCAGCATTATACATAAAGATGAGACTCAAATGTGTCAAGGAAAATTTAATTATATCAGATCTATAGATCACCTACGCCTGAGGTACAGACAGGATTTCCACATGACCTCCAGCAATGGGGTGCTATTCCAATACTGGAGAGCCTCAGCAATCGTGACGATCTAAGAAGGCGAAAATAAGCTGAAGATGTGAATCGAAGTTTGTATTACGGAGGCCACTGGACTATGGCATTCCGTAAAGGTGTGTTATCTGTAATGTGTGCTGTTGCTGGCTACACACATGCCTACACGGGGTTCAAGTCCTGGGCATGGCACAAATTTTAATTCATTTCTTCAACTTCTACCATTATCGTAGTAGTTCGCCATGTTGGAACGAGGTGTGACCTGGTACACTCTGCGGTATGGTGACAACAGATGAGGGGGTCGTTTGTGGAAACTGTTGACCCAAACTGCTGGACACATCGTTCGGCAGGATGCTGTTTGCAAAAAGGTGAGCATCGCGTGTGTTCGAAGCGTCAATTGTTCATTTGAAAACGAGCTGTTTGCCTGGGCCATTCTCTCCGCAAGTTATTCTTTTACGGATTCATTTTTAATACCATCTGTATGCTTTACGGTGGTTTTAATTATCAGTTTCTGATGGCCACTTTGGTCTCTTCTTAACTTCCAAGTTGTTGAACATTAATCTTACCATAAATTGTAAGTTGTGGGACTAAAATTTCCTGTTTACCCCATTGTGAACTGTTGTCTACGGTCACAGCTTCATACTTGTCGGTCATTAGTACGTAAGGTGTTTGCTGTAAATCACTCGTCTGCTGTGGTGCAACAACAGAGTTACTGAGTTTACTGTAAAGTTTAGCTCAGATAACTACACGAAGCTAAAGTTTTTCAGGAGGTCAGCGTTATTTATATGCCCTTAAAGGGTTCATTACCTACAACTCAGATAACAAGTCTTAAATTTTACTTGTTAATTGGTTTTTTAAGGTTCTTGCTTTAAAGATTTTTTATTATCTGGAGCTAAATTTAAAGGTTTCATTATTTCAGCTCTTGTTGCTCAGTTGTTAAAAGGAATCTGAGAATTTCCCTATCTGGGTTATTTGTGGCCTTCAGGTTTTATGTTCCACGTCTCTTATAACGTGCATTCTCTCTGTTTTAGATGTGCTTTAATTGTCCGAGGGACTAATCTGAAAATCTGTTCCCTATGGGTCGGAACTGCATCATTGTAAAATTAAGTTTGAAGTGTTCTTCCTGTTATGAAATACTAAATTTGGTACTAACATGTTGCCCTCTTTGTTCATTGATTCACTTGTGCCGTGTGTATTAAATATTATCAAGGATCAAGAAAGAGATTGTTTAGTTTTTAAAATATTTTCGTGGCCTAGACGCTTCCCGCTCAACCTAAATCCTCGCTCCACACCAAGAATAACTGTTTAAATGTCTCTATGTGTGCTCTAATTAATCTAATGCTGTACTCACGATCCCTGTGTGAGTCATACGTAGGCGGTTGCAGTGTATTCCTAGCCAGCACTTAAGTCCGGTTCTTGAAACTTTGTAAGTAGGTTTTTTCGAAATAGACGCAAACTGTCTTAAGTGTGAGACGGTTCAGTTTTTTCAGCATCTCTGCCACACTCTCCCACGGCTCGAACAAACCTGTGAGCGTACCTGCTGTACGTTTCTCTATACGTTTCAGTATCTCCTGTTGGTCTTACTTGGTACGGATCCCATACTTCCGAGCAGTATTCTACTATGGGTCGCATGAATGATTTATAAGCAATTTCTTTTGTAGACTAATTTGCTTGCCCTAGTATTCTACTAATATACTGAAGTCCACCCCCTGCATTACGTACGACTAACCCTATGTGATCGTTCCATTTCACATCGCTAGAATGTGCTACACCCAGGTGACTGTACGAGTTGACCAATTCCAACTATTACCCCTTGATACAGTATTCATACGATATTAGGTTTTTTTCGTGTTGTGATGTCCACAATTTCACATTTTTTAACATTGAAAGCAAGTTGCCAGTGTCTGCACCAGTTTGAAATGTTGTCAAGATCCGACTGTGCAGCTGTTTTTTCGACAGTACCTCGTTATAGAATACTGCATCATCCGCTGTTTACATTGTCTGCAAGGGTCGAAACGCACTTCCCTGTAGCACACCTGATGTTACTTCTATATCCGAGCATGACTCTCTATCCAAGGTAGAATACTGCTTCCTCCCTACCAAGATATCCCTAGTCCCGTCACAGATTTCGCTTGACACCCCTACGATCGTACTTTTAATAACAAGCCTAGCTAGCCTAGGTGTGGTGCTAAGTCATATGTCTTCCGTAAATCGAGGAATACCCGAATATACGTAACTGTCTTGCTAGATGGCTTTCAGTACGTCGTATGAAAAAAGTTGGATTTAAGTTCGATGTTGGTGGCAAGGAAGAATTCATTCTGTTCTAGAACATATTCCAAGGTTCTAACAGAAATGGATGTCTAAAATATGCTGTTGAGAAGAGAAGGCTATTACTGATACCTTTTCTCTGCCTCTGCCCTCTCATCATAATACAACACTTTCTTGGCAAACATTCCGTACCACCACCTTATAACACTCCCGTCTGCTATTACTGTACCATAACCTCAATGCTAGAAACAGGTTATGACATAGAACTATTTTGTAGAAGCAACTATGGCACAAAGCAACAGAGCAGTGTTACCCTCTGAGAGGAATTTTGTTAAGTTGACCGGTTCCTAACGGAGGTGGCTTATCGGAAACGATAGTCAGAATTACGTAAATACTGGAATAGTGACAAACAAAATTTTGCCTAGCTATACTGTTCCTAGAATAAGGGAAACGGTCGCCAGCCTAATTAGGCAAGAGAAAGATTAACGTTCTCGTTTATGAAAGTAGGTATAAGCAACTATAATGGACAAACGCAACAAACACAACCTAGACTTAGCCACACGCGAGTGCAATGAACTCTGACACACATATGTTTTAAGATTGAAGCTAACAGTTAGAGCAGCAGGAACTATTTTCAAAATTATAACAGATACCGAAACACACTATTACTTTCAGGGTTTACACAAAGTGAATGGTCTTTATAACATTATTATTAATATGCACTTCTAATACACAAGAGAGACAAAGACTTAGCAAACATCAGAATGTAACGTTTCACAACTGCAGCTTTCTCACTTTTACTACAACGAAACACAATGTTTGAATTTACTACAGATAACGATGTGTTCATTTACTTTATAAGCCTCAGTCTTAAGGACTTTTAATTTTGCAGTTAGCAACAGTAATTTAAATAGCAGTTTTAATAGGAAAATTATTTCAGCAAGCATCATTAACTTTAACTATCTTTTTAATAAGTTCAAGAGGCATTATTTAACAAAGCTCTAGGCTTTAATTTCTTTTAGTAAGGACACTCGGATATCACTTTAGCTTAAACGGAAAGGAACCTGAGAGGTGTTATGATAAGGAAAAAATCAAGGTAGGTACATAAATTCCGATATAAATTACCTTGTATTTGAGCACAATAACACATCCATTAGGCTGACCCTTCACTGTACATCAATGTAGTATTACGTTACAGTGATTGCGCAACGTGGTGGCAACTGCATGTTGGTAGGTGGAATTGCAGGTAGAATTGCTGGACTCTGTCATTTCTTGGTGGCGATGATAAATACAAATTCCAGAATAGTTCCAGCTATTTATCCACCCATCCGAGGCATTGGAAAGAAGCAGGAAAAGCCTCTCTCTGAATCAGCACAATATGCACCTTTATAATGGCAGTGCACGGACTCGTAGATCGTCTCCGACTGCTGGCTCGTCCCCGACTGACTATCAGTTCCACCTTTTCCACCTAGGCCAACCACAATTTGCGCGCGCTACACAGTTCCGTTCCCGAGGGGAACCACTACACCTTTTACATACAGAATAACTAAGAGCCCTAAGTGAGGATCAGCAATTTACATAACAGCAACCAAATACATTAAATAAAACAAAACATTTACACATATTGACATCTCTACAAAAAATTATTCACACAAAATTACAATCATATACAGTAAGTTTTGTTCCCTCCTAATGAGACAAAGAATATATATTGCAGATACACTACTTTGCATAGAACCAAAACATGACATCAAAGTTCATATAAAGAAAAGAGTACACAATTTTATGCTATCGATTCAAACACATTTATAGACGATCAACAATGTAACATTAAATAAAGCAAAAAAAAAATACAATAAATCCATACAGCATAAGAGCTGTGGTGTTACAACCTGGTTCAAATACACTAAAGGTGCAACTCTCAGATACCGCCAGGAGAAGATCCTATGAGCGCAGAACAAGAACACCCTTTCCGATGTGACAGCTGGACCTATTTCTCACCGTTTCCCCAATAATATCATACGACACATTTTTTTACGTGCACTGGATCTACTAATATTTAGCGAAAACCTCATCTCGATATTTTGAATCACTGAGGAAATGAAAGGGAGGACGTTACACCTTAGGTGACGCACTGTGTAGCTGAGATTGGGAGGGGGGAGGAGGGGAGAGGGGGTGACTATAAAAGGACAAGTGTTCTAACTATTGAACCTACACTGCATAGCAAAATTAAAGGATAAGTTTTTGGAAACCCTGTAACTGTCTCCCATTCTGATGCACGTCTGCACGTGTCAGAGCCTTCCTCTGTAAGGGGACGTCTCGGTGACGCTAGCTACAAACGAGAAGCTGTCGACACATGCAAAAAAAAAAAAAAAAAAAAAAAAAAAAAGCGACAGCCAGCGTTGAAATCGCTCGGTTTCCTTATGGGTAGCCGAGGAATACATTAAAACATTTAAGATGCACGGCCGCTCTGAGTCGACACGAAAAGGCCTCATCGGGTGGCATAGAAGAAGGCAGTGAAACCACCCCTTTCCTTGGCACGTCGATTCCCAAACACTGCGCCGTCGAAAACGACAGTTGGCAGTACGACTAGCAGCAGGAGGACGTGTATACTGCTGCCTCCCCCTGGCCGTTTCAGCCCTACTCTAAGGACATCACTGAGTTGCAGCCCCACTGAACGTGTAGTGCGACCGCAGTTTTCTGGTGCAACATACAGGATGGAACCACCAGGGACCGTTCAAAACTATTCGACGAAATTTGAATTAGATCCAAAACAGAAAATCGTTTTCATGCTTTCACATCCTTTCTTTTCCGTGTGGCGTGATCGCGGAGGGACGCAACATTAACATGTTAGTAACAATTTGAATTATATCCGAAACAGAATATCGTTTTCATGCTTTCACATCCTTTCTTTTCCGTGTGGCGTGATAGCCGAGGGACGCAACATTAACATGTTCGTGAACAACACGGCAAAGGGCTCCACTAAGATCCTCCAGTTCGGCAACACCGTCGGTGTCACCCTCGCACCTTTCTTTGGGCGCATTAGAAACGTCCCTGTCAGAAACTTCGACACACATTCAGCCTAAAGGCTGTTCTAGCGCCTGAGGGTTAAGCAACACCTCCGACACCCATGAGCTGCGGTGTGTCTACCTTCAGGCGCTGGAGAAACCGTCAGACTGAAAGTTCCTGATAGATGCATTTGTAATGTGCTCAACAAAGGTGCGTGGGTGGCAGCGAGGATGTTGCCGTTTTATTGACACACATGTTACTGTTGCACCCCTGCGTGATTACCCCAGACGAGGGTGCGAGAAAGGAACGATATAAAAAGCATGAAAACGTTTCAGATCACGTTAGAATTTCGTCGAAACGTTTTGAACGGTCCCTATGGGTTCCATCCGGTATACCGCACTAAAAATCGCTGTCGAATTACACCTTCAGTGGGGTTGCAGCACCACGATGACCTTAGAGTAGGGTGAGACGCCCAAGGGGCGGCAGCAACGTAGAACGTTGTCCAGGATGTCCTCCTGCTGCTCATCGTACTGCCAACTGTCGTCTTCGACCACGCAATGTTTGGGAATCGACGTCCCAAATGAAGAGGTGGTGTCATTGCCTCCTTCTATGCCACCCCATGAGGGCTTTTCGTGTCGACTCGAAACGGCCGTGCATCTGAAATTTTTTCGTCGGCCACTCATAAGAAAACCCGCGTGATTTCAACGCTGTGTGTCGCGGTTCTGACCTCCACCGCAGAGGCTTCAAAAGAAGGGATGAAATGTGGCTGCCGTTTGATGCGTCGCCGTGCCGCATCATTGCAGAGGAAGGTCGTAGGCACCTCTGATCCAAATATCAGACTTACGCGTCGGAGTGGGAGACAGTTACGAGATTTCGAAAAAATGATCTTTTAGTTTTATTGCTCAGTGTAGCAGTCCACAAACAAAACGTCGAACTAGGTGAATGTCTGCATGGTCTGCCGGCCTGGGTGGCCGAGCGGTTCTAGGCACTACAGTCTGGAACCGCGCGACCGCTACGGTCGCAGGTTCGAATCCTGCCTCGGGCATAGGTGTGTGTGATGTCCTTAGGTTAGTTAGGTTTAAGTAGTTCTAAGTTCTAGGGGACTGATGACCTCAGAAGTTAAGTCCCATAGTGCTCA
The DNA here is from genome assembly GCF_023864275.1 of Schistocerca cancellata. Taxonomy (NCBI): domain Eukaryota; kingdom Metazoa; phylum Arthropoda; class Insecta; order Orthoptera; family Acrididae; genus Schistocerca; species Schistocerca cancellata. The sequence continues at coordinate 8,281,869 of NC_064634.1, forward strand.
GAGCCATTTGAACCATTTGAATCTGCATGGTCTACAGCCAAATTAAAAGGAACGCCCTGCTGGGTATCTTCTTCGTTGCCTAGAGGAAACCTTCGTTTTACATTGCCTTCGGATCGCCACATGGTTTAATTCCGCAGCGTGTATATGTTACGTCGAACCTGCAAGTACAGTAAACACACTGTGAGGTTGCCGCAGAGCGTTACGACATCGTAAAGTTTGCTGACAATCCTACGTTGTTCCCCTGCACGTTTGTGCAACTTCCGCAGCTGTGCGTTAGGAGAAGGAATCTGCAGAGACAGCACCTGCGCTCTGTGCTTCACAACTGAGCTTATCTGTCACGGACGTTGTTGAACAATGGGACTCGATAGCTGTAACCGGCCACTTACATATTAGTTTATGTACTTTAAATACTCAAATTTCTGTTTCAGCTTGACTGACCGCTACGAATATCCTTTGAAATTACAAATTACTGTAACCAACCGCAAGTTGTTATACTCCCAACTATGCTTTACGGAGGACTGTGTCTCCGTCATCACTTGAATTTATGCCAGTTAATCAGGTATAGACGACATGCACGTGCGACTCTTTTGGACAATGAGTGTCACTGTCTGGCAGCCAAAAACAAAAACATTGTTTTAGAACGAGGTTCATAGTTACGAGGACAGGATGAAAAGTAATGCACACATGCTTGTAGAACATGAATAACAACAATCGGGCAAAAAGTACCTACGCGTAAAATTCTTAAGTTTCAAAATCCTGTATTTATTTCTCAACACAGTCATCGTTAAGACTAACACATTTCTCCGAACGTGTAAGAAGTTTCCGTTCCATCACCGAAAAATTTGTCGACTTCTCTCGAATCCTGGATTTGACAGCTGCCATCACCTCATCGTCCGAAGTAGGGGAAAAAAATCGAAGGGCACAAAGTCGGGGGTGTAAGGAGAATATGGAATCGGTTCATACTTCAGCTTTGACAGAGAAACTTCAGCTCCGCGCAAGGTGTGTGGACGGGCGTTGTCATGTTGTAAGATTACTGTTCAGTAACGAAGGCGACATGTTCCTTGGATATCGCAATATGGTTTGCCATCCGCTTTTGAGGGATTCAGCGGTCATTCTGAATCAAATCGCCGACGCGATGAGTTTGCAATGTTTATTGTCTGTGGCGGTGATTTGCTTGTTTAATCAACAATTATGGTTTTTCCAGCCAGCCGCGAAATTTTTTTACGCACCGACATATAGTAGACTTAAAAACTGCATCACCATAAAGAGCCTTTAAACGACGATGAATCTCACTAGGTGTCTCTTTTTCAGCAGTTAAAAATTCGATAACAGCAAGCTGTTTAACTCGCACTAACATGACACGTAAACACATCTCCATACTTGCACTGCTTGAAACACTTCGGAGTAAAACAACATATTCGGACTGCACATGCGTGTAGAGGGGGAGCTAGCTTCCACGTGCCACTTGGCTTGTTTCTCGAGGTCATTCAGGTCGCGTTCTATAAGCATGTGTGCATTACTTTTCAGCCTATCCTCGTATGTGGATGCTTTGATTTCAAGGATCAAACGTGTTTGAATAAGTAGTACTTTTTTATGAATTTAGCGATAATTTGTTGCAGATTACGCCCCTAAAGCAGCTCCGTAATAGTGTTCAGTATTATACGAATAAGGATAAAACAAAGATATTACAAGCTGCGTGCTTTTCAACTCCAGATATTACGAACCTGAACCCGGGCCAATACTGCTACGGGCTGATGAAGTTAGTACATCATAGAAAAAATACGTAACGACCTCCGGAGCTGTGGTTTGGCAGGCGCGCAGAACACCGCATTTGCTGACAGCTGACGTAGACAGTAAGTCCAGGATGAGGAATTCTGGCCGTCAGCAGGAGTCTGTTAATACAACAGCCACACTGCACATAAACTGACGCCCTTTTGCTGGTCTCCTTACTTAGCGAAATTAAGGAAAGAGTGGGGAAAGAGCCCTGGTTTTTCACCCTTGACGAGCTTCAGACATGTACTTTAAGGAAACTGGAAGAAAATCATTAATACCTGGTACAACACTATTTGTCAGCTTCGTTACAAATACCATCACATTAGAATCATTTTCGTTCAGACATATGTGTTCGTGGTTCCTATTTATGAGCCCATCCGTGGGATGTTTGCTTATACCTTCTAATTTCTGGTTTATTTGCTGCGCTGTAAAACTGTGTTCACGTTTGTTTAGAGAAACGTTGCATTTCCGGTACTTACGTTTGCGTTCTTTTCTAATGGTCAGTCCAAACATAATAATATTTGTCACACATGTGTGACTATTCTCCAGAGGCCGCAGAACGTAATGAGGACGCTACTTCAGAAACATGAGGCAGTTTTTCTCGCGATCGTTTGTCAACACGGCACAGAAAAGCACCGAACTTTCTAGTCGAACACGGGCAGCCGTTACTGCTCGCCTAAGTACTTCGTAAGTTTCAGTGACTTGAGAACGACCCGACCAAAGCTTTTCTAAATGAATCTTATTGCCACCAGCATCTTTTTGTTTGCCATTAGTTTAGTTTCATTATTAACACTGACTTCGTGAGGAAAAATTATATAAACAAGACAATGCAAGTCCCTATAGATTTCCAATAATTATAATAATTCTAAAGGGTACGTGTGTTCCGCTGATTTAGAAGCCATTTCCACAACAAAAAGCTCAGAATAATCAGTTTGGCACAAAGGACTAAGCTTTTCTTTCGGTCACCAGTCTTCTGACTGGTTTTATGCGGCCAGCCACGAATTTCTCTCCTGTGCCAACGTCTGCATCTCAGAGTAGAACTTGTATCCTACGTCTTCAGTTATCTGCTGGATGTATTTGAATCTCTGCCTGCCTCTACAGTTTTTGGCCTCTACAACTCCCTCTAGTACCATAGAAGTCATCCTGTTACGTCTTAACAGATGTCCTATCATCCTGTCCCTTCCCCTTATCAGTGTTTTCCACATATTCCTTTCCCATTCTGCGCAGAACCTCCTCATTCCTTACCTTATCAGTCCACCTAACTTTCAAAATTCGTCTGTAGCACCACATCTCAAATGCTTCGATTCTCTTCTGTTCCGGTTCACCGACAGACCATGTTTCACTACCATACCATGCTGTACTCCAGAAGTACATTCTCAGAAATGTCTCCCTCAAATTAGGCCTATGTCTGACGCTAGTAGACTTCTCTTAGCCAGGAATCCGCTTTTTGCCATTGCTAGTCTGCTTTTTATGTCCTCCTTACTCCGTCCGTCATCGGTTATTTTATTGCCTACGAAGCAGAATTGTTAACTTCATCTACCTCGTGACTAGCAATCGAGATGTTAGTTTCTCGCTGTTCTCATTTATGCTACTTCTCATTACTTTGGTTTTTCTTCGATTTACTCTGACACCATATTCTGTAATCATCATATTGTTCATTCCATTCAGCAGATCGTGTAAGTCTTCTTCACTTTCACTCAGAGTAGCAATGTCATCAGTGAATCGTATCATTGATATCCTTTCACCTTGAATTGTAATCCCACTCCTAAACCTTTCCACCATTGCTTCTTCGAAGTACGGATTGAACAGTAAGGTCGAAAGACTACATCCCTGTCTTACACCCTTTTTAATCAAAGCATTTGGTTCTTGGTCGTCCAGTCTTATTATTTCCTCTTGTACATATTGTATATTGCCCATCTCTTCCGACAGCTTACCCCCATTTTTCTCAGAATTCTGGACATCTTGCACCATTTTACGTTGTCGAACGCTTTTTCCACGTCGACAAATCCTATGAACGTGTCTTTTCTTTAGTCTTGCTTCCACTGTCAATCGCAACGTCAGAATTGCCTCTCTCCTGCCTTTACCTTTTCTAAAGCCAAATTTATCATCATCTAGCGCATTCTCAATTTTCTTTTCCATTCCGCTGTATATTATTCTTGTCAGCAACTTGGATGCATGAGCTGTTAAGCTGATTGTGCGATAATTCTCGCATTTGTCATCTCTTGAAGTCTACGGAACTGCTTGGATCATATTTTCCGAAAGTCATATGATATGTCGCCAGACTCATACACTGTACACACAAACGTGAATAGTCGTTTTGTTGCTACTTCCCCCTATGGTTTAAGAAATGCTGATGGAGTGTTATCTATCCCTTCTGCCTAATGAGATTTTAAGTCGTCCAAGGCTTTCTTTAATTCTGATTCTAAAACTAGATCCCCTATCTCTTCCAAATCGACTCCTGTTTCTTTTTCTATCACATCAGACAAATCTTCCCCCTCTTAGAGGCTTTCAGTGTATTCTCTCCACCTATCCGCTCTCTCCTCTCCTGTGTATTTAACAGTGGAATTCCCGTTGCACTCTCAAAGTTTCGTCTTTCTGTGTGCTGAGTCTATTTTTCCTAGAATCATTTCTTTTTCGATCTCTTCACATTTTTTATGCAACCATTTCGTCTTAGCTTCCCTGCACTTCCTATTTATTTCATTCCTCGATGACTTGTATTTCTGTATTCCTGAATTTTCCTGAACATTTTTATACTTTCTCCTTTCATCGATCAACTGAAGTATTTCATCCGTTACCCATGGTTTCTTCGCTGTTACCTTCTTCTTATCTACGTTTTTCTTTCCAACTTCTGTAATGGCCCTTTTTAGAGATGTCCATTCCTCTGAAATTGTACTGCCTACCGAGCTATTCCTTATTTCTGTATCTATGGCCTTAGAGAACTTCAAGCGTATCTCTTTATTCCTTATCCCACTTCTTTGCATATTGATTTTTCCGGACTAATCTCTTAAACTTCAGTCTGCTCTTAATCACTACTACATCGTGATCGGAGTCAATGTTTGCTACTGGGTACGCCTTACAATCCAATATCTGATTTAGGAATCTCTGTCTGACCAGGATGTAATCTAACTGAAATCTCCCCGAATCACCCGGCTTTTCCAAATATACCTCCTCCGCGTGTGATTCTTGAACAGAGTATTCGCTGTTACTAGCTGAAGTTTATTACAGAACTCGATTAGTCTTACTCCTCTCTCCTTCCTTGTTCCAAGCCACATTCTCCCGTTACTTTTTCTTCTACTCCTTCCCCTGCAACTACATTCCAGTCCCCGTGACTATTAAATTTTCATCTCCCTTTACGTACTCTGTTACCCTTTCAACATCCTCATATACTTCCTCTATCTCTTCATCTTCAGCTTGCGACGTCGGCATGTATACGTGAAATATCGTTGTCGCTGTTGATTTGCTGTAGATTCTGATAACAACAACTCATCAATCAACTTTTTATAGTAACACACTCTCTGCCATACCTTCCTATTCATAACGAACCCTACTCCCATTATACCAGTTTCCATTATGTGGATTTTAGCCTATACTCATATGACCAGAAATCCATGTTTTCTTTTCATTTCATTTCACTGACCCCTGCTATATCTAGACTGAGCCTCTGTATGTGCCTTTTCAGATTTTCTAGTTTCCCTACCACGTTCAAGCTTTTGAAATTCCACGCTTCCACTCGTAGAACGTTATCCTTTCGTTGATTATTCACTCATTTTCTCATGGTCACCTCTCCCTTGGCAGTCCCCTCCCGTAGATCCGAATGTGGGACTATTCCGGAATCTTTTGCCAATGGAGAGATCATCATGACACTTTTTCAATTACAGGCCACATGTCCTGTAGATATACACTATGTCACCAAAAGTATCCGGACACCTAGCTGGGGATGACTTACAAGTTCGTGGCGCCCTACATTGGTAATGCTGGAATTCAATATGGTGTTGGCCCACCCTTAGCCTTGATGACAGCTTCCACTCTCGCAGGTATACGTTCAATCCGGTACTGGAAGGTTTCTTGGAGAATGGCAACCCATTTTTCACGGAGTGCTGCTCTGAGAAGAGGTATCGATGTTGGTAGGTGAGGCCTGGCACGAAGTCGGCGTTCCAAACAATCCCAAAGGTGTTCTGCAGGATTCAGGTCAGGAGTGTGTGCAGGCCAGTCCACCACAGGGATGTTATTGTTGTGTAACCACCACAGGCCGTGCATTATGAACACGTGCTCGATCGCATTGAAAGATACAATCGCCATCCCCGAATTGCTCTTTAACAGTGGGAAGCAAGAAGGTGCTTAAAACATCAGTGTAGGCCTGTGCTGTGATAGTACCACGCAGAAGAACAAGGTGTAGAAGCCCCTCCATGAAAAACACGATCACACCATAACACCACCACCTCCGAATTTTACCCACACCCTGCCATCGGATCGCCGCATTGTGTACCGTGATTCGTCACTCCACGCAACGTTTTTCCACTGTTCAGTCGTCCAATGTTTACGCTATTTACACCAAAAGAGGCGTCGTTTGGCATTTACCGGAGTGATGTGTGGCTTATGAGCAGCCGCTCGACCATGAAATCCAAGTTTTCTCACCTCCCGCCTAACTATCATAGTACTTGCAGTGGATCCTGATGCAGTTTGGAATTCCTGTGTGATGGTTTGGATAGATGTCTACCTATTACACATTACGACTCTCTTCAACTAGCCGGCCGGTGTGGCCGTGCGGTTAAAGGTGCTTCAGTCTGGAACCGCGTGACCGCTACGGTCGCAGGTTCGAATCCTGCCTCGGGCATGGATGTGTGTGATGTCCTTAGGTTAGTTAGGTTTAAGTAGTTCTAAGTTCTAGGGGACTGATGACCACAGGTGTTATGTCCCATAGTGCTCAGAGCCATTTGAACCATTTTGAACCATCTCTTCAACTGTCGGCGGTCTCTTGTCAGTCAACAGACGAGGTCGGCCTGTACGCTTTTGTGCTGTACCTGTAACTTCACGTTTCCACTTCACTATCACATCGGAAACAGTGAACCTAGGGATCTTTAGGAGTGTGGAAATGTCGCATACAGACGTATGACACAAGTGATACCCAATCACCTGACAGCGTTCAAAGTCTGTCAGTTCTACAGAGTGCCCCATTCTACTCTCTCACAATGTCTAATGACCACTGAGGTCGCTGATATGGAGTACCTGGTAGTAGGTGGCAGCACAATGCACCTAATACGAGAAACATATGTTTTTGGGGGTGTCCCGATACTTTTGATCACATAGTGTACCGTCATCCCTCCACATTTGTCCTATTTTCATCAGTTTTACTTATTTTGCATCAATTTTCGTAATTTTACCAGGTTTCTGAGTAAGGTCATAGGTTCGGTTTTATTGTAACACGCTACCCTGTGTCTACTGAAATTCTTGAAAACTCTACAGGTGGCTACTCAAGAGCGGCTTAATTTTACTATAGATGAAATTACGTACGAAGAAATCTGATACATGATGCTTATTTCGGAAATCCACCTCCGGGAAGTGATGGAGTTTCATCAATACTGCCAATGAGCCACGCTCTCTCATACAGAGTTACGTTGTGCTATGTTAGTTGCTGTTTGCTTCCGAATATTGATAGTTCTGATAAGATACGGAAATGGCTATTTGTTTTCTGTAAATTCAGAAGAAATGCGTCGTGCCTGTGTAAATATCACAAATTGTTTTTGTTGTATGCGCCTTAGTTTAACGTTGTTATTGCAAAAATGTAAATTAAACCTTATTGTGTGTAAGGTTGATGGTCTGACTGCTGCCCTTCGATCTCTCCGGCTTGGGTGACCCTTCTGGCAGCACACCGACGGCGCTGCCCTCTGAATGCAGAGCATGCAAACCTCATCGAAACGCTCAGTGATATGTTAAGGCGGTGTCCTGCGTTAATTTAGGATAGTTAAGACATATTACGAGCATCACTGAATAACATTTGTCTGTATGTCTACACGCCTGAAGGTGTGCAGAAAGTGATGGAAAAGCGCAGCGAAACAGACGTTAAATATTCTGGTACAAAAGTCTGTAACAGGATGGCAATGGGCATCAGGCGGGAAACGTAAAATCCCAAAATAAAGTTCATTTATCAGATACTTGGAATGAGGAACGTAAATTCCTCGTAAGTGTCATTTGTGTTACATAGACCTTCACTTTGGCGGTATGTAAGCAGCTGATTCTGATATGTATGCAGTTACATTAACACTTTGAAACAGTTGAGTTGTATACTAGGAGGGTAATCAGTGGATATTTTTTCAGATCAACTGTTTCCTCTTAACATGTACCTGAAATAGTACAGAAGAACCAGCTATAATTATCAGTCTGAGGGCGTTTGGGCTAGCCATGATTTGTTAGTATGCTCTGCAGAAGTATCCCGCAGTCGTTGCTTCTGTTACTTTCTAACTTGCTTCTTTCGGCATCCCTGAACGTCTCCTTCATGATAGGATTGATGGAACGCAGTGGGTGAATGAGTGATATGTCTGGCTCATCTGGCCGACTCTACATCTACATCCATACTCCACAAGCCACCTGATGGTGTGCGGCGGAGGGTATTTTGAGTACCTCTATCGGTTCTCCCTTCTATTCCAGTCTCGTATTGTTCGTGGAAAGAAGGATTGTCGGTATGCCTCTGTGTGCGCTCTAACTACTCTGATTTTATCCTCATGGTCTCTTCGCGAGATATACGTTGGAGGGAGCAATATACTGCTTGACTCCTCGGTGAAGGTATGTTCTCGAAACTTCAACAAAAGCCCGTACCGAGCTACTGAGCGTCTCTACATCTACATCTACATTTATACTCTGCAAGAAAGCCAACAGTATGTGGCGGAGGGCACTTTACGTGCCACTGTCATTACCTGCCTTTCCTGTTCCAGTCGCGTACGGTTCGCGGGAAGAACGACTGCCGGAAAGCCTCCGTGCGCGCTCGAATCTCTCTAATTCTACATTCGTGATCTCCTCGGGAGGTATAAGTAGGGGGAAGCAATATATTCGATACCTCATCCAGAAACGCACCCTCTCGAAACCTGGCGAGCAAGCTACACGAGGCGATGCAGAGCGCCTCTCTTGCAGAGTCTGCCACTTGAGTTTGTTAAGCATCTCCGTAACGCTATCACGCTTACCAAATAACCCTGTGACGAAACGCGCCACTCTTCTTTGGATCTCCTCTATCTCCTCTGTCAACCCGACCTGGTACGGATCCCACACTGATGAGCAACACTCAAGTATAGGTCGAACGAGAGTTTTGTAAACCACCTCCTTTGTTGATGGACTACATTTTCTAAGGACTCTCCCAATGAATCTCAACCTGGCACCCGCCTTACCAACAGTTAATTTTATATGATCATTCCACTTCACATCGTTCCGTACACATACTCCGAGATATTTTACAGAGGTAACTGCTACCAGTGTTTGTTCCGCTATGATGTATTCACACAATAAAGGATCCTTCTTTCTATGTATTCGCGATACGTTACATTTGTCTATGTTAAGGGTAAGTTGACACTCCCTGCACCAAGTGCCTATCCGCTGCAGATGTTCCTGAATTTCGCTGCAATTTTCTAATGCTGCAACTTCTCTGTATACTACAGCATCATCCGCGAAAAGCCTCATGGAACTTCCGGCACTATCTACTAGGTCGTGCTCCTGCAGAGTCTTCCACTGGACTTTTATCTATCATCTCCGTAACGCTTTCGAGATTACTAAATGATCCTGTAACGAAGCGCGCTGCTCTCCGTTGGATCTTCTCTGTCTTTTCTATCAACCCTATCTGGTACTCCTGTGCATGAAAGCGACAATTCGTCACTGCGTCGTCCCCCGTCCGTCCACGCAGCCTACAGCCCTTAACGGCTAACCGATTTCAGGCTTCGTGTTGCACAGTCCAAGTTACAAGTTGCCTATCTAAAGGCTTCGAGGTACAAAAAAAAATTGATTTCACGTAAATTCCCAAAGTAAAAAATTTAAAATGCTGCTATAATCTACTCATTGCGATGTACACTGTTGCGTTAAACGATCAAAACAATAATACAAGTATCAAAGTAAGAAATTGTGTATGTTTCGTGAGGCAGCGTAGTTTACGGCCCGCAATTTACCCGGACTTTATTTAACCAGTATTTGAAGATGAAAGCACTTAGCGACCCCAACATAATTCCAAACCTGTTCTAATCTCTTCCTCGCGTACACGTTCTACTTCAAATACACACATCGAAAAAAGTTTTGCGTCACCTCAGTTCCGATAGTTCCGGAACTTGTACAGAAAAGTGGAATGGAGATCAACATAAACATCGTTTCCGCCCTTTTTGTTGCTCATGAAAACCACACACTGCACGTTGTACCAGCATACAGAGAGACCTTCAGAGGTGGTGGTCCAGATTGTTGTACACACCGGCACCGCTAATACCCAGTAGCACGTCCTCTTGCACTGATGCATGCCTGTATTCGTCGTGGCATACAATCCACAAGTTCATCAAGGCACTGTTGGTCCAGGTTGTCCCACTCCTCAATGGCGATTCGGCGTAGATCCCTGAGAGTTGTTGGTGGGTCCATTGCCCATAAACAGCCCTTTTCAGTCCATCCCAGGCATGTTCGATAGGGTTCATGTCTGAAGAACTTGCTGGCCACTGTAGTCAAGCGATGTCGTTATCCTGAAGAAATTCATTCACAAGATGTGAACGATGAGGGTGCGAATTGTCGTCCATGAAGACGAATGCCTCGCCAATATGCTGCCGATATGGTTGCACTATCGGTCGGAGGATGGGATTCACGTATTGTACAGCCGTTACGGCGCCTTCCGTGACCACCAGAGGCGTACGTCGGCCGCACACAATGCCACCCCAAAACAGCAGGGAACATCCAACTTGCTGCACTCGCTGGACAGTGTGTCTAAGGCCTTCAGCCTGAACAGGTTGCCTCCAAACGATTGTCTGATTGAAGGCATAAGTGACACTCACCGGTGAAGAGAACGTGATGCCAATCCTGAGCGGTCCATTCGACATGTTGTTGGGCCCATCTGTACAGCGCTGCATGGTGTCGTGGTTGCAAAGATGGACCTCGCCATGGACGTCGTGAGTGAAGTTGTGCGTCATGCAGCCTGTTGCGCACAGTTTGACTCATAACACGACGTCCTGTGGCTGCACGAAAAGCATTATTCAACACGGTGGTGTTGCTGTCAGGGTTGCTACGAGCCATAATCCATAGGTACCGGCCATCCACTGCAGTAGTAGCCCTTGGGCGGCCTGAGCGAGGCATGTCATCGACAGTCCCTGTCTCTCTTTATCTTCTCCATGTCCGAACGACATCGCTTTGGTTCACTCCGAGACGCCTGGACACTTCCATCGTTGAGAGCCCTTCCTGGCACAAAGTAACAACGCGGACGCGATCCAACCGCGGTATTGGCCGTCTAGGCATGGTTGAACTACAAACACGAGCCATGTACCTCCTTCCTGGTGGAATGACTGGAACTGATCGGCTGTCGGACCCCGTCTGTCTAATAGGCGCTGCTCATGCATGGTTGTTTACATCTTTGGGCTGCTTTAGTGACATCTCTGAACAGTCAAAGGGACAGTGTGTGTGATACAATATCCACAGTCAATGTCTATCTTCAGGTGTTCTGGGAACTGGGGTGATGCAAAACTTTTTTTGATGTGTGTATTATTCCAGTAGGTACCAGTGGGTATACTAGTAGGTATCAGATAGATTATATAATGGTAAGACAGAGATTTAGGAACCAGGTTTTAAATTGTAAGACATTTCCAGGGGCAGATGTGGACTCTGACCACAATCTATTGGTTATGAACTGTAGATTAAAACTGAATAAACTGCAAAAAGGTGGGAGTTTAAGGAGATGGGACCTGGATAAACTGACTAAGCCAGAGGTTGTACAGAGTTTCAGGGAGAGCATAAGGGAACAATCGACACGAATGGGGCAAAGAAATACAGTAGAAGAAGAATGGGTAGCTCTGAGGGCTGAAGTTGTGAAGGCAGCAGAGGATAAAATAGGTAAAAAGACGAGGGCTAGTAGAAATCCTTGGGTAACAGAAGAAATTTCGAATTTAATTGATGAAAGGAGAAAATATAAAAATGCAGTAAATGAAGCACGCAAAAAGGAATACAAACGTCTCAAAAATGAGATCGACAGGAAGTGTAAAATGGCTAAGGAGGGATGGCTAAATGTAAGGATGTAGAGGCTTATCTCAGTAAGATAGATATTGCCTACAGGAAAATTAAAGAGCCTTTGGAGAAAAGAGAACCACTTGTATGAATATCAAGAGTTCAGATGGAAACGCAGTTCTAAGCAACGAAGGGAAAGCAGAAAGGTGGAAGGAGTATATAGAGGGGCTATACACGGGAGATGTACTTGAGGACAATATTATGGAAATAGAAGAGGACGTATATGAAGATGAAATGGGAGATACGATACTGCGTGAAGAGTTTGACAGAGCACTGAAAGACCTGAGTCGAAACAAAGCCCCGGGAGTAGACAACATTCCATTAGAACTACTGGCGGCCTTGGGAGAGCCAGTCCTGACAAAACTCTACCATCTGGTGAGCAAGATGTACGAGACAGGTGAAATACCCTCAGACTTCAAGAAGAATATAATAATTCGAATCCCAAAGAAAGCAGGTGTTGACAGATGTGAAAATTACCGAACTATCTGTTTAATAAGTTACAGCTGCAAAATACTAACACGAATTCTTTACAGACGAATGGAAAAACTGGTAGAAGCCGACCTCGGCGAAGATCAGTTTGGATTCCGTAGAAACATTCGAACACGAGAGGCAATACTGACCCTACGAATTATCTTAGAAGAGAGATTAAGGAGAGGCAAACCTAGGTTTCTAGCATTTGTAGACTTAGAGAAAGCTTTTGACAATGTTGACTGGAATTCTTTCAAATTCTGAAGGTGGCAGGGGTAAAATACACGGAGCGAAAGGCAATTTAGAATTTGTACAGAAACCAGATGGCAGTTATAAGAGTCGAGGGGCATGAAAGGGAAGCAGTGGTTGGGAAGGGAGTGAGACAGGGTTGTAGCCTCTCCCCTATGTTATTCAATCTGTATATTGAGCAAGCAGTGAAGGAAACAAAAGAAAAATTCGGAGCAGATGTTAAAATCCATGGAGAAGAAATAAAAACACTGAGGTTCGCCGATGACATTGTAATTCTGTCAGAGACAGGAAAGGACTTGGAAGAGTAGTTGAACGGAATGGACAGTGTCTTGAAAGGAGACTATAAGATGAACATCAACAAAAGCAAAACGAGGATAATGGAATGTAGTCGAATTAAGTCAGGTGATGCTGAGGGAATTAGATTAGGAAATGAGACACTTAAAGTAGTAAAGGCGTTTTGCTATTTGGGAGCAAAATAACTGATGATGGTCGAAGTAGAGAGGATATAAAATGTAGACTGGCAATGTCAAGGAATGCGTTTCTGAAGAAGAGAAATTTTTTAACATCGAGTATAGATTCAAGTGTCAGGAAGTCCTTTCTGAAAGTATTTGTATGGAGTGTAGCCATGTATGAAAGTGAAACATGGACGATAAATATTTTGGACAAGAAGAGAATAGAAGCTTTCGAAATGAGGTGCTACAGAAGAATGCTGAAGATTAGGTGGGTAGATCACGTAACTAACGAGAAGCTACTGAATAGAATTGGGGAGAAGAGGAATTTGTGGCACAACTTGACAAGAAGAAGGGACCGGTTGGTAGGACATGTTCTGAGGCACCAAGGGATCACACATTTAGCACTGAAGGGCAGCGTGGAGAGTAAAAATCGTAGAGGGAGACCAAGAGATGAATACACTAAGCAGATTCAGAAGGACGTAGGTTGCAGTAAGTACTGGGAGATGAAGAAGCTTGCCCAGGATAGGGTAGCATGGAGAGCTGTGTCAAACCAGTCTCAGGACTGAAGACCACAACAATAACAACAACATTATTCCAGCAGTGATTGGGATGTTCTGCTGCATGACGATAGCAGACATCTCAGTGGAATAATTTTGGATCACTCCAATGAATCTGCAAAATTAAATCCTCTTTAAAAACATTTTGTTTCCACTTTTTATCTACCTCTCTTTCTGTCGTCTTCCATAATTGAATTCATATTTCTCGTAGGTATGTCCCCTACAACCACAGACTTCACATGGTAACATCATTTAACTTTATTGTTTCGAACCACATCATATTCTGTATTTATTATTCCATACTGAAAGGAAATACCTGTTCATGAGATAACAGCGTTATTCTTTGATTCAATTTTTGGGTACCCCTTCACACTAGCAGTTACAACAATGATTATTTTGCCCTTTCCATCGTAAGTGTACTGCTGGAAATGAGAAATTTTGTTGCGGCACATTTCTGTATATTTACAATTCATTCTCAGTAGTATGTTTACCGTTCTTTTTTCCATATAACGATGACATACGATTTTTTTTTTGGTGATTAACAGGGGTTATAGTCGAAAAACCTGTGCTGCATCCTCGCTGGTCATATTTTCTGGATGAACTACATTCGGAGTCATTTCACATTAAACTTCTTATTAACCCACATGCAATTCAGGAAAAAGGGTTTCTAAAAGCCTTAAAAAGGTGAGCAGTGCATGTGTAATATAAGTTTTCAAGTACAGCTTCCGCTAATAATGAAAAAAAAGACAGGGCGTATCATAATTAATGGTGAAACTGATAAAGTTGAAATACACGATATTAGAAGCAAAAATTTCTAGTAAACACGAGCTCTAAAATGCGTACCTGAAGATCTATGGGCACTTCTTCATCTTCGGTACTGTGAAACAAATTTTTTCTATCGCAAGCTCTTTGCTTTCCTTATTTTTGGAGGAGGTAGTATGGACCAAAGGAAGAACAAATGACCAGTATACATGGCCTCTTAAAGTGCATATCTAATGAGCTACTAGCACTTTTCGCCTTCGCTACTGTGAAACACATCTCTCGAACTGAACAAGTGCGTATAGACCTTAAGGTATACATTTCACAGCAATTTTTTCTTGTTTCGGTTCGTACTACCTCCTCCCAAAATATGGGAAACAAAGAGATTGCGGTAGAAGAGATTTGTGTGTGTGTGAAATCTTATGGGACTTAACTGCTAAGGTCATCAGTCCCTAAGCTTACACACTACTTAACCTAAATTATCCTAAGGACAAACACAAACACCCATGCCCGAGGGAGGACTCGAACCTCAGCCGGGACTAGCCCCACAGTCCATGACTGCAGCAAGAGATTTGCGTCCCATTATCTAATCTGAAAAAGTTCCGTGAGCTCTTCAGATATACATTTCAGAGCCCATGTTTGCTAGACTTTCTTGCTTCTAGTATCATGTAGTTTCAGCTGCATGCGTTTACGCCGTTCATTGTAATACACTCCGTATATGGCAGTTCGATTCGTTAAGACTCGGGTGTGGCGGGTTTGCTGGTGTCCTGTGCACGGAAAATGTTGTTCAGTTTAAATTCACTTGCGAATTAATTTGGGAGAGGGCGAATCTTCAACAACATAAAGCAGTCAGATTTCGATGAAAGAATTTGTGCTGACGATCTAACACCGCTAAAGCTGTAGTGTTGTAATTGCTGAAACTTTTTCTTTTTTTTAATATAACTCCTGTGGGCCATACGGCCATACCTGAGAGTTTTGGAACTTCTATAGGACTTTATAAGGTAAGGCTGCATTCGATTAAAAACTGTGTTATTGATGTAAAGTTAGCTCCGATAGCTCAGTGGTTTGCCGGCACGGTAGTTCAGCGTGTTCGGTTAGGGTTACCTGCCCTCTCGAAAAAAGAAAAAAAAAACAGTGGTCAGTGCGGCGGTCTGTCATGCCAAGAGGCCCGGGTTGGATTCTCGTCTGGGTTGGAGATTTTTCTCCGCTCAGGGACTGGGTGCTGTGTTGTCCTCATTGGCATTTCATCATCATCATCAGTGGCAGGCACCGGGAAACCACCACTGGAATCCCTTCCCTAGACGCTCATGCGGTGGACCTCTCTGACGAGGCTTCCCCCATGACAGGACCTGCCGTAGGGCAGAACAAAAAGTTTTTTTATTGATTTAAAATTAATACATTATCTTCATGAAGCAGAATTGCTATGTTTGTGGATAACGGTTGGTCATGTTTGATTACCTGTTGCAAAAATTCCGTTTTGTGGTTAGCATACAGCCTTCATTGCAGAAGCCTTTCACTGCTTCACACTTCAGCCAATGATTTCATGAGGGAGTATGAGCTCCGTTTCAAATGGCCTGAAACATTCCCCCTAGTATATTTCTTTCCCATAAGTGACCAAATGCGATCTAACTAACTCTGTTTTACATTTCACAGTGACAAAGAACTTTCTCATAGCGCAAGGGATGATTAATGAGGGGGGCCTAACATAAGCTAGCCAACGGTCTTATCGCGGTGATAACGACGGTTGCCGTTAGATGACCGAAGTTAAGCGCTGTCGGGCTTGGCTAGCGTGTGGATGGGTGAGCGTCCGGGTCTGCCGAGTGCTGTTGGCAAGCGGGGTGCACGCGGCCCTCGCGAGGCCAAATGAGGAGCTGCTTCACTGAGAAATGGCGGCTCTGGCCTCGTAAACTGACAACGACCGCGAGGGCGGTCTGCTGACCACATGTCTCTCCCCATACCCTCATCCAATGACGCCTAAGGTCTGAGGATGACACGGCGTTCGGTCGGTGCCGTTGGGCCTTCGACACCGATTCGGAAGGAGATGAGTTCATGTGGTCTAATTTGGCCAGGGAGACAAAACGGCAGGGTTCTAGGTCGCTGTTGTAAACACCGAAACTGAATTTATTGCACGGTAATTCTAAAGCCAACTAGCACCCTCTAACATTTGAACAGATTCCATGTGCTAGATCTCTGTTTGCCACAGTTATTGTGTCTTTTGGCCACAGTTTCTTCATGAGCTAATGACCCAGATATTTTGTGTCTTTTTGTCTCCAGTATTTAGAAGATTAAACATGATGCGGTTTCATCCGTCGCAGCACGTAATCTGCACTTGGGGGCCTATTTTCGTACGCCGATCGTGTGCAGGAGTTTCCTGAAGTTGCCATAGCTAGTCATTTATCGTACTCTTAAAACATGGTTTCAGCATAGCTACCTTGTCACGTTTTTGTTTTTGCGTTTTAGTCCAGTATTCTGCTTGTTGCCTCCTGAAGCAACTTGTAGTTTAGATTTTACCATCACCTTAGTAGTGAGTAAGACAGGTGCCTGTACAAGAAATGGAATCTATACCCAGCCTATCAACTTGCTCATTACAACTAATTCCTGAGTGACCAGGGACCGACAGTACAAACCTCTCTTGCTTTCCTCTAACTTCACAAATATTTACTAACTTTCTGCAAAAAGCTTTGATCTCGTTGCAGGGGCTGATAGAGATTTCAGAGCTACTTGGCTGTCTGAATGAGTTTAGGTGCTACGATACTTTTATCAACTACGTAAGTTCTCCACCGTGCATACTCTTAACAACGCATATAACTGAAACTGTGGTCCTTACATCAGAATTCGTGTGCTCACTCGCTGTGTCTATGAATTGCGACTCACAGATGTAATGGAAAATAACCCTATATTCGTATTAATGATCCAAAGAGCAATCAGTTAATCATCTTGGAAGCCCAGATGGCTGAATTGGAATTGGATGTTAATTCCAACACGTTCTAACGATACTTTGAAGTCGAATAAAGAACAAATGTTGCCCTTTGAATACCCCTTCAAGGTATCTCGCATAAATAATCTCATACTCGTCAAAGCACAACCACGAAAATGCAGCGCAAGCAAACAATTATCTCACTAATATGCAGCACGATGTCACTTGATCGTGTCCATTTCTTTAACACAGACCGGAGGTCCTCACAGCCGGCCGGAGTGGCCGAGCGGTTCTAGGCGCTTCAGTCTGGAACCGCGCGACCGCTACGGTCTTTTTTTTTTTTTTTTTTTTTGAGTTCCTCACAGAACCAAGCGGAAGGCGAGCGTGTATCGCTTCGTTCGCTGACCACTTAGCCCTTGCTAACCAATTCTGCCCGCCAAGAATTTCTATGGGCTGGCTCACTCAGACCTTAGACGACTTGCTTAAGGCATTGCAACACCTATTTTCGACGTATTTTGTATCTGTATCGATATTTCTATGTCAATTTGTAGTGTTGCTTATATAAAATGTTGTATCTGTCACGGAAATTCTTTGACTATGTATACATGTTTCAGTTATCTGAAAATTTTGAACGATGTTGTTTAAAATGTGCTTGTGGATATAAGTAACTACTGGAATGATTGTTATATATTGTACTCTAAATGACTTGGTCCATAGTTAGGGAACGTAGGGTTGAATGTAAAAGATGTGGGGAAGCACCGCAGCTACAGAAGTAACCTGGCGGAGTGGAAAAGCTATGGTTGGCGCGCAAGTGGCGACTCGTGCTGCGTGACGGGTAAGGAGTCTGGGCTGACCAGCGCTGTGGCTGTCTCACTAGCAGTAGCGAATCATTGTGGCTCATATTCTTGGATTGTTGACGTTAGAGAGGCTTAAGAGCAGTATTTACAGGCCTCGGATGCTGCATTTCATGATACTACACTACTGGCCACACCAAGAAGAAATGCACATGATAAACGGGTATTCATTGGAGAAATTTATTATACTAGAACTGACATGTGATTACATTTTCACGCCATTTGGGTGCATAGATCCCGAGAAATCAGTACCCAGAACAACCACCTCTGGCCCTAATAAGGGCCTTGATAAGCCTGGGCATTGAGCCAAACAAAGCTTGGATGGCGTGTACAGTTACAGCTGCCCATGCAGCTTCAACACGATACCACAGTTCATCAGGAGTAGTGACTGGCGTATTGTGACGAGCCAGTTGCTCGGCCACCATTGACCAGACGTTTTCAATTGGTGAGAGATCTGGAGAATGTGCTGGCCAGGGCAGCAGTCGAACATTTTCTGTATCCAGAAAGGCCCGTATAGGACCTGCAACATGCGGTCGTGCATTATCCAGCTGAAATGTAGGGTTTCGCTGGGATCGAATGACGGGTAGACCCACGGGTCGTAACACATGTGAAATGTAACGTCCACTGTTCAAAGTGCCGTCAATGCGAACAAGAGGTGACCGAGACTGTAACCAATGGCACCCCATACCGTCACGCCGGGTGATACGCCAGTATGGCGATGACAAATACACGCTTCCAATGTGCGTTCACCGCGATGTCGCCAAACACGGATGCGACCATCATGATGCTGTAAACAGAACCTGGATTCATCCGAAAAAATGACGTTTTGCCATTCGTGCACCCAGGTTCGTTGTTGAGTACACCATCGCTGGCGCCCCTGTCTGTGATGCAGCGTCAAGGGTAACCGCAGCCACGGTCTCCGAGCTGATATCCTGCTGACGCAAACGTCGTCGAACTGTTCGTGCAGATTGTTGTTGTCTTGCAAACGTCCCGATCTGTTCACTCAGGCATCGAGACGTGGCTGCACGATCCGTTACAGCCATGCGGATAAGATGCCTCTCATCTCAACTGTTAGTGACGCGAGGCCGTTGGGATCCAGCACGGCATTCCGTATTACCCTCCTGACCCCACCGATTCCATATTCTCCTAACAGTCATTGGATCTCGACCAACGCGAGCGTCAATGTCGAGATACGATAAACGCAATGGCGATAGGCTACAATCCGACCTTTATCAAAGGCGGTAACGTGATGATACGCATTTCTGGTCCTTACACGAAGCATCACAACAACGTTTCACCAGGCAACGCCGGTCAACTGCTGTTTGTGTATAAGAAATCGGTTGGAAACTTTCCTCATGTCAGCATGTTGTAGGTGTCGCCACCGGCGCCAACCTTGTGTGAATGCTCTGAAAAGCTTATCATTTGCATATCACAGCATCTTCTTCCTGTTGGTTAAATTTCGCGTCTGTAGCACGTCATCTTCGTGGTGTAACAATTTTAATGGCCAGTAGTGTATTATCATGGCATGGTTTTTGTCCCTGTAAAATTATAATCCAGACGGCAAGAATATCCGTAACAGGGCGAGGCCAACGCTTCTGCCATGACTGCGTCGCCGCCACTTTAACAGCCATTCCAAATTACGCGACCAGTACCACCAAAATTCCACTAGATTGTTTATATTTGGCACTCTGTAAACGGACCAGGTATTTTTTAATTTGGTTGCTTTTAATAATAATCGTGGTGTTGCTAAAAAACTCTGTCTTACACCAGTGATTATACCAAATCACAAACGTGGACAGGTGTGAATTTAATTCCGAGTGTTCTAATTTAGTATCGAAAGACTTATTCGGCAGCTGTATAACTAAGTTGTGATTGCTTTCTAATGTGTGGAGCTATAGTGCTTAAAGTTCAGTTTTATAGTTCGAGAAATGCTCCCTTTTTAAATCAAATTGCAGTAATTTCCTTAAATAATTTGCCTTACTTAAAAAAACTGCCTGAAAATAGTAAAGTTGAAGTGACAATGATTATTAATTGTTGCATTTATGCACTTTGATCAGAATTACAAAGTTTTTTCAGTGTTCATTTCGTTGAGAAACTGTTTGAATTTGATGTTGTGTTGGCATTTGCACAGCCAACCATATTTTGAGTAGGTTAAAAGACAGCTTACCAAAGCACACTTGTTATTTTTAGAGTTATAGTTTGTAGTGCTTTACTTAATTAATAATTATTAGTGAAAATACTTACCATTTCTCATACATACTCATGTAGTTTTGTTAATGAGCATGGCTCTTAAAATCATGAAAGTTTAAGGCCCGTCATGTACTAGACTAGTTAGTTAATGAAGCAAAGCAAAGTCTGCTTCAGCGCAGCGTAGTTAGATTTGCATCCTGTTAGATTGCTTCAAATCGAGCTTAGGGGATAAATATTTACTGTGCTAGCTATTCTAATGCAAGTTGGTTAATGCACAGGCATAGAGATCCTGCACTAAGCAATGATGTTATAGAGTGTGATCATTAAGAGACACCCTGATTTAAATCAGAATCATTACATGCTCTTCCCTGTTCAATATTGCTACCAGTTTCATGTGTGTTGGTGACTGGCTCTATAGGTTTGTGCATCTAGTTCGTTCAAGGTACGTGTTCAAAATTGTTCAAATGGCTCTGAGCACTATGGGACTTAACATCTGAGGTCATCAGTCCCCTGGAACTCAGAACTACTTAAACCTAACTAACCTAAGGACATCACACACATCCATGCCCGAGGCAGGATTCGAACCTGCGACCGTCGCGGTCGCGCGGTTCCAGACTGAAACGCCTAGAAGCGCTGGGCCACACAGGCCGGCAAGGTACGTGTTGTTGAGAGGCATACGTTACTATTTGCCATGTCATTGGCCGTTTGTTTGTCTGGTTTCCAAGTTAGTAAGTTAGTAGTACGTTACTATTTGCCATGTCATTGGCCGTTTGTTTGTCTGGTTTCCAAGTTAGTAAGTTAGTAGTACATTTATCTGCAAGGTTAGGTTACTGTGTTGTAGTGTGAACAGGTATAAAGAAAGACATTAGTTTGTGTCAATGAAGCTTAGGTTAACGTTAGCACTGCCTCCTGTATTATTATAGTGCTTGACACGAGAATGGCTAATCAGGCTGGCGACCGATATTAACATGTAATGTTACAACCTGCTTTTGTGCTGGGAGAACGTCTGCTTTTGACCCACCTGTTTACTGTTGGTTATACACTGCTGGAGAGTTTCGGAAACGAATCCCAGTTTGACTGTTCCGTTCCCATTTGGTTATCTCACGGTCAACATTCTCAAAAATTCCTCGCAGAGGTTTAACGTTAGCATCGGTCGCCATTGAAGGTGAGCGGTGTTACCTTGCAGGTCCCGTTGAAAGATACGCTACTCTAGGGGACGAAAATTTGACTACGTCTACACGTGCATCAGTACTCTGCAAACCCTCTGACGGTGTATGACAGAGGGTACTTCGGCTACCACTACCTGACCCCCTTCCCTTTGCCATTCGCCTCCCCCCGTCGGAGGTTCGAGTCCTCCCTCGGGCATGGGTGTGTGTGTTGTCCTTAGCGTAAGTTAGTTTGAGTTAGATTAAGTAGTGTGTAAGCTCAGGGATCGTTGATCTCAGCAGTTTGGTCCCGTGTGTCTGTAACGCTCTCGCGGCGACGACTAAACGAGGCCGTGACGAAACGCGCCGCCCTTCATTGGATCTTCTCTACCTCTTCTATCCATCCTACCTAAAAGGGTTGCAGACTGATGAATAGTACTCAGGAATAGGTCGAATAAGCGCCTTGAAAGCCGCTTGTTAAGTGGACGAATTGCATTTGCTTACGTTTCTCTGTATGAATCTCAGTCTAATCTGCTTCTCCGGCTGTTCGTTATATGCGATCATTCCAGTTAAGGTCGCTCCGGATAGATTCTCCTAGATGTTTTACGGCGGTCATGGTTTCCAGCAATCTGTTATCAATAGCGTAGTTGTACAGTGGCCGATATCTTTCCTTACGCATGCGCAATACGTTTCGTTATTCACGTTCAGGGTCAGCTTCCGGAGCCAGCGTATTTATCAACCCTCTGGAGACCCTTCAGCAAATCGTTTCGTCTTCTGGAGTTGATACCTTCTTAAATGCAAGCGCATCATCTACGAACTAATTAAAACAGCTTCCGATGCATTCTGCTAGCTAATTTATATAGATTGCAAGCAGTAAATATTCTATCACATTTCCTTGGGATACTCTGGAAATTACTTTTACGTCTGTCGATTTTGTTCCGTCGAGAGCGACATGTTGAGTTCTATCTGCAAGGAAGTCTTGAATCCAGTCGGAAATCTGATCCGATACTCGGTAAGCTCGTACTTGTTTCCCTAAGTGGCAGGGCTGGACGGTGTCGCATGCCTTCCTGAAGCCGAGGAACACGGCATCAACCTGGGCACCGATTACTGCAGCGCTATGCTACTCACGGAAGAACACGGTGAGGTGAGTTTCACAAGATCTCCATTTGCGGAATCCAAGTTGATTTTTATAGAGGAGATCTAAGTTCTCCAAAAAGTTCATATTACATGAGCATAGAACATGTTCCATAATTCGACAACAGATTGACATCAGCACTATAGGCCTACTGAAAGGGTACAGTACCGCCCGACATTGAAAATAGGTACAACATACTTCATTATTTTTGTCAGAACAACACATTTTTTTTGTAAAAAAACTCAATTTCAATTAATACAGCGAAGCCGGATACCAGTGTGGGAAAGAATGACAATTTATTTATTTATTTGATCACATGTGCACTCCCACAAAATAAATCCCTACATCCAGTTTGGTGAGAACTTTTGAAATGAATGAATGTATGGTTGTCTGCTAACCGCAGATAGTGAATGTGAATATATGATCATCTTTGAATCGATCCTTTGGCCACCTTTGGTGGGACCAAAGAGATGAAACTTACCTGAGCTTTGAGCGCCTGAAATGTGGCTGACCAATACGGTAGCAAGGTGCTCCCCCACTTCAGCAGAGGTGCGAGAGGACCTCGAGAACGGCCATGTTTCGGCACTCTGCCGCTGGATCTTGTGCTGTTAAGACCTGTTTTAGTTGTGCTCCGTAATGACGAAAGAGTGGAGACATGGTATGCATGTGGAATATTTAAGAGTAGTTTGAAATAATAATTTCTCTATTTCAGGAACTTTTGTGGGGAGAATTAAATGTCAGGCAGGTAATATTAATGGCATTGTAGTAATCTTCGGAAGTGACCAACGGTCACAATGGAACCACGTTGTACAGGATGGCGGGTATGGGCAGGCGGTGGGCGTTATGGAATTATAGTGTAATTTTTAGAGAAAGGCCATTTATTGGCTAAAGCATGATGAAAATGGGCTACATAGGCCTAGGGAGGTGAGGGTGAGCCAGAGCTTACAATTTGGAGAACATTGTTCGCGAAGCTACCGAAAGTGGTTGTCTGCCAAAACTAAGTCCACAGTGCCGCAGCACCGGGAGAAGCGAGAGATGTACAATGCTACAGGGCGCGCATCCGACTCGCGGGTGAGCAAGAATACCAGAGCGAGCCCGGCGACGGGCGGCCGGGTATGTTCGACGCACCACGCGGCTTCCTCCGCCCTGATTGGTCAGGACCGAGCAAACCGTGCGGGCGGCATGGAACTTTCCAGAGCGTTGCCTGCTAAGCGACGCCTGGGGCGGCGTTACCTCGTCAGCACATGAGAGAAGCGCGTGAACAAGCTGCCCTTTCTCGGTGCTGACTTCCTGTTAATAGACCGTGGGACGAAAGAATTTACAGGCAGCTAACACTGCCGGCCGTGGCTTGACCGCAATGGAAAAATGAAGTTACCGGTTGGAGGTTCATATAATAAAGTAAAATCCCTTATTGTCTGGCTCAGCCTTTACATTCCTCCCCCTTCCGTGGGAGCGGAGAACGTACGTGAATTCGCTGAATGTAATTATTATTAGAATGTAAACAAATTTATCTTGCATAACAAAGTAAACATCACTTGATTAAGAATGGCCCTCACGGAAGACGGCAGGGGTCTTAATCTATGGGAGGGTATAGAGACTCTAAAGACCTCCTAAGGGTCGCAAGGGGACTTACACATGTCAACTATATTGTGTGTATACAAGAAACATCATAAAACATCAAATCATAAACATCAAAACATCATAAAATATCAAAATAAAATTCGAACAAAACATGACAGTGTGAATTAGATAAACATGTCAAGTGTTCTTGTTGCTAAGTTGAAGTAAAAATGTCTTTTTTTTGCTTTTGTTAAAATAAGTTAAAAATGTAAACATATCACCACTGATGAGTCACGGCGAGGGCGAGTGGCACGAGGCGGCGTGGTGTGTTGTCCTCAGCGGGCAGCGTGCAGGCTGCCGGCGGGTAGGGGGCGCGGCCGTGGCCAGGTCCGTGCACTGCAACTCAGCGCAGGGTAGGGGGGTATGAGGGGAGGTCCACATGTTTCAAAACACAGTTGAAAAGGGAGTTATCACTAAGGGAACACTTCACTACACTAGTTTTTCCACATTAGTTGACATCTCAGTTTCACTCTTAAAACTAAGGGAGGGCACATGCCTGATAGGTTTCTGTTTTCTCTTTTTTTTGTGTTTAGTTTGTGGCTGTTTGTCATTCATTCAAGTGTGCCAACAGGCGAACGTAAGAAATTTGTCCTTTTTCATGTTTTGGCAAGTCATCAATTGACGATAGGTGATCATTTGATTTATTAGATAAAGCTGGCAACTTAGCTGACAGAGGAATCATGAATAGACTGTCAGGTACAAAAAACATAATTAAAGGGGCGCGAATAGTAATTGAGTAAGCCATAGTGGCATGAAAGGTTATTAATGGTGTTCCAACAGGAACCGTTTGCTGAAGATCTACGCGGAGGCTACGTCAGAGTTGCAGCCTGACTGCAAGGCCTAATCTCGCGCTACGTCAGAAAGGTGCGCGGCAGATAACTTGAAAAAGCAGCGCCGCGTCAGAGCTGCACGCGGCAGCTGAGAAGCGAAATGCGCACGTGCGCGGCGCAGGAAGCATGCGTCAGATGTAAGAGCGAGAGAGAGCGATGAAGCTTACTGACGCTGTTCACTGCGGTGTCTGTATTTTACACTCCCTCCAAAGGGAAATAGATGTGCATAATCGATATGGTTTATTCACCGATGACAAACAAAATAGAAGTGGGATTACGCGTGTCATCACGCTAGACGCGTTGATACAGTAGGTTCTGTTTAAAATTATATTATGTCATAGTAAATTACTTCATAAGTGACACATAGGTCACAACCCCGTAACATAGGTCCTATGAAATCCATTTTAGCCCATACATAATTGTTACAAAAACATGAAAATATAAAAACAAAGCACTCAAATATCATATCAAATTGTTGCAAATAACACATCAATAACTAAAAAAAAAGTTAAATGCCTCCTTGGGCTAACCATCCAAGTGTAATAACATTCACATTGTGAGAGGGAGTGTCTCGTAACTCAATATATTTGCTGAACACCATAAGTGGAGACTGACCAAGAAAAGTGACACCAGTCTTGTGCAGGTGGGGCGTAGATTGTGTCGTAGGATGTCAACGCTGTAGCTAACGAGAGGAGAGAAATAAAACTAGACGATGTCCATAGCGGACAGAGGGACGGATAGCTGAGTACTCTGACGAGAAGTAGGATAGAAAATAGAAGATTCAGGAAATAGAAGATTCGGAGTGCTCGGAACGAGAAAAGAAAAAGGAAGACAGACCCCAAAGGCAGGGAAACCCCCTTACTGTTCCAGTTCTTCACTGTGGCGCCGGAGGGAGAAGTGTGTTCGGCATTCTTTGCAGAACGGACTTGCCACAGCTTCACCTTCCCAGTCCCCGGAAGGTAACCCCAACACTCCCTATTAACTGACCAACGAGGGGTAACAATTAGCAGTCCGCAACACAAAGTAATGGATTCGTCGGTAGACGGCTTAGGTTCCGAACGAGGTGTGGTACTCGGTGGAGCAGTTGCCTTGCTGTAATTTGTGGAGGCTCTGCCATCTTGGAGGACAGAATATTAGAAAGCGGACATCTGACAAGGTGGCGGACTGTCTGCTGTGGCACTTGTCAAAAGTGCTCACAAGAACAGGAAATAACACAGGGAAAAACGAGATGAATGGCAAGGACCCAAGAATGGGTGGATCCCCTAAGGGCGTGACACTGTTTGATCTTTAGTAGTAAATCAGCCTGAGAGTAGGCTGGGCGCAGGATGAACGCTGCTAGACTATAGTAGTCATATGGAGACAAGAGCCACTGACGCGTAGACGAAAGCGATAGGTAGGCGATCGATTTACGAAACCGAAAATTGAAGGAATAAATCGATCAGCTGGGCTCTCTGCGGGCGCTAACCGCAACGTGTAAGGTACACGGCCCTGGAGGAATTCAACGCCGTTGGTAGGGAAAAGCAAAACTCGACAAGAACCTAGAGATTTCCATAGTGGGAACAGAAAGCGTAAGGAATTGGATTAGAAAAGACTAAGTTGAGCGTAATTTCTGAAGGACTTTTCCTTTATGAAGATATAGTGCATGGCGCATCGTTGACACGACGTTATCGCCTACTTAACTGTGTAAACGACAATTCTGCGACTCCAAGATAGCTGCTTCATACTTCTTCCTAAAACACGACTTCTCTCACTAAAAACAAAACTTTACTGCGCGACAAAATTCACCGTCTTTATCCTCTCAACATCTTGCGACTAACTTTACTTTGCAACCAAATTCGCCGTCTTTATCCTCTCAACATTTTGCGACTAAACTCGCCGTCTCTATAACTCCATGGTGCTGGCCTCATTGGGCCCAGCTGGTTGCTTAAAACTCCGTCTATCCTTGGTTATATCGCAGTGTCCTGGGACACGTCATACAGTTCAATGCTACTACTTCAATAGTCGGTATTCCTTCGGAAAATACAATGGGAAAACAAAGAAGGCTCAAGGTCTTGAACAGAGATTTCCGCTTACTGGCGTTTAGCTGCGGGCTAGACGCGGTTCGCGTCTGACGTTGCCTGATCAGCTGTCGTCAGAGAGCACGGAACACTGTTCTCGTGAACTCTTCTTCGAGACGGAAGATCAAAGTCTGGGCTGAATTGTTTTGTGTTAGGATGCGCCCGGGTAATAGACTGCAAAAGGCGTTGTTCGGTTGAAAGTTGTCAGATGAAAGTGGTTAAAACGGACTATGTCGCGAAAATGAAAAGTGAAGAAACGACACAGACAGCTAAGGGTTCGCGCGGGTGCCAACCGCGTCACGTAAGGTACGTGCCCTTGCGGGTGTGGTTCTCTTGTTCATCCAACAGACTAGGTATATGGCCAAAGCTTACTCGTTCTGTGGGTGTGATTCACTCTTTACGTTATCTATCACGGGGGTAGGCATGTGGTATGTCCCTCCAGATAAACATTCAAATACAAATCAAAATAAAGCATGGTTACATCCTAAATTACTCTTCCAAAACCATTTCTTACCTAAGACATCATTATTAATAACAAATAATTGGCAGTACTCGGGAACCTATCCTAGCATACTTGAAATCCTACAAAATGATTATCCTCATCAATATAGTAACACAGTGACACATGGAAACACTAGATTGATACAAATACTAAATTACTGGTGCTGGCAAACTCTGGCTAAAACTGTCTGAACATTTGATAATAGCACAAATAAGACATGGACAAAATGAACAATAGCAAAAATAATACATCAACATAAGTAATTAGACATAATCAATTGGACATAAGTAATTAGACGTAAGCAATTGGCAACTCGTCATAGTGATACAAGACATGGCAAAACCGCAACAAAAGCAAAAGTTCAAAATAATATTTCCTTCAAACAAAACTTCTTTATCCTCCAGTTACATTTCGTAGCAAAATGAATGTATGTATCCCTTGGTATTCCTTTATGCTCTCGTTTGCATTTTCATTCCAACCGATCTTTGGTACTTCTACCCACAAGAAAACTGTCATTAAGTAATGGCAATGTTGTGTGTAATGCTGTGGAATAGTGTAATGTCACGTCAATACTTCCTTTAAGAAGATTTTGATGAAAAATGATTTTATGTCTCCTTCAATGGACAGACCAATAATTATTAAACGTGTGATAAACCGTTTCCTGTGTTGATTTGTTTCTGCAAATATTTGTGATTATCAGTCACCCAGTCAATCGTTCAAGGATATGATTGTTGTTCCTTTTGTTAATTCTCTCACCTACCTGCTTCCATATAATCATTATTGGCGGCTCGACGAAGCTAGTTGCATCTCGGAAGACGTCGATATGACTTACCTGTCGGTGCTTTGGTTTTTAATAAAATTAGAGTTCATTTGTCATATAGTATATAAAGTGTGTGGGGAGCAAAGTAAATTCCTTAGTATTGAAAATGTGCATAAAGTTATTCAAATGGTTCGTTATACAATGGTTGAGAATTTTCTGTGTTGAGATTCAGTGCAGCTTGAGGTGCTAAGGTGCGACACGCGTCGCGCTCGTGAGATTGTAAGTTGCTGACAGCACAGCTGACAGTACGGCTGCGTCCGGTTTCACTGGCTCGGCAGCATAACTGGCATTCACGCTGGGTCCGTCCTCTTGCTACGCGTGGAGTTAATCTCTCGGTACAGTTACAAAATTTCCTTCCAGAGTTATCTTATGTTGTTCACGACAGTTATGCATGGAGGGTGTTCTGTTCTAA
This sequence comes from Schistocerca cancellata, assembly GCF_023864275.1. NCBI lineage: Eukaryota > Metazoa > Arthropoda > Insecta > Orthoptera > Acrididae > Schistocerca > Schistocerca cancellata. The sequence continues at coordinate 8,310,830 of NC_064634.1, forward strand.
GGGACTCTAATAACATAAATCGCTGGAGATCACAAAACTATCGGGTTCCAAATATTTTACTTAAACACTCTGTTCTTCTAAAATTTAGGTAACTGGCAGGTGTCAGGCTTCTAGATAAACTGCATTGTGCGATGGCATTCCAAACCCAACTCCTTGGCTAACGCGTTTCCCACACAGCGGTCGTTTACAGGACAAATATAGCGACAAGTGCCGGCTTTCTTGACGCCATATAGATCCGTTTATTAACCGTGGTGGTGATACAACATAGCCGGAGATCGATCTGAAATTCCAACGTTTACTAATCCTGATGGTTTAGACAATGCGTACCAGGAAAAGTTCTCTCTCACGATTTTGTTCCTTACTGAAAACTTGGATAGACAACACAAATAGATTCCCGTCCTTAGATCAGACTAATAAAATCTGTAGGGCAATATTTAGCTGGTGATTTTATTTCTATAACCATCCCTTTAGGTTTGCTGTTTAAACTGCAACGTACGTATGTGCGAATGTGTAGCGTGGCTGAGGCACGTGGCCTGCAGGGTGATGGTTGGATGCTGAGGAGAGGCGAGGGGAGAGGTGCAGATGCTGCACGCACCAAAGGCAGAGGCGGTGGGTGGGGAAGGGGGAACTGCAATGGCCGCTCTCTCTCTGCAGGCTGTATTGTGGGGAGGGAAGGGGGCCGCGTCGCCAGCTGACAGGGAGGGGCGGGGCTCGGCACATGTGAACAGCTGTAGACAACAGCGGCGGTATTTACGCGACTCCTTCCGTGGTATTTTATATACAGAAATATGTGGAATCAAAAAACTTACCTTGTTGTCTGTTCAACTTCGCATCATGAAACAATAAAACAGCACTTGAGGAAGACTCCTTTTACTTTAGAGTAACATATTGGTTGTTTAACTTGGACGTATTTATTCTTGTTATTATCGTTGTGTGACCATTTAGCAAAACATACATGTAATAGGGCGTATTTCGAAGGACAGGTAGACGGCAGCATGTAGTCATTGATCTACTGGTAGTTACGAAGGCGTGTTACTATCATGTTTTTATGGTCAAGCTTTAATACCTGTGTTCGTGCACTATTCACTAAATTAACAGGTGAAATGTGAATCCCTTTGAAATATACAAGTTTAACTGATTCTTTCTCTACGTGTTCTTTTGACAAGGACAACTTTCCCCTTAATTCCATGATTAAAGAATGTGTGTGGTTTTAATTCTCGACTGCTACGATAACATTACTGGAGACGTTAAATGACAAAATGATTACATAACTTCAATCACTTCCATTAACATGTGACGTCATAAATTCTTTTACCAGTTACCAATGGTTGCCAATTCTTATGTCTACTTATAATTAACATGCACAATGTAATTAAATGTATAATAACTACGGTGTTTTCCGTCAATTAATTCTCTTGCTGCATGCAGGACTTTTCCAACTGTTTACATACCATTTCAGACCTACTTTCTGGAACGCAAATCATAGGGGTTTGACCTTAGATCATATCTACGTTGCTGTCTAGGCGGTTGTGTTACCTTCTTTCTTGCTTTTTTAGGTGGAACTACTGGCGCAAAAGGCCCGGTTTCACTGTTAGGTGGGGGTGGCTCGGGTCCTTTATACAGTTTCAATCTGTCAAAATGAACGATCACTGTGCGTTCCGCTAACTGAATTTCCGCATTTACTGGTGAAGTAAGCCGGATGATACGGTACGGTCCTTCATAAGTAGGTGTAAACTTTTTGGTTCTTCCCTTTTTAACTACTGAATTGCTCAACATAACTAGGTCTCCTACCTTGTACTCAGGCATTTTGGCTTTTTGATTACTTCTCTTTAACTGTTGGGCGGTGGCTCGGGCATTATTCCCTCTTACTTTTTTCCAAATGGCTTTTAGACGTCGAGCTAGACCTTTCACATCTTTGGATTTAATTCCAGGGGGCAGTGTGTCAATTTCAAAAGGCGAATTCATGGGGCGGCCATATACTGCTTCATAAGGTGAGTACCCTGTAGCTTCATGGACTCGGCTGTTATATGCTGACGTAACGTATTGAACATACTTGTCCCAGTCAGAGTGATGTTTATTAACATAGTAAGACAGCATGCGCATAACGGTGCGGTGGACTCGCTCCAGGCGACCGTTCGCTTTTGGGTGGAACGGCGTCGTTCGCCACTTTTTAATTCGCAATAACCGACAAACTTCGGTAAACACTGCAGACATGAAATTCGCACCTTGGTCTGTGAGTACAGCTTCAGGACTTCCGTATGGTAACACCAAATGGGTGACAAAAGTACGCGCTACTGTTTCGGCGGACATATCTGGTATAGGAATGAGAATCAAGAACCTAGAGAAATGATCTATAAGGGACAGAATATACCGATTATTTTGGGGGCTCACGGGGAAGGGACCGACAATATCTGCTGCTACTACTGCCCAGGGATAAGTGGCTTCTGGTACCTGCTGTAAAGGCACTTTCGTTCGAGGTGGTAATGACCTCTTAACACAAGGTAGACAATTTTGTATATACTTTTGCACGTCTTTCCGTCTTCCTGCCCAGAAATAACGGGCGGCTATTCGGCAGTTTGTGGCGCGAAGGCCGTTATGACATGCCTGCAGGCTATCGTGACATTGTGCGATAATCTTGGAACGTAATTCTTTCGGGATTACTGCCTGTTTACCCAAGTGGGTCTTTCGATATAAAATTCCATCTTCAACTGAAAATTCAGGCAAAGCCACATATTTCTGACATTCGACGTCTCTTTGCTGTGCCTCCCTTAATTCTTCAATAGAAACGTCATTAGCTACGATCACTCTGACCTTTCGGCTTAATGCGTCGGCGTTTTGATGTAACTTGCCCGGTTTGTGTTTCACCTCATACTCAAATTCGCTCAATTTCAAAGCCCAACGAGTTAGCCTACTGCTAGGGTCTTTTAAGCTCAACATCCACTGTAACGCAGCGTGATCAGTGATGACAGTGAATTTTCTCCCATACAAATAACATCGGAAATAAGTTACACCAAACATGAGTGCTAGTAGTTCCTTCTCAGTTGTGCTGTAATTTGACTCTGCTTTATTAAGCTGTCGAGACGCATAACCAATTGGTCGTTCTTCGCCATCTATCTCTTGTGACAGGATGGCTCCTACAGCATAATCTGAGGCGTCCACTGACAGTATGAATGGTTTTTCAAAATCCGGGTACGCTAGTACAGGGGCTCCAGTTAAAACATGTTGAATTTGTTGCATAGCTTTATCACATTCTTTGGTCCAAATAAAACTAACTCCTTTTTTCAATAAATTAGTCAGGGGCTTAGCAAGGGTAGCATAATTATTCACAAAACGTCTGTAGTAGTTTGCAAGGCCTAAAAATGACTGTAGTTCCTTGACATTTGTCGGCGTTGGGAATTCCTTTACTGCGGTGGTCAAACGGGGGTCCGGTTTGACACCTTCTCCACTTATTATATGACCTAAATATTGTACTTGTGACTGGGCGAAAGCACACTTTTCTAATTTTACACTCAAATGAGCTCCTTTTAACCTTTGCAAAACATCCCTCAGTCTTTCTGCATGTTCTTTTATCGTTTTAGAAAAAATAATAATGTCATCTAAATACACCAAGCATGTTGTAGGTTTCAACCCACGTAGCAGCAAGTCTGCAAATCTTTGAAAAGTGGCAGGGGCGTTTCTCAATCCAAATGGCATTCTTACAAATTCATACAATCCTGTAGGTACAACAAAAGCAGTTTTATGGCGGTCCTGGGGCGCAACAGGGATTTGATGGTACCCAGAACGCAAATCAAGGGTGGTAAAATACTTACAGTTGCCCAAACGGTCCAATGTTTCATCAATGCGCGGCAACGGATATGTGTCTGGTGTCGTTACCCGATTTACTGCCCGCATATCGACACATAGGCGATAGGCTTTCTCCCCATTTACTGATTTCTTTGGCACAACGACCACGGGAGACGCCCACGCACTCGAGGAGGGTTGTATGATTCCTGCAGCTAACTGCTGCTGAATCGTATCTTCAACTACAGACTGCAAATGATATGGTATACGGTAAGGTTTTTGTGCAATTGGCCGAGCTTCTCCGGTCGGAATTTCGTGCTGAACCAAATCCGTAGCCGGTAGAAACTGCCTCTCTTCAAACAACCACGAAAATTCCTCTAATACTGGCTGCAACATCCTTTTCTCCTCACTATTTAAATGACCTAACTTCTCTTCTAACCGACTCCTTATCGTCGACGCGACATATCGCACTTCTCTAACTGAACATTTCTTTCTTCTCCTTCCTTTCTCATCTTTATCTCGCTGCTTCTCAGCTCCTCTTATTTCCTCAAAAATTTCCTGTCCACTGGCAACAATAGTACCCTTCGGTATGACAACATCTTTTACACCAAAATTATCTATACTTACTGGTATCGCAAAACCCTTCGGTCTCCTTTCCGGTCGGCAGATACTTCTCTTTATATGGACTGACTGACGATCTAAAACATCATTGTGGGTGAGCGGGTCAACCAGAAAGTCTGTCTTAGGCTGTTCTTGATTTTTGACATCTATCCAGAGAATCTTTCCACTTCCGCCTTTTATCCTCACAGGGTCAGTGGTTTTTATCGCCCACATCTGCGGTTTTATGGGAGACTGTGAACGGCGCCTTTCACAGCTCCCTCGCGTCTGACGGGGGTGCGCACTGCCAAATCGGTGAATTGCTTCGCCGAACTGCACAGTTCGCGTTCGATAATCCACTATCCCCTGATAACGGTGCAGGAAGTCATTCCCTAGTATGATGTCAAATTCACCCTTCTTTAGCCTTACTACTTCCATCCTCTGACTGTATTTACCCTCATCTATTTGCAGATTCACTACACACGAACCTGCAGGAACAATTACTTCCTCTCCAAGGCCACTGATATGGTACCGGGGTGGCTGTAACACCCTTCGATCATTTTTCTCCACAAACAGTACACTAACTTGAGCACCAGTATCAACTAAAATTCTAACTAATTTGTTCCCGAGTACGCCAACTAGACTAACTTGTTCCACCTCTTTACATTTTTCGGTCCTAACCGGGTGTATTATTTTCGTCGGGGGCGCGGGTGGGTGGCGGAACCTGCCCCCCAAGCGTTTCCCTGATTCGACCCCGCGTTGCGGCGGTGGCCGCGCATCTGATTAGAGAATGGTGACTTTGTGGGGCAAACATTATTAGCGTGACCTACTGTCTGGCAAATAGTGCAATACGGCGCGCGACAGCGCATTGCCGTATGGTTGGGCTTCCCACAACGCTGACAGAATACTGCTTTTGCTGGGACCGGTACTGGGTCCGATGGGCGCGGTGCGGCAGCGCAAAAACGCAATACCTCTTCGCGTAACATTGCCAAACGAACAGCTTCAAACAGGGAAGTGGGGGAGGCTGCTTTGACTTCTCCTCCGATGCGGGGGTCAATACCGCGAACAAATGCATCAATTGCACGCGCCTCCGCTTCTGAGCGCAAAATTCTGTTTTCACTGGCATTTTCGCCTAGCTTATAGGTACGACAAGATACTGCTCGTATGCGATCTGCAAAGGCATCAAAATCCTCATTAGGCTTCTGCCTAAGGGTTGATAATTGATCTCTGTAATACGCGGTACCTCTGGTATCGGAATAACGCGTAGTCAATCCGCGAGCCAATACTTCAAAATCGTGCGTGTCACGCAATTCGTCCACCGTTTCTATAAACATTCGAGCTTCCCCTGTCAACTTCAGTCTGGCTACATTGACCAGTAGATCATCCGGCCAGGCACACGTGCGACCCACATCACGAATATTTTGTAAGAACATAGCCACATTTTCGTGGGACTTTCCAGAAAAGGTGGGAATGAAATCAGCCGCAGGAAAATTGCTTACAGTCGCCATGTTAGCTGAAATTGTTGCGTTTGTATTAGAGACAGAATTAGTGTTAGTTGCCTCGGTTTGAGCATTTGTTACAGGGGTTGAGCTAGCCACAGGTATGGAAGTTCGCGCACTAGCTTCCAGCGTCTGTTTCAAGACGCGGTTTTGCTCAAGTAGCTCCTGATTTTGTGCGAATAACTGGCGCATTTGGGCATTTATGGCCTCGAGCGGGTCTTGCGAGACAGGTGCCTCTACGGGGGTATCCCGTTCCGTCGCTCGTGTTCCCATCGGCATGTTTACAATTTTATGGGACGCTAGTGACCAGAAAAAAGTAATGATAGTTACAAGAAAAGGACGGCCACAAAAATTCTCAATCCAGCGGCGGAAGATCGTCGAAGCTATAGTTGTAAGCATCGCGGCGACTTACATGGCGATGGAGGCGGTGCGACGCATTGGTGGCGGCGACGGCGTGGTGCAGTGGCTGCGGCGGGCGCTGGTCGGCGGGCGGCAGCGGGCGGCGGCGGCGGCGTCGTCCGGACCCTCGGGCGGCGGCAAATGTGTTGGCGGCGGACGGCGCTGGCTCGGCCGGTCGGCGATGGCGGCAGGCCCCTGGCGCGTCGGTGACAGCGGCGGGCGGCGGTGGGCGGCGCGGCGGCGGCGGCTGGCGCGGCGGCGGATGACGGCGGCCCGGCCGGTCGTGCAGCGCAGCGAAGGCCCCTCGAACTCAGGCAGCGGGCAGCGCGGCGGCGTCCGGCTCACCTGGCAGACTAGCGTGGGCTGCCTCGCTGCAGCGCGCGCCCTGTGCGTGTTTAGTGGAGCAGCCACGGCCCACGTGGAGCAAACGTGGCGGCCGGTTGGCGCATTCCATGCGCGAAGTGTACGGCGTCTTGCCGGGAGAAATTTAGTGTAGCGACAAAGTCACTACGGGAACGCAATCCCACTTCTGACACCAATTGTACAGGATGGCGGGTATGGGCAGGCGGTGGGCGTTATGGAATTATAGTGTAATTTTTAGAGAAAGGCCATTTATTGGCTAAAGCATGATGAAAATGGGCTACATAGGCCTAGGGAGGTGAGGGTGAGCCAGAGCTTACAATTTGGAGAACATTGTTCGCGAAGCTACCGAAAGTGGTTGTCTGCCAAAACTAAGTCCACAGTGCCGCAGCACCGGGAGAAGCGAGAGATGTACAATGCTACAGGGCGCGCATCCGACTCGCGGGTGAGCAAGAATACCAGAGCGAGCCCGGCGACGGGCGGCCGGGTATGTTCGACGCACCACGCGGCTTCCTCCGCCCTGATTGGTCAGGACCGAGCAAACCGTGCGGGCGGCATGGAACTTTCCAGAGCGTTGCCTGCTAAGCGACGCCTGGGGCGGCGTTACCTCGTCAGCACATGAGAGAAGCGCGTGACCAAGGTGCCCTTTCTCGGTGCTGACTTCCTGTTAATAGACCGTGGGACGAAAGAATTTACAGGCAGCTAACACTGCCGGCCGTGGCTTGACCGCAATGGAAAAATGAAGTTACCGGTTGGAGGTTCATATAATAAAGTAAAATCCCTTATTGTCTGGCTCATCCTTTACAACGTGTAGCAATAAGTTGAAATACTTCCATGTGCTTAAGTTAAGCTGAATTACTAGCGTGTGTACCATAAGTTGAAATATTTAAGAAATGGCGTGTGCAGGACTTGAAATTAGAGACGAGTACTTCCACGTGGTGAGTACTGTGTGAGTCTCAAACTGTGTTTGAGACAAAGGATCAAGAGAAGTACTCGTCCATGGTATCAGTTGAGGACTCGCGTGTGTGACGAATACGTTCTTAATATTACTTTGCGTGATATGATTCCGTGTGACGCTAGATTCAAACTCTGAGAGAGAAGCAAGGTGAGTCGGCCGTCTATCCAGCAACGCCACTTGGCTTGCATTGCACAGGAAGACGTGCATATATCTCCAGAGTTCATAGTAGGAAAGTAGAATTACGAAGTGGGGCTGTGTCGTGTGAAACTGGGATAAATATTAATTGAAGTGGGAAAGCTGAAAGTGATAATGTTGTGACTATTACCTGTGTAGTATTTCATATTGTAGTGTGGTGTATGTCATGTAATTTGGGTATGTGTGGTTTTCATGGGAGAGTAGCGAGGTAGTTTCAAAAGATTAGTGGGTTATGCTTGTTCCTTCTGTATCGCTCGGTCTGGAGGAAAGTTTCGTGATGATGATTGTGAGAGTCGAAGTGTGAGAAATAATAAAAGATCCACCATCCTATCCAGAAAGTGCACTGTAGCGTTAAATAATTACGAGATCATGATATAGAGATTCACCAATGTAAAGCCATGCCCACTGGGCGGAATTTCTCATGTGTTATTGTTGTAGGTTATAGAATTTGTGTGTTTAGGTTATAGAATTTATCGGAATAAATAAGACAGTGAAAAGAAAAAGACTGGTGGACTTTTCCTTCGAATTGTATGTTGTCATGATGTCCCGAATTTATAATGTGTGCGCCATTCATATTCAGTGCGGTGGCCACGTGTTGATAAAAGCCGTTATATAAAAGACATAAAGAAAATATGGTATTGCCAGTGCGTAGTGAACAGTCTGAGTTCTGTAAATCACTGATAGTCAGATGTGCGTTTCCGTTGCGTATTATTCATACAGGAGGATAATTTGTAACTTAATTGTGAGTACGAGAGTTCATGTTACTCGATAAATAAGAATGAATCCACTCGCTTGGCAGACCACTCATCTTGCAGGCCTGACTGCTTGATGCCACAGTATGAGCAAGGTATGTGGGTGCTTCTCACTACAATTACGTGCATCTGTTCTACGGCCCTTCTTGAAAACTGGAATGAAATGCGTTTTTGTCAAGGCGTTAGTCTTCGTTGCATCAGCGACCTGCGATAAACTGCTGCTAGAACAGCAAGTTGTTACGCGAAATCACTGTAGAATCTAGCTGGCCTCTCATCTGGTCCCTGAGGCCTGTGATATTCGCTATTTTCGGCTTCATTAAAACAGAAAATAGTTAACACTTTCAGACAGAAGGCAGATACTTGTTTATAAAGAATGATTAATGTATAATAAGGTGTCGCATAGCGACGGTGGAATTTCCTAAATGATGTAATTCGTCGTCTTTGGGCGGCAACATAAACAGAAGAGTACGGATAGATATGCGATCCTTCACTATTTTGTTCGCTGGAGAACAAATGAAGCCTTGAGCGCTAAACACTTGTACTGTTTTTCTTAAGTAAGACGGATGCAGATTTGTGGCGTTCTGATCTAATTTTTTACCAAATAAATAAAAACGTGTTCCGTCTAAGTTTGAGTGAAGTGTGAAAAGTACTGTTATAACTTATCGTGAGGACGCACGAGCGACTCAAGAGGACAATGTCTATGTAAAAGAGCGCTCAATGGACATCAAACGGACATAAAAATCTACCGTCACTGTAGTACTAAGCTTAAGGTACGATATATGTTTTAGTTATAATAAATATTTGTTCTGGAAATATTGGATCATTTAGCAGTGCTGATTCCTATCATCTCCTCAGTATTATTTTAATTTTAATTATGCATTTTGCTAAGATTACAGACACCAAGATCAGCAGTCCAACGTGCGTGTAACATTGACAAAAAGAAAACTGTTTTATCGTCTTCTTGCATCAGCTTTAATATCGAATTTCCCTTTTGTGTGATGTTAAAGTTGTTTTTGCGCCCATAAGAACTTTCTGGTCCCTTAGGAAATTGTTTTGTCATAAGAATAACTTCACGATCGGGTATGATCGTATCTACACTCATGAAGTAATTAGAAAGACGAGAATGCAATTTCTTAATCAATAGCACGCTCGCTGTGACTGCTTCAAGCCACGCGAAACTGCAAGTAAATACTATTCACATTTCATACTGCAATATTGTATGACAATGGTCAATCCATGATTCTTACACCAATTGTGATTGATAAAACAGTAAGCGAAATCTCAAATTCTAACTTTTCCATTGAATAAATTGTGATTGATAAAACAGTAAGCGAAATCTCAAATTCTAACTTTTCCATTGAATAACATCACTGTTATTTTGTTACATCACACCTGGCGCCCGAACAGGGACATGACCAAAAATTAGTTCAAATACTTGGAAAATTTTCTATGTGCTTGTGTTAATAAATGTTATGTCGTTTCATGTAGACATCATCCCTCTGAGAGAAAGACGGAAAATAAGCTGGTTGATAACGCAATTTAATTACCGAGAGGAAGGAAAAGAAAAGAGACGCGAATTGGCTGAGACAACATAGCGGTAATCAAGCCATCAAAAAGTAAGTCAGAATTTTGCATAAGCAGTGTAGTGCTTCAGTAGCAACGTTGCTTTTCCAAGTCGATCCACATCCGTTCTATCTCCTTCCCGCTATAGAAAATCTGCTTTATTTTAGCTTGCAAAGTAAATTCTTCGTAGTCTGATAATAGAAATTATTTTTTCTCCATTGTTAAAATAGCTGTATTACATTTTCAACATGGTGGATATTGTGTGCAATTTGCAGTGAAGAGCATCTTCATTCATTTGTCTGAAATGTTTGGGTTCCATCTTGTCTTCTCGCCAGATAGGATTTCATTTGTTCCTCACGCGAGAGCGGTGCTCTTAGCGGACTCACCACGTCACTGACAAACGACGAAAGCCTTGCGTAGCACGTGAATTACTGACAAAAATGGCAGATAGTAAACAGAGACAGTTGACAACAGGAGACCGGAGTGAAGACGTTAACAGTATTCCATACCCTTTACGATCGCGAACGGCAGGCTTTCGTGTGGATACTGAACTAACTATGTCTGTAACAGGGGAAAGTGACCCTGAAGTCCAAACTCTTCCCACTGCAGCTACAAATGACCTCGGTGCGCTAATGGAAATGCTGAAGCAATAGTTTGACGCAGTAAATGAGACTATAAAAACACAGAATGAGACTGTTAACGCCCGATTAGATGCTGTAAGCGAATCAGTAAAAACACAAAATGAGAATGTTAACGCCCGATTAGATGCTGTAAGCGAATCAGTAAAAACACAAAATGAGACTGTTAAAGCCCGATTAGATGCTGTAAGCGAATCAGTAAAAACACAAATTGAGGCTGTTAACGCCCGATTAGATGCTGTAAGAGAACCAGTAAAAACACAGCTAGGCACAATCAAAACAGATCTGCATAAAGAAATTACGGCTGAATTAAATACCCATTTGGGTGAGGAGCAAACTAAGATCAGTGATCAAATTCAGAAAATGGAGAAACAAGTGAAACGTGAAATAGCTGAAGTATCTGGAACATTAAACACAAAAATTCAGGCAGCTACCAAAGAAATAAACTCAGTTAAAAATACAGTATCTGACATTGAGGGTGCAGTAGAGGATCTGTCGAGGCAGATAGACTCAATCAATATTGAAGAACAGGTTAAGAGCACCGTGAAAGCACACGCGGAGACATTGTCGGAACACTACGGTGAATTAATAAAGGGTAAATATATTTTTATCGAAAAGAAGGCCAGGGAGGAGCTTAGGGAGACTGTCAAGGATGTAACATATGAAATCTTAGCTGCTCCTGGTAAGTCGGGAGACACAGTGGTGTCTGAAGTGGGACAAATTCGGAGGACACTTACACGGGATCTTCCCGGATTGAAGCAGCAAGTAGTGGACGAGGTCAGAATGCTGAGAAACTGGGTAGAAAATCCGCACAGGCATATGCAAACTTTAGGGAACAACTCTTTAGACGTTGACGAATGTCAGTCAACTCCTTATGGTTCACCGCCTGATTACATGCAAAACCACAGTCCTGTTGAGCCCCGAGTGGGGAAAATAAATGATCCGCCCACAATTGTGAGTTTAATGCAAGAGGAAAGTGTGATTAAGCATCGCACTTTTCCTGTTTTTCATCCGCAGAGGCGAGAAATAGACCCAATCGTGTTCCTAAAGAATTTTTCCGGCATATTTCCCAGGAATTGGAAGACAGACAGCGTATTCAGTTCGTCACTGGATTTATTTCCGGTGATGCAGCATTATGGGGAACGGAAATGGTAGACACGTGTAGGAATTATAAAGAGTTTGAGAAAATGTTCTTGGCAAAATTTTGGAGTAATGGGTTACAGCAGAGATTAAGGAAGGAGGTGTATTGGGCGGAAATTTTCAATGAGAAGCATTGAAGTCTCCGGTGATACTTTGAGAAGTATCTAGGAAAAATTAAATTCTGGGATTCTCCGATTACTTCCAAGGACGTAATTATGATTCTCAAAAGCAAACTCCCTGTGTCTATCAGAGAGAAACTAGTAAATGTGTCCGAAGAAGACACGGATGCGTTCCTTTCTGTGCTGGATTCCTTACATTTAATTAGCGAGGATGTGCGTTCCAAGGTTGGTAGCGGCAAATTCTTCCCTGGCAGCCAGCAGAATGCATCGCACGCGGATAACAATGCGCCGAAGGAGAGAGCGCGCTACCGCGATCGGTGGTACCAACCTGCCAGTCGCTATGAAAACACAAACGGCAATAACTTTAAACGGAAGCAGAAAACCAATTACGGTAATCAGCAGAGATACACCCATTTATAAGCACCAGGTACGACATCAGTATGGAACCGACCCCTTAATTCTGCGCCTGAGCAGTATGGAAATTCTCCACAAACGAGTGGTAATTTTTCAAACGGGCCAGTGTACAATCAAAGTTGTAGGTGGAAAAATAGCAAGTGTCATGGGCAAGGGGGAGGCCAACCAGCAGAACATCAGAACAACTTTTCGCAGGATAGAGGACCGCGGAACAATTTTCAAACGGCACCAAATGCGAACTTTCCTTCACAAGGAACTTGTTTTGCCGGCAACCAAAAAATAGGGCGACAGCAGCCGTCTCAAGTATTCTATTCACAAGTGAATGCACCCAGTGGATTTGATCCCTTTACACCGACATTTGTACAACATAACCAGCACCAATATGAAACGAAACAAACACTTAAGGCCATGAATGACAAGCAGACTAAACATCCTGCGGAAAATTAGAGGCAGCGCCCTTCAGACTCCTAGAGGTCGGTGCGGGTTTGAGAGGGGCACTAACGAATCCTCTGGTTCTGAGTATGTTAATGCGATTTGGTACGACCATGAGACCGACTTACAAGATGACCTTGCACCTGACAAAGAAGCTCGAGACATTAATGACATTTATGATGAACAGGTCCAGACTTCGATTAAGATTTATATTGCCAACATTCCTGTCACAGCCATTGTAGATACAGGAGCAAACATCAATGTAATGTCATCATGTCTCTTCAGACAAGTGTCTTCTGTTTCAAAAGATTTATCATTGCCGATTCAGGATTGCTGCATATCGGGAGCGATTGGTCTATTGAAACAGAGAGTTAGTTTACAGACGCAGCCTGAACTGCAGATAGAATCTGTTTTGGTTTCTTGCCTCTTGCGTACTGGAAATTTCCTTGTGTGAACTGTTAATGATAAGTATTGTGTTGAAAAGCGCACTGACTACATGGTAGTGGCTGCTACATGGAAACTTTAGGTATTAAATGTTGAGTGTGGAAAAATTGTTTATAGTGATGGACATGAAATGATATTTCTTCAACGAGCTGAAGCAGGAAATTAAGGTTGCAGAAGGAATTTCAATTTAACTTTAAGTTAGTATATACAAAAAAATGTGCTTGCGAGGTGATTGCCCGGAGCTATACAAATATGTAAAGGTGAGAAATGGAGGAGGGAGCATAAATAAGCACTTCTCTCAAAGTACAAGAAGATTTATAGATTTATATTTAGTAATGTAAGTACTTGAAGTTCCGTTGCAAACGCCCAAAATACCTGATTAAAAAAATACATGTTCAAAACGCCCAAACAGTGAACAGGAGTGGAGGAAATAGCTTAAAGCTCAGTTAAAGCGTGCTGTTAAATGAGAAAACAAGTGGTAACCCACATGTGTTCACGCAAGGAGACGATAAGCTGTAGTAAACTAAGTTAGTTGAAGTACAGTGCAAGAAGAGAGGCAAACCATGAGGCATGAATAATGTAGCGTAAGTACTCCACGAGGCCATTAATTGTTATGAGAGTAAACTGTTTCCCTGTGATCTGAGCCCAATCTAAAGAGTATATGAGGAATGTTAGCAGACGAATTGATTACAGTAGAATCAACGTACTAATTAACCATACAGCAAGCCCCCCTGTATTATAAATAAGTCCAAGTAAAGATCTTCAGATGCTTTGTAGTGTAATCTAGCGACCATTCAGTGCCCTAATTGAAGGCTAATCTAAAGAGCAAGCAGTGCAGTGACGTTTAAACTTAATACTGACTATAACGAGAGTAAAATGTAGAAGTAAAAAAGCATGCTGTAATGAAAGAGGTTAAAAATTTATACAGGGTGGTCCCGAATTCATGGTACAAACTTTAATGGTAGGTACAGGACATTGTAACAAGGATTTATTGTATAGGAATGTATAGCCGCAGGTGACGCGGTGAGGCGTAAACAGGGGAAAGAGAAATGGAGTGATCGGTTGGTGTCACTGCCGGTAGAGGGCAGTAGATGAACATGATGTATCGCAGTAGGGACAAGCGCCATTCACAATTGTGCTGCCGTAGACGATGGGTGACTTTACGTATGCAGAAAAAGCAGACATGCATTACATGTACGGCCGTGCAAATGGTAACGCCAGAGCTGCGTTACGAATGTATCGCGCGGAGTATCCTAATCGACGAATGCCGGATCATAGAATTTTTCAACGGTTACATCGTCAACTTTGTGAAACAGGTACGTTCGACGTCAACAGACATGACGCTGGTCGATTAAGAGCTGTACGCACTCCAAGACTGGAAGAACGCATCTTGAACATAGTGGCTGATAGACCCGAGTCAAGCACAAGAACTGTTGCGCGTGACGTACATGTGAGTCATCAGACTGTATGCAGAGTGTTAAATGAAAATCGCTTACACCCCTTCCATTTTCAAAAAGTACAAGCATTGAATCCGGCAGATTATCCTCTTCGCGTGAACTTCTGCCAGTGGTTGTTGCAGCAATGTGCGTTGCAGCCGGATTTCGTAGGTCATGTGCTATTTACAGATGAAGCGACATTTTCACGCGAGGGTGTCTTTAATGCGCACAATTCCCATGTGTGGGCAACAGATAATCCACATGCAACGCGTCCACATGCGTATCAACAACGTTTCGGTATTAATGTGTGGGCTGGTATTGTGAACGACGTTTTGATTGGGCCATACTTACTACCCACGCGACTCTGTGGCGAAAGCTATCTTATTTTTCTGCAAGAAGTGTTACCAGAACTGCTGCAAGATGTTCCGCTCGCCATTCGTAACCGCATGTGGTTTCAGCACGATGGAGCGCCAGCACACTTCAGCACTGCTGTACGGAATTACCTGAATGCCACGTTTGGTGCTAGATGGATTGGGCGTGGTGGACCAGTCCCTTGGCCACCCCGATCTCCTGATTTCTCTAGCCTCGCTTACTTTTTATGGGGACATCTTAAGAGTCTTGTTTATGAGACTCCAGTTGACTCAGATGAGGATCTCGTTGCTCGCATATCTGTAGCTGCTGCAGGTGTGCGTGAAATACCAGGCATCTTTGAACGTGTACGCCAATCGCTGCACCGACGCTGTCAAGCATGTATCGCTCATGGTGGACGCAATTTTGAACACTTACTGTAAACATGACACTTGTCAACAACGATTTCAATAAAATCTTTCGTTTTCCTTTCGGCCGTTATTTCCCCTGTTTACGCCTCACCGCGTCACCTGGGACTATACATTCCTATACAATATATCCTTGTTACAATGTCCTGCACCTACCATTAAAGTTTGTACCATGAATTCGGGACCACCCTGTATATGTATCTATGTTTATAATGATAATTTTATTTACATGCGGATTTTATTGTAAAAAGTCTCCTAAGACACTCCCCTTATGAAATCCATTTTCCTTGTGCCCGTTCCTTTTGATCCTGGTTCATTAACCCAGAACAAGGGTCGACTTGTAAAAGGCACGTGTGCTTGGAGGCAAAGCAGTGCTTATGGGAAATGAGACATGTAGCGCGATGAACTTAACTAGCTTTGGTAATGTTTGTTATGGACAGGTTGCGTAAACCCAGTGAAATGTGGGTAATTCCATTCATGCGAAAAATAGTAGACACGCGTTACCCTATTTTCTTTTTACAGAGAACGATTGCGGAGTACATGAAGCGAAGAGGGAGACCTATTGTTATCCAGTCTGCCCACAAATATAAATATTTTGTCAAGCACAAAGGAAAGCACAAAAGAAAAGGTTCAGCGTTAAATGCGTACTCGTTAAGTAGGAGATATGCTACGTGGCAGTAGGAAATGATGTTGGATGCACTAAAGAATAAATGCAACGAGTGTTGCGAAAACTGTAGTTTTCATAATGAGGAGATGAAGCCTTAAAAGAAAGCCTGAAGGAATATTTTTAGGTTCACTAGTGAAAGTAAACCTTGAGACATAAAGAGTCCATTCATGAAGCAGTTGTTCACTGGACTTAACCAAAGGAGTGACCATTAATTGTAAATATTAGCTCGTAAGTGATCTTTTGTAAATAGTAGAATATAAGACTTTCTGTACCAATGGAGGAAACCTGAAAATTTGACTGTTTTGTAAATGAACGCTATCGACGAAGGAAGTGAGTACGAATGCTGTGTGAAGATGCGCACTACAGTGCGACGTGCATAATAAAAATAACTGTCCAGTGTGTATTAGTAGTAGTGTTATACTGCAAGTGTAAAAAGAAGTCAAGGCTACGACAATAGGTGCAACGCAAAGTTCAGTGTTGTTCTAAGTGCAGCGACAGCTAAAACATTCGTCGTCACTTACCTGTGAGCCTCACGGGAGACAGTTGACAGGGAAGTATGGAGGCAGCTTCAGTGTCCGGCTCCTCCGATGGAAAACGCGCGCGAGGTGTGTGCATCGATGCACTCGCGTGATACGAAGTTCACAAGAAAAAAAAAAAAAAAAAAAAAAAAGGGGCGATGGACGACCGGCAGCACTGTTACAACCTGAGCGCGAACGGATACTGAGTATTGGAGCTCACGCAACACTGTGCAGCCGCTGTGAGTGGCTGACGTGTGGGTGACGAAACAATCCAAACCTTAAACTGATAACCGCCATGACTTCAATCGTACATACTGGAGGAAAGACATTTGCACACTTGTGTGACTACATTTTCATACGTAAATTAAGCAGTTTTCTTGAGTTGAAGTTAAGATGAGTGAGAAGTAGATTGTCAGATTACTCAGACCTTAAAGCCATTAATACCGGCACTCCTGAACACTGCTAAAATGAATTACAGTCACGTCTCTTGATGGACAAAGAAAATGAATGTGAACTATAGGAAGACTCTGAACTCCAGACCAGTACCGATCCTTAACCAATGTATCCAATAGGTTGTAAGTTACACTAATAATTTTCCACTTCTTCTGTTTCATATTGTAAACAAAAAGCCGGGAAGCCACTTGAATACCTGGCACCACAGTAGAAACGACAGATGTACTGCATGATGAACGCCGTAGACAGCTAACACAGAAAGTGAAAGCATCACGAAGTGTAGTGCTACGTTATTAAACTGTAATTGAACCACAATGAGTCAACAGAGGCTCGAAAATTGTCCACTCTAGTTTAGTGAAAACAAACACTCACTGTACTCATGTATTAGTTGTTAAGATCAAGAGAACGTAAATTCTGAATTCTATCACCTGAAGTGAGAAATGAACGTTCACTTATTGTTATAAGCAAATATGGGCCAAACTTAAATATGCACATAAATGTGAATCTTGGTATTAAGGAATGAAGTGACTGATGAACAAAGAGTGAAAAACTTTATTTTGAAAAATGATAAATATCTGATATATGTTTATAAATGTAATTTCAATTTATGTACTTAGTACGCCAGTAACATTATGTAAGTGTCATACCAAAAATCACGAATATCTCATGAGGACATGAGGATCGAGGTAATCCTTCGGCATTCCCTCTCTCCTCATGGGAGGCGATGTGATATTCGCTATTTTTGGCTTCATTAAAACAGCAAATAGTTAACACTTTCAGCCAGAAGGCAGATACTTGTTCATAAAGAATGATTAATGTATAATAAGGTGTCGCATAGCGACGGTGGAATTTCCTAAATGATGTAATTCGTCGTCTTTGGGCGGCAACATAAACAGAAGAATACGGATAGATATGCGATCCTTCACTATTTTGTTCGCTGGAGAACAAATGAAGCCTTGAGCGCTAAACGTACTGTTTTCCTTAAGTAAGACGGATCCAGATTTGTGGTGTTCTGATATAATTTTTTACTAAATAAATAAAAACATGTTCCGCCTAAGTTTGAGTGAAGTGTGAAAAGAAGAACTGTTATAACTTATCGTGACGACGCACGAGCCACTCAAGAAGACAATGGCTATATAAAAGAGCGCTCAATGGACATCAAACGGAAATAAAAATCTACCGTCATTGTGGTACTAAGCTTAAGGTACGATATATGTTTTAGTTATAATAAATATTTGTTCTGGAAATGGATCATTTAGCAGTGCTGATTCCTATCATCTCCTCAGTATTATTTTCATTTTATTATGCAACTTGCTAAGATTACGGGTCTATTGAAGCAGGGAATACAACCCGTCGGCTTTGAACAATGACGTCATACATTAGTCACAGATAGTAATGTCTTCACTTCGAGGCATAGATAATAAAACTATTCTGTGTTCCGGAGAAGCGCTGTCATTGTACATTAAAATAATTATTCGTAATGATATTGAAGTAATTTGGAGTATTAGTTTGTTATTGTAGAACAATTCTTAGTGTCTTATTTTCGTTTATAGGAATGGATTTGTCTGTTTGTGGGTACGTAATTTTCGTTACTGTCTGTCTAGGCGAGCTTCGGTTATTCCTCGATATTTCCGTGTGGTAAGTTCACTTTTCCATTTGCTTCTTTCACGGTATTTCACTATTTTGTTATTTCACTGTTTTATTTCACCAATATGTGTATTTTCGTGTTGTGAAGTACGTAATAGAAATTTCTCAGCTGTCGATCTTCTTTCGTTTCCCAGGACTAATATCAGTACGCCATTTTCAAATATGTACTTGCTATATAACAGGCGAAACCCCCGATACAACTAAAATTTGATCCCGTCCTTCACTTCGCCTTTACACTGACGACACAACTAAAATTTGTATCCCGTCCTTCACTTCTCCTTTACACTGACACTATATATGTCAATTGGCGAGCAAGATACAAATGATGCGTACAACTATATAGCTCAAGTAACGAATGGGATACTATTAGCGTCCAAGGCAACAAGAAAACTGTATCCCATAGTGAAGTACGAGATACAAATTGTACATGTGTCGTCTTCTTGTCTCCGTGTAGTTCAACTGAGGTACAAGTTGCAAATGTAACGTGCGTCTATTTCCATCTTTTCGTTACTAGTGTACATATATAGAGGTCAACGCAAGTCTGGTACACATACATTACATACGTAGGTCCTTCTGTCATCAGTAGGACTGATATGTACATAAGAAAAGACTGTTACTAATAGCGGAGGTGAAATAAAAAACACATCTACAGTTTGTATCCCGTGCTTCAGTTAGGGTTTACTGAAGCGGAGGATACATCGTTCAAGTGAAGAACAGGGCAGTGATGCTACTGAAAACGAAGAAATCGACTTACGACAAACTCGTATTCCGTACTGTAACTAAGCAACATACTTCGAATGGGCTTTTATTTTGTATCCGGTATTTCATTCACGGTTTAGTGAAGCAGGGGATATATACACTCCTGGAAATTGAAATAAGAACACCGTGAATTCATTGTCCCAGGAAGGGGAAACTTTATTGACACATTCCTGGGGTCAGATACATCACATGATCACACTGACAGAACCACAGGCACATAGACACAGGCAACAGAGCATGCACAATGTCGGCACTAATACAGTGTATATCCACCTTTCGCAGCAATGCAGGCTGCTATTCTCCCATGGAGACGATCGTAGAGATGCTGGATGTAGTCCTGTGGAACGGCTTGCCATGCCATTTCCACCTGGCGCCTCAGTTGGACCAGCGTTCGTGCTGGACGTGCAGACCGCGTGAGACGACGCTTCATCCAGTCCCAAACATGCTCAATGGGGGACAGATCCGGAGATCTTGCTGGCCAGCGTAGTTGACTTACACCTTCTAGAGCACGTTGGGTGGCACGGGATACATGCGGACGTGCATTGTCCTGTTGGAACAGCAAGTTCCCTTGCCGGTCTAGGAATGGTAGAACGATGGGTTCGATGACGGTTTGGATGTACCGTGCACTATTCAGTGTCCCCTCGACGATCACCAGTGGTGTACGGCCAGTGTAGGAGATCGCTCCCCACACCATGATGCCGGGTGTTGGCCCTGCGTGCCTCGGTCGTATGCAGTCCTGATTGTGGCGCTCACCTGCACGGCGCCAAACACGCATACGACCATCATTGGCACCAAGGCAGAAGCGACTCTCATCGCTGAAGACCACACGTCTCCATTCGTCTCTCCATTCACGCCTGTCGCGACACCACTGGAGGCGGGCTGCACGATGTTGGGGCGTGAGCGGAAGACGGCCTAACGGTGT
Source organism: Schistocerca cancellata (assembly GCF_023864275.1). Lineage (NCBI taxonomy): Eukaryota > Metazoa > Arthropoda > Insecta > Orthoptera > Acrididae > Schistocerca > Schistocerca cancellata. The sequence goes on from NC_064634.1 coordinate 8,331,298, forward strand.
GCGGGACCGTAGCCCAGCTTCATGGAGACGGTTGCGAATGGTCCTCGCCGATACCCCAGGAGCAACAGTGTCCCTGATTTGCTGGGAAGTGGCGGTGCGGTCCCCTACGGCACTGCGTAGGATCCTACGGTCTTGGCGTGCATCCGTGCGTCGCTGCGGTCCGGTCCCAGGTCGACGGGCACGTGCACCTTCCGCCGACCACTGGCGACAACATCGATGTACTGTGGAGACCTCACGCCCCACGTGTTGAGCAATTCGGCGGTACGTCCACCCGGCCTCCCGCATGCCCACTATACGCCCTCGCTCAAAGTCTGTCAACTGCACATACGGTTCACGTCCACGCTGTCGCGGCATGCTACCAGTGTTAAAGACTGCGATGGAGCTCCGTATGCCACGGCAAACTGGCTGACACTGACGGCGGCGGTGCACAAATGCTGCGCAGCTAGCGCCATTCGACGGCCAACACCGCGGTTCCTGGTGTGTCCGCTGTGCCGTGCGTGTGATCATTGCTTGTACAGCCCTCTCGCAGTGTCCGGAGCAAGTATGATGGGTCTGACACACCGGTGTCAATGTGTTCTTTTTTCCATTTCCAGGAGTGTAGTTCCAATTAACAACAGGACAGCAATGGTAGTTGAAACTAAGAAATCGACGTACGCTGAACTTGTATCCCGTACTGCACTTGAGCAATACAGTTCGAAAGAGTTTCGAGATACAACTGACATACATGCAACGTGATGTATTCTTTGCAAGTAATTTATTTTATTCATTTCTTTCCATTGTATTTTGAGGAGAAATACTAAGATACAAACATGTGATATCGTTAACGTGAAAATACTACTGGCCCTTATATACGTGAAATACAGTTTTTCACTCTTGCATTCCTTTGTTTCTGAACATTCTTCTCAGCTCTTTCTTCTTTGTAATACATGCTCTCTGACCAATACTGACGTCATTGGTCAAAGCCGACGGGTTGTATCCCCTGCTAAACTAGACCCAAGATTAGAGACACCAAGATCAGCAGTCCAATGTGTGTGTTACATTGACAAAAAGAAAACTGTTTTATCGTCTTCTTGCATCAGCTTTAGTATTGAATTTCCTTTTTGTGTGATGTTAAAGTTGTTTTTGCGCCCATAAGAACTTCCTGGTCCCTTAGGAATTTGTTTTGTCGTAAGAATAACTTCACGATCGGGTATGATCGTATCTACACTCATGAAGTAATTAGAAAGACGAGAATGCAATTTCTTAATCAATAGCACGCTAGCTGTGACTGCTTCAAGCCACGCGAAACTGCAAGTAAATACTATTCACATTTCATACTACAATATTTTATGACAATGGTCAATCCATGATTCTTACGCCAATTGTGATTGATAAAACAGTAAGCGAAATCTCAAATTCCAACTTTTCCATTGAATAACAACATCACTTTTATTTTGTTATATCACAGGCCTTTCCACTACAAAGCGATTGTAGTTGTTTCTCTATTCCGCGATCTGCCATTTTGAAGTTCGCACGATGATGGAAAGGAGAGACATTCCTACGATCTTCCGCAGTGAAACAATTGCTGAGTACCGAATTCACTATTTCGGCTTTATCTCTCTCGTTAGCGGCCCCTTCCGCCGGAGGTTCGAGTCCTCCCTCGGGCATGGGTGTGCGTGTTGTTCTTAGCATAAGTTTGTTTAAGTAGTGTGTAAGTCTAGGGAACGATTACCTCAGCAGTTTGGTTCCTTAGAAATTGACTCACATTTGAACATTTTCTCTCGTCTTCCGCTGTGGTGCCATTATGGTCACTGAGTGACTGAATAGATAATTTCGAACATCTTTCTGATTCTGCATAACATCAAAACGCTTTAACGGTTTCTACTCATATCGGTTGACAAAATTTTACTTTCAAAGTCATTGAACGCTCCTCTCGTTGCTCACCGTAAGTTCATTTTCGCTTCGTTCCTCTTTTGTTTGTTAGCTACTTTTCGACTCCTCTTGACTCTGTGATGAAGTTCTTTTTATTTGTGTAGCAGTTTTCTGATATGGGTATTAAACTTCTGTGGGTCTTTGCCATTCCTTAAGAACTGGCTCGGAACAAACTTGTCTGTGGCATATTGAACGGCGCTTCTGAATTTTTTTTCCATTTGTGCTCCACACCGCCGCCCTAGCACTGGTTATTTGATGCTCACCACTCAGATAGTCTGCAATTTGTGTCCTGTCACACTTGATAAGAAAAACCATCTTCCTACCTTTTTTAACATTCCCTGGGCGCTGAGATGACAACGGAAATGGGATACCTCCGACCATCTTCTGCACTGTCTTGACGTGGCACCGAGTCAACAAGTCCGTGGAAGTCCGCTGTAGAAATGCTGAGCCATTGTGCTCCTATAGCCCTCAATAATTACTAAAGAGTTGCCGGTGCAGAATTTTGGCAACAGACTGCTCCCTCGATTATGTCGCATAAATTTTCAATGGGAGCCGGATTGAGATTTTCTCTCTGCAGCGGAGTCTGCGCTGATATGAAATTTCCTGGCAGATTAAAACTGTGTACCGGACCGAGACTCGAGCTCGAAACCTTTGCCTTTTTGACAGGTAGACGAGGTACTGGCAGAATTGAAGCTGTGAGGACGGGTCGTGAATCGTGCTTGGGTAGCTCAGATGGTACAGCACTTTCCCGCGAAAGACAAAGGTCCCGAGTTCGAGTCTCGGGCCGACCGTTGTGGCCGAGCGGTTCTAGACGCTTCAGTCCGGAACCGCGCGACTGCTACGGTCGCAGGTTCGAATCCTGCCTCGGACATGGATGTGTGTGATGTCCTTAGGTTAATTAGGTGTAAGTAGTTCTAAGTTCTAGGGGACTTATGACCTCAGATATTTTCGAGTCTCGGTCCGGCACACAGTTTTAATCTGCCAGGAAGTTTCATTCGATGGGAGTCTTGTCGGACGATCTGTGTGGCCAAACCACTCCACCGAAATGCCCAGAATGTTCTTCAAATCAGTCGCTGACAGCTGTGGCCTGGCGACATGGCGCATTGTCATCCTCGCAAGTTCCATTGTTGTTCCTTAAATGGTCGCAGATAGTCTCCAAGTAGACGAGGATAACCGTTTTCAGTCAATGATCGGTTCGGTCCATGTAAACACAGCCCACACCAGTATGGAGCCAACACCAGCTTGCACTGTGTCTTGAGTCCACCCATGAGTTCGTGGGACTTGTGCGCCACGCTCGAACCCTACAATTAGCTGTTACCAACTGCAGTCGGGACTCAACGTACCAGACCACAGCTTTCCACTCGTCTAGCGTCCAGTCGATACGGTCACGAGCCCAGGACAGGCTCTGCACGTGACGTCGTGCTATTAGCAAAGGCACTCGCATCCATCGTCTGCTTCCGCAGCCCATTGACGCTAAAAGGCTCGTTTCACACTGGGACACTTGTGACGGTCACCGGTGACTGTGGCGAACACTCCTGGGCCACTGGTGTCCCACACTGCAGCTGTCGCCGAATGATTAGTTGGTGAAATGGACTCGAGCGAGGAGGAACTGTTGTTAGTACTTGTAATGAGGAGGAGGAGGAGAATGAAGACAAAACGTTCATTACACATACATCCACTGCTACGTGATCGGCTGGAGAAAGGATTGTATTACACCCTTTATGACGATCTGAGACAATCTGAGAAGAAGTTTTTTCAGTATTTTCGAATGTCAAAAACTTCATTTGATGAACTACTAGTATTCTCCTTGTAGGTTATTAACCTCCTAGCCTCGTACAGGGATAGGAAATATATTTCGGTATTCTTGTGGTCCGAAAAATACGGTATTAAAGTGAAAAAAGAATATAGAACTTACCAATTTTGTTTCTTTCATCTATGCTCTTTTCATCGAAATCAGGCACAAACTTCGTAATAATTTCTTGCCACGCTTTTATTTTCATGACTTTGTTACTGTAGTCATCGCTTTTCGTATCCCAAATAACGGGACGACTTTCCACTTCACTTATAAAATCTTCTGTGTTGATGAACTCTAAACTCATGGCTGCACTGTGTGGAGAACCACTGGGCTCAGCAATGGCTGCCTGTCTGTTGGCAACTCTGCACTGCTGTGTGTGTGATCGGTGTCCCAGTGAGAACACTCCAGTACGAGCTAATGCATGTCCGGCGGTGACCGCTGCGAACACAGTGTCGGTGTCCGTCACATGTGGCGAGGCTGAGTCACTGCTGGGCCACCGTGACTCGGTGACTCAGTGCAGTGTCCCGGTGTGAACGCTCCAATTCAAACGAAGGTATCTCTATCACCGGTGACCGTCACAAGTGTCCCAGTGTGAAACGAGCCTAGTCGCCGTACTAACCTAATGGATACGTTCGTCGTCCCATGCAAATATTTCACGTCGTGTTGCTCATCTGTCAGCACCGACAACTCAACGTAAACGCCGCTGCTCATGGTCGTTAAGTGAAGAGTGTCGGCCACTGTGTTGTACGTGGTGAGTGGTAATGCCTGAAATGTGGTATTCTCGGCGCACTGTTGTCACTGTGGGTCGCGGAATATCGAATTCCCTAACAATTTCCGAAATGGAATGCCCCTTGCATCTAGCTCCAGCTACCATTCCGCTCTCCCGTCGTGCGATCATAATCACGTCCGAAACCTTTCCCAGGAATGACCTGAGTACAAGCGCCAACTCCGACAATGCACTGCCCTTTCGTACCGTGCGTATGCGATATTACAGCTGCCTGTATATATGCACATCGCTGTCCCAAGAATTTGTCACTCCCCTGTAATACCCGTAGTCACAGGTGCTATCACAGCCTTGTGAGTACTTACACACTCCAACTGATGGGACGTCAGATCTGTTTGTTGCTAGGAGGTCTAAGACGTTACGTTCGCGACTTGGTTCTCTGACATCTCAGGTTTTTGAGACGGACGAGTGCTTAGAGATGCAAGCATGACTACACGGCGTGAAAGGTGCGTAAAAGCAAATGACTTTCAATACCCGTAATATGTGGGTTATATCTCCCACTGTTAGACGCCGTATTTGTGGTCTGTGTATTTGATGCTGATAACTGGGGACTGGTTCATGATTAAATCGTATCAATATCTTCCAAGAAATTTTCAGTTGTATTTGTTCATTATATTTTGCTTTACACTGACGTTTATCTTGAATGTTGTGTTTCGACCTGATGGTGTAGCGATCGGCTGGCCTTGGTAACTCATCAGTTGTTTCTTTACGCTTAATGTCAGGTTTGCATATCTTAGAGTGTACGTCTGCAACCTCTTACAATCAAAGTATTTTATACTGTGTAGTTATGTATGCGTTGTTAAGTTGCAAGTACAACTTTGGCCTCTGGAGAAAGACTCGAAATCTCACTGGGAAGCGAAATAAGTTCTTTGAAACCAGAGCTTGGACACAAAAATGTGCAACGCGCTTCGCCATTACCTGAGGTTTTGGAGACGTCCCTGTAGATCTTGAAATTTTCTGGAAAATTGTCAGCAGCACATATTTTCTCTAATAGCTGTGTTCGAGCGAATGCTTTTGTTGGAGAGTGTGTAAGTAGGCTGTTTAGGTTTTTATGTTGATAACGCCACGTAGCGCACTGTATGAAGATCACTGACTGTGCTGTGTGCAATCTGTGGCTGGTTGACATTGTTGGAATATTCGATATTGTAGTGTTGGGCAGTTGGATGTGAACAGCGCGTAGCGTTGCGCAGTTGGAGGTGAGCCGCCAGCAGTGGTGGATGTGGGGAGAGAGATGGTAGAGTTTTGAGAGCGGACGATCTGGACGTGTGTCCGTCAGAAAAAGGAAATTTGTAAGACTGGATGTCATGAACTGATATATACATAATGACTTTTGAACACTATTAAGGTAAATACATTGTTTGTTATCTATCAAAATCTTTCATTTGCTAACTATGCCTATCAGTAGTTAGTGCCTTCAATAGTTGCAATCTTTTAATTAGCTGGCAGTAGTGGCGCATGCTGTATTGCAGTAGTTGGAGTAACGAAGATTTTTGTGAGAGTGATTCATGAAAGGTATGGGTTATTGTTAGTCAGGGCCATTCTTTTATAGGGATTATTGAAATTCAAATTGCGTTGCGGTAAAAATATTGTGTGTCAGTTTAGTGATGATCAGAATAAGTAAAGAGAGAAATGTCTGAGTACGTTCAGTTTTGCTCAGCTGTTTGAAAATCAAATAACGTAGATGTTTACCAGCACAGCCATTCATAATTTTTCTAAGGGGATGTTTCAAGTGTTAAACAGCATCTACTGCAGTTATTTCAGTAAGCTAGTAATCTCCAGTAAGGTATGTTTGCGTTCTTCGGAACTTAAGTACGATTTGCTTTAGATCTATACTGCTGGGATTTTCATTCATACTTGTCGGATAGTTGTAGATGGTCAGATGCTACAGAACTGATAACGTTATAGAACAGTGAAGCCTCCTGAGTCAGACCGACTGAGAGGTTAGAGAGATTCTGAATTATTTCTTGATTGCCATAATATTTTGAAGTGTATGGTAATATTGCGACTTCGGAAGTGCCAGTGTGACGGGAGATCTCACGGCTAATAAAATTAAGATGATCGTAATGGTAAACTACTAATTGAACAATCATTTGATAAATTAGAATTGAGCACATTGAAATTCAACTTACGATGCATAGAGTATTGTCAGCTTTGAAGGGTGTCTTTAAGGAGAGTCTTTTACTCTGTCATTTTGTCTTTTTGCCTTCACCGAGACATCCATTCGCCAAAGTCTTCTAGTCACAGAATGCTTATGAATATGGAGATGAGAGATTATTTTTGAAGGGATGGAGATTTTTTTACGACTTTGGTATGTCCGTGGAAGATGCAGTTTTAAGAGTGATGCACGTGGGAAAGCAGTGAATGTGTTTAGAGACCTGCTTGCGTATACACCGTCAATCCAACTTGAACGAAAACCCGCTGAGTACATCACTAAACTATAAGAAATCTCGTTTCTTAAAACAGTTTTGTTCAAAAGCATCGTCCATTCCTCGTGATATCAACGACAGCCTTTGTGATCATAGTGACCGAGGACTGAGTCATAGGTGCTCTGTTTCCCCTTTACGTGTCTGGGATTTGCAGGATATTTGTCAGGAAAGGTTTCAGTTTTATCACACACGCCTCTTTGTACACTGGTTCTGAATAAATAATTTTATTTGAGAGCCTTTGATGCGCATAAATAATTATTTTGCGACCTTAGCTTTGATGAACAGTTGGCCAATGAATGCCTTTCCTTACAAAAGTATCCCAACTGCTTGAGTGAGGAACACAGCTGTTCAACACTAGTGCAGCCTTGATGAGGGACGTTGTAAGGCGTGTGGGGTGGAGTGTTTGGTGGTGTCACTATTATTTAGTGTTTCTGTGTTCGGGCGTGGGCATTCCAGACTGCGGCCAGACTCTCCACGCCGTCTCCTCCGGCAGACTCGACGGTACTACCCGTGGCACGGTCTACAAAGTACAAACAACAAGGATCAGTACATAGAGACATGTCTTTATTACAGCCGTACTGTTGGTAGACACAGAACATATCACATAGCAACAAGCAGATCTCATTCTTCTTCCACGTTATGTAATCCACACGTTCGACTGCAAACACGGCGTTCTAGGTGCGATATGTTAACCTTTACAAAAGAACAGTTTCAGTTGGCAGTCGAAAAGTGTGACAGTCTCACCAACAACACAAGATAATCTTTCACTACCCTGTGTGTGTGTACACTTGTCTTCGACAGTCGAGGACATCCGAGGGGAACAGAATTTCGCTTATACAGAACTTGTATCCTTTAAGAAGCGTAGACTGCTACTTGTTCGGACCCAAAGATGTCACCCGAGTTCCGCCCTCTGGATGTCGTCGAACGTCGCACCTCGAGTCAGACACAAAAACTGCATCAGCAAGAACGGTTCATTAAGTATTACACATACTTCATAAACGATATGAACAATAATTTATGTTTATCTTAACTTTTAAATCAATTACACATTGATATAAGTACTCAGTACATCCTGAAAATATTGACATTTATTTCATTTCAGAGAAACAAAGATTTTGTAGTATGACCAATCCTGAAAACGAAGACAACTTATAATTCTGCGGAATTGATGGTGGGTTTCACTCAGCCTCACGAAGTATTTCAATATAGCCGTAAGAAGAGACACCAGCAAATTTCCCTATCCTTGAACATTTGTCTTTTTTGTTCATGATTATGCAATAAATAAATAAATAAATAAATATCGGATATAAGAGTCCCATTTCCTATTAAAATAGACCTACACCTATTTTGAGAGGAATTCGGATTAGTCTTACGTAATCCCTGGCTGCGTTAAAAAGTAATCTCAGTTGCTGTTTGCCGTTTGAAACGCCGGTGAAGTTGCGAGTGGTCTAACCGTTGCTGTAAATATTTGTTTATTTTCGTTATGGCGGTAGGGTGGGTATTGTCGATGATGAGACTTCAGCTGATTGTTTATGGTAGTCATAATATTTCCTTGTCGGTAAGGTTGGATGTTGTTGGGAGTGTGCCGGAACTGTTGGATGTAACGAGCTGTTGGGTCGACCTCGAAATTTTGTAGAGCCTTAGTCTTCGAGTCAGTGTTTGCAAACGACTCACCGCGAACGTTGTGGGAAGGGTGGTCCGAGCGCTGAATGTAGGGGCCAGCGTTAATTCTTCTCGGGTAGTGCAAATAGTACTTGGGGTTTCCTCTTACCAAACCGAACGTTGGAGCAACTCCTACGTCACGACCTGGTTGTATCTGACGATCACTCTTGCTGAAATAAGAATGAGACAACGGTTGCTGGGCAGATGCAGTGCCCCATTCTTCACCTCTGTGGCTCAAGGCTCGATCCAGATAAGACCAGGACTGTTGGGTGTGAGAAGCTGGGCTGGTCTCGGGCGATTCTGTTGACGGACTAGCGTCACTGTTCTCTTCGAAACGGGGGGAACTGTAAGCTTCACGGTTAGAGTCCCATTTGTCATCGTGAACTCGGATCTCATCTTCCGTAGCATCAGGCTGGCGCACTTTTTCAGCAGACTCGTGTGTAGTGAAGTAATCGATAACTGTCTCAGGTGATTTGGTTTCTGTTTCCTGGGGATACGCAGAATGATGGAACTCGACTGGAACGTGTGTCACGGGATTATTTTCTTCGTGTATTTCCTGATCATTGTCCATTTCCCTTAGGCTGTATTCTGTGGTCTGTTCTGAATTAGTAGTTCCCGATTCTTGATCTTCGCCCACTTTCTCGCCATCATGTTTGTTCCTCTCGAGTATAGCATCATGCAGTTGGTACAACTTGGGCAGTCCCACGCTCTTAACTTCATTTCCGTGACCGTACCACAGACCATACCACGGCCGGTTCTCGAAATTTTCACCCACTTCGACCTCGTGGTCGTCACGATGGTGGTCGTCAAGATGCCAGTTGCGTGTGTCCCTGTGCAAGCCCTCTAGAGGAACTATTCTAGTCTCTACCTGCTGAGTACCGACGTTACCTGCTCCAGTCAGCACTTTCCCAACTGGCTGCGTGCCCAGTGGCTGCTGAGAAAGTGGCAGAACGCTGACAACGTTCTGCGGCGCAACATGCCCTACACTAGGCGGCTCTGCTGGTCCTACACTTCCGAGCTCTTCAACTACTGTAGGCGAATGACTGTCTGCAGTACCTAACGGTTCTGGCTTCGATGCGAGCTCTGTCTCATTTGTGTCCGCTTCTTCCTGACCAGTACTCCCCAACTTTCCGTTCTGTTGCTCCTTGCTACTTTGTACTCTATTGGCAGATAATTCCTCCTTATTTTCTGCCACTAATTTGTCTTCGGCAGCCTGTTCTTTCGTAAATGCCTTTCCCTCAGCCGAGTATTGTACTTTATCTACAGGGGAACCAGCATCTGGTAAAGCTTCAGCACCAGGAACCTGTTCTGGTTCAGTCTCCTTTCCCGGAACAAGCAAACCGTCAACATGTTTTCGTCCCTCTTCTGACTCTTTTCTAACAGCTTCCGCGCTTTCGCGTTTAGTGTCTTCAGATACTTGATTTCCTTCTGTTTTTTGGTTTATGCTGTCAGTCGGTACATCCTTCACGGTGTCAGTTCCTGCGACAGTACCTACCTCCTCCTGGTGGGGTTCCACTTTGGGTTCCTCCCTGCTGTTCTTATTCACAGTCTCAATCTGACGTCGTTCCCCATCGGAAAGCACTCCGTCAACATCTTCAGAGTTTCCTTTTGAATTTAGCTCTTTGATATTCTTTTTCTCCACGAACTTTACGGGTCCTCTGTCCAACAGATGAATTTCATCAGAGAGCAGGCTGGAAAAGGTGTTAAGTTGATTTACTTTGCCGGAAATAAATCCTGGCATTGTGTTTAGATTATAATTTCTGTCAGGTATCACACTCGGAGCATAGTTTGGCGATGAGCTCAGTAAGTGAGGGCTGTCAGGGAAAACACTTGTAACTATGTTATTGGTTGTCATTATGTTGCCACTGGGCTGTGAGTTAATAGTCGCAAAATTGTTAGTACCTAACAGAACGTCTGTATTCGGTAGTATGTTCAGATCATTCCTAAGTGCCGAGTTTTTTAAGGGTGCCAAATCCGGAGAGAACTCATTATCGGTGGAGTGTGATTTTTCGGCCGTCATACTAATCATCTGTACCTTATCAATTTCCTCCAGACTGAAATGGTGGTCTTCCACCGGATCTGGCAATACTTTCAGTGAGTATACGTCCGATGGACGAGGTTTGGAAGTCATCTCAGAGTTAAGAGCTTCCTCTGCGGTACCACTTTGTGACTTTTTTTTAGCAGCCCTTTTCTCTTCTTCCAGCAACTGGCGATCTATTTCGTCTAGGCTGAAATCTTCATTCGAATGGACGTCGAGAAGAGAATGCGTAGGGAGGACATCCTGCTTCGCCAGGGAGTTCCTTATATTACTGAGTCCATTCCCTGTCTGTCCTGTCAAAAATGACCCTAGGCTATAGCTACCGAGCTGGCCGAGGTACGGTACCACTACAGGAGAGAAACCGTTCACGTTACTGGAAGAAAGCCTCTGATCCTGAAATCTACTGTCAAACCTGTTGCGTAATTCATTTTGTACAGTCTGGCTGCCAAATACATTCAGTCTGTAATTCTCGTCACGTGTGCCCTTCATTCCTACTTGGCCAAAAGTCTTCGGCTTAATGGGGGACGCTTTATATCCGCCGTCATATGCAGCGTCCGGTAAAATCTTTACAGAGTACACGCTCTTCGGAAGTGCCTTAGGTGCAGGGGCCAGATGGTATTCAGAAGGCTCCTGTGAGAAAGAGTTTATGACAGCACTGTGAATGACGGGTGGCCGGTAGATCGGTCCGACTTTGGGAGCAGACTGGCTCCACCACGGCACCCTGTGGCTTTTCACTGATTCCTGCCGACGATTTGCACTTCCCAATACTTTCGACTTGAAATCGACCACCTCCTTCCAATCCTTGACGTTAGTAAAGTACCTATCGAGGGGATGCCGGAAGGCGAGGTCGTCGATGTCGTCCGGGTCTAGGATTTTGGACTCTCTGCTCCCTGTCCGCGGATACTGCGGCAGCCTCGCGATCCCCACCCGGTCGGTCACGTACTGCCCCCTCCACTGCCTGCCCGGCTGCTGCACGAACTTGTTTTCCTGCTCCTGCTCGTGCTCCAGGGACTCGTAACCCTCAGAGAGGGTGAAGCGCAGGCTGACGGCCCTGCGGCTGCGCCCTGCCCGCTGGTGGGTACGCTCGGGCTCGTACCTGTTCACCACGTAGCGTCCCGCTGGCGGCTCGTCTCGGATGCGCGGCCTCTCCGGGGCGAAGTGGAGGTCGCTGCGGAAGTCCCGGCCCAGCACCGACCCGGCCAGGTAGGCGGGCCCCGGCAGCGGGGACCAGGGCTTCGTCAGCCCGGCCAGGTCCTCAGGGTAGAAGCCCAGGCGGCCGCCGTCGCCTCCGGAGATCAGAGCGAGCGGGGAGCTGTGCACCACCTGTCACCAAACACGGTCGTTCTTTACTGAGCTGTTCATTCCTCAGGCGGCATACGAGCAGCAGCGATTTTAATTAATATTTTTATACAAACAGGAATTAAAGAAATTAGCTGCTGGTGGGAACTGATTTAAAACAATGGGGTAAGTTGAAAATTTATCCTGGAGCTGGATTTGTACCCCGATCTCGTGCATTCTAGGAGCTCGACCTGAACCCGTATCTCCTACATGCTAGGTGAACGCACTGACCACTGTGCTGTCCGGGCACACTCTGGCACCACAACCTGACGGACTGCCCTGGCACGCCTTCTATCAGACCCAGATTCTACACACTACTGATGTAGTGCCCCTACTCATTAGCCTCGTTACTCACAGCACCTCGCCAATTCTCGTGTGAATTCCAGCTCGGTGTCCATCTGGACTGAACGGGTCACTGACCGTCATCGCCTCTGGCGTGCCACCGGGGAGTGTTATGGGACCATAGCTTTTTACAATATATATAAATGATCTAGTAGATAGTGTCGGAAGTTCCGTGCGGCTTTTCGCGGATGATGCTGTAGTATACACAGAAGTTGCAGCATTAGAAAATTGCAGCGAAATGCAGGAAGATCTGCAGCGGATAGGCACTTGGTGCAGGGAGTGGCAACTGACGCTTAACATAGACAAATGTAATGTACTGCGAATACATAGAAAGAAGGATCCTTTATTGTATGATTATATGATAGCGGAACAAACACTGGTAGCAGTTATTTCTGTAAAACATCTGGGAGTATGCGTGCGGAACGATTTAAAGTGGAATCATCATATAAAATTAATTGTTGATAAGGCGGGTGCCAGGTTGAGATTCATTGGGAGAGTCCTTAGAAGATGTAGTCCATCAACAAAGGAGGTGGCTTACAAAACACTCGTTCGACCTATACTTGAGTATTGCTCATCAGTGTGGGATCCGTACCAGGTCGGGTTGATAGAGGAGATCCAAAGAAGAGTGGCGCGTTTCGTCACAGGGTTATTTGGTAAGCGTGATAGCGTTACGGAGATGTTTAGCAAACTCGAGTGGCAGACTCTGTAAGAGAGGCGCTCTGCATCGCGGTGTAGCTTGCTGTCCAGGTTTCGAGAGGGTGCGTTTCTGGATGAGGTATCTAATATATTGCTTACCCCTACTTTTACCTCCCGAGGAGATCACGAATGTAAAATTAGAGAGATTCGAGCGCGCACGGAGGCTTTCCGGCAGTCGTTCTTCCCGCGAACTATACGCGACTGGAACAGGAAAGGCAGGTAATGACAGTGGCACGTAAAGTGCCGTCCGCCACACACCGTTGGGTGGCTTGCGGAATATAAATGTAGATCTAGATGTAGAATCACATATATTTGGGGCCCGTTCTTTCGGGCATGTCAGAAAGAATAGACACCACATATACAGGGCGTCCCATTTATCTTGACCACCCTAAATAACTCTTTCTCCAGATGGAAATTACAAAATGTTTCAAGCAAATGTTCTTTAGCCGTCAGGGGGACATCAATCAACATGATTCCCTACGTTGTAGCTTTTTTTTTTCTTCAAAGATTTGAACAGCGCTATGGCTTTTTAAAATGGCATCCTGTATTTTTTACTCGGTAATTCATTTCGTCTCCTAAAGACCTATTCAAAAATATATCACAGTGTACCATTCACTGAAACACAAAGTTGTTAAATACATAACACGACATTGACGTTGACGCTCCCAGCGCTTATTGCAGGTACTCGGGGTAATGAAACACATCGACGTGCTGACGTTGACAGAGGACAAATGAAAATCTAAGTGGAATGCACACCCGTCATTCCATCAACCACCGTCAGTTGAAGAGTTCTGTGAGTAGATTGTACACCAACGAAGAGGAGGTAGAAATGCTACTCATCTATGGGGAATGTAAGTTAGCAGAACAGTAATTGCAATACTGTTTTCTTATGTACGGGTACATTTACTACAGTAGTTTAGTCCTTTTAAATACTGTTGTGTAGAGTAGGCATTCAGTAAAGGCTGTCCTTCCTACTGCATCGACATAACGTTTCTTTTATTGTTGTTGTTGAAGCTATGCAAAATGCTACGCAGGCAGCGGAACTATACAGAGAGCGATATCCTGACAAGAACCCACCTTCCCGATGAATGTTTTCTCGTCTTGTTGCGACGCTTCAGGAAACGGGAAGTTCCAACCCACGACAACGCAATAGTCGTAGCACTCGCACAGACGAAGCTGCCGAAGTAACTGTTCTCGCTTCCGTTGCTATGAATCCACATGTGAGCACACGACAGCTTGAACACGAGATTGGCATTCCTAAAGCCAGTGTACATCGTAATCTTACACGTCACTGGTTCCATCCTTATCATGTACACCTACAACAAGAATTGCATGGGAATGATTTCCAGAATCGTGTACAGTTCTGTCAGTGGGCACAGAAGCAAATTCTCGCCAACCCGAACTTCTTTTCCAATGTTCTATAAACCGATTAATGTTCCTTCTCAAACAAAGGACAGGTAAATACAAGGAACATGCATTATTGGTCCACGGACAACCCACGATGGCTCAGACAGGTCAGCGTCAATGGAGAGTTAACGTCCGGTGTGTGATGCTCGGTACTTCAATTATTGGCCCTTATTTAATCAATGGCAGTCTAAACGGCACAGCGTATGCCAACTTCCTCAGACGAATTCTCTTCCGGATGAAGTGTCGCTAAGAACCAGAATGCTTACTCGGTATCGACACGATGGATGTCCAGCACATAAGGCCTCGCGTGCACGTCGTGTTCTGAACCGAAGGTATCCTGCCAGATGGATTGGTTGAGGAGGAACAGTTACTTGGCCTGCTAGGTCTCCTCATTTAAATCCTCTGGACTTTTTGCTTTGGGGATGCATTAAAGACGTTGTCTATCGCGATATTCCAACAACTCCAGAGGACATGCAGGAATTTATCGTGCTTGCTTGTAATGCTCTTCAGCAGGCAACACTGGAAGCAGTAAATAATTCTTTTATTCGACGAGTAGAGCAGTGTATTGGTGTCCAGGGTCACCAGCACCTTCGAATGTCTTATTCCTGGGTAATGGCACAGGAGAGTCACAGTCAACTTTGTGTTACGTTTTTACTTGGTTTTCATTTGTTTTCTGACAACTCCAGCAAGTGGACGTGTTTGTGATCGCGGACTCAAGGTCAGTGTTGTGTTATGTAATTAATAACGTTGTGTATCAGTGAATGGTACACTGTGATGCATTTTTGAATGGCTCTTTAGGAGAGGAAATGAATTACCGAATAAAAGAGTACAGGGTGCCATTTAAAGAAGTCATACCGCTGTTCATATCTTTGTAAAAAACAAAGCTACAACGAAGGCAATCGTGCTGATTGATGTCCCCCTGACGGCTAAAGAACATTTGCTTGAAACATTTTGTAATTTCCATCTGGACAAAGAATTATTTAGGGTGGTCAAGATAAATGGGACACCCTATATATAATTTTTAAAAAAACTTCGCCCGAGCACCCCAAGAAGGCCCAACGGTACCAACCGGCCGCCGTGTCGTCCTCAGCCCACAGGCGTCACTGGGAGGATATGGAGGGGCATGTGGTCAGCACACCGCTCTCCCGGCCGTAGGTCAGTTTACGGGACCGGAGCCGCTACTTGTCGGTCAAGCAGCTCCTCAGAGCGGCTGAGGACACCTGCTCGGCGGACCGGATGGTGACCCATCCAAGTGCTAGCGCAGCCCCACGGCGCTTAACTTCGGTGATGTAACGGGAACCGGTGTTACCACGGCGGCGAGGCCTTTGGTACGTGCACACACACACACACACACACACACACACACACACACACACATGCAAACCACCTATATAACATTTTACATTATTTAGGGCACTAGCTATGCTCGACATGCATTTTCTTTCTATGTAGGTACTCATATACAAAGCAGACACATTTACATGTACCAAACAAATAAAAGCTAATTATTTTTTAGCGTTAAATTAAATCTGAATAAATTCTTTGCTTGCGGCTGCTCCCGCGTACGTATACATACAGGGTGCCTCTCCTATTGTTCGTCAAGCGCATCTTCTCTAGCGTTTCGGCAGATATTTATAATTTATTTTTTGCAGTCTACAGCTGGAGTCAGCCCGAACAAATACCGCTCATCAACTCTTTCGTGCGACAGCCAGTGCTGAGAGAAAGCGTCGGTTTGTTTCTCGTTCTCGTTATTAGTGAAATGGTTTTTAAAGCGGAGTTTTGCGTGCTCATTCGAGTGAGCTGTCCCAGAATAGCCTACTGAGATATCTGTTTCGTCGATGTGTAGTACAGGGACAGTAGAACGTGAAGAAAAGCAGTGCCCCGGCAGCAGCTATTGACTAGCGCTGCTGCGTGGCGCTGACTCCATTGCAAAAAAGAAATTAGAAATATCTGCCGAAACGCCAGAGAAAATGCACCTGACGACACGTAATAGAGAGACCCTGTATACGAAGTGAACATTAACAAAACCGACAAACTGCATGGACGGATTCATGACTGGAAATGGAGTAAAAAAGGTCCTGTGAAAACGCGTACGACCGAGCGAGGTGGCGCAATGGTTAGCACACTGGACTCGCATTTGGGAGGAAGACGGTTCAAAGCCGCGTCCGGTTATCCTGGTTTATGTTTCCCGTGATTTCCCTAAATCGCTTCGGCCAGGTGCCGGAATGGCTCCTTTGAAAGGGCACGGCCGATTTCCTTTACCACCCTTCCTTAATCCGGGCTTGTGCTTTGCCTCTAATGACCTGTTTGTCAACGAGAAGTTAAACACTGATCTCTTCCTCCACCAAGCGTCCAGAAGTGCAACGCTGCCACGGTAGATGGCGCTGGCCACGTGCCGTGTGTTCGTTGCGTGCTGCAGGCTGTGTGACTGACGCAGCGAACTCTAGGCAGCAGTTCGTGTCGGGAACAAGCCGAGACGGTGTCTGCGCACGGCCAGGCAGGTGGAAACGGTCGAGAGGCAGCACGGCTATAACGAAACAAGTACTCTGACAGACACCGACCACAGCACACAACATCTGAAGCCCTTTTTGGGCATTTGTGTGATCGTGGGTCCTTTCAGAAAGACGAACGTGCAGGGAAGCGGGAGACTGTGCGTACACGAGCTTTGGGCCTTGTTGGAATTCGACTCAATGCCCTGTGGGAAACAGTTCTCCAAATCTGGTGTACGCATAATTCCCCGGCCCCCTGCACGTTCGCCTGTCCGAAACGTCCTACGATCACACAAATGCCCTAAAAGGGTTTCAGATGTAGTGTGCTGTGGTTGGTGTCTGTAAGGGTGCTTGTTCCACTACAGCCTTTGTGCCTCTTGACCGTCTCCATAGTGTCTGTGATGCAGCGTCAACGGTAACCGCAGCCATGCTCTCCGAGCTGATAGCCCATGTTGCTGCAAACGTCGTCGAACTGTTCGTGCAGATGGTTGTTGTCTTGCAAACGTCCCCATCTGCTGACTCAGGGATCGAGACGTGGCTGCACGATCCGTTACAGCCATGCGGATAACATGCCTGCCATCTCGACTGCTACCCATACGAGGCCGTTGGGATCCAGCACGGCGTTCCGTATTACCCTCCTGAACCCACCGATTCCATATTCTGCTAACAGTCATTGGATCTCGACCGACGCGAGCAGCAATGTCGCGATACGATTAACAGCAACGCGATACTCTACAATCCGACCTTTATGAAAGTCGGAAACGTGATGGTACACATTTCTCCTCCTTACACGAGGCATCAAAACAACGTTTCACCAGGCAACGCCGGTCAACTGCTCTTTGTGTATGAGAAATCGGTTGGAAACGTTCCTCATTTCAGCACGTTGTAGGTGTCGCCACCAGCGCCAACCCTGTATGAATGCTCTGAAAAGCTAATCATTTGCATATCCCAGCATCTATTTCCTTGTAACAGTTTCATGCCGATGTGCTCTTTGACCATTTATTATTGTATATATACTTGCTTTTATCTTTATGTAAATTTATATGTACACGATGTATGAATTAATTTGTTTATTTTGCTATATAATCAATTATGTATATTATGTAAATATCGGTGGGCCGGTGTGGCCGTGCGGTTCTAGGCGCTTCAGTCTGGAACTGCTTGACCGCTACGGTCGCAGGTTCGAATCCTGCCTCGGGCATGGATGTGTGTGATGTCCTTAGGTTAGTTAGGTTTAAGTAGTTCTAAGTCCTAGGGGACTGATGACCACAGATGTTGAGTCCCATAGTGCCCAGAGCCATTTGAACCATTTTTTTTTTTTTTTGGTAATTATTGCTGAGTAATCGCTGAGGGAATGTTAGGGAAACGTTAGGTTTTTGTCAACGAATAACTATCGTTGGAGTAGCGGCGTCTCTGGACGCGGGAGGAAGTTACGTCAGAGCGCGCGCTACACGGAGAGGGAAGTCTGGTGGGAGACTTGGTGAAGTGCGGACGCATGGATGGCGTGCACTGTACCGGAGGAGGGATTGTTTAGCGGCACGTGGCAAGTGATGAACGCGGGCGGTGGAAATATTGGCTGCAGCAACATCAAGAACCCACCACGCCAATATCATTGCCAATAACTCCCGAGCTCGGTAATTATCATGGAAAGGAGCCAGCAGCAGTATCGTCGTCAGCAACTTCGTCACGGCGAGAATGGACTGAAGTAAGACTGCTGCATCACAGCTTATTGTCAACTAGTTTTGTAACGGCGTTACTCATCTTTGTGGTGTTTTGCGAGTGAATAATTACCATATTTTTAATCAAAACTGTTTACCCGTGATTCTCCTAAAATCATTCACCAAGTAGGTTCCTGTCCTATTGTTACAATAATCCGAGTACCGTTTATGAAAAATGAAAATCGCAGTGCCAGTTAATTTGCTTATGAACTAAATGATTCAGTTACATTAAAGATTTGAACTTAAAGCATTCAGTAATTTCAGTCTCACTAACTTTAATCTGAGGCGATATAATTGTTGCAAATAGTAAGTCAACTAATCAAATTAAGATGATTCCTGGCACTATGAACAAAAGCACTAACTAGAATAATGAGTGAGTGCAAATATCAGTGATTATTGTAATTTGTTGTTAGAAATTTTCTGGTTCACATTTTGGCTTGCAGTCGTGCTAAAGTATGATAGTTACCTTTTGATACAGTAATTATCAATTTCTACTTCCCTGTTCAGAAGGCAATAGAGTTTCTTTTAATTATTTTTTGCCATTTTCCAAAATTCATATCAAAAGAGTAGATGTTATTGTGAAGTAGCGCCATTGTCACTTACAACAGTAAGTAACCATTAATCTAAGTGTTATCTTGTATACTTTCAAAATTTCAGCTCAATTAGTTAATGATATTTCGAGTGCAAACTATTGTCTTTCTCGCTTTATTACGTAAATGTTTCAATTGTTTTTGTTAACGTGCGTGCAGCCCTCTCTAGCCGCGCGTGTTCGAGTAATTCTTGACATTGACTGTTCGGCTCATTAATTCACTTACCGGACAGAAATTTTGCGCAATTGGGCTGGTGAACGTATTTCTTTTAGCTACAATTATTTCAGTAACTCTTATTATTCTCTTCCGATCCACGTGGTACCCCTTCTCGTTGGCACAGTACGTGAATGATAGCACAAACCTTTCGAACAACCATACTAAATTTTACAGTAATTAAGTAGGCGGAATAAGTTGTTCTAGAAGGCATGTTGTTGTTAACCTCCCCCTCATTTATCGACTTTAAATTGAATCTTCAGAACGATAGCCTTTTTAAAATTTTATTCCAATTGTTTAGGCACATACGTACACGGTCGTATATTTCTAACATTGTCGATACAAGGGAAGGGGGACGTTACACTGTCGGTTAAATTTCGCGTCTGTAGCACGCCATCTTCGTGGTGTAGCAATTTTAATGGCGAGTAGTGCGATTGCCGACAGTCATTGTCGGCTGGCGTTAGTGGGTATTATCAGTTAAAATGGAGGGATACGCAATGGATCAACGAATCCAGATTTTGAAAGTGCTCTACATGTACGGTGAATGCTATGCAGAGACCGTTTGAAGGACAGCGTACTTTTTGGTAGGTAAAATGCGCCTAATGTGTCAACCGTGCAGTTACTGATAAGAAAACCTGAACATCGGATCACGTGGTCGTCCTCGTTCAAATCGATCAGAAGAGAATGTCGCTCTCGTCAGTGACAGCGTCGCTACGAGTCTGATGAAGTCGATTCGCCGCCGTTCTCAACAGTTCGCCATTCCGAGAAACAGTTTGCATCGAATTTTAACAAAAGATCTGCATTTGCATGCTTTTGCGATCCTACTAACACAAGATCTGAAGCCAGTGGGCTATTCGAAGCCTCGAACATTTGTCCAATGGATATTCACAAAACAAGAATTCGATAGTGACTTTCATAAGAAAATAATCTTTAGTGACGAGGCACACTTCTAGAATTGTTACGCTGTAAGACGTCGTGGTCTCCTGACCTTCATTGCTTACATATTCCGCCCTTACAATCGTATTACGCACATCAAGACGCTTCATTCGAACCGAAACTCGATAAGATAAAGTCAATGTTGTATGAATTCATGTAAACGATATGCAAATAACAAGTAAGCGTACCGTGGTTGAGATACTCGAGGCTGGCGTACACAGACACATTCAAGACACGACGGCTACAAGAGCTTTTAGTTCGGGAGAGGCGGACCGCACGCTGAGAGGCCGGTCCCTTCAGAGGACGGTTCAGCCTATCTATGTCGGACGGCGACCGCCCGTGGAGCGGAAAGCATTTGCCCAAGTGAAAGGGGAGAACGACCTCGTGTTCGGCTTAAAAGCAAATTCCGCTACTTTGTGTGGGAGCGCCCAGGCTACGCATTCTTTACAAACATAGCACACAGTTTCAGAGGTTTTCACAGGGAGACAGCAAACACCAAACGCCGATACTACAGATTTTCGGATTGGTCGCCTTAAATGAAAAGTCGTTCTCCCGTTTTAGAAGAGCAATGCTGATTGGCAGACGATATTCCTGACGCCTTGAGCTGAAGGAGTATTGGAAGAGACCGAAAGATATACCCCTTCACGTCTGGCATGGAGAGGGGCCATTCTGTTGTTGCTCTTGAAGCGAGAACACGTAACGAGAGCGTGTGCGCTCGTACGTGTACTCAAAGAGTGAGGAACGAGTCTCTCCTCAGTACTTCACTGGGAGAGTACCTCTGTCGAGAGCGAATCGGAGTGTGACTCTATATTGAGTCCTTGCGATTGAGCGTTGTTTATTGTGTTGGGCGCCACACTTATTGTGCGGTGTGAATGGATAGAGTTATAGTTAAATGCCTGCTAGCGAATTTTTGAGTGGCATCGCGGTGGAGTGGTTATCTGACCGGTGTACCACGCGAATAGTTAGACTAGGGGCGAATAGGAGTCCTTGACTTCATCAAGGCATAGGGAGAGTTTGAATGGCAAAGGCCAATCCAGACAGAACGAGAGTTGTCTTATTTGTCAGCAGCGAGTGGCGCAGACAGCAATCATCACAGCTTACGGTATTGTGCGCTACAGCTATTGCGAGCCCCGTATTTCCTCCACAACAGTACACTTCAGTGCACTTCACACGCGACAGCCTCGACTGTACCTAGCAACATTCTAACGGATAATGGTTCAAGTTGAGTAGGTGCGGCTCTCAGCCATTCTACCAAGTCAATCTTAAACTTTGTATAGAAATTTCATTAGTGAATCCTATCCTTGAGAGGTAACTTCACATTCCGAAAAGAACCAGGATATAACTTGTTCATTTCATAACTAAAAGTGCCATTGTGATTTCTCAGAATTTTTGCAAAATAAATAATAACTTTCGTTAGTTTCATGTTTTTCTTACACTAACTAGCACTACTTCAGTACCCAAGTATCCCACTAGTTACGTAAGAAATTTTGTGAATTTTTGTGTCATTTCCTTACAGCGGCCGACTCCAGAAGATATTTATTGCTGAAAGTTTTTCAGGCATTTCGCTTTAGAACGTTAGGAGCGTCTGTCTGACTTCTGTAGTTGTGTGGGGGTGGAAATTGCATCTTGCAGGAGCCACAGGGTAAAGGGTACATCTCAGATTAATCCATTGTGCAGAATGACAGAATAGCACCCACACGCTCACAATGCGAATAAACAAAATTAGCGGGTTTGGGGCACAGTGAATCCTCGCACGGTCCGTGAGGTGTGTCCTCGTCCAGAACGAGTCACTGTTAGATGCGGGTTATGGGCTGGCGGACTAATTGGTCCGTACTTTTCTGAAGGCTGGTAAAGCAGTGAAAGTGTCTCGTGATCATTATCGCCAGATGATAACACAGTTTTTAAGGCCGCAGTTGCGCGAATTCAATGTCGATCACATGTGGTTCCAACAGGATCTGCCGTTGAACCGACAAGGTTACTAAGAGAAGGATACGCTGGTCCTCTTATCTTTCGCGATGGTGATCAGAGCTGGCCACTGACAGCGTGCGGTTTGAAACCGTGTGACCTTTTTTTGTGGGGTTAGGCCGTGTTTATCCAAGAATCAGCCTTCCACTCGAGGCAGATATTAGACGTGTCACGGGTCAAATTGGAGTGGAACTGTAGAATCCCCTTCTTTGAAGGGTACAATATTTTTACTAGAAAAAAAATAAGAGCTCAGTAAATAAAAAATCCGTGTCATTATTTTTCTCACACACGTAGCGCTGATGCCACCGCTGCGGCAGGTCAGTGAGGAAGGCTCACCTCGTAGGTTTTGCCGCTGTCGTAGAACTCCTCCCTGGGGGCGAGCGCCGGCCCGGAGGTGGGCAGGATGCGCGTGGGGCCGGCCAGCGGCACGACGCGGCCCGCCCCCGCCTCCTCGTCGGGCTCGACGAGGCCGTAGCCGTCGCCCCGCCCCCAGCCGTGGCCGTGGGCGTGGCCGAGCCCCCGGGGGGAGCGCAGCACGGCGTCGGCCTGGGCGTGCCACGGGCAGTCGTGCTTGGGCAGCAGCACGCGCTCCAGCCGCGTCTCCAGGTTGTGCAGCTTGGGCGGGTCGGGGCTGCGCGTCGGCACCTCCAGCTCGTAGTCGTAGCTGTAGAGCGGCAGCGGCTCGCGCGCCGGCGGCGCCTGCACCTCGTAGCCGTACGTGCGCCTGCGCACACACAACACGCCGGCGTCAACCTCCACACGGCACTGAGTCTCTTTCTACAACTAAACACACTGTCTTAATCGGGCCTGGCCGAGATCAGTTCTCCCAGAGAGCGCTCGCACTCGCAGCCACGTCTCGATCACTGAGTCAACAGACGGGGACGTCTGCAAGACAACAACCATCTGCACGAACAGTTCGACGACGTTTGCATCAGCACGGACTATCAGCTCAGAGACCATGGCTCCGGTTACCCTTGACGCTGCATCACAGACAGGAGCGCCTGTGATGGTCTACTCGACGACGAACCTGGGTGCACGAATGGCAAAAAATCATTTTTTCAGATGAATCCTGGTTCTGTTTACAGCATCGCGATGGTCGCTTCCGTGTTTGGCAACATCGCGGTGAACGCACATTGGAAGCGTTTATTCGTCATCGACATACTGGCGTATCACCCGGCGTGATGGTATGGGGTGCCATTGGTTACACGTCCCGGTCACCTCTTGTTCGCATTAGATATTACATTTCAGATGTGTTACGACCCGTGGCTCTACCCATCATTCGATCCCTGCGAATT
This sequence comes from Schistocerca cancellata, assembly GCF_023864275.1. NCBI lineage: Eukaryota > Metazoa > Arthropoda > Insecta > Orthoptera > Acrididae > Schistocerca > Schistocerca cancellata. The sequence goes on from NC_064634.1 coordinate 8,354,903, forward strand.
TCTACATTTCAGCAGGATAATGCACGACCGCATGTTGCAGGTCCTGTACGGGCCATTCTGGATACAGAAAATGTTCGACTGCTGCCCTGGCCAGCACATTCTCAGATCTCTCACCAACTGAAAACGTCTGCTCAATGATGGCCGAGCAACTGGGTCGTCACAATACGCCAGTCACTACTCTTGATGAACTGTGTTATCGTGTTGAAGCTGCACGGGCAGCTGTACCTTTACACGTCATCCAAGCTCTGTTTGACTCAATGCCCAGGTGTATCAAGGCCGTTACTACGGCCAGAGGTGGTTGTTCTGGGTACTGATTTATCAGGATCTATGCACCCAAATTGCGTGAAAATGTAATCACACGTCAGTTCTAGTATAATATATTTGTCCAATGAATACCCGTTTATCATCTGCATTTCTTCTTGGTGCAGCAATTTTAATGACAGTAGTGTATTTGACATGTGGGTATTGGAGGAAAGCCATCCTAAATCCCTAAAATCAGTTGTATTGCTAATCGCCGCTTCAGTTCATCCAGCATTTACTGTCGTTTGTCAGAAAACAAGTGCATCATATGGCCGTTGTTACTAATGTAATGATGTTCCAGTAAGTGTTTTTCCAGCTCATAATAGTACGATGGCATATTAAGCATTCTGTGACATTGAAACAATACGAAAAATAGTGTAGTTACCATTCGGCATTGAACGATGTGGCTCTCCACTTTTTTTCTTTTTTGGACAAGTACCAAACTTAATGTAGTTCAGATTGTTCATACGTGAGCTATACTTCTCGATACACAGATATCGGTCACCTGCTGTCCCCGACTGCGGGAGCGTTATATCTTGGCAAACACGAAGCAGCAGTTGCGTCTTGTAGACACGAAGGAGTTCTGACAGGTGCCGGCCAACCATAGCGACGGGCGCGGGCGGGTATTTCGGTTGGTCGCCTCATGCAGTTTTAAACACAGAGCACCTTTCTGTCTCGTCTTGAGCATCATACCGCAGCAGTAGTGTTTCAGCATCCTGTCATGTGTGATATGGGTGCATTAGAGCAACAAGTTTCAATAGAACGGTGAGACTGTAGCAAGCCTAGAGATTCGGCTTGTATTCACAGCATTAGAAACTACGAATTGTGTCCCTACATGGCTCAGTTTGTACTTCGATCTGCCATGGAAAAAGGTGTGCCTCTGTCGTCGTCTTCGGCTGCATCAGAACACCTGGTGATCGGTATCCATCTCTGATTTAACCTTCTGTAAATTCAAGTGATTTAGAAATAGATTCTCTCACTTGCAAGATTTTGTTGTTGTTGAAGTCTGTAAATTCATTTCTACATAATTTTTGCCATGACGTTCGGAGGTGATGTTACATGTTCTAATCCGATGTATGTCTTTAACCATAATTATTGATCGTCTACATCGAATTTGTCCAAGCGTTATAGTGGAGTCTTCATATATTTGGGCTTTGTGAGTTCATTGTGTTCCACCTTTCCTTTGTTCACAAATTCTACCACCTATCTTCCATAAGAAATCTTCAGTAGTCCAGGTATGGTGCTGCTAATGGAGTTCTTAGAATAATGTGACGATGGAGACTTCATCGTAAATTATTGCCTCCACCACATAACCGCTCTGTTTTCAAGTTGTTAGGTACTGTTGGCAGCAGATGACAAATTCATTTGACTCCACAAACCGAGTTTATAAAGCCCGATTTTTTTTTTTTACTTTGAGACCGTGTTGTATGAAGTTTGCAGGTAACTTCGTAGTTCAATATTAGTTGTGGTCCATCCCGATACACCCCCCCCCCCCTCTCGTTGCACTTTGCGTAATGTTTCCTATCTCCGAGTTCAAAATTCGAAGTCAGATTGCGTTATTAACGGGTCATACACACTATATAGGGTACATATCAGAGTAGAAACGAGTTTCATAATCTTGTGTAATAACTCAGGTACAGTCCGAAAAGAAACGGTCGACTTACAACAGTAATTGCTTTTCAGCTTCCGCAATGACCACGTGTGGAGTAATGAAACTCCACATGCCACAGTCATGATCGTTCTCTGTTACCTGGAACTGTACTAGATAAACTAATAAAACCTTATTGAGTAGCACACGTTACCAGGCATCCATTTGCCACACTTGTTGAAGACTGTTCTTCTTGTTGTCTGCAACACAATTTTCTACATGAAAATATCCACTATCACTTGAATGTTATAATCTGTTATCACCTGAACCACAAAGAGCCTCATCATTGCACTGGAATGTGAGGTCCTATCGCATGAAGTTTTTTCTGTGAAATTACATGACGTTATTGTTATATAAAACCCCAGCAGAAATTTAAGAGAAATTAATTGCTTCAGGATGTTCTGCCATTTGTATAATTTTGACTTTATAAGGTCTGAGACAATTTGCATAGACTGTGACATGATAACACTGTGGTCATCTTCTGGTTGTGACGCCTTGAGCGTGTATGCCGTGTCACATGCACTTGTAAACCAGGCTATGAAGGAGACTAACTGGAGATCCTGACTCACTGTCGATAATGAAAGCGATTTGTACGATTTTCATAAAAAGGTGTCTCTTCCCGTTTGGGGAAAGGAAGGCTCAGCCTAGAGTAGTTCATTGCTGTAGCGCTGTAGTCTGCGGCTAATCTTTTGGAGTAGATGCTTTACTATACCATTGTAGATCGCATGGCTGCTCAACTGACGGGTGTGTACTTCATTGTTGTGTTACAGACTGTGTCGTTACTCACTTGTTGAGCCGGTGCTCAAGTGTGGTATTATTTCCTGAAGAGCTACTCACTTGCTAAGTGGGTGTTTTAGCTAAGTATTGTAGACTGCACAGTTACTCTCTTGTTGGGCAGCGATTTTGGCCTGAGTGGTTCAAATGACTCCAAGCACTAAGGGACTTAACATCTGTGGTCATCAGTCCGCTAGAACTTAGAACTACTTAAACCTAACTAACCTAAGGACATCACACACATCCATGCCCGAGGCAGGATTCGAACCTGCGACCGTAGCAGTCACGCGGTTCCGGACTGAAGCGCCTAGAACCGTTCGTCCACAACGGCCGGCTGGCCTGAGTGGCTGCTCGCTTTGTCGGTAGATGTTTTAGTTTAGTACTGTAGACTGTATTCGTACAGTTACTCGATTGAGGGGAGGGTGATTAAGTGTAGGGCTGTAGGTTTCATGGCTACTCACTTGATAGTTAGATGATTAGTGTTGTATTGTCTAGTGGGTTGCTGTATTTGAGCAGTACTGCAGATTGTGAAACTACTCTCTTGATGAGTGAATGCTCTAGTGTAGTACTGTAGATTCCTCTACCGCTCACTTGATCGATGTTTGCTTCAGTGTTGTAGAAAGTGTTGTTATTCAATTGTTGTGTGGAAGTTGCATGCGGCTTTTCGCGGATGATGCTGACACAGAAGTTGCAGCATTAGAAAATTGCAGCGAAATGCAGGAAGATCTGCAGCGGATAGGCACTTGGTGCAGGGAGTGGCAACTGACCCTTAACATAGAGAAATGTAATGTATTGCGAATACATAGAAAGAAGGATCCTTTATTGTATGGTTATATGATAGCGGAACAAACACTGGTAGCAGTTACTTCTGTAAAATATCTGGGAGTACGCGTACGGAATGATTTGAAGTGGAATGAACATATAAAATTAATTGTTGGTAAGGCGGGTGCCAGGTTGAGATTCATTGGGAGAGTCCTTAGAAAATGTAGTCCATCAACAGAGGAGGTGGCTTACAAAACACTCGTTCGACCTATACTTGAGTATTGCTCATCAGTGTGGGATCCGTACCAGGTCGCGTTGACAGAGGAGATAGAGAAGATCCAAAGAAGAGCGGCGCTTTTCGTCACAGGGTTATTTAGTAAGCGTGATAGCGTTACGGAGATGTTTAGCAAACTCGAGTGGCAGACTCTGCAAGAGAGGCGCTCTGCATCGCGGTGTATCTTGCTGTCCAGGTTTCGAGAGGGTGCGTTTCTGGATGAGGTATCGAATATATTGCTTCACCCTACTTTTACCTCCCGAGGAGATCACGAATGTAAAATTAGAGAGATTAGAGCGCGCACGGAGGCTTTCCGGCAGTCGTTCTTCCCGCGAACCACACGCGACTGGAACAGGAAAGGGAGGTAATGACAGTGGCACGTAAAGTGCACTCCGCCACACACCGTTGGGTGGCTTGCGGAGTACAAATGTAGATGTCGATGTAGTGTGGTATCATTGCCTAAGTAACTAGTCGCTTGGTGGCTGGGTGCTTTCGCGTAGTGCTATGGACCGCATGAGTGTATTTGTATGTTTTTGTAGGTAGTTGAGCTACTCTCGTGACAAGTGGGTGCTCTGGTGTTATATTGTAGATTATGTAGCTTCTGGTTTGATGGGTGGCTCCTTTCCCGGCTGCTATAATGTTGTAGACTCACTTGATGGGCGGGTGCTTCTTGACGGGCACCTCCAGCTCGTAATCGTAGCTGTAGAGCGGCAGCGGCTCCCGCGGGGGCGGCGCCTCTATGGCGTAGCCGTACGTGTGCAGCGCCGGGTCCTTGGGCTTCACCGGCACCTCCAGCTCGAACGGCAGCGTCTGCAACCGGGAAGACAGGGACACCACTGTAGTGACGTACTACCTCACCGTCTCCGTCCTTCACTGAGGGAAGCAGGATGGGGCCCACAGACTTTTCTGTCCGAAGAGCCGGAGTTTATTGTTTCACAGGGAAGTGTACTAAGTAAACTATTAGGTCTAAAAGACTGGCCGCCCGACGTCTTCATCTTTTGTGACGGCTCCCTAACCCAAGGTCCTCGGCGGTACTTTTGGGGCAGCCACCACAAATTGTCTAAAGCGTCGGTAGTGACCAGTATGCAGCTATGTCTGTTGGCCGAAAAATAATTAATGACAAGAATTGCGCCAGCTAGAATGAAGAGATAACTTATCTTTATTTGTGACCAAACGTGCACCAGCAAAACAAGTCCGAGTAATAGCCAAGAGTAATCCGTGTACAGAGACTAGTCGAATACAATAGCAAATATCACACTGCAACGGCTCCGCTATAAATTCCACGAAAGGCTAGCAATAGACAGTCGACGATAGACCATAGACCGTCCGTCTCGGGGCCAGCGCTCCTCCTTATATGCAAAAGGCAGAGGGCGCTGCGGACCAGGGCTCAGCCGTGGCGCGACCTCTTCCGTCGGCGGTAACGCCCTGATACGCCGACGGCCGCGACAGGAACTGTGGCCAGCCATGTCACGGTCAGGGCGCGCGTGCGCGAGTTGGTTGGTTGGTTGGTTGGGTCCGTGGATACAACAATATCAGTCTCGTGTGCCACAGTGCACCGTAGCTATTAAGTTCGCTATTTACACAGTGTACAGTACTGTAGCATCCTGACTTCATAAAGTCTAGTCGGATTTTTAGCTTATGACTAAGTAAAGGTTCTCTAGTCGCAGAGGTGTTGCATAACATTTCAGTGTTGTGGCACAACACAATTGGCCCAGTAAGCTTAACGTCGTGGATAAGGTGAGCAAAAGTACACTCATGCTGAGGAAAAAACAGCACAACTTGAACGACGAGAGATAGAACGTTCATATTCGCAGGATATGTACATTAGTACGTTCTGCAGAAATGACTGGCGTTTGAAACGCATCGGCCCGCGGGTTCAAGGTCAACATGGATATCGCGGCATAACACCACCTACCGGTAAAATATGCCTGCGGCCCTCGTTGTCGCCGTAAACCGGAGATAGTGGATCAGTGTGACTTGAGCAGACGTGCTGGATGCCTGGCAGACGTATGCGCGAACTGCACCGTCAGATCAAAGAGGTTGAAAGAGGGCGCATTACTGGCACGAGAGAATGTCATGCATCCCTCCAGGAAATTGCTGTTGCTATGGGACGAAGTGTTTCGGCAGTGCAACAGGTGTACCCAGAATGGTTCACGGAAGGCCGGCCGTAGAACACGACGACATGGGCCACGTCGCACCACCTCCCGAAAAGATCGACACCTAATCCGAATGGCATTGCAGGACAGATGTGCGTCCTCTTCGGTTCCGGTGCAGCAGTGGAACAGTGTGACAAATCGTACGCTATAAGGGGTGGCAGTCAATCGCCGTTTATTACGGCATGTGTTGCCTGCGAGTCGTCCACTTCTTCGCGTACCTTTGACGAATGTGCAGAAATATGCCAGATGGCAGTTGTGTATCGAATGACGTCACTCGGGACAGGAATGGCATCAGATAGTGTTTTCGGACGAATCCAGATTCTGTTGTTCGAAAATGATGGCCGCAATTTGGTTCGCTGCAGGCACGGGCAGAGGCATCACATTGACTGCATTTGCACAAGACGTACAGCACTAACTCGACGCCTTATTGTGTGGGCTACTATTTGATACATCCACAAATCACAGCTGGTGCGTGTCCAGGGGGCTGTGGTCAGTGTGACCTACGTCCTGCGCCCCGTAGCCGTATCCTTTCTGCACGTCATCACAGACGCCATTTTCCAGCAAGACAACGCACGCCCGCATGTTGCTGCGCGAACACGTGCCTTCTTGGAGACACAGAATGTCAGCCTTTTGCCGTGACCCGCTAGATCATCAGACTTGTCGCCAATCGAAAATGTGTGGGATATAGTGAAACGACCGGTGTAGCACTGTGGTCCAATGCCGACCACCACAGCTGAACTTTGGAACCGGATGAATGCAGCATGAATGGCAATATCACAGGACGCCATTCGCTCCTTATAAGCGTCGATGCCATCGCGCATGGAACAAGTTGTCAGGGACCATGGTGGACGCTGTGCCTTTGGTGGCATCAGGACATATGGTGAACCGAGGTGACTGAAATGTTAATCATTTCTGTAGAACATACTAATCTACGTTTACCGTAAATATGTATATCCTATCTCTAGCCGTTCGATGTATTCTTTTTTTCTGAACATAGACTATTAATATAGAAACAATTGTTGTGACCTCAGTTGTCTGTCTATGACACCATCACCTATGGTGAAGTTTACAACACGAAAACAGTGCTTAAATATGCAGCCGTATCTTTATCACAGTAATAAAAAAATGGCCAGTTGCTCTAAATCGCTAATCTACTTGAGAATCTTCTGGAATTTGATTTATTATTGTAATCGTCAAATATTTTATAGTCTACATATACCCATTTCATGAACAACCAGACTGTAAGCGGAAACGGAAGTAAGTGTGATAAATAGTTCAGGCAAAGTACCCTCTGCCACGCCATGCAGTTAACTAGTCAAAACCAAAATCGAATATGGAAAAAGAGTTACAGGATTCATTGAACAAGTTTTCCACCCAATTTAACACATTTAAAACTGTGTCATTCCTGCCTCTGGACAACACCAGTTTTTATGTGATTTTCGATTTGTCGTCCAATATTACAGTCTAAGCAGAGCTAAACAGTTGCACTCAACTATTTGATTGTTTATTAGAGTTTACATACATGTGGATCTCGATATAAAATAAACGTGGTTTATGAGCGTAAACATACACATAACAACAGTGGATGACGTTCTCAATCAGGGTGAAAATAAAGCTGTTTCCAGAAAACTTTAATGACGACTCCAAGGTTACAGCCATATGTTATAAAGCATATCATTAACGTTCACTTTAATACTTTACAACACCGCTACCAGAAAAAAGAAGATATTTAGCAAATATTGTATTAAATCAGACTAAAATTTTCTTGTCAATACACATATGCTTCTGTAATATGAATATAAGATAAAATTAAAACAGAGCTAACTCCAGTCTACTATAGATTAACGTGATAATCACTTATTGTTTAAACTACACACACGTTGTATATTAAAGTCCCCCACTGCGCTTTTCCGTCTGTATGTGAAGACTAATCTCAGGAAATGTTGTAGGGATTTTGATATTGGTTTCACTAACAGGCAGACTCCTTCACGAGGAAGGTTTGTGAATGTAACCTATTGCCGCTACGCCAGACAAGTCCTCCGTCTGTAGGTACTTAGTGCTACATGTACGAAGCCGGACCGGGTCGCTGGATAGTAATAATACATAATTCAATCTATGACCCGAATATCAGTCTGAACACTACAGAGCTGTATTCTAGCGGAGTGCAACTGGGACGTTCTATTTTCTTGCCTTCCCCAGACCTGAAATTAGGCCTGCCATGAAATCTGAATCACGGTATAATTTGGAACGTTGCCCACAAATACAGTATTACCAACAGCGAAAGTTATTCAGAAAATAAATGTCGGACCGACAGCAGATCGAAACCGCACGTTTGAATTTGTAGAATGGCCTCACGCACGTAGCCACTAAGACTGCAATTTCAACCTGGTCGCCTGCTTTTGGGTTGTCGTGCGCTGCCAGCCGAGCCATCCCAGTACCTGCCACGTCGAGTTCAATGTCCCAGTGTCCACTGGCTTCTCATCACTTCGCAAACTTTCTACAGTCTTATTTTTTCTCACTTCTGTTGAGCGTTGTGGGCCGCTGTTGCATCATTGGTGGGCTCCATGTGGTTCCCAAGTTGTGCAGCGACCGTAAACCATAAAATTACCAAATAAGCAGCAACCAGTCGCAAAATCATGTTTTATTTATTCACTTTTGCAAATCGATTTCAACTGATTAACAGCCATCATCGGTGCTTTCAACGAATATGTGCCCTGAGTAGTAAAACTGTCTTAAGTAGAGATCAAACATAAAGACATTTATGTTTGACCTCTACTTAAGACAGTTTTACTACTCAGGGCACATGTTTGACCTCTACTTAAGACAGTTTTACTACTCAGGGCACATATTCGTTGAAAGCACCGATGATGGCTGTTAATCAGTTGAAATCGATTTGCAAAAGTGAATAAATAAAACATGATTTTGCGACTGGTTGCTGCTTATTTGGTAATTTTAATAAAATCTAAATTGCTGCTATAGTAGTTTTTATTGTGACGGATCCATTTCGGCTACATCGCTATCTTCAGACCATCTGCGAAAGTTACGTAATATTTTTTTATTTTATTATAATGATGGTTAATCGTATTTTCAGATATACAGATTTGGTACTTATCTGCGGAAGTTACATCATATTTCTTATTTTATTATTTACTGTAATGCTGCTTAATCGTATTTTGAAATATACAGATTTGGTACTTATGTTTTCGTAATTTTTTTGTAATTTCACGTTTTATCGCCAGATTTGACAGGCAGACAGTTGTAACAGTTGGTCAAATGCACTACCTCGTCACAGATCATGTAGTGTGTTGATGTTATCATTTTGGGCTGTGTGTCTGACTTTTGTAAACGATGTGATCTGCTCCATTGATGGCCGTTCATCTTCTCTACAATGAAATGACAATTAAATCGACACTCTAGCTGCAAACAGGCGCAGCTATACGTCATTGGGGACATGTTGAAAATGTGTGCCCCGACCGGGACTCGAACCCGGGATCTGCTGCTCTGTGTCCTCGGTGGCTCAGATGGATAGAGCGTCTGCCATGTAAGCAAGAGATCCCGTGTTCGAGTCCAGGTCGGGGCACACATTTTCAACGTGTCCTCAATGATGTGTAGCAACGCCTGTTTGCAGCTAGAATATTTCCTTTCTTCGGCCTTAGATTCCATGCATCTATGTTTGACTGTCCGACATCTCTGTTTGCCCTTAAAGATGTCCTCTTCAAATGGCCTGTTGTGGTATTCCATGGTGCAGTATCCACATCGTCCGCGAACTTCAAACGCATCTCATCATTCCTCAGTAATTCAGTATCCCACGTCCTTCCATACAGATTGTTCCGGATGATTCTCTCCATTCTGCTCTTCATCCTCACTAAATTGTGATCTAAGTCTATATCTTCAGCTGGGTAGGCCTTAAAATCCAATATCATACTTCGGAATTTCCGCCTGACCATGAGTAATCCAGTTGGAATCTTCCCTTGTCTCCGGACGTTTCCCAAATACAGCTCCACCTCTTGTGAATATTGAACAGGGTATTCCCTATTACTATCTGAAATTTATTGCAGAACTCAATTAGTCTTTCTCTTCTCTCATTCCTACGGCCAAGTAGATAGTCTTCCGTAAGCCTTTCTTCTATTCCTTCCCCTAAAACCGCGTTCCACTCATCCGTGATTATTAGAGTTCATCCTGAATTACGCGTTCAATATCCTCATATACTTCATCTATCTCTTCACCTCCTGTTAGCGACATCGCCATGTAAAGCTGAAGTATCGTTGGCGGCGTTAATTTGCTGTCGAATCTGATGAGAATGACCCTGTCACTGAACTGTTCACGGCAGCTCACTCTCCACCCTACTGCCCTGTTCATGTCGAAGCTCACATACACCCTTTATACCATTATCTATTTCTGTTGATATTATCGTATAGTCATCTAATCAGAAATCCTTATCATCTTTCCATTTCATTTCACTGACTCCCACTAAAATTTAGAATGAGCCTTTGCATCTCCCTTTTCAGATTTTCTAGATTTCAGACTACGTTCAAACTTCTGACGTTCCATGCTCGGACTCTTAGAACGTTATCCGTTCGTTGGTTACTCCATCTCTTTCTAGTGGTGACCTCTCACTTCGTAACCACTCCCGGGGATCCGAAGGGAGATAACAGGAATCTTTTGCCCATGAAGAGGTCTTCATGACATTTTTTTCAGTTGCAGGTGACATGTCCTTTGGATTTCGTTAATACAATGGTTTCCGTTGCCTTTTGCATCCTCATGCTGTTGATCATTGTTGCTTCTTCCGCCTTTTCGGCGCAGTTCCCCAGCCTAGGGGCAAGAGAGCGCCCTGAACCTCTGTCTGCTCCACCGCCCTTTTTTAGACAAGGCCGATGGCAGAGAGATGGTGGCTCCTCCTGCCGGAAGTCTTCGTCGGTAATTAAGATTGATTTTTATTCGAAATTTAAGAGTGGCTGTGTTCGATCCTGGGACCCAACACGTTTTAATTACTTGTCAAACAAGATGCCCCTTGATCACAGCGTAATCTCGTCAATCATAAAAATGTACGAAATGATGCACTCAGTCATGCCTGCGTCAGCCTAATGTAACATGAATGAGCGCACTGTTTTTCACATTTTTACGATGGACAATGAAGTGTTTCACTGTTTGACAACAGTAACGAATTCATGGCTTTTATTATTTGGTGTCATTGATTTCATCTCTTAGTGTGGTGTTGCAGATGTTTTTAGGAACCTGATAGTCTGTGGATAGAAACTGGTTGTTGAATAAAAATATAGTTATCAGCATCTGTCGGTGGTAATCATGACCTTCTCTAAATATTTAAGAGCTGTGGGGAACCACATTCCTAGAATATACCCATAAGAAGTGTCTGCCATAGACACACTCCGGGCTACAACTTTATATTTTATTGACTAGTTTAAGGAGACAGGCATGTTGCATTCCAGCTGCTTCTCAGGCCATGTACATTAACAGTACTGCCAATAGCGTTGTATCCTATCGTAATGCTCTCACTGATAAATTCAAACATTCTCTTTGTCTTTGTCTGTCAGATCTAAACCGGTCATAAAATAAAGAAAAAATTTGTATTGAAATACTGTTTTCAGTGTACAGGACAACATGCAGCTGTCGCATCGTCTGAAAGTTCTAGTGGTAGACTCGTATAATTTAATGGAGGTGAGACAGGAATACCAGGTACAGTAGGTGTCAGGTGTGGTTCGTTACCTTGGCGCACGGGCAGGCCTGCCCATATCGCACGACCTCGACGACAGTGGGTGACTTATGGTGGCGGTGACCCCACGATAGGTCCCCAGCCAGGACGGCAGCCTGCAACATACAAAGAAATTGGGTGCCGTTAGCGTAGCCGCGCGAGGTTCTGTTGTAGCCTATAGCTGAGTACCAAAGTCAGGGCATTCTTGTTTCAGTCTTCTGGAGGCAAAGTCCAGCACGCAGTAATGGTGTAAAAGGCGCTTTTATACGAGAGTTGTCCAGAAAGTAAGTTCCGATCGGTAGCGAAATGGAAACCACTGGGAAAACCAGACTCTCAGTCGCCGCTCCATCTTCGAGTGTTGTCGTAGTGTCGTATCAACTTTCCAATATCCTCGTCACAGAAAGCACTCGGCTGTGCTTTCGGCCAGTTATCTGCACTGGTCTGTAGCTCGTTGCCTGTCGAAAAATTTTGTCTTCATAGCCAGCGGTTCTTGTGAGCAGAGATGAAACTCAGGGGGAGCCAATTACGGACTGTATTGTGGGTGATCAGACACTTCTCATCGGAAACGCCGCAGGAGCGTCTCCGTTGCCCCTGCAGTGTGCGGCCGAGAACTGGCACGAAGAAGGAACTGCTCGACAGTTGTGTTATGTGGGCCGCATGACACAGGCGAAATCTCTAACCACGCCCTCATACTTGGCGGGAGACGCTATTCCCTACGCGTCTTTACGTGCTCACTGTTCACTCAAAAAATGAAAAGAGCGACGCGACACGATCGTCGGACAAACTAGAGACACTGCCCAACACATCTGTGCAAAAGCTTTACCGGATTTTCCCAGTGGTTTCCATTTCGCGACCGATCTGAACTTACTTTCTGGACAACGCTCGTATAAAAATGACCATTTTCTTGCAGTGCGTGCAACGACAACTCTGCTGCAACTACAAAGGTGTTTCAAGACGAAATCCATCACATGTCTCTTAACATAAAAAAATATTTAGAAGGTGGAGTGATTATAAAATGTTTAAGGCTACGGATATGTTCTTTCTACAAAGGATCTTCCTATATGCCGTCGTCTTTTAGAATTCTGTCACGGTGTGCATTGGATCAATAAGTTCATTTCATGTTAGTTTATTGTTCAGTTTTCTATTTATATTGAAAATACGAGGGCCATTCGTTTAGCAAGTTCCGATCGGTCGCGAAATGGAAATCACTGTGAAAATCCGATGACGCTTTGGACAGATGTGTTGGGCAGTGTCCGTAGCATGCCCATCGATCACGTCACGTCACGTCACTCTTTTGAGTTCTGAGCTCACAGTGAGCATGTAGAGATGCCTATAAAACAGCGTTTCCCGCCAAGTATAGGCGCCTACCGTGAGAATTCGTCTGATTTCGTGCAGCCCGCAGGGCCAACTGCGACGCTCCACCATACAGCCCTCTGATCTTCGTCTCGGCTCACATGAGCCCCTCACTATGAAGACAACACTTTGGCACCGACAACGAACTCCACATCAACGTAGAGAACTGACGGAAAGCACGGGCGGCTGCCTCCATTTCGCGACCAATCGCGCCTTACTCTCCTAATAGCCCTCGTACTCACTTCTTTCGTTTCACTATTACTGCTTCCTTTACGCAAGCGTGAACAGTTTGCTACCAACATTCTAAGTCTCATTCAACAGCTTCTAATTTCCTCTTATCAGACCCGTTTATGTTCATTTCTAGCTGGCTCATGTCAACACGGGGTTTTCAATCACGTTACAGAACTTGATTTATGTTGGGTACTGGCTTTTCCACCTTAATGTCGTGCCAGCTGTAGCACACCTCCTTCGAATTTATTTTATTTTATTGTTAATCCCCATTATTTCGCAGTAAGCTTCATTATACCCCAAATAAATGAAATTGCGCACTTGTTCAATAATATAAAAATATTTTATTCCTCGAATATTGTTTACCTTGCAAGAAGCTATAGTAAATGAAACTTCCTGGCAGATTAAAACTGCGTGCCGGACCGAGACTCGAACTCGTGACATTTGCCTTTCGCGGGCAAGTGCTCTACCAACTGAACTACCCAAGCACGACTCACGCCCCGTCCTCACAGCTTTACTTCTGCCAATACCTCGTCTCCTACTTTCCAAACTTAACAGAAGCTCTCCTGCAGACCTTGCACTCCTGAAAGAAAGGATATTGCGGAGAGATGGCTTAGCCACAGCCTGGGGGATGTTTCCAGAATGAGATTTTCACTCTGCAGCGGAGTGTGCGCTGATATGAAACTTCCTGGCAGATTAAAACTGTGTGCCGGACCGAGACTCCAACTCGGGACCTTCGCCTGTGAGGACGGGGCGTGAGTCGTGCTTGGGTAGCTCAGTTGGTAGAGCACTTGCCCGCGAAAGGCAAAGGTCCTGAGCTAGAGTCTCGGTCTGGCACACAGTTTTAATCTGCCAGGAAGTTTCATATCAGCGCACACTCCGCTGCAGAGTGAAAATCTCATTCTGGAGCTATAGTTATGTTTGTCGTCGAATTACTTCTGCCCCACGTAAGCGAAATGCTTGCTCTGATGTGTTTACGGCCCAGGAGAAACTAAAAGTAGTTTTACAAGACACTGAAATATGTTCACAAATTTATCAATATTGGCCAAATAGTACTAGCGGTTCTGGGATATACTGTAATTCAAATTTCGTCGAATAGTTTTGAACGGTCCCTGGTGGTTCGATCCTGTATGTTGCACCAGAAAACTGCGGTCGCACTACACGTTCAGTGGGGCTGCAGCTCAGTGATGTCCTTAGCGTAGGGCTGAAACGGCCAGGGGGAGGCAGCAGTATACACGTCCTCCTGCTGCTCGTCGTACTGCGAACTGTCGTTTTCGACGGCGCAGTGTTTGGGAATCGACGTCCCAAGGAAAGGGGTGGTTTCGTTGCCTTCTTCTATGCCACCCGATGAGGCCTTTTCGTGTCGACTCAGAGCGGCCGTGCATCTTAAATGTTTTAATGTTTTCCTCGGCTACCCATAAGGAAACCGAGCGATTTCAACGCTGGCTGTCGCTTTTTTTTTTTTTTTTTTTTTTTTTGTTGCCTGCATTGCTGCGAAAGGTGGATATACACTGTACTAGTGCCGACATTGTGCATGCTCTGTTGCCTGTGTCTATGTGCCTGTGGTTCTGTCAGTGTGATCATGTGATGTATCTGACCTCAGGAATGTGTCAAAGTTTCCCCTTCCTGGGACAATGAATTCACGGTGTTCTTATTTCAATTTCCAGGAGTGTACATTTCGTAACTGTGTGCGACCGTTCGGTACAGTTAATAAGACTGGACGGGTAATAAGAGGTTTTGTAGACTTCGATAACTTTAAAATGTAAAAATGCTTTTCTAGAAAATGTAAGGGTATTTACATCAATAATGGATTAGGCTATCACAAATAAAAAACAATAGTCTCAGGAAATGTTGTCCGAGTATCCAGGGCTACAATTTACGCTCGCTCCATTAGTTGTTTAATGTAAAACTACTATGTGGTAACAGCACATAATAATTCAGGGTGCATCAGAATAAATCTGTGTATGATGTATATCAAGAAGCTGTTACCGTGAACGGACAAAGTTATGTGACACCAGGCGCTCGTCGGCTGTCTAAGCCTGTGGTGTGCGTTTGGCTCTGTACGGTACAGTCCTGGTAGGAACGCGTTCCTGAAGCGCCACATTCAAATCTGATGTGACTCGCAGAAGACCATCGATCGCCCGATGAGGCTCTTAGGAGTTTTACGCGTGTGGAAACTTTGTCTCTGCGATATTGAAAATCCGCACTAGACGCTGTTGACTTCGCGAAAATTCTTGTATTACCTCCGATATGCTATGACCCATGCGTGTTGCAGCGATTATCATCGCAGCTTTAAAATCGGTTAACTCGCGACGTGCTGCCGTGTCCACTAACACGGCTGTCTGTACCAGTCTGCTCAGGCAGACGAATGGTCGGATGTCATTACTGGGCGGGAGACCCTCATTTGGGTTTGATCGGCAGCTTCAGCGATTCGCGCGTCGAGACTTATGAAATGATGATGAGGACAACACGACACCCCGTCCTCGAGCGGATAAAATGTCAGAAATCGAACCTAGGCACACTGCATGGCGGTCACGCGCGTTAACAGCTGGACTGAACACGAACAAATTAAAGATAAACGCAATAGAAAATGAAGTTGTTAACTGAGAAGTGTTGCCAGATAATCGCTACAAAGCTGACGTTTGGAAAATCCAACACCGAATAAGCAAAATAATTCTGGTATTTAGGAGGCCTCAACCAAGCAATGTACTTTGGAAATCAGAGAACATGTAACCCTTGGCAAACCATTATTTTCGATAACATAAGAGTACAATTAGTTTTTCTTTTCATTATTAGCGCAAGTTGTACTTGAAAACTTAGATTGCACATTCTCTGCCCGCCTTTTTACGGCTTTTAGAAGTTCTTTCTTTGGTGAACTGCGTCTGACTTAATGTGAAGTTTAATGCAAAATGATGCCAAATATAATTCACCTAGAAATATCACCAGGGAGAAAGCAGTACACGTTTTCGAGTACAGCCTCTGTTAGTAACGGAATTAAAAGTCGTATGTCATCTTTACATGCAAA
Organism: Schistocerca cancellata; assembly: GCF_023864275.1. Lineage (NCBI taxonomy): Eukaryota > Metazoa > Arthropoda > Insecta > Orthoptera > Acrididae > Schistocerca > Schistocerca cancellata. The sequence continues at coordinate 8,371,133 of NC_064634.1, forward strand.
AAAGAATAGTAAACACTTATACCACCGAGGATGTTTTGTAAATATATAGAAACGTGTCACCACAAAAATTTCTCAACATCCAGCAGTACGCTTAGGTTGGAAAAGGCAAAATAATAATCATGGCAAGTGCTAGTGTGAACGTGGCCCCCGAAAGTTGAATCAAAAAATAACATTGTTATCTCATGTAAAAGTATTTACGTAAGTACGGAGTAATAAATATAAAATATGTATTGGTGCAAAACGATGAGTTAAATGATTTACCACGTGAAGCTTGTGGTTGAAGGGGACACACCTATGAGAACTATGGATTCAGTAATGGAAGATGAGAGAAAGAAGGATAGATAAAAAGGGGATGTATGGGGTTCATGGTTTGGGGTTCATGGTTTTTACTATGGAGGATGGAGTATAACTGAAGAAGGAGGAAGCAATGCTGATAACTCACGGGAAAGCATGGAGTGATGGAGCGCCTGGCAGTAGAACAGAATGAATGCTTAAAGGCAAGGTCTTTATGCACTCATTTCCGTGCTAGCATTAAAGTGGCTCTCTACCTAGAAAATTCTAATCCAACCCTCTGTCCGTTGCAACAACTGGGCAGCACTATCATAGCGTATTGGTTCAAAAATGGTTAAAATGGCTCTGAGCACTATGCGACTTAACTTCTGAGGTCATCAGTGGCCTAGAACTTAGACCTAATTAAACCTAACTAACCTAAAGACATCACACACATCCATGCCCGAGGCAGGATTCGAACCTGCGACCGTAGCGGTCGCTCGGTTGCAGACTGTAGCGCCTAGAACCGCACGTCCACACCGGCCGGCACAGCGTATTGGTTCAAATAGCTCTGAACACTATGGGCCTTAACATCTGTGGTCATCAGTCCCCTAGAACTTAGAACTGCTTCAACGTAACTAACCTAAGGACATCACACACATCCATGCCCGAGACAGCATTCGAAACTGCGACCGTAGCAGTCGCGTGGTTCCGGACTGAGCTCCTAGAACCGCTCGGCCACATAGCGTATTGAACGAAGATCCTAAGCGTACATGTGGTTAAAATGATGTCAAACCCTCAAGGAATCGCGATATCATCTCCGTGAGCGAGTTTTTTTTTTTTCGCGATGAATCTACATCTACATCTACATCTACATCTATACTCCGCGAGCCACCTTACGGTGTGTGGCGGAGGGTACTTATTGTACCACTATCTGATCCCCCCTTCCCTGTTCCATTCACGAATTGTGCGTGGGAAGAACGACTGCTTGTAAGTCTCCGTATTTGCTCTAATTTCTCGGATCTTTTCGTTGTGATCATTACGCGAGATATATGTGGGCGGTAGTAATATGTTGCCCATCTCTTCCCGGAATGTGCTCTCTCGTAATTTCGATAATACACCTCTCCGTATTGCGTAACGCCTTTCTTGAAGTGTCCGCCACTGGAGCTTGTTCAGCATCTCCGTAACGCTCTCGCGCTGACTAAATGTCCCCATGACGAATCGCGCTGCTTTTCGCTGGATCATGTCTATCTCTTCTATTAATCCAACCTGGTAAGGGTCCCATACTGATGAGCAATACTCAAGAATCGGACGAACAAGCGTTTTGTAAGCTACTTCTTTCGTCGATGAGTCACATTTTCTTAGAATTCTTCCTATGAATCTCAACCTGGCGCCTGCTTTTCCCACTATTTGTTTTATGTGATCATTCCACTTCAGATCGCTCCGGATAGTAACTCCTAAGTATTTTACGGTCGTTACCGCTTCCAATGATTTACCACCTATGGCATAATCGTACTGGAATGGATTTCTGCCCCTATGTATGCGCATTATATTACATTTATCTACGTTTAGGGAAAGCTGCCAGCTGTCGCACCATGCATTAATCCTCTGCAGGTCTTCCTGGAGTACGTACGAGTCTTCTGATGTTGCTACTTTCTTGTAGACAACCGTGTCATCTGCAAATAGCCTCACGGAGCTACCGATGTTGTCAACTAAGTCATTTATGTATATAGTAAACAATAAAGGTCCTATCACGCTTCCTTGCGGTACTCCCGAAATTACCTCTACATCTGCAGATTTTGAACCGTTAAGTATGACATGTTGTGTTCTTTCTTCTAGGAAATCCTGAATCCAATCACAAACCTGGTCCGATATTCCGTAAGCTCGTATTTTTTTCATTAAACGTAAGTGCGGAACCGTATCAAATGCCTTCCTGAAGTCCAGGAATACGGCATCAATCTGCTCGCCAGTGTCTACGGCACTGTGAATTTCTTGGGCAAATAGGGCGAGCTGAGTTTCACATGATCTCTGTTTGCGGAATCCATGTTGGTTATGATGAAGGAGATTTGTATTATCTAAGAACGTCATAATACGAGAACACAAAACATGTTCCATTATTCTACAACAGATTGACGTAAGCGAAATAGGCCTATAATTATTCGCATCTGATTTATGACCCTTCTTGAAAATGGGAACGACCTGCGCTTTCTTCCAGTCGCTAGGTACTTTACGTTCTTCCAGCGATCTACGATAAATTGCTGATAGAAAGGGGGCAAGTTCTTTAGCATAATCACTGTAGAATCTTAAGGGTATCTCGTCTGGTCCGGATGCTTTTCCGCTACTAAGTGATAGCAGTTGTTTTTCAATTCCGATATCGTTTATTTCAATATTTTCCATTTTGGCGTCCGTGCGACGGCTGAAGTCAGGGACCGTGTTACGATTTTCCGCAGTGAAACAGTTTCGGAACACTGAATTCAGTATTTCTGCCTTTCTTCGGTCGTCCTCTGTTTCGGTGCCATCGTGGTCAACGAGTGACTGAATAGGGGATTTAGATCCGCTTACCGACTTTACATATGACCAAAACTTTTTAGGGTTCTTGTTTAGATTGTTTGCCAATGTTTTATGTTCGAATTCGTTGAATGCTTCTCTCATTGCTCTCTTTACGCTCTTTTTCGCTTCGTTCAGCTTTTCCTTATCAGCTATGATTCGACTACTCTTAAACCTATGATGAAGCTTTCTTTGTTTCCGTAGTACCTTTCGTACATGATTGTTATACCACGGTGGATCTTTCCCCTCGCTTTGGACCTTAGTCGGTACGAACTTATCTAAGGCGTACTGGACGATGTTTCTGAATTTTTTCCATTTTTGTTCCACATCCTCTTCCTCAGAAATGAACGTTTGATGGTGGTCACTCAGATATTCTGCGATTTGTGCCCTATCACTCTCGTTAAGCAAATATATTTTCCTTCCTTTCTTGGCATTTCTTATTACACTTGTAGTCATTGATGCAACCACTGACTTATGATCACTGATACCCTCTTCTACATTCACGGAGTCGAAAAGTTCCGGTCTATTTGTTGCTATGAGGTCTAAAACGTTAGCTTCACGAGTTGGTTCTCTAACTATCTGCTCGAAGTAATTCTCGGACAAGGCAGTCAGGATAATGTCACAAGAGTCTCTGTCCCTGGCTCCAGTTCTGATTGTGTGACTATCCCATTCTATACCTGTTAGATTGAAGTCTCCCCCTATTACAATAGTATGATCACGAAACTTCTTCACGACGTTCTGCAGGTTCTCTCTGAGGCGCTCAACTACTACGGTTGCTGATGCAGGTGGTCTATAGAAGCATCCGACTATCATATCTGACCCACCTTTGATACTTAGCTTAACCCAGATTATTTCACATTCGCATTCGCTAATAACTTCACTGGATATTATTGAATTCTTTACTGCTATAAATACTCCTCCACCATTGACGTTTATCCTATCCTTGCGGTATATATTCCATTCTGTGTCTAGGATTTCGTTACTGTTCACTTCCGGTTTTAACCAACTTTCCGTTCCTAATACTATATGCGCACTATTTCCTTCAATAAGAGATACTAATTCAGGAACCTTGCCCTGGATACTCCTGCAGTTTACCAATATTACATTAACTTTTCCTGTTTTTGGTCTCTGAGGACGGACGTTCTTTATCAACGATGATAATGTCCTCTCTGGTAATCCGTCAGGTATTTTATCGTTTCGCCCAAGGGGGGGTCCCTCTAACCTAAAAAACCCCCGTGTGCACGCCACACGTACTCTGCTACCCTAGTAGCTGCTTCCGGTGTGTAGTGCACGCCTGACCTGTCTAGGGGGGCCCTACAGTTCTCCACCCAATAACGGAGGTCGATGAATTTGCAACCATTATAGTCGCAGAGTCGTCTGAGCCTCTGGTTTAGACCCTCCACACGGCTCCAAACTAGAGGACCGCGATCGACTCTGGGCACTATGCTGCAGATATTAAGCTCAGCTTGCACTCCGCGTGCGATGCTGGTTGTCGTCAGGTCCATTATTTTCTCTGGTGTTTCGCGCAGATACGAGCTGTTCGCTTTTTATGATGTGTAGATAGTAAGACCAAACAAGTACTACTCGTCATGTATTCCACTGAGATGTCTGCCAACGCCATGCAGCAGAACTTCTCAGTCACTGCTGGAATAATCGTTATTCTCCCTGTTTGTACATATGTTTAAACTGAATATCGCATCCGACTAATCTTGGATCGCTCTACTCAATGCGCACATGAAACATCGTGTTAAGAATATTTTGTTTGTGAAGAAAAATGAATTGATAGTTATAGTTGACGCTGGGCGGCGCATGGGATTCGTGATGAGCAGTATTTGTGTGGGCTGACTCCATCTACACACTGCAGAAACGAAATTTTAAAGATCTGCGGGTTAGGTTAGGTTAGTGTGTTGTTTAATGTCCCGTCGACAACGAGGTCATTAGAGACGGAGCACAAGCTCGGGTTAGGGAAGGATGGGGAAGGAAATCGGCCGTGCCCTTTCAAAGGAACCATCCCAGCATTTGCCTGAAACGATTTAGGGAAATCACGGAAAACCTAAATCAGGATGGCTGGAGACGGGATTGAACCGTCGTCCTCCCGAATGCGAGTCCAGTGTGCTAACCACTGCGCCACCTCGCTCGGTAAAGATCTGCGGGAAAATGCGCGTAACGACACGTAGGAGAGACACAAAGGCTTCCATTTATACAGATATTCAGTCACTGCATCCCTTTGTAACACGCCCGGGAGTACAAATGGGGGTGGGGGACCTTATACTGCTACTGTTTCTGCTTTTCTTGACTGTGCGCCCTGTCCACACCACGTACCTGGTAATCCCGCGGCGGTCGTACTGTTCTGCTCCACACGCTGTTGGCTTGCCGAAATTATCTATCGAATTATGCAAGCGGGTATAGGGTAGCCACTCAACGTTGAAACACAACACTGTCCTATGTCTGGTATGAACATCTATATTCTGAGACGATATGGAAACCACAGTTTGCACTGTTTACATTCTAATTCAGAAGTGTTATCCCAATTAATGGATGATTAACAGTCCACAAAATATCATTCCGACGAGCGTACGCGTGACCGACACGACGCGGCTGATTGTTGATGATGCGGAAGCCGAATGATCGCACGGAAGTTCTTACGCTCGTCACACATACAGATGACTGGTAATAGTCCTCCATGACACTAGTAATGATATAGTACTATTCGTAAAGTTAATTTTTCAGTTCTCAGTTCTCACTTGTACGAGCGTGCGCGTAACCGTCGCGGCGCGGCTGATTGTTGATAATGCGGAAACGCGATGATCGAACGCACGTCCTCACGCTCGCTACAAGACACTGTCACTTGACTGCACTCTTTTATGGTAACTAATTTCTACTGATTCACAGCAGTTCATTCTGAGAGGCCGAACACGGCGCGGATGATCGCTGCTGTGCGACACGCAACGAGAGGAAACATAAACACGTTATCGACGGCACTGCTCATTTTTTCATTACTTCTTGACGCACTTTCCTCTGAATCATTTCCATATTTTATCACTTTACTGTAACAGCACTTGTAGCAACACTTCAACCTGAGTACTAAAAAAGCCTCTCACGTGCACAGCTACACACTACACAACATAACAGTTCCGTGTCCCGCGCTCGACTCTCTACCGACGCGGCTGCCCGCAAAGATACTCCACAACTAAGCCAGCGATATGACAATACGCTTACAACTTTTAGTAGTAATCATAGAGTAAATATCTCTGGAGTGAGCATTCACATGCGCAGAACAGATTTTGTGTTGTCAACATACATTGCCGGCCTGGTCACGTGATCTCGGGACATCGTGTGTTTGTCCGTATAGCGCCCTGTATATTTAGAATGTCACTACATCCCCAGTACAGACGGATTCTTTTCGTACGTGTCGTGGATTATTTATATATGTTGCGCAGACATTTTAACAGTAACCATTTGATACCGGGAATAAACCAGCTACGTAACTTTTAAGGGCAAGTGATATTACATTCTGCTTCTTTACGATAGGTGTCATAGTTCAGAGGCACTCGATTTTTGGTAGTTTTCGCTATGATACGGCACTTTATAGTATTACAGAGCCTGACGTACATTTTTGCAGTGATAGTCGTTTTTGCGACCTAAAGCACAATTTTTCGTACTGGTGGCACTTTCAGGTATTTATTTAACGCATTTTAAGTACTTGCCCCCAGTTTATTAAATAAATAGTAGACTGAGTAATCTATATACATAATCGACAAGTCACTGATAAATGCATTTACTGAAACAACAAACCTTTCCATTTCCTGTTTACTAGCAAATTTACGAGAGGAAACGGTTGTTTGTTAGCTTTTGTACGAGCCGTAATATCTGTTTTATAGTCATAAAATCGTAGAAAAATAGGTCTACAGAATCAAGCCTTAATTATAAGGCGTCTCGAAATTTTTAAACATATACAGTGTCGCTTACTAATATGATTACTATAATTAGAGCTACATGGTATGTACCCATGAAAAGTTACTATCCCTCCTTTCACATATTTTTCTTTGCATCTATAGCAACAACAGTAATTCCCCTCGCTATTACACTATCAACAAACGGTGAAACACAACAAAAACTCTTGACATTATAAGCTTCAAACGCTGCAGAAAGCACACACGCACAGCGTAGTCCCGAAAACACGTGACAATCCTGGTTTAATGTTGACAACATGCGCAGAACGCAATGCTCGCTCCAGAGATATTTACTCTATGGTAGTAATATGTGTTTTATTTTCACGTATACATTTAACAAACAAATGAAATTTCAATAAATGAAAAATGGATTCTCTTAATAAATGTAAATTACGGCATACAATTTCTTAAGGAACATACCAAGAAAACATTTTCTTAAATAATATTTCACAGATTAACACCACAGTGACTTTAATATTCGGTCACAACATAATTGTCTTGAATACGGGAATAGTATTGCAACTCAGTACTTTGTGGGATATCCATTGCGCCTTATAACTGGTTTCAAACAATGTTTAATAAAGATTTGTACGGCGTACTCGAGTCCAATTAGTTCATATTCTTCCTTTAGCTTCTTTTTCACTCCTCCTTCCGAGTTGACTGTAATTGTCTTGACACTTCTATCGAGTCCGTTCCACATATTCTATTTGTGGGACACACTATTTGCCTGTTTTCCCCCTCAAATCGTCTTATAATATCCCAAACCGTACTCATGGGTAAATTCGGCAAACCATCAATATATCTGTCACTACGTTTACATGTGACACGTATCCCGAAAATCGAAAACCCAATCTTGCGAACTGGAGCAGCGGTTAGCAGACTGGACTCGCATTCGGGAGGACGACGGTTCAAACACGCGTCCGGCCATTCACATTTAGATTTATCGTGATTTTCCTAAATCGCTTCAGGCAAATGCCGGGATGGTTCCTTTGAAAGGGCGCGGCCGATTTCCTTACACATCCTTCCCTAATCCGAGCTTGTACTCCGCCTGTAATGACCTCGTTGGCGACGGAACGTTTAACATCAATTTCCTCCTCCTCCTCTTCCACGAAACCGAATTTCGAAAAGCGTTTTTCGCTGTCGTGTTTACATGTTACGATCTGAAGCAGTTCAAATGGCTCTGAACACTATGGGACTTAACGTCTGAGGTCATCAGTCCCCTAGAACTTAGAAATACTTAAACCCAACTAACCTAAGGACATAACACACATCCGTGCCCGAGGCAGGATTCGAACCTGCGACCGTAGCGGCCGCGCGGTTCCAGACTGAAGCGCCTAGAACCGCTCGGTCACACCGGCCGGCGATCTGAAGCGGTTTTGCTAGTCAAGTTAAATGTGGCGCCTGGGAAACAGCTGTTACAATTTCTGATGTAGTCAGCACAATCACTATTTCTCTTCAATTAAATGAAGCGTAAACAGCTTCAGTTTAATATTTATACTTATCCTTCAGTGTCCAAAAAGCCACTCCGTCCATATTAACCGAAAATTTATAAAGACAAGACGAGACGTGACAGTCCAACCACGTTTCAAAACCGCTGGCCTTTACAAGGGAGCGAAAATCTATTGCGGAACTGGAAAACCGGCAACTAGAAGCGGATTTCTAGAATCGATTTTGAAGTGCTTACATGACCACCCAGAAGTGGTTTTGGGAAATCGGTTTACAAAAACCCATTTTGGGAGCCCCATGCAAACGGGATGTGTGAGCGCTACTCCTCTTAGTACCGTAAAAAATGACAAGTAGTCTCTGTTCAAACTTCAAGTTAGCTCCCTAGCCTCCCAAATCGACCTTATAGACCACACAGCTGGCCGGAACGATGAAAAGTGAACAGGTAGAGAGAAACAGGCCGTATCACACCCCACACAATGCTCATTTATGCTAAGTAACTCAAGTCAACTTCTCACGTGACCGAATACTGAAGAGTCATTCCTTTGTAATGCTTTCAAATTAATTGGTTTAGAAAATTAGATTAAAACATTTTACAGTGGATCAATGGCGCTTTTTTTATTTAAAATCTATCTCTCAGCTTATTAGGAGCATTTTCGTATACGTTTGATACGTAATCAGTCACTTGAGATTGTAAATTACCAAAAACCATTCACTGACCAAATGTTAATGACAGCCTCCTCAAGCAGGGTGTCCAATTAATGTTTACCATCACAAATAACTTTTCGTCCAGAAGCAAAATGCAAAGTGTGTCAAGCAAACGTTGTCAAACTGTCAAGGTGACAGCATGACTGCCTTTCTTCTACTCTTGTTCGCTACGAAGACCTTCTTTAAAATAGCATCTTATATTTTTTATCCGATAGTCCACTTTCTCTCCTTAAGACCTGTTCAAGAAACGTATTACATATATCATTCTCGTAAACATGGCGTTTCGGAAACTTAACACGAAATTGACTTTGACTCTCCTGTACTAACACACAGTGCCCGGGGTACCGTAACTCGTTCACGTGCTGGAGTTGAGAGTAAACAAATAGAAACACGAGCAAAATATAAATTGCATTCACACAAATCTTCAGCTAAAGGCGGTTGACTGAACGACCGGAGTGCATTTTAGCTAGTTCGTTACATTTCCATAGATCATATGAACGATTCTTTTGTCGAAATGATGTGGATCGGGTCAGTTTACAGTACATGTACACATGATCAGTGTTTACGTTAACAAACACGTTGTCGTTTTACTCCTACTCACGTAATTACTCTTAAAAATAAGGTCTTTTTTCTCACAGCTGCCAGTTTTTAAGTAGAAATTCGTCAATAGATTAGAAGTAGTTGTTCAGAAGAAATGATTTTAAATTAGATTTAAAACATGCTGCGCGACCCGTCAGATAGACATTTTGTGTTATTGGTAAAATGACCAAAATATTTTGATGCTGCATACTGAACTCCTCTCCGTGCCACTGACCGCTTTAAATGGGTAATAAATGTCACCTTTTGCTCTAGTGTTGTAGGTATGTACATCACAGTTCTTCTCCAATTGTGATGGATTATTTATGACGAATTACGTCAGCGAAAATATGTATTGTGACGGCACAGTTGAACTTGCCTAGCTCCCTGAAGAGGCACCGATATGACGTCTGTGGATGAACATCAGATGTTGTTCTTACTGCTCGCTTTTGTGCAATCAGTACTTTCTATCTCAGTAATGAGTTACCCCAGAAAATTATTCTCTGTGGCTTTATTGAGTGGAAATATATAAAATTTGCCGGGAGACTGATACGTTCATTTCCAAGATTAGCTAGCAATTACACGAAGAACAAAAGTAGCTGAACTTACTTATTTGAGAAGCTCACTAACATGCTTCTTCCAGTTCAAGTTTTCATCGATATGTACACCCAAGAATTTGGAGCATTCTACCCTGCTTACTCTCTCCTGCTCATGGCTACATCAATTACTTTGGTATGACTCTGTTTGTAGAATGAAGGCTTTCACGACCGGTTGACATGGCTGTTGATATACTTTCCGGGATGTGAGGTCGTGGTCCAAGAACTTTTCTGCTCCTTACGTTTCGTCCAGGACTGCGCTGGACTTCCTCAGAGGCGCTGCTCCGCTGAGTCGCAAGTCCAGCGCAGTCCTGGACGAAACGTAAGGAGCAGAAAAGTTCTTGGACCACGACCTCACATCCCGGAAAGTATATCAACAGCCATGACTCTGTTTATTGTTCAGAACCGATTGTAGCGTGTATTCAGAAAACCACTTAGTAATTCTTTGAGAAATATAATTTACTAACTCATCTGTTGCTTCCTCACTAACGATATTTCTCATAATACTAGTATCGTATGCAAAAAGGATCAATTTTGCTTGTTTGACTGTTAAGTGGAAGGCCACTCACATACGTAAGGAACAGTAAAGGACACAAAATTGAACCGTGTGGGACTCCCTTCGTGATTTTACCCCAGCCACTAAAATTTTGTAGCCTTCCGGCATTGTCTAAATTATTCAGCACAACCTTCTGCTTTCTGTTTGTCAAGTGTGTTTCAATCCGTGTGTAAAGCCATCAGTTCCGTAAAACTTGAGTTTTTCTAAGAAAGTATAATGATCACGATCGGACGCCTTATAAAGATCACAAAAAATACCAACTGACGATATGTTATTATTTAATGGATTTACTGTTTGATGAGCGAATGTATAAATATCATTCTCAGTCCACTAACTTTTATGGAATCCAGACTATGTGCTACGAAATTGTCGCCACATAAGTGTGCGACTACTCTCGAGTACATTACTTTTTCGAATATTTTGGAAAAAGGTGTTAGTAAGGAAACTGGACGATATTTTCACTTTACTTATCAGGTCGTTTAATAATAGCACGTTAGTCTTGTGTTTCCGTTTGTTTACAGTCAATTTGAGCAAGTGGACGAGTTATGTTACCTCAGCTACAGGTACCATGTGCTGGAACGGGAGAATGAAAGTCAGTTTTATGTTACCTTTCTAATAACGTAATGTTTACGTGAGTGGTACGCTGTGATACATTCTTGAACAGGCCTTGAAGAGAGAAAGTGGATTACCGAATTAAAACTGTGATGTGCTATTTAAAAAAGAAGTTCTACTTTTAATATCTTAGCATCGAACGAAGTTACAAGAAAAGCAGTCGTGATAATTAATGTCAAGCAAATGTTGTTTAGCTATTAAGCTAAACAACATACGCTTGACAGATTTACTATTTTGTTTTTGGGTCAAAACTTATTCGTGGTGGCTAACATAAATGGAACCCATTGTTTACTGCGGGCGTCTATGTCTATATAAAAATTTTTGTACATGCTTCGACCCGATAACGGAAGCACAGAACGCAACGCATGTTGTAGTCAGCAAAACAGTTGCGGATGCGCCCTACCTGCTGGACTGCCAATAGAGTGAGAAGTATGGCGAAGGCGGCCGCCATGTTGGGCAGCGATTGGTGGCTGGTGCTTGGTGCTCTGTGCTGTGGTGCTGGTGGTGGTGGTGGTGGCCGGAGCTGGTGCGGGCGGGGACTGGCGCACGGCCCGTCCACGGCAGCGTCTTTATAGCCCGCCGCGGCCGCAGTTTACAAACAACGCCGGCTCCTGTTGCGAGGCGGCGCGCCCGCTGTGTTGTCAACACCCCTGCCTACCCGCTCATAACAACATAGCGCACTTTTCAGCGACGCGCCGAGGTCGCACTAATTGCTCTCTTCAGCACAACGTTGGCTCTCGCAGTGTCGACTTAAACATACCATAAGAATACGGCAAAGTACATTTCAAATGAAACATTAATGAGAAATTTGGGAAGGGATTTAAGTGTTCTGGAAAAAAAAATCTTAACCGGTTTCCGTTGCTGTGTTTATTGTTGTCTTCAGTTCGAGGACTGGTTTCATGCAGCTCTCCATGCACAGAGGCGGAGAGAAGTATTTCAGTTTCAACTGTGTGCTGCTGAAAGAGAACATTTAACTACCGAAACATACATAGTAAAATAAATCTCTTCTATCTTTTTAACACACATTTATTTGATGTATAATGTCACGTGTTTGCCTAAATTAAACCTAAATAAATTCTCAGAACGAAAACTGAAAAATGATCTTCAAGCAGTTCGACATAAGCATTCAGATAAACAAAACACAGTACTCTAATGCTCGGTTATCATGCCTTTCCAATGAATTATTGCTACCAAGCGCCTTGGTATTCAATCTATGAGCTTGTTGGATAAGTCCGAATCACTATTATTCCGTTCCTGCAGAATAATGTCTTTCAGTCTTGTTTTACTAGGGTGTTTCCCGTTCCTATCTTCCAAGTTACATCTACGTCTATACTCTGCAACCCAGCGTGAAGCGTATGTTAGAGGATGCGTCCCATTGTACCAAGGTTTCTTTCAGTTCCATTCACGTATGTAGTGTGGGAAGAATGATTGTTTGGCTGCCTCTGTGAATGTTCTAATTATTCTGATCTTATTCTTACGATCCCTATGTGAGCGATACGTAGGGGTTCAGAGTCATCATTTATTGCCGGTTCTTGAAACTTTGTTAGCAGGCTTTTTTGGGATCGTTTACGTCTATCTTCAGGTGTGCGCCAGTCCAGTTTCTTCAGAATCTCCGTGGAACTCTCCCACGAGTCAAACAAACCTGTGACCATTCGTGCTGCCCTTCTCTGTATACGTTCAGTATCCCCTGTTAGTCCTATTTGGTACAGGTCCCATACACTTGACAAATCTTATAGAGTGGGTCGCACGAGTGATTTGTTAGCCATCTCCTTTGTCGACTGACTGCACTTCCCCAGTATTCTACCAATAAATCGAAGTATACCGCCTGTTTTACCCAGAACTGAACGTACGGGATGATTCCGTTTCGTATCCCTACAAAACGTTACACCCATGTATTTGTACGAGTTGACCGATTCCAACTGTGACTCACTGATATGTTAGTTAGTATGTGAAGTGCACAGTTTTACATTTCTAAATATTTAAAACAAGTTACCAATCTTTGTACCATTTCGAAATCTTATCAAAATCTGAATATATGCACCCTCTTCAGACAGTACATTTTAGATAACTGCATCATCTGCAAAACGTCTGACATTATTATTAATATTGTCCGAAAGGTCATTAATATACAACCTGAAGAGCAGATTCTTGGCAGATGTACACGACAGGTTTCAAGCCTGGTAATTGAATTGTTGTTTTCAGTGTATGTGTTACGTTCTAGATGATTCATAATCTAGCTACTTTAGAGGTATGCTTAGGATCGTTGTCTTGCTGGTAATAGTTTTTATTTCCATGATTTAGTTTTTGAGCGCTTCTGTGCAAATGTCCTTGCATTATACTGTTATAAACACACTTGTTAACGTCGCCAACAATAAAAGCGAGCTCATACACCTCTTGACACCATACATCCCCATACCACTACGCTGCCGCCCCATATTTTTAGGATCCCACTCAGTATTCTTCTGCCTTCACGCCTTCGGCATCACTTCCTTGTACATTGAACTTGCTTTCATCTGTCTATAACACACAGTGCCAGAACTCATTTGTTTCGTTACGTACTCAATGACAACTATTAAACCCTTGTTCTTGTTTATTTACATACGATTTTCTTCTTGGTGTTATGAGCTGTTATTTCACGCACCACCTTTCCAAGATGTTTTTCGAGATGTGCTCTATTTTCTGTTTCTGTTATTCTGCGTCACCATTTTCGGCACTTGTCTTTTATCTCTAGCAGTAAGTTTTGGCGGAGCACCTGTCCTAGACTGATTCACTAGGGTATTTCTCGTTTTATAGCGTTTGGTGACACACCAAGCAATGCACGGGCTTCTGTGTATAGTTTCTCCAATTTCTTTACATGTCTTATTTTGTTTTTGCAGTTGCAACGTGATTGTTCTCTCCTCTAGGCTCGTCTGTTCTCCTTTTCGTCCCACGTGGACTGTGTCCATTCGTATGTGAACGTTCTAGTGAATAGCATTCAGCAGGCACGAACGAAGACTACTGAAATTACAGACCTCAACGTTTCCACAGTTTACTGTGTTTACTGCTTTTTCATGGAGTACATGTGAATACTCGTGTCGTAAGGTAACATAACGTAGTTACGGGAAACCATATTCGAATAGTACACGCATATTCTTATCAATCGTGTACTATACATGTGTTTGAAATACAAGGTATCGCATCAGTGGACTCAAGAAACAATAAATATATCCGCCTTCTGTGGAGATTAACTCAACAATTAAAGCTGCGTATCCATAGATTTGATTACATCTGTCCACCTCTGTAAGTACTGCAACCATCTACCACTTGAACTTGATTACTGCAGTCAAGTTGGCCTGCCGCTACAATTCTGATCCCCCACACTTGCTATTGCTATTACCAGACCGAATTTTTTATCTGCTTTATGCAAACATAGTAAATAATTTTTCTACACAAATAGCAAACCTCATTATGCGCTCAGTGCCTCATTTTTAATGTAATAGTCTGAGTATCGCCTGATTTGATTCGAATATGCTCCAACACTCTTTTTCCCGTTTGCTGATGTTCATCTTATAAACCTCTTTTTAAGATACTATCCATCCCATTCAAATGATCTTCCAAGTTCTTTGTTGTGCCTGATAGAATGACAATGTCGTCGGGAAATATTCTAGTTTTTATTCCTTCTCCTTCAACTTTAAATCCCATTCCAAATTTTTCCTTGGTTTCCCCCACTGCTTCCTCTGTGTAAATACTAAATGATACGAGAGGTATGCCTCTGTCCCTTCTCAACCACTACCACCTCACTTTCATGTCCTTCGAATCTTACAACTAAAGTCTGGTTTCTGTGTCATTTTTAGATAACCTTCCGTTCCCAAATATTTTATCCGTCATAACTTCAGAATTTCAAAGAGTCTACTCAGTATTTCAAAGAGTGTATTCCAATCAACATCGCCAAAATCAAAAACAGTTAGTACTAAGTATTAAAAAAAAAGCGATATGGACTGTTGGAAATCAATTGAACAAAGTGAGTGGTATGCTAAGAGGATATTACAAGACAAAAAGATGAACATTCTTAAAAGTAAATGAAAGGAGTGTAGTCAGATGATGCTGGGTCGGTCAGACTAGGAAATAAGGCGCTAAAAGTAGTGGACGACTTTTGCTATTTGAGAGACGAAGTAACTGAGGATATAAAACGCAAGCGGTAATAACCTTTCTGAAAAAGAAAATTACGTTAACAATGATTATGGATCTACGTATTAGGAAGTGTTTCCTAAAAGTATTCATGTGGAGTGTACCGTTATAAAGAAGTTAAACAGGGACAAAAAATAGTACAAAACAGGAGAAATTAGAAACTCTTGAAATGTGGTGTTACATGAGAAGGGTGAAGTGGATAACCAATGAAAAGTATTGAATCGGATTGGAAAAGTTCTTTATGGTGAAACTTGACTAAAAGAAAGAATATGTTGGCAGGATACATGTTAAGGCATCTTAACTTGGCAATGGTCGATAAAATTGTAGGGGAATGACGATACTTGAATGCAGTTAATGGATTCAATAAGCTATGGTTTGCAGTAATTACGAAGAGATAGCGTGGAGAGCTGCATAAAACCAATCTTCGAAATGAATATTACAACAAACAAGTTAACAACTTTCTCTTATGACCATAAACATAACTGACGCCAACATTTAAATAGCAAGCGTTTAAACTTCTACAAGAAGGTGGGATCTAATGCTCTGAAGCTTTTTCCCATCATCGTGAGGACGCTGAAACAATCGTCAGACATGAACTAGTGCAGTTTCCACAACTTTTCACCCATTTATGTGAACAGTTTTCAAAGGAGCCAGAAGTTACGCCTCCTAGGGCCTGCAGTGAATTTTTGTTTCACCCGTTCTGTATCCTGAAAACGCTTCTCTTTTTGATCTTTTATTCTGTGGAATAGGAGGAGGTTACAGGATCGGTAAGAAAGGTCGGTTAGAAATTGTTGTCATGTTGTTTTTGACCATAACTACCTGATAGAAAATGTTGTCATTGTGAAGGAGCCAATCCTTTTATCACCACAGTGTGCGTCGATTTCGCACAGTACTTTATGCAGCCGTTTTCGCACCTGAAGTAGTAATGCTGGTAACTTTGTTATATTGAAGCATAAAAGTTGCTTTCAGATAACTTACTTGTATGCGAACAAATGTGTTTTTTATTGGCCCCTTGCACATTTACACCACTTCGGACGAAGTTTGAAAATCATTTTCTGTGGAACAAGAGCGAAAATAATATACTAGTGACGAAGAAAAAACCATTTGTAAATGGAAAGTGACAGATTGATGCTTGGTGGTAGATGAAAAATCTTTAAAAATACAGCTTTAGATCAGTCTGCTGGTCTCAATACCAGCTAGGGTGTAAAAAAATACAGAGCGGTTCGTAAAACCAACAAAAAATGATCGAAACAGGAGAATCTATCGAAAAATTTGTGTGGTAGGAGGTTTCATTGTTTTCTCTTTTGCAGAAAAACAGCTTCCATACCAGGGACTAAGTGAATTGTATATCACAGTACCAGTACTTCAGTTATTACAGTACAACTTTCACTTGTATTATAATTTAATATTAGATTCTAAGTGCATTTCTGTCAACAGTAATAGCAATGTGAAGGCACGCGTAGCTTACCATTATTAGTTAAAGATTTCTACCTCCATCAGGTGTCGTGAGTTTCATTAAACACTCCTCGTACAACCTGACTTTTCTTATTGTTCATATTTCCTCAATGTTTAACATTGTATTCATATGCAGCACGTGATTAATGTCGCAGTTTAATTTTATCCCGCATACATTACGATGTGCAATATTATATAATAATATCTGTTGTCTACAAAATTTATTTTGCTGTTGTTCAGTCTGTTAGTATTTTCAGCCCTCGACTTGGAATGGCTTAATAAACCAAAAGCTCGTTCTTAAATTAAGTGATATCAGTAAAATATGAACAATTAAACGTTTTAACTATTAAAAAGATGGCTAGTAGGTCACTCAAATAACGAACTCGCAGACTGCATCTTTCACTCTGCAGCGGAGTGTGCCCGTTTTTGAAACTTCCACCAGAGGGAAACTGTATGATGAACCGAGACTCGAATCCTGAACTTTTCAGTTTTAATCTGCTATGAAGTTTCGAAAAAATGCGGCCGGCGATGTGGACTAAAGGCTACGTTCTGGAAAGAATCATCTAAGCTGTGGATAAACAATTTTTTTCCAACAGTTTTTCTTTCAGGAGCGCTTGTCTCGCAAATTAGCAAGTTATCCAAAAAAAGTCTGTGAATTTTGGAAAGTGGGAGAGAGGTACTGGCAGAATTGAGGCGCTGAGGGGGGTTGTGAACCGTGGCAGGATGGCTCAGTTGGTGAGCGCATTGCTTGCGAAGAAAAGACAAGGTTCCGGTCTCGAGTCTCACCTTGTACAACTATCGTTGTACGCTGACCATACAGCTCGCTGTCGAAGCACGTAGAATAACAGTAGCTACGGTGCGTCCCTATCTGCAACTGGTATGCGAGGTCCAAGGAACCTGGGAATCTAAGTAGCGATTCAGATTTAACGCCTCAGAATTCCAGACTCTCATCATCAGTGGACATGGAGCATTCACAGACCTCCATGCAGTACAGGTCGTGGGAGACCCCATGATATGGTCCCACCTTAGAGTGACACCTCACATACCCACGACGCATGGGAAAGGCGTTTGGCAGACTGAGGGCGGTATGCCTCCTATTAAGTCCTACATCGACTTTGGCCTCGCACTGGGGCTTTACGCTGTACTGATTCGGCCAATGCTTGAATATGCATCTGCTGTAGTATGGAGAACGCAGCATACAGCCACATTCGCCCAGTACAAGGCTGGAAGAGTCGAGCAATAACGCTCTCAGAGCACATCACTCGCGCATTCCCAACAAGAGAACTTCATGATATCGGTGGCATCCCCCTGTTAAGGGATGCATTCGAGCTGACAGACCGACTGTTTTACAAAATCGCAATAGTTTGCAGTAGAGTAAGCCAGTTTCACGGATGTGGGGCCACCAGATACCCCGAACTACTGCATGGATAATCCAGTTATTGTAGTTTTTTTAATTTTTTTCACAAATGAGGATAAAATAGCTCAAAGGCAAGAGAGAACACACAAAAATTCAGGAGCTTAAATTATACCACACATTAGGATATGCAGGTACAACTCAAAGGGCTTCAATCGTAGGAAGTGCAAGACATAAACATCTGTCTTGTTAGGAAAAAAGCCAGTGTGGTCTCCAGTCCCACACGATCACAAAGTTTTAATCTGCAAGGAAGATGCAACAAATTTACGTGACTGGCCTATTTGACATTTGAAAAAATCCAAATTCAATCACTGTATTTTGTAGTTAAAGATGTACAACGCTGTTCCTTTCTTCGTTGCATGCTTGCCCGTAATATGATAAAAATTCAGGTGCAACGTTTTCTGTATCTATCTTTTTGTGTTGGGGACACGACTTCAGGTTTCATTAGCAATTGCGGACGTGTCACTGAAGGTTACTTACTTCGAAGTCTTTTAATTTTTAATACTAATCACTGTAGTCGACTTAATAGTCTTGAGAGAATTCAGCAACTGTACACAAGTAGATATTTAAGATGAAATGAAATGAAATGATAACTCTCTTTTATTGCTCCGTCTCAGTTGCATACTTTTTTAATTCGATACATGTTTCGATCACTCTGGAACATCTTCAGACCTAAGTTTTGTTTTGTTTTAGGGTGCAAAAACAACTGACGTCATACGCGCATTCAGATCTAAGTAACTGCATCAGCAACCAGTCTTGTCTACTCAGAACAACATCAGAATTCTGATTTGTTGTTCTTATTTACTCACAACAGCATCAGTTCTCCGATACATTGTTCTGAGTAGACAAGATGCTGATGCAATTGCTTCGATGTGAAGATGACCCAGAGTGATGGAAATATGCAATCGAATAAAAAAAAGTGTGCAACTGAAATGCAGCAATAAATGAGGATTATCTTAAATATTTAATATTAACGTTGTTACTAATTTCTGACAGCAACCGAAGCGTAATAATGTCACAATCCGGCAGTCTCTGTTCGCTGCCGATGCAATGTAAATTAAGCAACGGTCTTGCCTGCTAACTGCGTGACCTCGTTATGCGGAAAATTCGTGTCAGCGGTGACGCTGCCGTAAGTGGAAAACCAACCTCACTGTGTACCGGTGTATTCCAGGATAGATAAGTGCGTATGATAGGAGTATTTTCTGCCATAATGGTTCAAATGGCTCTGAGCACTATGCGACTTAACTTCTGAGGTCATCAGTCGCCTAGGACTTAGAACTAATTAAACCTAACTAACCTAAGGACATCACACAATTCCATGCCCGAGGCAGGATTCGAACCTGCGACCGTAGCGGTCGCTCGGCTCCAGACTGCAGAGCCCAGAACCGCACGGCCACTCGGGCCGGCTCTGCCATAATGGAACAACGGAGAGGCGTTAAAAGTGCCCATAGTCTCAGGCATGCTGTCGGAGAGCTTTCACAGGAACAGCGCTCTTATTGTGATGTGGAAACGTCGCGTAAGAACTAAGCCAAATCATAATCGACGCTAAGTGTAAGAAATAAAATTGTAGGGACAACTGAACTTTGAACGTTGCTGCACAAACCGTTCGCCAGACGTGCTAGTCACACAGCCTACGGCTGTGGCTCAGGTACAGAGATTGTGCCACAATGGCCTGCCGAGATGAATGTATCATGGCTTAACTGTTGCCTGGAAGGGTAGCGCAATGATCACGCACGCGAGAATGCAAGCGTCCTGTCTCGGCGCGTGACGTCAGTTCAGTCACGAGCGGAACTCCCCATGGCAGCCTCCCTCAGCTTTAGTGGTAAGATGGCCCGTTGGATGGTCCGTGAAAAACTGAACACAGATCAAGCACGAAAACAGGAAGATGGTGTACTGAACTGCGAAAAAAAAGCAAAATCTCATAGAGACGAGAAGTGCAATAAGGAGCAGCGTCGCCAGTAATGGTGTCGTGGGCAAGTCAGTCACGGTGTTTGAGTGCGGAGCGTCCCAACAGCGTTCAAACCTCTCTCGTGCCATTAATTTTTTTTTTCACAGCATTCGTCCGCCGCTTGTGGTCTCGCGGCAGCGTTCTCGCTTCCTGAGCACGAGGTCTCGGGTTAGATTCCCGGCGGGGTCAGGGATTTTCACCTGCTACGAGGTGACTGGGTGTTGTTGTGTCGTCTTCATCATCAACAGAGGGTTAGCTGCCCTCTGTAATAAAAAAACTGAGTTAATCGATCAACAACGAACTTAAAGGGGTGTCTTACGACGTCCGCCCCGAACAGATGCAACGAACAAAAGCGAACAAAATGAGATTTAAAAAAAAAGTGTTCAAACCTCTCTCGCGCTTTTATTATCTTTTTCACAACATTAACGACTGCCCGTCCGGTCATTGAAATGTTTGTTCTCTTTCTGTATTCTTGGCAATTGTGATACTATATATTCGTTATAGAATACGAGTCATGAGGTAAGAACACGTTTTCGCCGTAAGTAAACATGGTGAGTGGTGAGAGCAGACAAGATACCACATAGGCGCCTCACAGCAATGAAAACAACAAATAAACGGATGTGAACTATTTTACAACTAAGGAATTCAAGAGTCAAGCCATCAAAACGGAACGCCACTTCAAAAACGTACTTTTTGACAGACCATAGAGAAACTGTGTGATTGTGAAACTTTTGCGTTCATTTGTTGCAGCTCATGCGTTAAACTATTATGTTTTCATCGATTGCTTGGGAGTGATCACGTTCACATTCATACGGACACCTATATCGGGCAAAGAGGCACACCTCACTCACTTACCAGTCGTACAAATTAGGTTCGTCGATATGAGATTCCTATCACACAACACACGGACTGTCAGTAATGCTGTGTATGACACACCTGATGTGTTTTCTGACGGAGGATTCGGTTGACTTGTCACCCTGTCATCATACGATTGCGGCTCCCACTCGTCACCCACTTCCGTTCGCCTGCCAATAGAGTAGTTATGCAGTATCAGCTGTCATTATAGGTCCCTACCTTACACCTCGCTGTTGCAAACGGACGTTACACCACGACACAGACACAAATTTGATTAAAGCGAAAAAAAAAGACACAAGGAAGATTTGAACATTGTTCGCCCATATAGCAGGCCAACGCCGTTACCGCTTAACTACGCCACTCCTCTCACCAGTTCCTCTATATTGCACTTCAATGCTTGGACGGTTCACCGTTTCTATTTTGCTTCTTTTCTCACAGTTCAGTACACCTTCTTCGTGTTTTCATGCTTGATGTGTGTTCAATTTTTGAGGGGCTGTCCTCTAGGCCCTCTTACCACTAAACCTGAGGCGGCTGCGATGGGGAGTTTCCCCTGTCAGTGAATGGTTTCGTGATCTTTGGAAAGCCGTTAGAGAGAATAAGTCATCCGGTTCTTTCAAAGTTACAGTTGTTTCAGTGTCTCTGTAGATAGAAAGTCAAGTATATTAGCCATTCATCAAAACAAACAACCACTGACGCTTTATTATTTGAGACCTCGTGTTAGTGTGCGGGTTAGTATGTGTCTGTCAGTTCACGATACAGTCAGTCACATTGATCCAGTACAGTAAAACTTAAAATACAGTTCGAGTGAGTTGGGCAAGAGTATGAAACTGACGACAGTTTTGGCATTAGGAAAGGTAAAGGCACCAGAGGGACAGTTCACACGTTGCCGTTGATAATGGAAGCAACGCTGATCAAAAATCAAGAAATGTCTCTAGAGTTTGTCGACCACGAAAAAGTGTTCGACAGTGTCAGATGGTATAGTTCGAAATTCTGAGAAAAATACGGATAAGCTGTATGTAAGGAAGGGTAACACACGACATGTACAGGAACCAAGAGGGAATAGTAAGATTGGAAGGCCTAGATTGAAGTCCTCGGATTGAAAACGGAAGGCAGGGATGTAGTCTTTCGCCCCCTACTCGTCAATCTGCACATCGAAGAAGAAGTGACGGAAATAAAAGAAAGATTCAAGAATGGGATTAAAATTCGGGCTGAAAGGTTAGCAATGATTAAAACTCAGTGTGAAAGAATAGCAATGATAAGATTCGCAGATGACACTGCTATTCTGAGTGAAAGTGAAGAAGAATTACAGGATCTGTTGAATGGAATTAATAGTCTAACGAGTACAGAATATCGATCGAGAGTAATCTGGAGAAAGACTAAAATAATGAGAAGTAGCAGAAATGAGAACGGCGAGAAACTTAACATCAGAATTTGGAATCACGAAGCAGGAGACGCTACGGAATTCTGCTACCTACGCAGCGAAATACCCATGACGGACGGAGCAATGAGGACATAAAGAGCAGACCACCACTGGCAAAAAAAGCATTCCTGGTCAAGAAAAGCCTGCTGGTATCAAACGTAGGTCTTAAACTGTGAAAGAAGTTACTGATAATGTACGTCAGTCGTTGTATGGTAGTGAAAGATAGACTGTGGGAAAATGGGAACGGAACAGAACCGAAGCATTTGAGATATGGTACTACAGAAGAATTTTGAAAACTATGTGTACTAATAAGGTAACGAATGAGGAGGTTCTCCGTAGAATCGGTGATATATATATATATATATATATATATATATATATATATATATATATATATATATATATAATATCTTCTGTGGAACTACAGGGAGCTATAGAGGGTAAAAACTCTAGGGGAAGACAGAGACTGGAATACATCCAGCAAATAATTGAGGATGTTGGTTCCAGTTGCTACTATGAGACGAAAACGTTGGCACAGGAGAGGAATTCGTGGCGACCAGAGTCAAAGCACTCAGAAGACTGATAGTCTCCCCCTCCCCCCCCTTTCCAAAAAAAAGAAATAAATAAGTAAATAAAAATAAAAATCTCGCGCCAAGTGAACATTGTAGTGCTTCGCGATATCGAATGCAATTGAAGCCAAAATTCACAAAGATTATTCATCATCTTTATGTATAAAGAAGAGGTATCTTCACCAGTCATCTCGGGTCCTGCAAGATTCAGTAAGTGATGGTGAACAGTGGTCTCCGTAATTTATGTTTACAACTTTAGCCTTTCTGTATTTAAAATATGTTCAAATACAGTGGTAATGCGTATCTCCAAGTCCAATAGTCTGCACCCTTATCCGGTAAATCTGATCCTTTATAAAACCTCGTGGGAAGAAATCTAATGATGTAAGTACAGGTGACGGTGGCAGCCACAGAATCTGACCATCTCGTCGAGTCCACCCAGCCATAAACTTTTCATCCAGAAACTGAACAAATTACAGAGACCAGTGAGGTAGTATCGCATGCTGCTCGAATGTGACGTCAGGATGCTGGTGTTCAAATTATGGAACAGTGAACTCTTGTAATATATCTAAGTAAACATCTTGTTAACGGTAGACTCGCTGAAAAAGAATGGACCAGTGATCCAATTGTGCATACGTCGCTCCACGCAGTGATCCTCTGCATTTCACTCTGATGCCCACATACGTACTTTGACGGTTCAGTTTGCCGGATACAAGCAAAATTGACTCATTGGAGAAACAAATAATTTCCAAATGCCATTGTATACTTCAGCCTTGGAGAGCGTGTGCACTGCAAACTGTTCGTGCTGGCTTTTGTCCGTCGGCTTTAGTGCCTGAAGGCATAAAAACTTGCAAGACTTTCAGCATTGTTGACCGTAGCATTTCCAACTCTCTGGTAACCGTAGGCATTGTTTTTGTCGGAACCTTCGCAAACCTCTGCCGTACCTTGCCCACGTTGCCGTCTGAAGCGGACGAGCGACCTGCACCCTGTTAACGGAGAACACTATCTGATTCCGTGAAGGACGTACGCAAAACCCGAACAGTTCTTCGGGACGTTGGTTCCCCTCCATAGAGTGTTCGGAGGTTTCACTTTAACATCGGACGTCGTCTCTGTGAGTCAGGCTCCACATTGAGCTTTTTCCTGTGACGTCATTTTCCGGAAAATCTGCGGCACCTGTAAAATAAAATAAAAACTGTTTGAGTTATCTGATCACATGGCGAAAAGCAGTTGTTATTACCTAGTATAATTTTAAAGTTATTATAATCTAAATCTGTGAATGTAATTTAGGGACACCGTGTATTTCCAGAAATCAGTCGATAGTACGTGATCCATTGCCCACTGCCCACACAGCACTGAGCATAGCCTGCTCAGGGAAATACTGGAGGGAGGGATGCAGCTGTAAATCCTGCATTTTTTCTCGTTCTGTCTCTCATTATTAATGACGAACCACGATTTGCTGTCGAGTGTGACAAAAGTGTCGTCTTTGCATCAGCAAAGAGCAAAGTGTACGATATTAGACTGCTCGTGATGCCATTGTCATGCTGGAGGCACAAGATGGCATTAGCATTAGTGAAGCAATAATAAATGTACCGCGGGTCTTCACGGGTCGGATTACAGTGGGATTTTGGAACGTATATTGTATCGGAACATAATGAATTACCTCGAAGGAAACGTTCGATTGACACATGGTCAGCACCGATTCAGAAAATATTGTTCCTTTCAAAGACAACTAAGTCTTTATTCACACGAAGTAATGAGTGATACCGACAGGATCTCAAATTGATTCCATATATCCTGATTTCCTGAAGGCTCTTGACACCGTTCCTCATAAGCGGCTTTAATCAAATTACGCACAGCTGTGTGACTGCATTCGAGATTTCCTGGCAGAAAGTACACAGTTAAAAGGAACTGACGGAAATTCATTGAGTAAAACAGGAATTCCTCTCTGTGGTTTCTAATTTATATGAATGTTTTAAGAGACTATTTGGACATCCTCTTAGACTGTTTGCAGAAGATGCTATAATTTGCCGTCTAATCAAGTCATCATAAAACCAAAATCAATTGCAAATGATTTATGCAAGATATCTGTATGCGGCGAAAAGTGGCAATTAACTCTCTAAATAATAGAAAGGATGAGTTTATACACGTGAGTAGTAAAAAGAATCCGTTAAATTTCGGTTACACTATCAATGACACATATCTAAAGGGTATCAACTAAATACATAGGAATTACAATCAAGAAGAGTTTAAATTGGAACCGTCGAATACTCATATATAATGTGAAAGGCGAACCAAAGATTTCGTTTTATATGTAGACAAGTTACAAGATACAACAGACCTACGAAAGAGACCTGCACTACGATTGTCCGTCCTTTGGTCGAGTATTAATGCGCGGTATGCCATTCTTAGCAGGTACGATTGTGGAAGACATCTTAAAAGAGAAAAGAAGGACGGTTCGTTTTATATTCTCACGAAACTGGGGGGAGAGAGTCACGGATATAGTACGCGAGTTGGGGTGGCAATCATTATAACAAAGGCGTTTTTCGTTGCAGCGAGATCTTTCACAAAATTTCAGTCCTCAACTTCAGAATGCGAAAATATTTTGTTGACGCCCACCTGTATAGGCAAAAATAATCATCGTGATAAAATAATAGAAATCAGAGCTCACACGGAAAGATTTAAGTGTTGGTTTTCCGTGCGCACTTTTCGAGAGTGTAATGGTAGAGAAATGGTCTAAGGAGCCCTCTGCCATGCACTTAAGAGTGAATTCCAGAGTAATCATCCTCCATCTGTTATGACCTAGGTGTCAACAAGACGTTGATCTCTAGTCTTCCTCACTTTAATTACGAGGACTTAGAGATGAGATTCTTCTTGTTTTTGTTTTGCCATTTGCAGATGTCATAGCTGACTGATTCTTCTGATGGGCAACTATGATCGACCCCAAAGCCCACGTGCTGTGTGACGTCAGAATAGGTAAGAGTGTCACTCGAATCCCGCGGACAGCACCCTAGCCCGACTTAGATTATTCTGGTCACTTAAATTTGCTCCTACCAGAACTATTGTAGAACCCGAGACTACCATTTCTCAAGCGTCTCCAGATATCACTAAGGAGCCATTGTAAATCGCACGGGTTCGATGTTACACAAGTGCGAAGCAGTTATTGTCGTAAGTGCTGTCTGCAAACCGTATCTATCACCACATCCGGTGCCATGTGGCCCCTGCATGTTTGCTACCATCGTCCACGCACCTTCCATTACATCGCCTTCTCGATTCATATGTCTCCTGTTCAGCCTGTCTCTATTTCATTGTCATTAATGCCACAACTACGTCTTGGACATCAATCTGTTTTCCTGATGTATTTCTTTGTTTTCCTGCTTCACTTAGTAATTCCCAACATGCATCTCCACAGTATTCGCAAAAGAACCCTCAGTTTTCGTAAGGTTTTCGTGTTAAAAGTCCACATGTCATTGCCATAATCCAAATCTGATACACTTTAATTTCAGGTGCACTGAGAGCTTAATTTTGTAATTTCTAAATATTTTACCAAAATTCACTCCTACATACTTTTACTCTTCTGTTTCTTTTGCCCCCTTACTGTCGTCATCTTCAGCTCTCCTAAATATAAAAGCCAAAAGCGCATCTACCGATTCCTTGACTTCATTGTTAATATGCACTATGTTCTTTCGTTGTGTTAACGATGCACTATTTTAGGCTTATTGTAACTGATATCGTGGTCTACTTTCAGACTTGTTCTGTTAAGTTCTTCCATTAGTTTGAAGTTTATCTGCATTTGAGGCAGACAGAAGAGCGTCATCTTCAAAGCGAATGCTGCCTAGGTGTGTCCCATTAACAGTATTCCTTCTTCTTTCTTCCGGTTTAGGGATGCGAAAACTACCCCCAGGGAAACAAATGGAGCGATGACTATAATTTATCATTTTTCCTTTCACTCACAGATTTTCTGGAAGCTTTTGATACAGTTTTGCCGAAATCTGTAATAACAGTGATTAAGACACGACGCACAGATTTATCCTACGTCAGTATACTAAAGAATACAGGTCATTTCTGAAAACCATGAACCTTGTTCTCATGTCTGCTCAGCCTCAATACTGTAGGTACAGAACGGCTGATGTAGAACACATTTGTAAGTTGTATTCTGACAGCAGTATCACAGTCAGAAAACTAAATGCAGGGACAAACACAACCGATAAGAACTGACCGTTCTCGAGACAAGGAAACTGGCCCATATCCCAATAACTCCTTTGTCAGAACAAATTTATAGGAGTTTTTTTCCTCAGCTTTGACCACTAGCTTACTATCTCCTGTAAGAATGTGAGACACTTTTTTAACTCTCTGTATGTACACCAGTGCTGCAGTTTGCATGATACTTTAACAGAATAGTGGGGAATTCAGAACTGAGAGAGGGCCCCAGGAAAGAAATTCCTTGGGTTGTTGCTTCTTTCTGAGTTACTCTACCGGCATTACAATTCGTTTGCTATGTCATGGATAATATGGATGGAAATTCCCAAATTTAGTATTTTATACATCCTGAGCAACTGCAGTCGTATATAACGAAATAATAAGCAACCAGCTGTATAAAATAAATTCAGTTTCGTTGCCGGTTTCGGACCTTCTTCAGTAGGTTACACGTATCGCGTTATTTGCGAATGTCAACAATAAGGTGCATACAGCAAAATGCCATGCTCCTACAAATATACGAGAGTAATAAGTACTTGGCTCTGAGCACTGTGGGACTTAACATCTATGGTCATTAGTCCCCTAGAACTTAGAACTACTTAAACCTAACTAACCTAAGGACATCAAACAACACCCAGTCATCACGAGGCAGAGAAAATCCCTGACCCCGCCGGGAATCGAACCCGGGAACCCGAGCGTGGGAAGCGAGAACGCTACCGCACGACCACGAGCTGCGGACAAAAAATAAGTACTTCATGTGATAGATTTAACCTTCTGAAGAAGGGTACTAAGTGCCCGAAACCGGTAAAGAAATTCAGTTTTTTTTTATGAAACTACTCCCTTATTATTTTATTATATTCCCAAATGTTATGCTGTATCTGAATGTAAGTTATGCCGTAACCCGTAACCGAGACAAAGCACGCTGGTGTAATTTAGGTGTGGGCGGTATTTAACGTAATTATTAATAACACACTTATTGTGTCGTACCTGTTAACGTAATAATACGTTGCATGGTGGACAATGTTAAGTTGATAAGAGGGCAGGATTCACCTCGTTTTTTAATAGTAATGAAAGAAATGTTTAGTTTTTACTACTGTGCTTTTCTTGGAGCTGTTAAAATTTCAGTAATTAAAAAAAAAGTCAATAGCGGTCGTGGCTTGTCACAACAACTGACAGCCTCAGAGTTTCGCCTCGCAACGTATTTCGCACCGTGCGATCAGGGTGTTACTCGCGCGGCTGCAGCGTTACGCTCTTTCGGAGCCTTTTGTCGCAACCGTCCCGCGCTGCAACCGGGTCTTTAATAGGTCTGTCTAAAGTTCCCAACCTCCAGCCTGTGTCTCAGTGTCCTGTCTTAAATTCCAAACCTGTCCACCGTGTCTCAGAGAGAAACGCCGTGTCGTGGCCTTTCCATCGCTTTTGGAGATCTGCTTTGCGGATCCCATTGGCATTATTAGGGAAGAGTAGGCGACATACAAGGTCGAATATTACTTTCTCTCTCTCTCTCTCTCTCTCTCTCCCTGCCTCTCCCTCTCTCCCCCTCATTGTCATCGACCGTGTAAACATGACATTGTATTGAACAACCACTTATCAAACTTCCTGGCAGATTAAAACTGTGTGCCGGACCGAGTTTCATATCAGCGCACACTCCACTGCAGAGTGAAAATCTCATTCTGAAACTACTTACGAGTTAGCTATAAAAAACAATCGGGGGAGATTGGACAGTGGTTATCACAGTGGAGTTGCATCTTTTTCATACATTGTGCAAAGGCCTTTGATAAAGTAAACAGACAACTATTGTGGGAGATATTAAGAAGAGACATACTAATACACCTAATTTAGACGTTCTGTAATATTAGAAGAATCCAAATAATTGGGGAAAATGAGGGAAGAACACAGAGTTTTCGTTAAGGTTGCAGCCTTTCGCCACTGCTCTTTAATACAAATATTGACGAAATTGTATGGCAATGGCAAATAAAAACTACAGAATTACACTTACGATTTTAACCAAGAAGATTATGTAATGACGATGCTATTTTCTGGTGATGAACTTTTAATATCAAGCAATGAAGATGGACCATAGAGAGCTGCTTATGAACTCCACGAAATGTCAGATGGGAATGTCAGTATCAACACTGAAAATACAGCCATGGATTTCTGCGGGGAAAACCCAGTAAGAACAAAATAGTAACAGAAAATGAGAAGTATAGCAAGCAGATGAATTTAAATTTTTAGGTACCATTCTAATGTATAGAGGAGACCAATATTACAAAGACAGTATTGAAAAATTCAGTGACCTAAACGGCAACTTCAGAAGATCCCCGCAAAATAAAGTAAGAACATAAACTTATTTTAAATTTTATGAAGTTATGTTCGTACTATCATTGGTATACGGGAGTGCTTCTTGCGTAATGGAAGAAAATGATACAATGAGGTTACATGACAACGAAACGAAATTCCTCAGGAACACAGAAGGATACACAAAGATAGATTACAAATATGGATATTAGAAATGAATTGAAAGTATTTTGTGTAAACTAAAAGGTTGTAGGCAACAGATAAAGCTCGGTATCACATCTGTTGCGTATCGAGAAATCAAGATTGCCACTACATTTTTGCCAATATATTCCTCACGGTAAAAGATATATTGGAAGACCACCAAAAAGATGAAAGGACCACACGTAGCTGCAACAGGCAGAGCAAGGCCTAACGTGTAACAGAAGAAGAAAAATGTACGTCCAGATGTGGATAAAGAAATATTTGCCGGCTCAATGACTGAGGAGATTGCCAATCGCCAATGTCGTCAGAATTCTGCTGATATGCGAGATACCAGAGGGATTTGTAATGTGCTGTGGTTTCAATATATCGTATCCCGTCAGACCCCCCAGTTCTTGATGGTGACCGATGACCTCAGCGGTCTGGTCCCTTAGGAATTCACGCACAAGTTCTTGAGCAACGGGTTTTACATTTACTTCGTTTTGGTATTAACAGAATAGGCGAATGATTACTAGAAATGTGTGTGGTATGGACCGGTGGTAAGACTTTACTATCATACTGCAATTGCCAGAATAGTAGCAGTGAACCTCGCAGAGAACAGACAGCGAACACCACCCAGTCGTGACCCAGCTGCGGCTGCAGGGTGACGTAATGGCGAGTTTAGGGTCGCCGTCGGCTCAGCTGATGCAGCCACACGGCTCGAGTGAGTGCTGACTCCACTGTGCAGAGTGCGGTTACGACACGGCGCGCGGCAGAAAGCACCGCCTGGCATTCCGAGCGTGTCCAGTAGTCCTCCTGCACTGCAAGGTACAGCTGACGCGGTGGCACGCTTCATTGTGACGTTGCTTCTGACCCCGATAGCAAACTAAATCCCCAAATAATGGTAACGCTTGCAGAGAATGAGACGAGCGGAACTGGCATCGTCAGTGTCTCTTATTGGAGGTGTTAGGTAGTAAGATGTAACGAAAAAGACGTAAACAACGGAAAATAGAAAGAAATGAATGAAAACGTTTATCTCGCATACGTCATTTTACGAACTGTCATGCTATCAGTATGCTCACTGATACTGGTTATCTTTTTTTCCAATAAACTTTAATTTACTTTGCAAAACAATTTTATTTTCAGTTCCAATCGCAAACTTTTACACCTATTGTGGCTATTAAACGTCGATGCCGCTGATAAACATAAAAGTTTACTCTTGGGACCGAAAATAAATGTTTTCAGAATAATCCTCAAAAAATAAACGAAAATATACCTATTCAAAAAAAAAGCAGATGAAAATTCAATTGATGCCTTCCTGAGTGACAATCTCCTCTCATTCCAAATTAACAATATAAGTGTAGACCAGACGTGGCCCGAATTCACAGAAGTAGTATCGGCAGCAATTATACCAAATAAATTAACAAAAGACGGAGCTGATCCTCTTTGGTACACAAAACGGGTCAGAACACTGCTGCAGAAACAACGAAAAAAAACATGCCAAATTTAAACAGACGCAAAATCCCCAAGATTGACAATCTTTTACAGAAGTTCGAAATTTAGTGCGGACTTCAATGCGAGATGCTTACAATAGTTTCCACAACGAATCTTTCTCTCGAAACATGGCAGAAAATCTAAAGAAGTTCTTGTCGTGTGTGAAGTATGCTAGCGGAAAGACACAATCAATGCATTCTCTCCGCGATAACAATGGAGATACTATCGAGGACAGTGCTGCCAAAGCAGAGTTACTAAACACAGCCTTCCGAAATGCCTTCACAAAAGAAGACTAAGTAAATATTCCAGAATTCGAATCGAGAACAGCTGCCAACATGAGTAACGTAGAAGTAAATACCCTCGGAGTAGTGAAGCAACTTAAATCACTTAATAAAAGCAAGTCTTCTGGTCCAGACTGTATACTAATTAGGTTCCTTTCATAGTATGCTGATGCAATAGCTCCATACTTGACAATCGTATACAGCCGTTCGCTCGACGAAATATCCGTACCCAAAGACTAGAAAGTTGCACAGGTCACGCCAATATTCAAGAAATGTAGTAGGAGTAATCCACTAAATTACCGGCCCATATCGTTAACGTCGATATGCAGCAGGATTTTGGAACATATATTGTGTTCGAACATTATGAATTACCTCGAAGAAAACGGTCTATTGACACACAGTCAACGTGGATTTAGAAAACATCGTTCTTGTGTAACACAACTAGTTCTTTACACACACTAAGAGTTGAGTGATATTGAGAAGGGTTTTCAAACTGATTCCGTATTTATGGATTTCCGGAAGGCTTTTGACACAGTACCACACAAGTGGATTACAGTGAAATTGCGTGTTTATGGAATATCGTCTCACTTATGTGACTGGATTTGTAACTTCCTGTCAGTGAGGTCACAGTTCGTAGTAATTGTCGGAAAGTCACCGAGTAAAACAGAAGTGATTTCTGGTGTTCCCCAAGGTAATGTTATAGGCACTTTGCTGTTCCTTATCTACATAAACGATTTGGGAGACAATCTGAGCAGCCGTCTTAGGTTGTTTGCAGATGCCGCTGTCGCTTATAAGTCATCGGAAGATCAAAAATAACTGCACAACGATTTAGAAAAGATATCAATATGGTGCGAAAATTGGCAATTGACCCTAAACAACGAAAAGTGTAAGGTCATCCACATGAGTGCTAAAAGGAATCCGTTAAACTTCGGTTACTCGCTAAATCAATCAAATCTAAAGACCGTAAATTCAACTAAACACCTAAGAATTACAATTACGAATAACTTACATTGCAAGGAACACGTAGAAAATGTTTTGGGGGAAGGATAACCAAAGACTGCGTTTTATTGGCAGGACACTTAGAAAATGTGTTTACCAAGGAGACTTCCTACACTAGACTTGTCCGTCCTCTTTTAGAATACTGCTGCGCGGTGTGGGATCCTTACTAGATACAACTGACGGAGTGCATCGAAAAAGTTCAAAGAAGGGCAGCACGTTTTGTATTATCGCGAAATATGGGAGAGAGTGACACTGAAATGATACAGGATTTGGGATGGACATAACTGAAACAAAGACGTTTTTCGTTGTGGATGAATCTTCTCACGAAATTAGAATGACCAGCTTTCTCCTCCGAATGCGAAAATGTTTTGTTGACGCCGACCTACATAGGGAGAAATGATCACCACGATAACATAAGGGAAATCAAAGCTCGTGTGGAAACATACAGGTGTTCGTTCCTTCCGCGCGCTCTACGAGATTGGAATAATAGAGAATTGTGAAGGTGGTTCGATGAACCCTCTGCCAGGCACTTAAATGTGATTTGCAGAGTATCCATGTAGATGTAGATGTAGATGTAATTGATAATCATCAATGCTCTACCGTCATGTGGGTAATATATACACATTCTTGCTCTTCTTCGAAACAATTCTGCTGTAAAAACACCTTTCCGAAATTGATGAAACTACCGATTCAATCTCCCTTGCTTTAAGGCGACATCTCGGCTTTCTTTCCAACTATAAAAGTTTGCTTATAATGGGACACGGCCTTGAGCCATCCATCCAAATGAGAGACTCATTTCACTTGATACTTCATCGGTCATTTTTTAAGATCAAATCAAGAACAGTTCCCAACGTGAGTAACTTCGAAGTAGATACCCACGCTGTAACGAAGCAACTTAAATGACTTAAAAAAGACAAGTCTTCCGATCCAGACCGTATATCAGTCTAGTTCCTTTCGGAATATGTTGTTGCAGTGGCTCCATATTTAACATTCAGATACAACCTCTCACTCGACGAAAGAACCGTACCTAAAGACTGGAAAGTTGCACAGGTCATACCAGTACATAAGAAAGGAAATAGAACTAATCCGCCGAATTATAGATGCATATCACTGTATCGATTAGCAGTAGGACATTGGAATATATACTGTGTTCTAACATCATGAATTACCTCACATGAAATGAACTATTGTCACATAGTAAGCATGGATTTAGAAAATACCGTTCTTGAGCAACACTCTATTCACACAAAGTAATGAATGCTGTCGACAGAGGATCTCAAATTCTTCGTCTTCCTCTTCTTCTTCCTTTCTTCCTAGGCTAAGGCCTGTTTGCTTCAGTACCCCTCAGTCTGCTCTGAGGTTATCACTCCAACTTTTCCTTGGATGGGCTATATTAGTATTTCGTTTTCCAGCTGGTGATTTATTTCTTACTATTTTCACAGTCTTCCGTTGATCCATCCTGTTAATGTGTTCGCCCCATTCACGCTTTGTCTTATGTGCCCACTCAGTAATGGAGTCCACTTTACATCCTTTCCTAATGCTTTCATTTTTGTCTCTAAATATGTGTCTTCCCTGCCGTCCTACGCAGAATTTTCATTTCCGTGGTTTGCAAAACTCTTCCTCAAAAATGAAAAGTATGAGATCTTGTAACAGCTGTATATGTCGTAATTGGTCTCATAATTGCTTTGTGTATTCTCACCTTTGCATCTTTTCCTGTGCGTTTACTTTTCCAAATCGAATCATTTAAACTCGCTGCCAGTACGTTTGCTTTCCCTGCTTGTTCTGAAATCTCATTTTCGACATTTACACTGCTGGACAATTCAACTCAAGGTATTCAAATGTCATTACCTGTTGAATAATTTTCTCATTTACTTCCAGTTTGCGTCTAATTGGTTCTACAAATACATTTGGTTTTTGAATGGATATGACCATATTTAGGTTTCTGGCTCTCACATGAAATATACGTAAAAGATCCTGTATGTTATCTTCGTCGTTTGCTAGCATAACTGCGTCGTCAGCATAGTAAATGACTTTTATTTCTTCGTCCCCGACTCTATAACCACTACCAGCCAATGCCTTCTTCAACACCTCATTAATGAATATATCAAGAAGCAGCGGGCTCAATCACCTTGTCTAGTCATCATCATCATCATCATCATCATCATCATCATCATGTTGGACAGTTTCCAGCCTCTGGCCGGGTCTGTATGGAACACAGGCCTCTCCGTCGTCTTCTGTCTTGTCACCGTCTCTCCGTCTTCACCTTGTTCCAGTCTTCTCCTTTCTTCTGCACGCATTCCTCTACACCTTTCAGCCATCTGTCTCTCGGTCTTCCTCTTGGTCTCCTTCCTTCCAGTTTCATCTCGTGTACCCTTCTGGGTATCCTCTTCTCCTCCATTCTCTTAACGTGCCCATACCATCTCAGCCTTGATTTCTCTATCTCCTCCTGTAATGGTTCCACCTTCGTTAACTCTCTGATCCTCTCGTTTCTTAACCTGTCTATCTTTGTCATTCCAGTACTGTTTCTCAAGAATTTCATCTCACTAGCTTGTGCTTTGCTTTTCTCTCTTCCTTTCATAACCCAGGATTCTGATGCATATGTCAGGATCGGGACGTAGTACGACCGGTATGCAACCTGTTTACTGATTTGGGGTACATCCTTGCTCCATACCACGCCTCTCCCACTCTTCCGAAATGCTTCTGCTGTTCTCCCCGGCTCGTTTACTTCTCTGTCGCTTCTTCCATCTTCCTGTCTCAGGTTTCCTAGGTACCTAATACTCTCCACTCTCCTCAATCGTTCCCCATCAATTGTTATTCCAGTCGTTCCTCTCTGCTTCTTTCTTGTTGTGATAATCATCTCACTCTTACTTATACTAAATTTCATCCCTTATTCTTGTACTGTTCATTCCCGTACGTCCAACTGTTCTTGTACTTCCTGCTCCTTATTCCCCCAAATCATTAGATCATCTGCAAACGCCATAGCTTTCATCTTCCTTTCACCAATTACTCTTGCTACTGTACTCATTATATCATCCAGCACTACAACGAAGAGTAATGGAGAAAGTGCACTTCCCTGCCTCAAGCCATTCCTCTGTTCAATCCAAGTTGATCGCTCTCCTCCCACTTTCACACAGCTCACACTTCCTCCAAATAATCTGTTCTGCTACTCCTCTGTTCTCCAAGGCTTTCCACACTTTGTTTCTACGTACACTATCATAAGCTTTTTCAGTGCCCAGTAAGGTCATTAGTAGATCTATTCAATATCCATAGTGCTGTTCCTGCAGTTGTCTTACTGCAAGAATTAGATCCACCGTGGACCTTCCTGTTCTGAAGACATGTTGCTCTTCTCTCATTCTTCCTTCTAATTTTGCCCCAATTCGTGCTTACAAATTTTTTTCAAAAATCTTTCCACAATGACTCAACAATGTCATCCCTCGATACTTCTTGCACTCTTTTCTATTTCTCTTCTTAAAGACCGAGACAATTATTCCCTTCTTCCAGTCTTCTGGGATCATCATCTGTCTCCACACAATTTTCATTACTCGATATAGCCATTGAATCCCCACCTCTCCCTGCTGCTCTCACCATCTCTACACTTAGCTCATCCAGACCTGGAGACTTTCCCTCCCTCCATCTTGCCCAATGCCTCTTCCACTTCTCCCCATGTAAGGTCTTTTTCTATTTGCTGATCCTCCTCTTTTTTCCTCCTCGGCTTGCTCCTGCTAATCCAGGTCTCCATTCGGATTCAAGACCTTGTCATTCGTATTCGTATACAGCTACTTCCTGTGGAACAAATTTTCGCCTGGATGTATTTGTTGACATATATGCCCTCAGTTGTCTGCAACTGATACCACATTTCTAGATTACCAGAAGGCTTTTAACACTGTTCCTTACAAGCGGCTTCTAATCAAATTGTGTGCCTATGGAGTATCGTCTCAGTTGTCCTAATGGATTCGTGATTTCCTATCAGAAAGGACAAATTTCGTAATAACTGACGGGAAGACATATCTGGCGTTCCCCAAGGAAGGCCCTTTCGTAACTATTGATCCATATAGACCATTTACGAGACAATCTGAACAGCCCCGTTGGATTGTTGCAGATGACGCTATAGTTTACCGTCAAGCACATTCATCAGGTCATCAAAATGAACTGCAAAATGATTTACGCATCTGTATGATGTGAAATGTGGCAGTTGATCCTGGAAAATAAAAAGTATGGCTCACTCGAGTGTTTGCCTCTTCCATCTGCTTTCCAGGGCCGCCCACATACACCACCTTGGTGTATTCGTCGGCCGATGGCCAAAAGATTCAGTTCCTCCTGCAGTCTTGCGCCGCCAATTCCTTGCTCTCCTAGGCGCATACCATGCCTCGGAGGTTATCTATACCGATGGCTCCATGGTTGATGGCCGTGTGGGGTACGCTTATGCTCATGCGGACTATGTAGACCAGCGCTCCTTGCCGGAAGGCTGCAGTGTTTACACCGCAGAACTGACAGCCATTATTCGTGCCCTTGAGCGTATTCGTACCCGCACTGGAGAGTCCTTTGTCATTTGCAGTGACTCGCTCAGTAGTCTGCAGGCTCTTGACCAGTGCTACCCACGCCATCCCATTGTTGGTGCCATCCAGGGGTCCATTCACGCTCTTGAACAGCGTGGTCGTTCGGTGGTGTTCATATGGACCCCGGGACACGTTGGGATAGCGGGAAACGAACACGCCGACAAGTTAGCTAAAGAAGGCACCCGCAAACTGCCGTTGGAGATCGGCCTCCCGGCAACTGATCTCCGATCGGTGTTACGCCGTCGGGTCTTTGGGATGTGGGCAGACGAATGGCGCACTCTGTCTGTACCCAACAAGCTGCGGCGTGTAAAGGAGACCACGACCGTGCGGGGTTCCTCCATGCGGGCCTCTCGCAGGGATTCTGTTATTCTCTGTAGGCTCCGCATTGGTCACTCTTATCTGACGCATGGTCATCTGCTGCGTCGAGACGACCCCCGCCCCCCCCCCCCCCCATTGTCGCTGTGGTGCAACCATGAAGGTGGCCCATCTGTTGTTGGAATGTCCTCTTTTAACTGCTCTCAGGCGTGCTTTTAATCTCCAGGGTGATTTATCGTCTCTTTTAGGTGACAATGTTTCTATGGCAGATTGTGTTTTAAGTTTTATTCGAGCAAGTGGCTTTTATATGTCCCTCTAATTTTATTGCGTCACCCTCTTTTGTGCTGTATCTTTTACTTAGTTTTGTGTTGTAATTCGACTCCACCCTAATCTTTTAGGCTGGAGGTTTTAACGTGTTGCAGAGTGGCTGGCTCATCCTATTATTTTCGTGATCAGCCAGCCACGATCCTCTGCTGTACAGTTTTAATTCTTTCTGCCTTTCTTCTCTTTGTTGTTTTTATTGCTGTGCTCCGTTTTCCACGTTTCTTTCTTATTGACCTTGGGGATTTTCTTCCTCTGGAATTTTTATCTTGTGCTTCGAATGACTAATGGATGGTTTCACTGTGCTCTGTGTGTTTATGAAAGAAGGGACCGATAACCTATGCAGTTTGGTCCCTTTAATTCTCAAACCAACCAACCAACCACATCCGTTGAGGACGGCCAGAACGGGCGCTGACGGCAGTCGGAACATTTGCGACTGGAGGGGTCCGTTGAAGGCGAGTCTGGCGGGCGCGGACCACAGATGGAACACTCGACCCGGCGCGGACCGATTAGGGAGCGCCCAGCTCCTCCCAGGCATAAATACTGGACTCGATCGACCCAAGGACCAGCCCCAGAGCGGCCTGAGCTGGCGAGGCGAGCGCATCGCTGCCGTTGCGCGCTTAGCCTACTCGGCCGTTGAGAGCTCGCGAAGAGGTTTTCTGTGCTGTGGGCGCTGCGGAGAGCAGATTGTCGTGCGTTGTTCTTACAACGCGTGCAAATTGTCGTGTTCCGCGCCTCGCAGCATGGGAAAGAAGGGTGCGCAGAGGAAACCTGCCGCTACGAAGGGTCCTTCGGTTGTGCGACTCACCGAGTCTGCCGACCATGCGAGGAACTCCCGTGAAGACGAGTCGCGGCCTGCTCCCCCTTTGTACGTCAAGTGCAAAGGCGCGTGGACAGCGCTGTTCGACACCATCACGAATTGCGCTCGGAACGAGGTGGTCTACGAGCCTGTCGACACAGACTCGCTGATCTGCGTTCGAGCTGCAAACGTGGCCGACCACAGGGCGATCAAGGTCGCAGTGGCCGACCACGTCGTCGACGCACCGCCGGCGCGTGATAAGGTACCTTCCGTCGGAAGGATGAAGACGACCAAGGCACT
Organism: Schistocerca cancellata; assembly: GCF_023864275.1. Taxonomy (NCBI): domain Eukaryota; kingdom Metazoa; phylum Arthropoda; class Insecta; order Orthoptera; family Acrididae; genus Schistocerca; species Schistocerca cancellata. The sequence goes on from NC_064634.1 coordinate 8,409,950, forward strand.
CCTCAGGGGGTTGCCTTGGTGCTGTGACGAGGCAGCGGTCCGGGAAGGGCTGCTGCGAGCCGGGTTTGGTTGCGCAACCGCAAGGTTGCACAACCGGACCAACAGGAAGAGGGCGCCGCTCTATGCCGTGACGTGCAAACGGTCGACGGCGGGAGTGACATCTTCGACTTGCAGAAGTTGCTGGGCTTCCCGGTTACGACGGAGGCTCTCCCGACCGCCATGGACCCTCTGCCCCAGTGCTTCAGGTGCCAGGGCGAGGGCCATGTAGCGAAGTATTGCCGCAACGCGGCGCGGTGCGTCAAGTGCTCAGGCGAGCACGACAGCCGCGCCTGCGACCGCGGCAGCAATGCTCTGCCGACTTGTGTCCGGTGTGGCGGCCCGCACGTCGCCAGCTGGCGCGGTTGTGCGGCTTTCTCAAGCCGCACCCAAACCGGGGGCGGCGAAGCGGCCGCGGCCGCACCGACGCAGCAGCAGAAGAGAAGACGACGTCGGAAACGGCGTAGGGCGCAGAACAGCCCGGCGCAGCTGAGGAACGGCGCAGCAGCAGATCCACCTGCCAGGGGCAGGGACGACCGCTCGGAAACGGGCAGCCAGGACGCAGCTCGCCCTCCCGTGAAGAAGTGTGACCTCGACCTCGGGGCCGCCGTGAAGGAGGCCACAGCAGCCCTCAGAGCCGTCATGGCGGCGGAGAGGGCTGCCTTCCCAGCCGCCTTGGCTGCAGAGAAGGAAGAGGCCTTGAGGCAACTGCGTGCAGTCTTCGCCCAAGGCCACAGCGCAGTCGTACCTGCGCCTATCCCAGCGGTTGCCCCAGCAGCACCGCAGGTGAAAGGTGCAAAAGCCAATAGGGCAGTCTTCATCGCACAAGCGTCGCCAAGCTGCCGCACCGAACTTTTATGTTACAGGGAGTAAGCCACCGCCGCCGGCCCAGGAGACTACTAGCGAGCCCAGCCGCAGCACCGGACTGACCCAGCTAACGACCACGCAGTACATAGGTAACGTTGCACGGTACCTCACGCTAACCACTCCTCACCTTGCATGCTCTGTCGCAGCTAGCAAACCGCTACTGCCCTTACTACCCGTCCTACTGTCGCAGAGGTTTTTTTCCCTTGGCGCTGGCCTTGGCACTTTTTTTCCTCTGCCCTTACAACCGCTACCCTTCGATCGTTTTCGACCACTATCTATCTCCGATGGACCATGTTAATGAGTAGTCTTACCCAGACGCATGGATAACATCACAGCCTGCATCCTGTGACGCCTGATTCAAATACTAACATGCTTACGGAGGTGACAGTAGAACTTTTGGTTTGGTCACCACGTTGGTGCGGGCGTGGAGGGGCCCCATCCTCTATTTATACCCAAGGACCAGTCTCAGGTAGCACCTGAAGAAGACAGCGAGGCACGCTGTTGAAATATCGTGCAAGAACGACGCGAACATCCGGCTGGATTCCCGAATATCCAAGATGTCAACAGATCGCCGGGAAAGCATGAAGAATTACTTTAAAATTGCTTTTTTTAAATATTTGTTTTTCGTTACTGGCTCTGAGCACTATGGGACTTGACGTCTACGGTCATCAGTCCCCTAGAACTTAGAACTGCTTAAACCTAACTAACCGAATGACATCACACAACACCCAGTCATCACGAGGCAGGGAAAATCCCTGATCCCGCCGGGAATCGAACCCGGGAACCCGGGCGTGGGAAGCGAGAACGCTACCGCACGACCACGAGATGCGGATTTTTCGTTACTGTACAGAGACTGGCAAATATATCACAACTAATTCTCATCAACTTCTTTGTGTTATGTAAGTACGAGGCCAGCAGAATTCGAGTACAGTATGAATTTCTGATATAGGTACCCGAAATGGGTACGGTTGGCAGCACTGATAATCCTCGATGGGCGGCCGGAGGTAGAGAACGTTGGTAGTGAGCTCTGGACTAGTCCTAGTGAGTCTTTGTTGGGGTTAATTTCTGCGAAAAAGCACCGAAATATTGGCGTTTACCATCAAGAACGTTCGTGACACGCTGGAGCTGTGAGCAGAACCCAGATTCGAATCCTGAACCCCCTTTCGCGGGCAGTGCACCACCAGTTCCTCTGCCAGTGTATGCCTCACGGATCGACCCGAATTTTCGTTCCTATACGAGAATCGTTATTATACGAAGGTGCAGTTTTGTTTTCCTTTCCACGGAATATTGCACTGTTAGCTTGATAACAAAAGCAATACATAACAAGTGTATCCGGTAGGGTTGCGTTTCTTTTATATTCAAAGTTACATTCTGAATGATTACCGATGATTCTTAAGAGAATGAATAAATTTCACAATGTGAAGGGTGGAAAATCAAAAGCCTGTATGTTGTCTGAATGCTGGCAAATGTGAAAATTGGAACCAGACGTAAAGTTAAATGTAGTTGTGTTCTAGTCAATGAAACACACGAAAGAAAAGGCTTCTTGTCAGGCTGTTGTCGTTTAATTACTTGTTTTTTTTTATTATTAAAAAGCACAATGCATATAGAGAATTTGTAGCGTTTAATATCATTAATTGGATATGGTTGTTCCCACTGCCATTATTACTCCAGTACGTATTAGTTTCACGATGAAAATAGTGTGACTGTAGAAAGAGTGATACAGAAATTACTTTTCCTTTTGTTATCAATTCCCCTAATTTCTCAAGAAGCAGGAAATATGGGTTCGAGTCCCGGTCTGGAACAAAGTTTCAATTGTCACTGCAATTTCAGCATTTCTGTACGGTTTTATGTCATTGTATCTTCACAGTTGTGACCGCCAGCATTTTATACGCGTGTGGAGCGCCTGTAGCTAGTCTCATCTTGTTATCGCGGTCCCTAAAGAAGCAATGTGATAGGCTGTACTACATTCCTAGGTTTCTATGTTATTGGTGGTTCTTGGAACTCTCGAAGTACTTATTCGCGGGACCTTTGTGTCATCGTGAGCGGAATACCAATCATGCTTATCAGCATTTCCGTAACGCTCTCCGGCGCAACAAACAAATCTATGTTCTGTCCTTCTCTGTATACGTTCAATAAACCATGTCACTCGTATTTGGTGTGATTGCTTTTTCCCATCGCCCTACCGACGATTCATAGTCAACCGCCTACATTGTCTATGACTGAGCCTATATGACCATTTCACTTCATACGCCCATAAATTTTTAAACTCAGGTATTTATATCAGTAGATTCATTCCAATTGTGGTTTATCAATATTGTAGTCGTAGGGTATTACATTTTCTGCCAGATGAAATTAGCAATTTTGTTTTTCTAAAAGTTAAAACAAGTTTCCATTGTTTTTACCACTTGCAAATTTTATCAAGATCTGACTGAATATTAGCACAGCTTTTTTCGGAGAGTACTTCATTAGAGAGAACCACATCACGTGTAAAAGTTCGAGCTTACTGTTAACATTGCCTGCCAGGCCATCAATAAGCAACACTTCTCAGGGCAAAAACCTACAGTTACTTCTACGTCTCTCGATGGCTCATCATCGAAGATAACATGCTACTCCCTCACTATCGAGAAATCATCAACACTGCCACAAAATTCGTTCGATACCGCAGTTGTCGTTCTTTCGTTGCTAGGGAATCTATTTCTGAATTCAAGAAATACTACATCCAACTTGTTGGCTTGATCCTTGGGTTTCAGGATATCATTTGAGAAAAGTGTTTCCCATGGCCGATGTTTATAGAATCGACACTGGATGGTTGGAGGTCATTTTGTTCGATATATTCCATCACGTCTGAGCTCATCAAATGTTCTAGGATTCTACCACAGGTCTATCTGAATGTTACTGGACGATAGTTTAGTTCATAACTTCTGCTACTCTTCTTCAAAAGGGGTGTTTGCTGCCCTTCCTTCGACAGTGTTCTGTTGAGAGGAACTACGGTATATTATGGTTAAAATAGCAGCTAGCTCTAATGCAAATTCTATACAGACCCTGACACGGATTCCATCAGGACCTGTAGCCTTGTTTCGATTTTGCGATTCCGGCTTTCTCGACGCTACTGACATTAATATTTACTTCAGCCACCTTCGCAAGTTGTGCGAGAATTAAACAGAGGCATTACTCCTGGACCTTCCTTAGTAAAAGAATGTTTGAAAAAGAAGTTGGTATTTCTGCTTTTCCATTCCTACCCCCAAGTTCAGTTGCTTTGTCATCTACGAGTGTCTGTACGCGGTGAACATTGAAGGCTTCACACATTGCCCTCTTGGCTGGCAAACGCGTTTCATTCTAGCCGTATGCTTTTTGTTATACGTACATGCAGAAATCATTGCTTCCTTAGAAGTTCCTTCACAGAGACTGTATTCGTCGATTCGTAAACTGTTCTAGTGGGTATATGTGTATTCACTGTGTGGCCACTTATTCCTCTACACTTAGTCACAGTTTCCCAACACGCTCCTGCCCAGAGGTGAATGTTTTGAGTTCCCCTTTAAGATGTGACACGACTATCTCTTTATTTGTCTTGCTGAATATGAAGATCTTTCGGCTCGTTTTAGCTGCCTTTGGACTTCAGTAACCATTGCTGCTACAGCTCTCTCATTGTCACTGGTGTCAATTTCAATATGGACATCCTCAAAGAAGTCAGGTCTGTTTCTTTCCATTAATTCTATTTCCATCATGAGTGGGCTTCCGAAATACCTGTTCCAGGAGCTCAAAGAAGTCATTAGTAATGTTTCACAGGATGTCTTGTCACGCTCCCCACTAAAAAAAATGTAATTATTCCAACCAACTGTTGAATTATTGAAGTCTCCTCCAGTGACGACAGCTATGTTTGCGGAACATTCGTGCTACAACCGAGGTTTTCTCTTAAAGTCTTCAGTTATATCTGGGGGGGGGGGGGGGGGGTTGAGTATGGCGATTGCTGCATTATATAATTACAAGTTTTTGTGCACTCTTTATACTGACTGTTACCCGAACAGTGTCGCATGTAACTTCAACTCTCATCTCGTAGGATCTGCGTCTCTTGTCTACTGCGACAAATACACAGTGCATTAGCAATTCTAAGACAGAAATCTCAGTAAGTTAAATATTAAAAAATATCAAACTCTTTCTCTATGATAATAGGGTGGAGATAGTTGAAAAACAAAGAAAGAGAATATAATTCTGCGTGGTTCACCAATGATTTACTTTTTAATGGATGAAATGAAAACTATGTGAGTCAAGCAGAAATGTGTTTCGTTTTAGTTCAAAGATTGTTAGCCACTCAGATGCAAATAGTACAGTACGTATGTTTCTTTTGATGAATTTATGACAATGCAGATACTTGAAACGATACACAAATATGCATTAGGCCTTCATACTTTTAACTAGAACGTAATATTTCAGAAATAAATTAAAAACACCTCCAATGACCGAGTTCTGATGAATGTTTCCAGGTTTCGTTTAAGCGTCCGCAGAGGGAGCAATAGGGGGACTTACCCCTCCTGGAATCTGCGTTGTAGACTACTTATGAAATTATGATGAATTTTTAAGAATGATTGTCTGTGAAGCTACTAATGTTAAATTTAGCATTGTGGAGTTCAGTGGGAAGCACAGTGGTTTTAACAATCACAGCCTAACTTATGTTTCTTTGGTTGTCCGGCTGTTCGGTATAAATCATAACATTTCCATCGTACATCGACGATTTCTGCAGTGTTTTGTTTCTCCGTCACTTTTTCGTACTGCCGTTATCGAGCTGCGAAAGAGGCAACATGAAATAAACGTGGGTGCAAGATACTTGTCCTTCCTCTAGCCCCAATTTACATTAAGAGCACCTCGTTTCCTCGGTGCACATTTTAGTGACAACAGGACATTCCCGTATGTCTGTTGGCAAAAAGAGATCTGGAAAGGCTGCTGAGAATATATTGATATTCACGTAGCCTAAAGAGCAGCATTATCCAACACTGTAGCTGCGATAATGTAGACTTCATCTGTAAACCCAAATGCTTTAGTCGCATAGAAGGAATACCATTCTCTGCGGTAGAAGAGAGAGAAAAAGTTGAACAAAAAATTAACTATCAAAAGTCTGAAATTCAATTATCTTTGTGTTTTTCCTGTAAAACTGTGTTCTTAGGCCACCAATTAATTATACCAAAACATACCAATTTTTGAATCTTGCCCACTCTTGGATATTTCTGCATATGCCCATGTATACAAGTAGCTGTACTTAGCAGTTCTATTACACTACACATTGCAAACAAATGGTACGCCGTTTGAGGATGTACCCAGCGCTGTTTATTTAACTTTTCATAACAGTTTCAAAACGTGATTGAAGAATTCCCCTGAACTACGTCAGTTTAAGATCAATAAATTATGGTTGATAAATAACATAGTATTACATAGCAATACCTGTACGATCCTGTTGCCCAGACAGTAAAATGTCTATGTGTTTGATAGTCCACAGTTTTCGTTTGAGGGATACCTTTAAAAGATTGCTACGTCGGCTCATCACTTCGATGATTTGTGTGATGGATGGCAATTATAACATTCTTCAGTGTCAACATTTCGTTGTCAAGGAACAACAGCCGGCCGCGATGGTCGTGCGGTTCTAGGCGCTGCAGTCCGGAACCGCGGGACTGCTACGGTCGCAGGTTCGAATCCTGCCTCGGGCATGGATGTGTGTGATGTCCTTAGGTTAGTTAGGTTTAATTAGTTGTAAGTTCTAGGGGACTAATGACCTCAGAAATTAATTCTCATAGTGCTCAGAACCATTTGAACCATTTGGAACAACAGCTGCATTTAAATTCCTTAAAGCGTTTATTGATGGTTCTGTAAGCAGTTGCAGTATTTATTAGGTTTACACGCTCTGTAAACGTTTGCAGGACGAATGCCGTAATCTACACACGCCAGTGACCAAGTCAGAATCAAACATTTGACTGAGAACGACTACATGCTACCTAGCAGGATCTCTCCATTTCGGTCGACATCTGTTACCGTCCGCTCTACAACTGATCATGTTAGTGTCCTTCTTTAAAGTACATGTTTTGCAGATGTTATTTTCCAAGAAGCATTCCCACAAATTTAAGTTTTCCATCCACTTCTCCACTACTTTACGAAGTCAAGGAACATTCAAGTTAGCCACTTATAGCAAATAAACCGTGGTAAATTTAGTTATCCTCCAGTTATAAGATAATGCAATTAAAGAGAACTTCTTGACAGGAATAGACGTGTGCCGGACAGTAGCATCTAACGTCCCAACTTGAACAGAATATTGCACTAGCATCATGGACAAAAACAGAACACTAGCTCACTTCGATCTCTCTCTCTCTCTCTCACTCACACACACACACACACACACACACACACATACAAAATAGCTGACAAACAAACGCCTAGAGAAACGCATGCATATAGATAACAGAAGGCCACCACCCCTTCTAAACCATTTTTGATGAACTGTAAAGGTGCTTGGACAGGAAAATGAGCTATAATTGTTCATACAGACATGTGGTTCGATGCGGCTCAATTGGCAGAGCACTAGTGGTTTTAGTAGTAGAAGTTTCAGTAGATGTAAGCAGTAAGACCCAAAGCGGATTCAGTAACGTGGTAGCAGCAGATTCATACTACATATTGCAATGGTTTGTCCACTAGCCGCAGTAGTAGATGCACAACCGAGGGTTCTCAGTCAGCTGCCCCACAATGATCCACGCGCTGTGTTGATAGGTGACAATATGTTTTGACTGACACTGATTTCTTCTGCAGATACGCCTTCCTGTGATGGGGATTTGATGTCGATGTAGATGAATTGTTAAACTCCAATCCTCCCTGCTAGAAAGAGAACGTAATCTAATTCCCAGGCTATCACCGCATTTTTAATTGTTTCCCCACATAAATTGTAAGTGCTTTACGTTGTACTTGGGGCATCTAACATTTCCAGCAAGTATGTACCATCACTCACCCCTAGCGTTCAGGCTCACTAGCCATCAAGAATATATGGGAGCAGCATGCAGAACTGTTTCCAGACAAACTTCGTGATACACTGAAGTAGGGCACACAATTCTTTCCAGACTCTTAGTTTCCACTGTCTCCATTGGGATTGCATAGAAGGCCAATGAATGTGGTGTCATTCCTTGTAACATTAAAAGTGTTGTTCTAGGATTTTCATCAGCTTAAGAGCTCAATGTCGTATTTACGAATATGCACGAGTTGCTGTCACGAAAGTAGTGCTGTCGGGTATAATTAATATCAATTATATCGAAATTCACCAAAAACAACTTCTATGTTCAAGTCTTAGTGTTACTGCATTGTAGTGTGTAAGATGAGGGTGCCTAGCCATTCAGTTTTTACTTGCCGGTGCACGAGAGTAGGATGAGAGGGTGATCAATAATACTGGTATTATACACCCTCCATCATGCACTGTACAGCGGCTTGCTGGTATTTTTTCGATGCAGGATGTTCGTAAGTGACGAAGTTATCTACAAGAAGTTGGTAGCGAACTGGAATGAGACTCGAACATAAATAAATATATTACACATGTATAGGATCAGAAATCCTATAGACTGTTGCTGTAAACATTAACTACTTTGAAAATATATTGCAGTAAGCATCTGGAATGAGCGTATGGCGGGTTCAGATTCATTTTCAGAAATCTTAAGGGAAATAATGGGTAACTTCCAACTTGGCCACCCTGAGACAAGACGCAGCTGCAGTGGCGGCTCCGTCACCCAGCACTGCACCGATCGGAGCAGCGCAGTGGTCAGCATTCGAGAAGACGGTGGTTCAAGCCCGCGTCAAGCCCTTCTCATTTAAGTATTCAGTGATTTCCCTAAATTTCTTAAGGCAAATGCCGGGATGGTTCCTTCGAAAGGGCACGGGCTCTTCCCTTCTCCATCGTTCCCTCATCCGAGTTTGTGCCCCACCTTAACGACTTCGATGTCGACGTGATGTTAAACTCTCATCTCCTCCTCACCTAGCACTGTGAAGTACGAAACACTCGCGTGGTGATGAGAGTGCTGACAGTGGTGCTGGAGAGGATGGCAGCAGCAGCCAGGGAAGCATTTTGCTACAGTGTGGATGCATTTACTGCACATTTTGGCCCAGTATGAGAGTATTTTGATGCTATGTTTTTTGAAGTATCAAATATAGGTTGAAATGTTATGTAGTCTCATTGATCAGTTTTCTGCTTTATATAAATTCCTCAAACTTTATCTGAATTATTTCAGATTTGTAATACACCCCGTCTTAAGGACCAAGGGTAGCGGCTGTTAACATAATAGTTATAAATACTTTAGTGTACAACCGCTAATATTAGGAACATAATCCTCAGCAACACCTGTCGGGAGTCAGCCTTCCATCATCCTACATAAATATTCACTTCAAAAATACATATGCTCAAAATATAAAACACAAATAACCACGAACCTGTTTCGCTGCCGTGACAGACGGAGAGCTGTTACTCCGATACTCCGACGAGGCGCGTCCCCAGGTAGCGGATAGAAGGGGGGGGGAGGGAGGGGGGCGTCCTCACTGGCTTGCCAGCAGACTTGAGCGGGTCAAACACAAACCCTCTGGACTAACACTCCAGTTGTATCTCGAGCAATCTTCGGGAAGCTCCACCTCTCCAACCTTACAAATTTTATGGATTATGACTGGAAAAGAAAGCAAATTACCCCAGGGAGTAAAATCTCTCGACCTCAGGTCGCAAGCAGGCATTTCGGATTCTAGGGAGCCTGCACTTTCTGTTCTTTTTTTATCGAAAGAACCTGAAAAACTTAAACTCAAGAAGAAATATAATATAGGAACACTGAACATTAACTCACTGATCAAAACGGGAAAACATCAAGAACTGACTCATGCACCTGAACACCATAATATCCAAATTCTGGCACTACAAGAAACTCGCTATACTGATGAAAATTCTTTTGAAACGGGAAATTACAGAATTTATAAAGGAAAACCAGCAGAGTATATCCTTGGAAAATGGCCTCTATTGGGTACCGCCTTTATTGTTAGAAAAAATATAACGGAGTCCGTAACAAACTTCAGCTCTACGTCCAACAGGCTCTCAACATTGACGATCAAATCAAAAAACAAAATGTATACGCTAGTGAATGCTCATGCTCCAACAAATATTGACAGTAAAAAAAGGGGGGGAGGGGAGGAAGTACAGACTTTCTGGGAAGAACTAGAAGACACGATTCAGAAGATTCCAAAGAAAATGTCATCATTCTGTTTGAGGATTTTAATGGACAGCTCAGCAATGAGAAGAAGTACAAAAACATCATTGGAGAGTACCCAGCGCATAAGAGGACAAACAACAATGGAATAAGACTTGTGGAACTCTGCCAAATCTTCAACCTCAAAATTATGACTACACACTTCAAGAAACAACTCAAGAAGATGAAGACTTGGAAAGTACCATATCAACTCCTTGGAGAGTTCAAAATTGACCACATACCCACTTCTAGAAGAGAATTTGGGACAATTCAAAATATTAAGGTACAGAAATCAGCCAAAATATAAACTTGATCACTATCTTCTTAAGTCTAAAATTAAATTCATACCAAATACAGGAAAAATAATAATATACCTATGAGAAAGCATTTTGAAACCAGGAAATTGAGGCAGATAGTCAAAATTATTTCAAATCAAAATTGCAAGGTGGGACATGGGACGAAATGAAGTCTCAAATAATGAAAGGTGCAGAAGAATGTCTTCCAACCAAAACCAAACACAAGAATATCTGGTGGAATGAAAAGTGCAATGAATCTTTGGAATATAGACAAAAGCTATGGCAAAAATTTAAATCGAATTCGACACAAAACAACCGGGAAAGGTTCAGAGAAGGTAGAAAAATAGCCTTCTACACAATCAGAAACGGAAAGAGACTGTATGAAACACTATCCCTTCAACAAATACAGGTGTACTTCACTCAAAACAAATCCAGAGACTATTACCAATCTTTCAAAAGACACCTGAAAGGTTACGAACCACCCAGTTTAAATTTTCGTGACAAATCAGGGAAATTAGATACAAATGACCAAGAAAGCCGCAACATTTTAGCATACTGTTTCGGAGACCTTCTCAACTGTAAAGAGCCTCCAGAGAAACCGTAATTCAAAACTCCAAAAGAAATCCCTGCAGAATCACATCCACCAACTTTAAATGAAGTCCGGCAAGCTATAAAATCCCTCAAGAACAACAAATGTTCTGGTGAAGATGGAATCACAGCTGAACTTTTGAGACTAGGTGAGAAAGAAGTATCACTAAACCTCGGTACAATTATTAAGGAAATTTGGAGAACCGAGAAGATCCCAGAAGATTGGGGTACGTCACTTATACATCCACTTTACAAAAAGGGTGACAGATCATATGTGAACAATTACAAGGGGATTTCCCTTCTATCCGTTCCATACAAGGTACTTTCCAAGATATTACTAAATAGGATTGAACCAGTTCTCGATGAACAGACAGGGGAATACCATGGTGGATTTAGAAAACGGAGGAACTGTTCAGAGCAAATTATTAACCTTAAAAACATAATTAGAACACGCGCTGGTCAACAACATGTTACAACGTTTATTGATTTTAGATAGGCGTCTGACTCCATAGACAGAGGAAGCCTCATTAGAACTCTGGAGGAATTTGGAACTGACAGAAAAACTAGAGATAGCAAAGCAAACACTGACAGATACCAAGTCCAAAATCAAATTTCGAGGCAAGATTTCTGAACCTTTTAAAATCCAAACGGGTTTGAGACAAGGGGATGGACTCTCCCCAATTCTATTCAACATCACTTTGGAAAATATTATGAGGGAGACATTGGACGAATACACACAACAAAAGGTAAAGAGAATTTCTTTTGGAGGATCAGTTAAAAGCCTTACGATACATGCCCTAGCTTTTGCATATGATACTGCTCTCCTATCCACAAATATAGCAGATGAAATTAAAGAAATAGAAATCTTAGCAAAGCATGCAGCTAAATCTGGTTTATAGATATCACAAGAAAAAACTAAATTCATGTCTAAAAAATCTAAGAAAATCAAAGAATTGCACACAACTATTGGATGCATCGAAAGGGTAAAACACTTTAAATATTTGGGAGAAACAATAACGGATACTGGCATAGAAAAATAAGCTGTCAAACTTCGAGTAGCTAAACTTATGAGGACACACATTTTAACACAGAAGCTGTACAACAAAAAATGCCTATCTCGAAATGCAAAGTTATTACACTACAATACAGTGACGAGAACAGAAGCTCAGTATTCATAAGAAACACTCTCCTTCAAGAACAAAGGGTTAACAGATGAGCTCGAGAAGAAGGAAAGAGTAACTCTGAGGAAGTTGCTTGGTGGACACAAAAAAATTGATGAAAAGTGGGTAAAGATGAGCAATGAGAAGATCTACAAATTTATTAAACCAGTCACAACGGAAATGAGAACGAGAAGGCTGATGTTCTTTGATCATCTAGTGAGACTGGATGACGGCAGATTAACGAAGAAAATCTTAAATATAATTCAACGGAGGAAAACACCCAACTCTTGGTTGCAAGGAATAAAGAAAGACCTCGATGAACTTGGACTTCAGAAATGGACGCAACGAATAGGGACAAGTACAGAAAGGCAATAACTTAATTCGAGGTTTTCCAGGAGGCTCCAAAACCGAAGACCAACAGGACACTAACAGCTGAACATTTCGCAAAAATGGCAGCAGGCAGAAGAGCAGCCCGAGAGAAGAGAAGGAAAAAAAATGAACATGAAATAGAATTTGTAGCGCAGTCCTTAGTTTGCCAATTCGTGTAAATAAATAAATAAATGAAAAATATACATATTTATTTGGACATGAAGGCGTCATCTTACTTAAAGATGGCAACACGAGATTCTCTGCTCCACTTATCCATGTTATAGCCATCCAACAAAATGTCCCTTCTGTAAAGTGGTAAACACGGATCTGGGGATATGTGCACAGCCCAGAATAGTTGTTCCACTTTCCAGTGCACTATGATCTTCTACCCTCCACCATTCATCCTCTGCATCCATGCTTACTAACCATCAAGCAGACTCACCACTTGTGCCCTATACTCCATAGTGGAAGGGTGATCATCATTATCATGAAGTGTCAACAGAGATGTACCACAGCTAGACACAAAAAAATGAATCTTCCAGTCGATTGAATGAAACCAGTCCTCTCTCTTATTGTTTATTATTCATTATGTATCTATGTGTATGTGTGTGTTTCCATGGTTGTCTTTTATTTCTCCCTCATTTCCACTGTTCCCTGACATATCCAATACGGTGCCCAATACATTTGAGCCACAGCAGCAGCAGCAGGATTCAAGATATCATGCAGCAAGCTCTCTGATATTTCAGACCAGGACACAAAATTGTATCCATACTTTGAGTTCCCACTACTCATTTATCCAACATCTGCACCACTCATCGGGTATCAGTTACATCATTTCAGAATCTGTTATTCAGCACTACATACCAACTGATTGAAGCATGTTAATGCTGGTTTAGCACTTCACATAGACTTCGAAGTTATTTTAGAAATATAGATTGTCCAATGGTGTGCAAAGGTGCAATTCAGTGATATGGAGTGAGATCAAATTTCCAGCAAGCTGAAATACATCGAGGGTTACATGGCAATCCATTCCCTCGAGACATCAACATCTTTGGCGGCAATAGCGTATCCCACATAAACATATTTTTGGGTGACACAGTGACACTTATCGACCTTAATTACAGTGAAAAATTAAACCGCAGGTACCTAATGGAAAAGCAATCGTCGCCGAAGTTATTCTGTCGGTAAAGAGGGAGGAAGGGTTACATCTAAATGAAAGGAAAAAGGCAAATTAAATTGCTGGAAATTAATTTTGAAAAAGGGTAAAGTTAACAATTAAATGGCGTTAATTAGATATTTCAGATTTGGGGAAAATTATGGTCGCCAGTCCTATGGACAACTACTATAATCACTGAAAAAGAAAGGTTATGCACATGTAATTAGCACTAAAAGTGTGGCAACTGAAGGTTGACCCCTTGTTGTGTGAAAACTGAATGTTTGTCAGAAGTAATAAATTTCGCTACACTCTGACTTAATTTAGCAAAAGAATTAATAAAACCGGAAAATTGAAAGTTAATTTAGTGACTGAAATTAATAGTGAACTTTGTTTCTGAAGCACTAAGAAATAAAATAAAATAAGGTTAGTCTTGGGATACCTCAACAATCCTGTCAAAAGCAACTTGAATCTACGCAATTTAGAAATAAGAGATTTAACTTTGAACTTGAATTAAAAAATGGTTCAAATGGCTCTGAGCCCTATGGGACTTAACATCTGTGGTCATCAGTCCCCTAGAACTTAGAACTACTTATACCTAACTAACCTAAGGACATCACACGAGGCCGGATTCGAACCTGCGACTGTAGCGGTCACGCGGCTCCAGACTGAACCGCCTAGATTCGCACGGCCACACCGGCCGCCTTTGAATTAAAAGATTTTCAACAATTAACAATAGTAAAATTTAGTACGTACCAAGTTGAGCTGCAGTCACAGGTAAGCTAAACTATGGTAACAAAACTCACACTCTTAATTTGTGCTCCTGTAATCTAACTATGTCCGCCCCTCGTGGTCTCGCGGTAGCGTTCTCGCTTCCCGAGCACGGGGTCCCGGGTTCGATTCCCGGCGGGTAAGGAATTTTTCCTGTCTCGAGATGACTGGGTGTTGTTGTGTCGTCTTCATCATCATCATATATTCCCATACGGTCGGAGGAAGGCAACGGCAAACCACCTCCATTACGACCTTGCCTAGTAAGGCGGTGCGGGTCTCCCGCATCGTTCCCCTACGCTCTGTAAAGAAGCGTGGGACTTCATTTCCATTTTTCCAATCTAAATGTAGTTCTGTTTGGCTTTTGTAGCCAGCTATGAATTCATTAACTGAACTTTGAAATTAAAGCAGTGAAATGGAATGATATTACTTTAATGCTGGCGTTTGAATTTCAACGACACTCGGCTTCATTTGGGAAAAAGAAGGGACCCTGCTTGGTAATGCAATTGGGACAATGAGCAAAAAAAGTTCATGCTACGTTGCTGTATTTTAGTGATGTAAGAGTTTGAAAAGCTGAGGTCTGCCATACAGTTCTAAAACTTTACGTGCTTCCAGTCTTCCTTGTTGGTTGATTGAAGGTTTGAAGTCGTCGATCGAGGAGGTGGCGACAGTCATTCATTGTCGGCCGTCGCTGTTGCAGAAGCTGGATGTTGGCGCACCTTCTTCTCGACACGGTCACAGGCGAAACGGGCTCTTGATGTGTGCCAGCTAATGTTTCCTCTCCACGAAACCGTGTCAGAAACTATCTTAGCAAGTTGAGCGCAATTACATGCTGCCCAACCCCGAAAGCTCGGCAACTCGCTTGAGCGTCACACAACACACCTGCTCCACTGCACTCCTCCAGCCAGACTCCCGCTCTGCCCGCACTCCACGCGACAGAGTTAACACTACCAAAGATCCTCAACACTTCGGGTCTCCACACGAGCTATCGATGTAATCGTTCGGTAGCATAGTTTTCCCTAGGCGAGACCCAGCGTAAAAATACAAATAATATTTACAAAACAAACCAATTATACAGCGACATAAATGCATAAATATTGAAACGTCCCCTTAGAAAAATTAATGAAATGACTGTGCTGATAAATCTCTTACATTATTTGATTTTCAAACAGCTGAGCAGAACTGAACGTACTCAAACATTTCGCTCTTTACCTATTCTGATCGACACTAAACTGGCACACAATATTTTTAGCGCAACGCAATCTGACTTTTAATAATCCCTACAAAAGAATGGCCCTGACTAACATTAACCAATACCTTTCACAAATCACTTACCTCACAAAAATCTTCGTTACTCAAACTACTGCAATACAGCGAGCGCCACTACTGCCAGCTAAATAAAAGATTCAAACTACTGAAGGCACTAACTACTGATAGGCATACTTAGCAAATGAAAGATTTTGATAGAGAACAAACAATGTATTTACATTAACAGTGTTCAGAACTCATAATATACATAGCAGTTCATGACATCCATTCTTACAAATGTACTGTTTCTGATGGACACACGTCCAGATCATCCGCTCTAAAAAATCCGCCATCTCACTTCTCCACATCCACCACTGCTGGCGGCTCACCTCCAACTGCGCAACGCTACGCACTGTTAACAGCCACCTGCCCAACTCTACAATAGCCAACAACTATGCAAACCAGCCACAGACTGCACACAGCACAACCAGTGATTTTCATACAGAGCGCTACATGGCGTTGCCAATATAAAAACCTAAACAGCCTACTTACTATATATATATATATATATATATATATATATATATATATATATATATATATATATATATGTAAAACAGTTACAATATATAAAGACACATAAATGCCATATCTTCAGGTAACAAAATAAGGAAAAAATGTATAGTACAATAGATGGAAATAGGAGGATATGCATTTCCGGCGTTACAAGTGAAGTTAACATCTCAAGACCCAAAACAGTGTGTATATTTAAAGTGTCCAAGTGTCACGAACCTGTGTGTCTAGAATGGTGCAATATGGATCAACATGGGAGATTCAGTCTGTGACGAAAGTACCTTAAACCACTCTCTAGTGATACTGTGTATTATCTTTGGGAACATTAATTTCATAGTAAGAAGGAGGAGTTAAATGTCTGTATAAGTTTGTGTACATGTGCTATGCCCAACTCTACAAGCATTACTCCTATAAACAGAAATTCCAACCAAGCTGACTTTACAGATTACACTCGTAAGTCTATTAGTGCTCCAATAGGTTTGCTTGAAATGCATGTTGAATAATGCATATAAAAACACTTACTTGGAAAGTATTACAGAGTGACAAGTACGGTCGATATAGAAAAAAGAGAATGAGAGTGATTTCTTGCGACAATGGTGTACTTTCCAGAGTTCACAAGGTACAGAATGTACAGTAATAATGTACAAAAGTTGTATATAGTAAATAATATTTTTATAAGTTGTAATATATTTTATTCCATCTTACCCACATCCCATGAGACTTAACAGTTCAAACGTTGGAGAGAGAGAGAGAGCCATTGTAGTTCATATGTTTCCAATGTTAGTGATACTTTATAGTCCATTTGTTGCTATATCGAAGGTACTTTGCATATTTATGAGCCTCATTGTCAGATACTGTCCAGATGACAATGCACTTTATGCTTTAGAGCTAACAACCACTAGAACTTCCTGAAGTTTAATATTAGCTGCATTCCTTGCTGTAATTATTACATATTTGTTTCTACATATAGTATCTATAAAATATCTTTTTCATGAAATTTACTCCATACATTTCTTCTGTGGATTCATCAACTACAGGTGACAAACTTTTGCACAGGTTTTCGATACATCTATGGATGACACCTGTGTCCATGCACTAATTCGTGCAACATGACAGGCAAAATCCCACGTAATTAATGTGTAAACTAACTGGCGTTCTTCTTCTGCTGGAAACAGCGTTTTCTTCATATTATTATTACTATTATGAGACAAAGCAAAATGTGCACTTCCTAACGGTCAGCAGGTGAGAATCTACGTGCATTGATAACTGTGTGATGTGTTGTGGCTGCTCCAGTTGTGTCCCACGCAGGAGAAACTGGCTTGTCTATGGCGATGCATCAAGTGCTCTGCGCCAGCTCGATGTCAGGAGAGGAGTGACACAGTGACAGAGACAGTACGGCACCACGTCTCGCAGTGGCAGCACAGCGCCGTTGGTGGCCGGCGCTACACTCGTACTGCGTCATGCATGTGAGTGAGGTCCTCCCGGTGTAGCGTTTGTGTTACTGAAGACACTAGTGAGTACCTCTCCCTTTCCTTTCCTCACTAAACAAGACAGTGGCGAGTGTTCGACACCCATACAGGCAGTGTAAGTTACACAGTCTTATAGTCCGGACAGTTACTGTACAGTTTCGACAGCCAGAAGACTTACCATCATTTTAACCATGGGGTAAGTCGATTTTCTCACCATTTTGAGCTTATCGTAAGTGGCGCGGAGGGAGGGGGGGGACTCTTTGAACTGTAATGTCAGAAGTGGGCTTGAGAGGAATGTAAAATCTCCATTTTTTAACTGATATAACATTTTGCTGTATAGCATATACGCTGGTCGTCGAACCAAAAGTTAGGGAGTTTAAATGTTGATGTCAGAGGCGAATTTTGTAACTTAGGACAGGCAGGATGGGATTCCGCACTTAGAATACGTGAGCTGACTGCTATAAATAGCCCTACAGGTCGCTAGAACACTGGACGCAACTTACTTCTCTTTGTCATAGCAGCTTGGTTTTTGACATTGTTGTTGACATCGGAGAGTTGCACCACTTCGCCCTAGTCACCATGCTGGATAACCCTCTTCGATTCTGCCATCATAGCAGGGTCGCACCAGTATCGTAGGTCCATTATCTCGGATTCTGAGGTCATAGAGCTGCACCAGTACTCCAGTTGCACCATCTTAGATCACCATACTGGGTTCTGACGTCATAATGAGGCTGGACCAGTTACTTAGGGGATTCTATACTTACCACAAGAGACCCACTTCCACCCGCATGACAACGTGCCATCTTGGATTTTTAAATTTTCCTCCAATTTTTAAATTTCTCGTCATTTTATGCATAGGGAAACTGGCTTCTATCAGATACACGAAGGGGGACGTGGTGGAGAAATCCCATGGCCCATCGATGGCGTCACTGGTGGCCTGCTATGCGCCACACCTCTCAGTGTCTACCTACTGTTCTAATCCACCATTACAGGAAAACCGCTGTAACGTTTGGAAGGTAGCATAAGAGGTACTGGCAGAAGCAAAGCTGCGTGCTAGGGGGGAGAGCATGGGGGTCGTGTGTCGTGTTTGGATGACTCAGTGTGTGAGCAGTTACCCACTGAAGGCAAAGGTCACACGTTAGGCTCAAGTCTCGATCTGGTACACACTTTTTATCTACCAAGAAGTTTTGCATCAGCGAACACTCGCTGTTGAAGATTAACAACAGCTATCTTACTTACAAATTTACATCACTTGTTTAAGTCCCATAGTGCTTACAGCCATTTGAACCATTTACACGTCACTTGAAAAGTTAAATAATACCGAATTACCAGTCGCTATTTCCGCTATGGACTGTTGCGTTATTAGTTCTCTAAAGTCGTTTCGTCCAAAAAATGGCTCCGAGCACTATGGGACTTAACATCTGAGGTCATCAGTCCCCTAGAACTTAGAACTACTTAAAGCTAACCTAAAGACATCACACACATCCATGTCTGAGGCTGGTTTCGAACCTGCGACCGTAGCGGTCGCCCGGTTCCAGACTGTAGCATCTAGAACCGTTCGGCCACCCCGACCGGCTTCTCGGAGGTACATTGGACAAGAGGTGACCATAAATTGAAAACCCAATAGGACAAAATTCCATGACCAACGCTTTACTTGGCAGCGACACTACCCTGAAATGGAGCACGACTAGGGCAATAGAAATCGGTCTTGCCCTTGTCAAGGAACCACCCCGGTATTCATTCAAAACTTTGTAAGTAGGCTTTCGTTGAATATTTGACGTCAACCTCATAGAAACTGCCAAATCAGGTTTTTTCGACATTTCTGTGGCGTCCTACCTTGAGTCAAACAAATCTGTGATCATCGTGCAGACATTGTATACGGTTCATTGTCCTCTATTAGTCCCGATCGGTATGGTTGCCACACACTTTGAACAACAGTCTAAGATGGGGCGCGCAAGTGACTTGTAAGCAGTCGCCTTCATAGTCTGACTGCATTTTCCCAGTATCCAGCAAATGAACCGAAGTCTGCCGCCTCCGTTACCCACAGTTAGGCCCATTTGATCGTTCCATTTCATGTTCCTTTAAATTGTTATACACAGACATTTGTAAGAGTCGCCTGATTGCAATTGTGGCTCACTGATGTTGTAGTCATAGGATAGTGATTCTCTGTGTCTTGTGAAGTGCAAAATTTTACATTTCTGAACAAGGTGCCTGTCTCTTTACTACTTTAAGATCTTACTGCATATTTGTGCCGATTTTTCAAGATACCACATCACTACAGACGGTGTCAATAAATTGTATGTACACCTTAAGACTTTAATACCTTTAAAACTCTGCTAAATATTAACAAATGGCTTTTAGCATCTGATAAAGTAACTAATAAAGTTTTGTTTCCTCATTCATACACATCAATGTGTGCACCGTTAGAGGCACGGATAATGTCTAGTCGCATTTCCGTGTTTCTTAGGTCAAACGTCTTGCACAGTATATAAGCAAGCGCGCTCTCGCGCTATGCTCAGTCTTTGTCTTGTTGCTGGAGAGGCAACTGCATTGAACGCCGCCAATATGTCCTACAGGAGGTTTCGTCGTAGCCGCACAACAGTCTACAACAACATAGAAAACATTGAACTTACAACAACATCAGCAGACAAGAAGAATCGCATTCCAGTGAAGAGTGTTGCAGCCAACGCCCTCGTCGATGGACCTTGTGTATTTCTTGGATGTTCTCTAAATTTTAGCTTGGATATAAACGACACTTTCTCACATGGAAAGATCTCCACGGTGACATCTTCAAATGTGTTGCGAATGCGTGCCTACAAGTCCTGTAGGTCTCTAACCTTCGTTCGGTACACCAGATCCTTTACAAAACCCTACAGGAAGAAGTCCATTGGTGTAAGGTCAGGAGACATAGTTTGTGTGACTGAGCTTCCTCCTGTGGCTTCCACATTTTATCTTTTCAAGTTCAACTTTGTGTTAGATTTGAGTCCCCTGGAAGGTAACAATAGTTTGAGAGCTATTTTATTACATGTTGAAAACCGTTTGTTTTGTATAGTTTTAAAGTTATTAAAGGCTTAAGTTGTAAACATAATTTGTGGACACCCTGTAGATAACTGCAAACTCTGCAAAAAGTGTGAGATTCCCGTTAACACTGCCTCCCAAGTCATTGAAATGAAACATGTATAGCAATGGAGTAAAATCCTTTTCGCAGGTCATGAAGTGCTGCTGCTCCGTCACTGCCTCAATTCGTGGCTTTGAGAATGTCAAGTGAGAAAGTGCGAACTGGCTTTCGCATGAGTGACGCTTTTGGGATCCATTCTGGTTGGCTTGGAATGGATCATTCTGGTAGATATTTGTCACTATTAAGGACAAGGAATCCATTCAGATGCATGTTTTTATAGAATCACTGGACATAGGTCAAACTTAGTACTTACCCATTGTATAATTCTCTGGTTCCATGCAAATTGGCACATTTGGAAGTTTTTTGGAGATAAAAACATGCATATTGCATATATGAGGCGTTTTAGTTTGATTACGCATCTAATATATATTACTGTCAGTTTAAATGTATATTTTAATAATTTTGAGTAGAGACCATAGTTTTTCGGCTTTTATGACACTTATTTTGGATTCAGGTATCATGACTGATCAAAGAAACGTGGGGTGGGGGGGGGGGGTGGGGGGGAATAAGAGAAACAGAATGTTAACATTCTCACAATAGGATGCCTTTCCCGGAATCTCAGCGAGCCGGCCAGTGTGGTCGAGCGGTTCTAGGCGCTTCAGTCTGGAACCGCGCGACCGCACCGGTCGCAGGTTCGAATCCTGCCTCGGGCATGGATGTGTGTGATGTCCTTAGGTTAGTTAGGTTTAAGTAGTTCTAAGTTCTAGGGGACTGATGACCTCAGATGTTAAGTCTCATAGTGCTCAGAGCCATTTGAACCATTTGAACCAATCTCAGCGACAGTCCTCTGCAGAACACATCTCATGAAAAATGTGTTTATTCGCAACAACCACCAGCAGGCCTTTGATTTTGCGACAGCTGAAATTTAGCCAAGTCAGGTACCGCGGCTAACGCGACAGTGGAACGGTGGAATTTGAAGAAACCTCGCTGCCAATTTCTATTTTCCTAAAACTGAAATCATTCTCTAAACTGTCCTTATAGTGTGTGAGTGTACCTCGTAAGTGGTAAATTTCCGTAATTCTGTTTGCTTGCGTTAACATGCTTCTAATATGCTTCCAACTAAGTGTTCCAGAAGTGTACTCCTTGCACAGTGGATAACAGCGAAGGATTTTATTAGATCAGATGGGGACGTTGTATTTTGTGACTTTTGCAGTAAACAGGAAAGCTATTCTTCTTCCGAAAAATTTTTAGGGCACCTTTTCTTTGAAGAACAATACAAAATTTATTTTCAATAATTAATTTAATAAGAATGTCAGTTTAAAAAAAATCGTACCCTATAACCGGAGGATCTTTTACAATGTCAGGTAAAATGTACTAAAAGATTGCACGTCGAACACCATGACCCTTCTGTGTCACGTATTGCAAGAATGCAAGAAACAGAAGACTATGCAACACACCAAACCAGTTATTTATTACTAATTCCTAATCTAAGCCACCGCAAAATAATTTTCACAGGGACGTGTACGATGCTTTTGTAGAAGACCGTTCGTATACTGCTTGAGAAACTCAGAAGTCAAATTGTTAAGCGTTTTTTGGAGAAGTATATATCAAATGACGTCCCTTATCTCTCGACACCGACGAAAAATTATGTTCCAAAATCTGATAATGAAGTATGCCTACGTAATGCATTTGCCAAAATAAATTTAATTTTGTGTAAAAATAAAAAACAAACTGTTTTCACATCCCTAAGAAAAACTTGTTGTTTTCGTAACCAGATATTGGATAAAATTCATGAGGATTTGGGAACCCTAAACTGTGGACTTTTGTAGATAAAACAACTGATCCTATGGGGCACCACGTTGCCAGCCTAACTGCAGGAAAATTAACTGAGCATGGGCCTGCTCAGCCACACCTAGTGCGCAATAAAGTCCAGCAACAATTAAATAACTCCACAATTGCTAGTTTCTTTGATGATGGTTGTGTAAGTTTTAATCGGATGTTGTATTTGAACATAATTTTAAATAATTATTTTTGCTCAGTTAGGTCTCTATTTTTATAAACTATTTCCTCAGAATAGACGTCTTATATTTTAGCTGTTCCGTGGCCAGTTAATGTAAATAAAAGCAGAGTACTTTTGATATCAACTAATGCTGCTCCGTACACGTTGACGACCCGGAAAAGAATTAAAATAGTCTGCCCACATGTAAAGCACATTTATATGTCTTTCTCATGGGCCCCATCGTCTTTCAAAATCAATATGCTGTAATTACAATAATGTCAATAACTTGATATCGTCAACTAAAGAGAAATGTGTGAACTTTAGCGTTAAATCTGTTTAATGGTCCCAAAGCTGCAAAAATAAATTAGCAATTTAAAAAACAAATTTTGTTTTACACATGTGTTTTTAAAAGCCCCTTCACGTGTAGCCGCTTACAAAGAGAGTCTACTTGAGTCTCTGTTACCCCCTCAGCCAGTCCTCACTAGATGGGATACTTGGTTGCAAGCTGCAATTTTTCACTCTGGCAGTTTTTATTCCATTAAATTAGTATGGAATGTAACTGATACGCCATTTACTGCAATAAAATTAATACTTCAGTATTTAATTCTAAATATTTCTTTCATTTAACGTAATAAATACTTCCTGGCCAGATGATCCCGCATGTATCAGAAATGCACAACCAGCATTAGAATGTAAAAATGTGAAGTAGGATTTAATTAACATTTAGATAAACTTATCTAAATTTCCCCCTACAGCATTAAAATGAAAAGCCGCTTGTTTGCCATTGGTAGTCTGAATGCCAATTGTTCATCAGTTCCAAGTATTCCTCTGTCATGCCCAAGGGAAACTGGGAGTAGATGCAAAGAAGAAAATAAACATTGTAATAAACAGGAATCCAGACTATGAGTACTTTTGTTCAGTGAAGAAAGTATTTTGTGGTGAAAGCATGAATGAAGAATTTGACCTGACACTGTCACAAAAATATTCGTTCAAATTTGCGATTGTAACTTCTTGTGATGTAGAGAGGTCATTTTCTGCCTATAAAAATGTTTTGACTGATACGCGCAGGAACCGCAGAGAAAAAATGTAGGAATGTTGTTAGCTAGCTTGGTTCAAATGGCTCTGAGCACTATGCGACTTAACTTCTGAGGTCATCAGTCGCCTAGACCTTAGAACTAATTAAACCGAACTAACCTAAGGACATCACACACATCCATGCCCGAGGCAGGATTCGAACCTGCGACCGTAGCGGTCGCTCCTCTTCCAGACTGCAGAGCCTAGAACCGCACGGCCACTCCGTCCGACTGTTGCTACCTGTTAACTGTGCAAAAATGGAAGTGAATTAGTAAATTGGGAACAAAAATGAAACTGCATCATTTAATGTATTTTTCACTTGATCGTACAGTACGTGGATTGCAGTTTGATAGTGCATGAATACAGGCACATTTTGTGATTTTATAATGCATGGAATTCTAGTCTTTAGTCATTATGTTTGAGGTCAACATACACTCCTGGAAATTGAAATAAGAACACCGTGAATTCATTGTCCCAGGAAGGGGAAACTTTATTGACACATTCCTGAGGTCAGATACATCACATGATCACACTGACAGAACCACAGGCACATAGACACAGGCAACAGAGCATGCACAATGTCGGCACTAGTACAGTGTATATCCACCTTTCGCAGCAATGCAGGCTGCTATTCTCCCATGGAGACGATCGTAGAGATGCTGGATGTAGTCCTGTGGAACGGCTTGCCATGCCATTTCCACCTGGCGCCTCAGTTGGACCAGCGTTCGTGCTGGACGTGCAGACCGCGTGAGACGACGCTTCATCCAGTCCCAAACATGCTCAATGGGGGACACATCCGGAGATCTTGCTGGCCAGGGTAGTTGACTTACACCTTCTAGAGCACGTTGGGTGGCACGGGATACATGCGGACGTGCATTGTCCTGTTGGAACAGCAAGTTCCCTTGCCGGTCTAGGAATGGTAGAACGATGAGTTCGATGACGGTTTGGATGTACCGTGCACTATTCAGTGTCCCCTCGACGATCACCAGTGGTGTACGGCCAGTGTAGGAGATCGCTCCCCACACCATGATGCCGGGTGTTGGCCCTGTGTGCCTCGGTCGTATGCAGTCCTGATTGTGGCGCTCACCTGCACGGCGCCAAACACGCATACGACCAACATTGGCACCAAGGCAGAAGCGACTCTCATCGCTGAAGACGACACGTCTCCATTCGTCCCTCCATTCACGCCTGTCGCGACACCACTGGAGGCGGGCTGCACGATGTTGAGGCGTGAGCGGAAGACGGCCTAACGGTGTGCGGGACCGTAGCCCAGCTTCATGGAGACGGTTGCGAATGGTCCTCGCCGATACCCCAGGAGCAACAGTGTCCCTAATTTGCTGGGAAGTGGCGGTGCGGTCCCCTACGGCACTGCGTAGGATCCTACGGTCTTGGCGTGCATCCGTGCGTCGCTGCGGTCCGGTCCCAGGTCGACGGGCACGTGCACCTTCCGCCGACCACTGGCGACAACATCGATGTACTGTGGAGACCTCACGCCCCACGTGTTGAGCAATTCGGCGGTACGTCCACCCGGCCTCCCGCATGCCCACTATACGCCCTCGCTCAAAGTCCGTCAACTGCACATACGGTTCACGTCCACGCTGTCGCGGCATGCTACCAGTGTTAAAGACTGCGATGGAGCTCCGTATGCCACGGCAAACTGGCTGACACTGACGGCGGCGGTGCACAAATGCTGCGCAGCTGCTAGCGCCATTCGACGGCCAACACCGCGGTTCCTGGTGTGTCCGCTGTGCCGTGCGTGTGATCATTGCTTGTACAGCCCTCTCGCAGTGTCCGGAGCAAGTATGGTGGGTCTGACACACCGGTGTCAATGTGTTCTTTTTTCCATTTCCAGGAGTGTATATTTTAGAATTCGGCTGTAGATGGAACAGTTTTGTGGGTCACTTCCGCCAACCTTTTTGTAGACTGTTGGGGCCAGTGTTATCTTTCAACTGCTGGGCAATTTTTTTTTGTTCGAAGGTTTGGTTAAAAGAGGATCTAACTTAGATGTAAATTCTGCATAGAATCTGATCAAGGATCTTTGCTCCACTTTAGTGTTTTCTGCTGAAATTATATATTAGATAGTACATTTCTGTCAACATTGAAAGTAGCTTTCCCTATGAAAGTTATCCAGAAAGTCCGTTAAAAAAGAAGTTAGCCATAGATAACTAAAGGGATTAAAATCTCATGTAAGAGGAAAAGGGAAATTTATACAAACACCAGAAAAAGTCAAGATTAGGCGTTACTTGTATTGTACAAGAAAATGCTGTAATATTTTAAGGAAAGTCATTAAAACGTCCAGGAATATGCATTTCCTGATAGAAATTAGTAATACAGGTAATAAGACTAAAACTAAGAGGGATATTGCGAAAAGTGAGACAAGACAACCAGTCAGATGAAGCAGCTATTCAAGAGGATTAATATATTTATTTATTTATTTAATTTATTTGATGACTTTAAAAACACACGTAGATTTAAATGTGTGGTCCAAATGAAAAAAAATTGTTAACTGACTTTTTACTTCCTAGAATATTACGTGAAAATGAAAATATAACTGTATGAGAATTATCCTCGGCGTATTTATTCTTTAAAGAGCGTGAACTCAAAAATTTACTGTGGCCCTACATAACACTCGAAGAACACTCCACTTACCATCATACTCAGGCTGTGGTAGTCGAATCCTGGCTCTCGGCGTAAGCTGGAAAGTAAAATCTTAAAACTAATGTTGCTCTCCGCTGCGACTCATTGCTTCGAAAAAATGTTCGTTAAATGTTAAAGCCGGCGATCTCTGCGCTTCCGCTATGATTTCGCTTTTTAGATCGACGCGCAATGGCGTCCGTGAAGCAGCGGCCGCTATTATTGTGGAGCTGTAAACGTCTTAAGCAAAATTAAACCAATGCAAGGAACATGACAGAGGGCTCACTAGAAACTTTAACGTACTATATTAACAAGGTTAACATCATAAAAACTTACTTTACTTTCGTGCAACAAGAGGTCGGCATCTTAACACCAGAAACAAGTGAAGGAAGAAGAGAAAGAAAAGAACAATCTAGGAGCGGTCTTCTCCCTTATTAACATCATACAGATTATTACATTTTAAGAGTTTATTCCTTGATACTAAGATTAAATTTTAATTTTTACGATAAAACATGGATACTTTGCGCCGCCTATGCGGTCGATGATACACACAAGGTTCGTGTGCATTTATTTCGTCATATATTATTTCTCGTTCCAAGTATTTGTTTGTTTTAAATTTCTTTACGACACAGTAGTCGCTGGGACGGCACACAGTGTACAGGATACAGTAACAATTAAAGTAAATGACAATGTTGTGATTGATAGTTCAAAAGTTCCAAGTATTTTTAACCATTACTTTCTAAATGTAGCAGCAAAAATAGGACTGTTACAGTTGAAGAAGCAAGGGAATATACCAAAAAGTCTCATCCCATAAAACTTTAAGCAACTGGAAGTAGCGCCATCATCCTACACTGAAATTACGAAAGTTTCAAAAATTCTAAAAATGAAAACTCATATGTTGTTTATGAAGTTTCAGAAAGAATTCTAAAAAGTAAATCTAACTTAATAGCAATGTCTTTAGTGATATACGTAAATATCAATGCCATAGGGAATTTCTCCAGGCAGATTAAATATACCATTTTTAAACCTCTTTATAAGGAAGGAGACGAGAAATTCTTAAATAATTAACGACCCATTGTTTTATTGATGTCATTTTCCAAAATATTCGAAATTGTAGTGTTCGAGAGAAGTCTCACACTTAAGTAGGAACAATGTACATAGCATATCACAGTTTGAATTCCAGAAGGATTGCTCTATTGACAATGATATTTATACGTTCACTTACCAAATACTACATGCCTGAAATAATAAAATATTATTGTATTTTGGTATTTTTGTGACCTTTCCAAAGCATCTGACTGTATAGGTCAGTTATTATCTTAGGAAAACTGGTGGCTTTATATACAACTAATTTCAATCATACTTAATAAACAATAAAAAAGTAGTGCTGAATATTTCGAACAATGTTGGAATGGTAGAAAATTTTAGTGATTGGGAAGAAATCACGGATTCCCATAAGGTTCAATTTCGAGTCCACTCTTGTTCCTTATATATGATTGACTCTCACTTTGAAATCATAAAGCAGAATTGGTACTTTTTGTAGACAATATTAGTTTATAATAAATCCAATTAGAGAGAAAGAAACAGAAGAGAGTGTTAATGTTTTTCAAAGGATTATTAATTCTTTCTCTGAAACTGGACTTCCCTAAATTTTAAGGAAACACACTATTTTTGATTACGTACAATAATCAGAGTCGTACCAACAATCGATGTATCACATCAAAAGGAGTCAGTAAACAGGGCAGAAAGTTTCAAATTTTTGTGTTTACATATTGATGATAACCTAAACTGAAGGAATTTTACTGATGTGCTCGAACAATTGGATTAGCTACTTTTCGTCTTCGTGTAACTGCTAGTCTTGGAAAGATATGAATCAACCTCCTGACATATTTTGAATACATCCACTCAATAATGCATTATGCAATAACTTTGTGCGATAACTCATCACTTGGAAAGAGAGGGCTGATGACACAGAAACGAGGAGTAAGAGTAATATGCTGTGTTCACCTGCGATCGTCATGTAGGTAAATTTTTGTGTAAGAGTTATAAGGATTCAAAGTACAGCAACAAACCAACACACTTCTAGAATTTGTAACGTACCTCTCCAGAAATGGGCAAACATGGCCAACCACAAGGACGCCTGGTAAGAACGGAAAGTCTTGTAGCAATGCTGAAGGCAGGATAAACGTATGAGAAGAGTATAAAAGATCGTCCAGGAGAGCGGAATTATCTGAAAGAGTAGTGAGGAAAATCTTGGTTGACACTGACACTTTCTCGACATGTCTTGCTGTGTTTACGGTTCCCAGATGCTTCCACATATTTTGGCACTGTGTGCAGATAACGGTAGGATTCGTAAGCTGCCGACAGGTAACAGTATGTCTTTCGATGATGATGGTAAATTACGCGCTGTCATCATCTGGGGTGCACAAGTGTAACCAACCACGTAAGACGGAAATTGTCCGAAAGAACAGGCGAGATGGCCAATGATCTCTGCAGCGTAGACGCGCATCAGACTCGAACTCTTACGGGACCGACGAAATGCAGCGAGTAGTGAGGACAAAGGACAAGGGCCACTACACGTGTAGTGCGCAGGTAAGTTGAGAATTTGGGCCCGACGGGAGGCGTGATAAGGTAGTGCGTGCAGTTGCAATAACCACTGTGTCCGGATGGTTCAGTGGTCGGAGCAGCTGCCTAGTAAGCAGGAGACCCGGGTTCTAATCCTGGTCCAGCGCATATTTTCAACTTTCCCCAATGATTTCAATCAATGCCTGATCGCAGGCACAGTTTTTAATGTCTTTCTGTATTAATTGGTAATGGCTGCACTATGTGGTGATCCTACGTCCCTCCATGGCGCATCCAGACGACGACGCGTGGCAGAATATGACGTGGCGGCCAATCTGCATTGCGTGGTCGTATGAGGTTGAGTCCAAGGTTACTTTTTTGCAGCTCATTTTTCATCATCTAATGAGGCAGTGCACTATTCAGGCGCCCCACCATTTGCCCTCCCTATGATAAGCGGCTGTAGTGGACGCTTAAGCGGTCGGCCGTTTCGGTTAGCCGACCAGTGAGTAGAACGAAAGCAGCCCAAGCGAACGGTCAGCCTAAGAGAGGGGGCTGTCGACGTGGTCTTGCCAGGCTAAATAAACTCGTAAACAAAACAGATGTACAAATTATTGAGTCATCTATTTGTACTTCCACATGAGTACTCTGGAAAAGTGTCTGTCAGACGGTTTATCAAATAACCTTCAACCTACACTGAAGAGCCAAAGAAACTGGTACACCGGCCTAATATCGTGTAGGGTCCCCGCGAGCATGCATAAGTCCCGCAAAACGACGTGGCGTGGACCTGACTAATATCTGAAGTAGTACTGGAGGGAATCGACACCGTGAATCCTGCAGGGCTGACCATAAATCCGTAAGAATACGAGGGGGCGGGGATCTCTTATCAACAGCACCTTGCAAGGCATCCGAGATATGGTCAATAACGTTCATGTCTGGGAGGTATGGTGGCCAGCGGAATTATTTAAACTCAGAAGAGTGTTCCTGGAGCCACTCCGTAGCTCCGTAGGAATTCTGGATGTGTGGGATGTCGCATTGTCATGCTGGAATTTCCCAAGTCCGTCGGAAAGTGCAACAGACACATATGGATGCGGGTAATCAGACAGGATGCTTACGTATGTGTCACCTGTCAGAATCGTATCTAGACGTATCTGGAGTTCTACTGTACACGCCCCACACCATTACAGAACCTCCGCAATCTTGAACCGTCACCTGCTGACATGGAGGGTCCATGGATTCATAAGGCTGTCTCCATACCCGCTCGATACAATTTGAAACGAGACTCGTCCGACTAGGTAACATGTTTCCAGTCGTCAACAGTCAAATGTCGTTGTTGACGGGCCCAGGCGAGGCGTAAAGCTTTCTGTCGATCAGTCATTTAAGGTACACGAGTGGGCCTTCGGCTCCGAAAGCCCTTGTCGATGATGTTTCGTTGAATGGTTCGCGCGCTGACACTTGCTGATGGCCCACAATGGAAATCTGCAACAATTTGCGGAAGGGTTGCACTTCTGTCACGTTGAAGGTGTAAGTAGGCTGTTTAGGTTTTTATGTTGGTAACGCCACGTAGCGCTCTATATGAAAATCACTGACTGTGCTGTGTGAAGTCTGTGGCTGGTTGGCTTTGTTGGAATATTCGCTATTGTAGTGTTGGGCAGTTGGATGTGAACAGCGCGTGGTGTTGCGCGGTTGGAGGTGAGCCGCCAGCAGTGGTGGATGTGGGGAGAGAAATGGCAGAGTTTTGAAATTTGTAAGACTGGATGTCATGAACTGCTATGTATATTATGATTTTTCAACACTATTAAGGTAAATACATTGTTTGTTCTCTATCAAAATCTTACATTTGCTAAGTATGCCTATCAGTAGTTAGTGCCTTCAGTAGTTAGAATCTTTTATTTAGCTGGCAGTATTGGCGCTCGCTTTATTGCAGTAGTTCGAGAAACGAAGATTTTTGCGAGGTAAGTGATTCATGAAAGGTATAGGTTGTTGTTAGTCAGGGCCATTCTTTTGTAGGGATTATTGAAAGTCAGATTGCGTTGCGCTAAAAATATTGTGTGTGAGTTTATTGATGATCAAAATAAGTAAAGAGAGAAATGTCTGAGCACGTTCAGTTTTTCTCAGCTGATTGAAAATCATATAACGTAAGGGGTTTACCAGCACAGTAATTCATAAATTTTTCTAAGGGCATGTTTCACATGTAGACCCTTAGCTGAGGATACCTCACTGGAATCTTCTTACTTTTTTCTTTTAGTTTGAGTAATTAGTGTAGTTATTGTTTATTGCTAGCGCGTAATTGTAGAGACAATTTTCTTTGTAGTTGTAGTTTTTCATTGTTATAGTGTAAAACAGTTGTGGCATGCATGTAGATTTGCATCAAGTATTTCGCAGCCGCGCTTCCAATTAATTGGATATTATTTTCAGTGCAATTTTAATGTGTTTTCTCTCTTTGCTCTTCAAATTGTGCTTTTCTGTGTTATCGTGTGAAATATTGTGACAATTATGGCGTGTGAAAAACGTAACACTAGGCTGCAAAGTAAGTTTAGAAATGACGGTGAAGACGAGAGTAGTGTGTTAGCGCCACCGTGTAATGAATTAACAAATATACAGAATAGTAATTTGGTAACTGTGCATAGGGAAATGGACCAGGCAATAAATAATGGTGTAGACAGTGAAACAATTAGTGAACAGGGAAGCATTATCGATCGGTCGGTCGGCAACAGCTCGCCTCAGGATTCGGAAATGACAGGACACAATCTTGCAAATACTGTAGATTCAGGTTTTGGGTCCTCACCGTTTTCTCAAATAAGTCAAGACACATTTTCTGCTTGTCAAAATGTGAATGTTGCCAGTGCAAATGCACTGCCGAAAAGCATAGAGAAACAGATTCCAGACACTAATACACTCCTGGAAATTGAAATAAGAACACCGTGAATTCATTGTCCCAGGAAGGGGAAACTTTATTGACACATTCCTGGGGTCAGATACATCACATAATCACACTGACAGAACCACAGGCACATAGACACAGGCAACAGAGCATGCACAATGTCGGCACTAGTACAGTGTATACCCACCTTTCGCAGCAATGCAGGCTGCTATTCTCCCATGGAGACGATCGTAGAGATGCTGGATGTAGTCCTGTGGAACGGCTTGCCATGCCATTTCCACCTGGCGCCTCAGTTGGACCAGCGTTCGTGCTGGACGTGCAGACCGCGTAAGACAATGCTTCATCCAGTCCCAAACATGCTCAATGGGGGACAGTTCCGGAGATCTTGCTGGCCAGGGTAGTTGAGTTACACCTTCTAGAGCACGTTGGGTGGCACGGGATACATGCAGACGTGCATTGTCCTGTTGGAACAGCAAGTTCCCTTGCCGGTCTAGGAATGGTAGAACGATGGGTTCGATGACGGTTTGGATGTACCGTGCACTATTCAGTGTCCCCTCGACGATCACCAGTGGTGTACGGCCAGTGTAGGAGATCGCTCCCCACACCATGATGCCGGGTGTTGGCCCTGTGTGCCTCGGTCGTATGCAGTCCTGATTGTGGCGCTCACCTGCACGGCGCCAAACACGCATACGACCATCATTGGCACCAAGGCAGAAGCGACTCTCATCGCTGAAGACGACACGTCTCCATTCGTCCCTCCATTCACGCCTGTCGCGACACCACTGGAGGCGGGCTGCACGATGTTGGGGCGTGAGCGGAAGACGGCCTAACGGTGTGCGGGACCGTAGCCCAGCGTCATGGAGACGGTTGCGAATGGTCCTCGCCGATACCCCAGGAGCAACAGTGTCCCTAATTTGCTGGGAAGTGGCAGTGCGGTCCCCTACGGCACTGCGTAGGATCCTACGGTCTTGGCGTGCATCCGTGCGTCGCTGCGGTCCGGTCCCAGGTCGACGGGCACGTGCACCTTCCGCCGACCACTGGCGACAACATCGATGTACTGTGGAGACCTCACGCCCCACGTGTTGAGCAATTCGGCGGTACGTCCACCCGGCCTCCCGCATGCCCACTATACGCCCTCGCTCAAAGTCCGTCAACTGCACATACGGTTCACGTCCACGCTGTCGCGGCATGCTACCAGTGTTAAAGACTGCGATGGAACTCCGTATGCCACGGCAAACTGGCTGACACTGACGGCGGCGGTGCACAAATGCTGCGCAGCTAGCGCCATTCGACGGCCAACACCGCGGTTCCTGGTGTGTCCGCTGTGCCGTGCGTGTGATCATTGCTTGTACAGCCCTCTCGCAGTGTCCGGAGCAAGTATGGTGGGTCTGACACACCGGTGTCAATGTGTTCTGTTTTCCATTTCCAGGAGTGTACATTACTATTGCGATTAATGCAACAAATGAACCAAAATCAGAGACAAACACAGCAACAGTTAGACACAATGGAACAAAATCAGAGACAAACACAGCGACAGTTAGACATGATGGAACAAAATCAGTGACAAACACAGCAACAGCTTCAAAAGTTAGACTCACGCTTGAACAAACACGTGAAGGTTTACTGCTGAGTTACTTAAAATCGAATCGAAATGTCAAAAAGTCTGTAATGACGTAAAAACACAAATTTGTGAGCATTTTAAACCTATTTTTTCGCGTCATGAAAATGCATTACAGAATCACGATGCAGCCATAAAAGAACTGCAAACTATTGTTCATGAAAATCACGAGACCTTGCGAGCTAAAATTGACTCAGTTGCATCTATCAATTCGGTTACGGAACTTGCAAAAACTCAAGAAAACTTAAAGGACACAGTAGATACTCTGAAAATTAGTTCAGAAAGACACATGGAGGAAATTAGTTCATTATCAGATAAAGTAGTCGAACTTCCGGATCAGCTAAATAATTTATCTACGAAGGTAGATGATACTCTGAATGACACAAGACCGGTAGTCTTTAATGACACAGAAGAGTATGAACAAATTAGAAAATTCAAACAAAATCAAAACCAAATCAATACACAGTACAAAAGAGAAATTCGGGAAGTACAATATCAGTTGACACAGGTAATACAAGAATCACATATTTCAGAGTACACTCGCGCTCCAATACGGGAAGAGGGACATAGAAATACGGAACAGTCACAAAATAATAACACAGGGCACTTCGGAAATTATGAAAGAAATTCGCAAGGTACGCCGAATTTTGAGATGGAACCGCCGAAACGAAGTAACAATGACCGATATGCGACTCGCCGACATGATGATTTTGACTATAAGCTGTTCATTACTACACGTAAATTCAAAACATATAAGAATTCTGGCAACGACATTCATCCACAAGCATGGCTTCATCAATTCTCTCATTGTTTTCCTCCCAACTGGTCATTGGAGCACAGATTAGATTTTATGTGTGGCTATTTAGAGAATGAACCAGCTGTAAGAATGCGATCGGTCATTAACGATTGTCACAGTCAAGGAGAATTTTATCACGCCTTCCTCTCAGCATATTGTTCTCAAGCTGCTCAAGATCGCGTAAAACATAGCATCATGACGATGAAACACTTTGAACAATCTGAATTTTCCAGTCTTGTGAAATATTTTGTAGACATGTTGCATAAGAATCAGTATCTGTCAAACCCATTCAGCCCCTCAGATCTCATCTGCATTTGCTTAATGAAATTGCCTGAACATTTACGACATATTATTTTGGCAGGACGTTGCAAAGACGACATTGAAGCTTTTCAGGGGCTGTTACAAGAAATGGAAATTGACACTGACAATCGCAGAACGCGAAAACAGGAACACAACAATTACAGGTCACATCCGTCACAATTCCACGATGACAGAAATAATAACTGGACACGACAAGGCTATTCTTACAGCGCAAATCGTGACAAAAACAGACACCACCCGCATGACAACCGTTGGCAGAGTAGTAATAATTACAGGGAAAGATCACCTCTCCCCGGTAATGACTATGACAGAGACAATCAGAGAAACAGACAATATGGGAACCAATATAATTATTATCAAGGGAGACAGAATAACTTCAGACGATACGGTCCACCGCGCAGTTACGATTCCGGGAGAAATTCTCCACCACATGACCGAGAAACAAGAAACTATGGAAACTACCAACATAACCACAGACCTGAATTTCATCAGAACTGGTGGGATTCGAACAGGTCAGGACCCTCTTGGCAAGGTGAATTTGTAGAAGTTAGGTCTCCTAATGCCAATAACGATGTGCGCCAACAAAGAAACAGTAGACAATGACTCACACCGCTAGCAGCCACAATACGTACCTATGAAGCTGACAACGCAGCTGCCGTGGCTAGTAATTACGTAAAAATGGAAGGCGTTAGGGACATCTTACTCCAGGAACACGACGTAAAACATAACAACGTTGCATATCCTGTAATTCAGACTACAGTAAATGACGTAAAATTTACGGCAGTACTTGACTCTGGCAGTCCCATTTCAGTAATTAATGAAACAGCTTATAGCAAATGCAACAAATCGAACGATTGCCCCACACTTCCTTTACTTAAGATTAAATTACAAGGTGCAATTTTTGGAAAAAAGTGTAGATGTACACGAACAAACAAACTTAGAATTCCTGTGTCAAAGCCATAGCTTCTCTATGAACTTTCTTATTGTTCCTTTACTGTCGACGGAAATTATATTGGGAGTAGACTTTTTGAATGAATACAAAGCTGAAATAAGTTTAGAGAAAGAAGGTAAGTCTGCAGCTTTGAAATTTGAAGATTGGCTCTCAAACCATGACGAGGAAATTAATCGGCTTTTCTCCTGTTAGACAACAGTTCGGAATTTTCGACGGAACTGGACACTAACAATCACTCT